>NC_132792.1:29110000-29767500 GCF_048418805.1 Vulpes vulpes | reverse complement strand
TGGAAGCTTTAGATCAGTGTTTAGCACCTCACTGCTAATGCCATTTTGGGCCAAATAATCCTTTGTTATGGGAGGTTGTCCTGTACATTGTAGGATGTCCAGCAGTACCCCTGGCCTCTATCCACTAGATGCCAATAGAACCAACCCCAGCTGTGAATGCCAGACATTGCCAAATGTCCCCTGGAGACAAAGTCAACTCTGGTTAAGGATCATTCTTCTAGACAATGCAATTTAATATAAAATAGAAATTAGAAAAAAAGCAACTAAAGGACAGAGAAAATTATCATTTTAGATAATGTAGTTGTCTACATGGCAAAACCAAGACGTTCAATTGAAAAGTCATTTGAATAAAGACTACACTGAAGTAGCCAACATAATACATATATTTATATTTAAAATCATAAATATACAAAATCGATAACCATCAATAACAAGTTAGAAAATGAGATTTAGGAATCCCTTTTATAATGGGCAAGAAAAAACAAAAAAAGATGCTAGGAAAAAAATTAGGGAATGTATGGACATTATAAAAAGAAAGGAATGAAAAAAAAAAGAAATGAAAATTATTTTGCTCTTCCAGATACTAAACCATATCATAAACCTATAATAATCAAAACCAATGCTGCATCAATGCAGTAACTCACAGAAAGACCAGTAGAACAGAATAAGTGACCTCAAAACTGATTTTAATTCATTAAAAAATTAGTTTTTTTTAAAAAAAGATTAGTTTTGAGGGACGCCTCAGTGGCTCAGTGTCTGTCTACCTTTGGCTCAGGCATGATCCGAGGGTCTGGGGATCGAGTCCCACATTGGGCTCCCACAGGAGGCCTATTTCTCCCTCTGCCTATGTCTCTGCCTCTCTCTGTGTGTCTCTCACGAATAAATAAATAAAATATTTTTAAAAAAAGAACTTAGTTTTCAAAAGTTGTATTATAAACCAGAAGGTAAAGGAAGGAAAGTTTATTTAATGATTCTGGAACATTGATTAACCATTTTGAAGAAAAATGTCACATACTTCAAATTTTACATTTCAACAAATAAATGCTGACTCCTCTGTTGCTGTTTTGTAGGTTCTCATTCTACCCAAGGGCCTGTTCTCTCTCCTTCACCAGACTACGTGACACTCACCAGCGGACTTACCTGACCCACTTTCTCCTCTGATGTCTGCACTCTCTGTAGGCTTTCCCTCTTAGCACACAGTGATGAGCTTAGTTGTACTGTCAGTGTTTGTTTACTTAGCTCCCTTTTCTGCTTACCAGGGCACTCTTTGGGGAGACTTGAATCACTGCATTCCCAGGCTCCAGCACTGTAGA
Source organism: Vulpes vulpes (assembly GCF_048418805.1). NCBI lineage: Eukaryota > Metazoa > Chordata > Mammalia > Carnivora > Canidae > Vulpes > Vulpes vulpes. The sequence goes on along the minus strand of NC_132792.1, from coordinate 29,766,187 downwards.
CTTGTTATTGTAAAGTATATTTTTAAAGGAATCACTCATTTTTTTTTGAAATTTTGGTAACATGCATATAACAAAACTTTATCATTTTAAACATTTTTTAAGTGTACATCTCTGGCATGAAGTATATTCATATGGTTGTGCAACCATCACTCCCACCCATCTCTACAATGTTTTTCATCTTGCAAAACTGAAACTTTGCATCATTTAAACAGTAATTCCCCATTCTCCCCTTCCTCCCAGCCCCTAGAAACTACCATTCTGCTTTCTGTGTCTGAACTTGACTATTCTAGGTACCTCATCCAAGTAGAAAATTACAGTAAGTGTCCTTCTGTGACTGACTTGGCATAATATCTCTAGGGTTCATCCATGTTGTAGCATGTGTCAGAACATCCTTTGCTTTTAGGCTGAGTAATCTATTTTATGCATATACCCCATTTTCTTTATCCATTTCTCCATCAGTGGACACTTGGGCTGCTTCCACCTTTTGTTTATTGTGAATAATGCTGCTATAAATACCTATTTGTGTCCCTGCTTTCATTTTTTTTTTTTAGTATATACCCAGAAGTGGAATTAGGGAATAATAATGAGAATTCCATCTTTAGTCATTTGAGGAAACACCATACTTTTTTCATAGCAGCTGCACAATTTTATATTCCCATTAGTAATACACAAGAGTTCCAATTTCATACCGTTCTCTGCCAACACTTGTTTTTATCTGTTCACTTTTTAAAAAAACCTTAATTCTTGTATAGTTAACATACAGTGCTATATTAGTTTCAGGTGTACAATATAGTGATTCAGCAATTCTTTACATTACTCAGTGCTCATCATAAGTGTACTTTTAATCTTCATCACCTCTTTTACCCATCCCACCCACCTCCTCTCTGGTAACGAACAGTTTGCTCTCTATAGTTAAGAGTCTTTTTGGTTTCTCTCCTTTTTTCTTTGTTCACTTGTTTCTTAAATTCCATATATGAGTGAGATCAAATGGTATGTCTTTCTCTGACTGACTTACTTTACTTGGCAATATATGCTCTAGATCCATCCATATTGTTACAAATGTCTGTTTTTTTTTAAGTAATAATCATTGATGGGTATGAAGTGGTGTGAATCATTCATTTTTGTATCTTAGCAATTAATGAATTTGACTCACTCATTTTGCCATAAGCAGACCCAGAGTCAGAGAATTTATGGGACCTACTCCAGGGTAAGTGGCTGTTGAACATGTTTCCTGGCTCTTGGTCCAGTGGTCCTTCCCCCAAAGCATAATGCTCCTCTGGACACACAAGTAGACACAAAGAGGGACAGGCCAGAAACTTTCCATTTTAATGTTACCCTTGCCTGCCTTTTGCTTTGTGGTTGAACATGTTCTAATCTTTCACTATAAAGAAGAAAGATAACAGGAAAATATGAGACTACCGAGGAAACAGCTATAAACATGTGTCTAAAGGGAACAATACGGTATTGTGCACTTAAAATTTTGCTAAGAGGGCAGATGTCATGTGAAGTGTTCTTAATCACTAAAAAATGTCATAATATATAAAAAGCTGAATAAGAAATATGAACAAATACTATTTTCTCTACAAACCAGTAGAGAAGGGTGAATTAAAACTAATTTACAATGTCTCAACAATGAATGGATAAGAGCTGAAGTAGTTTTCATTTATTAGTAGACTGTATGTGTGGGACCTTAATGAAGTCTTTTATAGGAAATTGCTATGTGTAAAAGAGAGCTGAAGATATTAGTGGGATGTGTATTGCCTGTTGCTTAATTATTTTCTGTTAATATGAAGAGATTTGGATTCGATTTTTGGAGTTCTCAGAACATTTGGAGATTCAAAGGTAATGTAGTCTGTGAATATTATAAAATGTGCCATTTTCTAGCAGGCTAAAACCAGCTGCAGAAAAAGAACTACTTGTCTAAACATCCAATCATAGAATTCTTTCCTCTCGCTGGAATTGATCACAACACAAAAATAACCCCAGCCACTTTCATGAATATATTAAAGCAGCATAAAGTAGCAATCCTAATGCCAGCGAAGACTACACCTGCCTCAAAGTCATGATCACTGGAAAAAACCAGCAGGAATGATATAAATCTAAGCTATGGGCTTCCATCCTCTAGGGAATTGGAACAGCCTACATAGAAACACCGCTCCTTGAAGCAAAGGCAATGGTGAGTCACAAATCTGACTTCAGATCTCCCAGAGCATTGTGGATTTTCCCATCATAAAACCTATGAACACTTTTGAAGTAACTTTCATCCCTTTCTAGACCATAATCTCCAGGAAGACAGGAATCATGGCTGCTTGGCTCATCAGTATCTCCTAGCTCTCTGTTCAGACAAGACGGTTAGGAAACACTCAGTGACCACCTGCTGACTTTGTGAGTGAGTGAACACTGAATGATAGCCAGCATGTATGAACGTGATTGAGAAAGCTCTAACTTTTTTTTTTTAATTTTGGAGTTTTATTTCTGGTCATGACACTAAAGGTTCTCTTTTTACTAATGTCTCATTATATCTGTGTTTATTATTTTATTTTTTTATACTTGTTTTTAAACTGATAGGTTCACTTAGATGAAAAATTAAAAATATAAGTGATAATGATCAACTATCTATCTATTTGGAGATCTTTCTGAGTCCTATTACAAAAGTCAGTTCTCACTGCTGCATCTCCTGCCTTTGGAAAGAACACAGTGTAGCAGAGGTCATTCTGAATAAAAATAACGAGTATTTCTGAATTCTTACTGTTTGCCTGGCATCACACTAATAAGCTTTTCCTAGACATCTAATGTAATCTTTACAACAGTGCTGTGAGGTAGATGACATCCTCATTCCTATATTACATATGAGAAAGCTGTGGCTTAACTCGCTTACCAATCTACCCAAAGTGACAGTGCCACTTGGGATTGGAATGGCTGCTAGTCCCAATGATCTCAAACTGCTCTCTCCTCTAAGCAGAGGACTTCAGTGCAGAAGTGTTCTTGTCCCAGCTCTTAAAACATCACTCCATGTATACCAGACCAAGAGCAAGAGCTGAAATTACAGAATCTGTCCTCACAGTAGCATTCTGTATGACTCATAAGTAAGACTTCCAGAAGACTCACCATCTGGATTTCCCTTGCAGTGGGACAAATCCACGTGCCTAGGACACTAGATGAGTCCAAACTGAGCAAAAATGGCCGAGCAGTGCAGGAACCGGTTGTCACAACACTTCAGCACTCAACTGTTTCTTTATCCTAGAATGCTACTCTTTTCCAACTCCTCAGCTAATTAATGCCTATTAATGCTCTCAGACTTAATTCACGTGCTACCTCTCCTGGGAAACCTCCTCCCAGTCCCCAAATAAAGCTTTCCATTCTCTGTGCTCCCATTTTCGTATACCTTGGTTTATTTGGGCATGTAATTGGAGTAATAAAATTCAAATAGTTTACCATCAAGAGCAGTTACATTTTAAAGTAAGTGTGTAAATTATCTGGAAAATTCACTCATCCTGAAGCACTATACTTATTTTAGGAAATAGCCAATTAAACCTAGTATGTAACAGCCAGCTATGTAAGTAAGGTTCAATAATTGTTGTGATTAGTGAATATTTCTTGTTGAAATGAGCAAAATTTAGTTGAAACATAACAATTAATTGAAGAAATGAGCCACCAAAAAAAAAAAAAAAAATTCTAAAGTCTTCTGTTCAAACTCCTGGGTAAAGAACAAAAGTGTAAAAACTTTTAATTAGTTATTTATTTTAGCATTTTTTACTGCTTATAGAGGCTAAAATGAATGCCTGTCAGCTACTCACATTCTGGTCTTCATTTGTGAGAACAGCTCCATTTAAAATGCTGAGACTAGTATCTTAGGGACTGGGAGGGGACTTGGTGGTATTCCTTTGTTTTTCTTCTAGCTAATTTTTTAAAGTAGATTTGATATAGAAAGAAGGGCTCCATAGATAATTCTTTGTACCAGGGGAATCAGTCATACTAAGGACTAGATGTATTCAGAGAACTGGGAGGTTGTATATGTCCTTTGAGATGCTGTGACTTCAACTCTAGTTGGAAGCTCAGCTACCACCCTCATGCTTGCCTGTAGGCAAAGTACTTGGCTGAACTTCCTGTTGTCGGAATTGCTGCAGCTGAAATGAGAAACTGGCTGGTGGTTTCTTTATGAATCTGTTCTGAATAGTCCCATTTCTGTTTATCAAGCAAATCAGTTTTGTTCATGTTCCCCCATCCACTATATGAGTATTTTGTGTGGACAGCCCTCTATGTTTCTATTCATAGGCCGTGTCAGTATGTGGACTTCAAGCCTAAACTATTGCTATATTTAAAAATCAAAGTTGAAAAAAACATCAAAGTTGAGATCAATATATTCAGGACTCCTAGAAATCCATAGGGGCTTCAGAGATACTAAATATTAAACCTTCCTGATAGATAGCAATTTTGTAAATTTAGCTGGTAATTAGCCAGATATATTTGTGAAAAACCACAAAGTAAAACTGCATTGTGATTCTGATATAGTTTGGGAATATAGGTGAGGTTTGGTGGAGTGAGGTCCAGAACTGACAGCCAAGAAAGAATTCTTGAGACATCTTTGGTGCAAAATGGTGGTTTTATTAAAGCACGGGGACAGGACAACTGGACAGAAAGAGCTGCTACATGAGGTTGTAAGGGGTGACTGATTATATTCTTGGGAGTTGGGGGTAAGGAAAAAGGGAGGTTTTCAAAAGAATTATCTGTACTAAAGAGGACCTACAAGATATTAAAGGCCTTGGCATTGTCAAGTTAGGGTTGTTTTTCCCTTTAGTAAAGCATTACGTTAGTTGGGAGTTTCCTTCTGGAAGTTAGGTTATTGATAAGGATGCTTTTTTTCTTGTAGATCACTAAGACACTTGTAAACTGAGGGAAACTCATGTCTTGCTGGACTGTAATCTCTATAAATTAACTATTTGTTTTTTCCCTTAGCTTTAGGGCAATCAGGAGTGCCTGAGGAATACACACATATCCCACCTGGGAGTGGGCAGGGGTTGTGGGGTGTCAGCTTTTGCTTTGTCCTCAGCTCACCTTCTGTTCCATGCATTCTCTGAGTTTTCCTGAGAGAGAATTCAATGACTCTTGCATTTTCAAAAAATACAAAATACAGTTTTTCTGGTGGATGAGGTGGCCAGAGACTAAATTTATCCCAAGTTTTTCAGATATGACACTCATTTGAATTTCATTGTTTATTAGTATGAATATTTCATATCTCTTAACAGTAGTGACATTGTTAGGTTCTCAGTTTATTTAGTTCCACGTGATTTCTATAAGCCTCAGTGTGGTCAAGGGGGTAGATAATTTTAACTTGTTTCTCCAATAAATAATAGCATCCTGGATATCAAAGACTATTTGATTCACCACTAAAATTCCCCTCAGTACTAATCAGAATGCTGGGCCTGTAGTGACTGTTTCATAAATATTTGCTGGCATCTTAGGAAAGAAAATTTTTCTAAACCAAAAGAAGAAAAAAATTGTAGGCATTACTAGGAATAAATTCTTATTTAGAGAATTTAAATAAGACTGAAGTCTTACCCATTAAAAAGTAAAATCCAAACAAAACCTTTAATGTCATCTTATTCTATATAATATCTATTTTTATATTTTAAAAAACATTATACTCTACTAAAAACAAAATGTATATAATCTATTGCCTCTACCGCCAAGCCACAAATCTTGCTATTCTTGCCTACAGCTCTTTATTTGTGAAGTTCCTCTCTTACCTGAGGGCCACTTTCACCTTCCATTAATTGACTTTTCCCTTTTTCTTTCAGGTTCAACTCAAGTAGCATCACTTAAGCCACCATAATAACTCTGTATTAATATTTGATATTTTAAGCTAAAATTTCTCTTCTTCATTACCTTAAGCTCCCTGAGGGCCAAGTTTATGTCCTGTTTATCTTTCTTTCCCAATGTCTAAAATGTAGTAAACATTCAATAAAAATGTTTAAGCTGAAATGCCAGTTTATTTATATTTCTATCTATCTTTGTATTTCTATCATCAGCTTTCATTAGCTCAGAATGTTTTTTTTTTTTTCCTTGTTAGATTCTCTGTAATATCCAAATCCCAGGATCCATCAAGTTACTATTTCTGGAGTCACTTACCATAATTTCCTCTATGTTAATGATTATCCAACTTGACTGCACAATGGAATCACCTGGGGAGTTTTGAAACATACTCATGCTCATAGTAAGACATATCATACCTCATGTATACCCCATATGATGTACTGAGGGGCTACAATATCAACTCTGGGGTTTTCTTCCCAAAAGGGCATAACCCATTTGAACATAAAAAGACATCAGACAGATCTATTTCAAGATCATTCTACAAAATGACTGGCCAGCATTCTTTAACATGGCTAATTTTAAGTTGTGTGAATTTCACTTCCATTTTCATGATCCTAGTGCAAGATCCTACATTAGACCCTGAACCAGAAAATGGCCATTAGTGGGGAAACTGCTAATATTTAAATAAGACTTGATTAGTTAAAATATTCTATCAGTGTTAATTTCCTGGTTTTGATAATTGACTATGATTATATAAGATGTCAATATTATGGGAAACTTGGAGAAAGTTATATTAATCTCATTATTTCAACTTTACTATGTCTACAATTATTTAAAAAAATAAAAAGTTAAAAATACTTTTTAAATAAGTGATTTATGTCACCCCAGACGTTCTGATTTAACTTTTCTGGGTTAAGACTTGGTCACAGGGATGGAAAAAATCTTCCCAGGTGACTCTAATGAACAGACAAGTTGAAAACCAGCAATATAAGCCTATGAACTTGGCTGTCCATGGGAATCACCTGGGAAGATTTTTTTAAAATACCAATTCTCAGTCCTTATCTTGTATTAAATCAGAATATTTAGGTGTTTGGCCAAAGCTATGATATTTTTAAGAAGTTCTTTAGGCAACTCTATTCAAGTCACGGTTGAAAACTACTGCCCTAAGCTAATATTCCCAAATGTGCATAATCATACCATATCCTGGAATGTTCCATGATTGTGGCAATATTGTGAGCATGTTAATGTAGAGGTTCCCACTCCAAACCGACTGTATGAATATGCAGAGGACAGGATATTTTATTTATCCAAGGTGAATTTTCTGACCACAAATTTTGGGAAACATTATAAACTATCTAGAGATACTGAAGTTGTTCCAGAATTCTGTCAATGAAGGCCAAGGCTCGATTGAAAGAGTTTTCCTTATGGTAGCAGTGGAAAAAGAAAGGTCAAAGCAATGGACTTCCTGATAAATCCCCTAACTTTGATAGGATGTAAATTTGGCCATTATTTACTCAATAGTAATTTATTAGACATAGAATACTTGGGAGTCAAGTATATATATAAATTTTTTTTAAGTTTGTGTGTGTGAAGAATGGACTGTTGCATATGAAGCTGGAAGCAGAAAGGCCAGCTAGGATGCTATTTCAGTATAGCAGGAAGATAGTAACTTGGATCAGAGTGACTGTCACAGAGATGTGAATTGATTCAGAATCTCTTGGAAAAGATTGTTGATGATGTAGATGTGGAAATATGAGGGCAGGGGTAAGGAACAGGTAGGGGATTGGAGGTTTCTAAACACATGTTGTGCCCTTCCAGACAGGGCAGTATTTTCAGATAGAAGGACAATTTTTAGGGAGAATGCTTGTGTTTAGCACCTCTCAAGCTCCATGGTGTCTTGGTGGCCCTGGAGAATTCTGTGTTTTATCTTGATGATCAATATGAAGGGCATCTTTGGAGCTTCCCTTAAATGCTGAAAATGAGCATCTATTTCAGTTATTAGTCATGCCTGGCTTTGTTCTAGGCAGGATAAGATAGGTGTCTTGTTTAATTATCATTTAAGTTTCTTTTTTTTTTTCCTTTTTGGAGCCATGTGGGAATTAGTAATCAAAATGAATATTTAACACAAAGATTCTTTATGTGCTTTGAATTCTAATGCCCAAACACATGGAGTTAGAGTAGAATTAAACATCAATGCCTTTTTGTAGATATCACTCAGTCCAGTTCTACTGGGGCTATTTCTCTGCCTCTTGCAGACCCTGAACGTCCGGTTTGTGAGCACTTGTTCCTTCATGAAGAGTTCATTAGGTGACACCTCTGCAGAGACAGCACTGACCTTGAACTGTAGCCCTGTCCTTTCCCTTCCATCTCTAATCTTCAATGATTGATGGTCTGCAAATCCTTGGAGAAGGAAAGTGTGGCGGTTCCACATTTGGTCTGCACTGGAAGAGAGAAGACCATGTGGTCCCCACCTTGTTTCTCTTAAATGCACTCTTTTGACAGTGATAACTTTTACTGAGGAAGAAAGTATCATATAGTTTTGCTTCTAGGGATGTCTCCTGCATGTTAACCTGATTACTTAGGGCATTCGGTAAGAAGCACAGCTATAACCACACTTCCCTGACTTGTCTTTTTATAACAACTGCAGATCTGATCAGGGATCGTTCAAAAGGATGAGCATGACTACGTCATCCTTATTAAAATATATTTGTTCTTACCAATGGTATTTAAAATGAAAAATAAATTTGGCATCTTATTTGAAGACATTTGAGTTTTCTGTATCCAATAGAAATAATTTTATTATCTCTTTCCTTTCAAAAACAACCCAACACTATGCTGATAAATATGGAATAATAAGTATCTTTGTCAGAAAGTGGTCTAAGCTGACATCTTTTTTTGCCCCTTGCATAGAAAAAAAATTAATTCTGCTTATGCCAATTATGTGTCAAACCAATAGATTATGTCTAGATTCATTCCTATATCTGTGAACCCAAAATAGTTTACTAAAATGGTTTAATTTCCCCGTGACTTGAGAAAATAATTTATCCATATCCATATCTATATCTATCACTTTGTGTCCATTCTGGGCCTGTCTAATAATCATATGGTGTGAGTTAAATAAACTCTGAGAACTAAGCATTCTGAGTAACTTTCTTTTTCCAGTAGAGTGACTTATCAGAAAATGTTCTCGAACTGGAATTTTGCCACCTAGTAGCTTAGCTCATGCGCTGAAAAAAAATTAATTGCCCTCATAAAAGTGAGTATTTTACTTCAAGAATACATTTTACTTAAAGAGCTTTTTTATTAGATCAGATGTAATAAGAATGTACTTATTCACATTGTGCATAAAATGAATATGCTGGTCATAATTAATGGGTCTTAGGCTCAGTTTTCTCAAATGATCCTAAGGAGGCTTATTTCAAAGGTTTCGATTAAGTGTGAACTGAAAACTCTAGCCTCTACTTATGGTCAATTTAATAAAATATCTGAGGATAAATTTTGACCTGAACTACATACTCTGGTTTGAAATAAAGCTTTGCCCACAGGGGTAGGAGTTGATTATGGAATAATGATAAAGATGGGCATTAATAGGACAGTGGCATGCTACAGACTAATAGTATATTTGAATATTACATTTGCTCACCTAACAGGATATTGATTAGAGAATGCCATAGTGTGATTTTCTCCTCTACCTTAGTGTGCAGGTCCAGTTCATGTGTGGATAAACCTTTCCCCTCTTTTTTTTTTTTTTTTTTTTTCTTTTTTTCATTTGGAAAGTAAGTTCTGTTCAGCTGTAGCATTAACAACAGAAACAGCATTGGAAGTTCTCTCACTGGGGCTAGAGATAGTAACAAGGAAAAAATGTTTTGGAAAATGTTAACAGATGCAGCAGGGGGAAATTCTCCAAAGATAACCAACTCCCCAAGCCTTGCAGCAAAATGCAAAATGCTGTGAGAGCCAGCAGTGTCTGAGAACTCTACAAAACAAAGCACTGGGCATGACCCTCACCCAGGCCTACCTTGGCTACCCTGGTAGCAGAGTCTGTGGAGCAAAGAGGAGTAAAAGTAGCCTGAGGAAGCAAGAAGTGGATTGAACCCACCACATTCCAATCCCTTTTGTGTTGACTAGCAGCACAGTTTGGAGGCTAGTGACTAAGGAGGAGGGAGACATCACAAATCTGTTTTGTGTCGTGCTTTCATTGAAGACACTGTTTTGTTTTGTTTCCAAAACAAGGACTCACGGTATTGAAGAGTACAGAATTTTATGTTTAAGACCATGTTGTCTCAACATCAGAAGCCATAGAGACGTGACGAGCATAGGTGTTGGGTTACCCTATGAGAGTCTGTTCCAATCCTGGTTCTGTCCTTGTTATCTGCGTGAGCTGGGGGAATGCGAACTGTCTCTCCTCTCATTGATTTCATCTGTAAAACAGGGTAGGGAAGGACCCAATTCATAGATTTTTATCATTAAATGAGATTATGCAGAAACAGTTGAGCATAGTAGGATGTCAGATGTCCTTGAGAAACAAGACACAAGAGCAAAAGCTGCACAGAAGCCCCTTTTTATGTAGGTTGACCAACTAGCACCACGCCTGTGTTTTACATAATCTTTCCTCATGGATTATGTAACATCTGTGCCGGTGTTGCTTCTCAAGCAACTTTTCTGTGTGTGCGCTTCCCTGCTAACTGTTCTAACCCACTGCCTTTCCTAACAGCTAGTCTGAGCTTTCCTTCCATAGCTTCAGGCCACGGCTTCCTGTTCTCTCAGCTGAAACTGAGCAATTCCCTTCCCTCATTAATTTTGTAACCATGAAGCTATTTATGCAGTCTGAGCAAATACCCACCTGCCGTTTCCTTTCTCTCTGAACTCCTGTGAATTGAATTCTTCCTTTTTACACATACACGTTAACTCCAATTCCTTTTTCTCTGTTTACTCTAATTGTAGTTAATGAAACATTGTATGTGTTGAGCCCTTCCAATTAATTAATTAAGATTTTGTTTTCTAATGAAGGAGCTATAACCCATTACCTAAAAAGCTGATTAGTAGGATTTAAAGAAACCTCCCCTTTTTTATGCTACTTAAAACCATTTTAATTTCTTACTGTTCTTAATAAGGTAGCTGAAGCATAGGAAATAATTCCATATATAGCTGTAAGTTGGTGCTTGATTTTATTTTACTTTTTTTTCTTAAGATTTATTTATTTGAAAGAGACAGCTTGTGTGACTTGAGGGAAGGGGAAGGGGGGAGAGAGAAAGGATCTCAAGCCGACTCCACGTTGCATGGGAGCACGAAGCAGGACTTGATCTCATGACCCTGAGATCATGACTCAAGCCAAAATCAAGATTTGGGTGCTTAGGCATCCCAGTTAGTGCTCGATTTAAAACAAAAATTTTAATTATATGAAGCATACAGTTAAGGATTATGTTACCCACAGAGGCTGCTGCTCTGGCCTAGGTTTCTTCTAAATGATGACTATGATTGGCCACTAACCCAGGTATTAACATTTCCTGGACCTGTTTGTTTTCTGAGCCACAGAGTTAGAAAAAAGCCATTCTCAATAATTCTGCTTATTTATTGGAAACAACCTTATCGTGAGGCAGCTTCCAAGAAGAGAAAAAAGGACATATTTCCCCTAGATTGTTTTTGTTGACCTCATCACATAGGATCCTTTTGGACTCTGCATTTATTCTTCATTTCTGCAGGCAGCTAAGGATGAGCTAACTAAAATGCAACCAGAACAAACCCTTACAGCCATAAAGAAGAGTTGCTGTCCTGTGCAGTGGTTAGATGCCACTCATGTTCATGGCTGAACCTGAAACAGGATCTTTGTTGTGACTTTTCTTGTTTATTTTGGTCTTTTGTTGAGAGGACAAAAATATTCCTTAATAAAGAAAGGAAAAGTTAATAAAAAATCACCAACTCAGAAACCAAATTGAAAATTGAAGACAGGTCAGCAAACTAAAGTATCTTACATGTTACTACAGATGTTAACCCCCATAATTTGAAGTTAAATGTAACTGACTGAATTCTTACTTTACCACTGATTAGATTTTATGACTGAAGAAGTCACATCACCTCTCCAAACATCATTTCCACATGTGTAGAACAGGAACAACAATTACTTCATAGAGTTGCTATGAGAATTATATAAGGGATGAGCTGCTAATTCTGGGATGTGTGTTGGGGAAAAGCTTCCTTCTTGGACAGGCCACTGTGAAAAGAAAAAGCATGTAGCCCTTTTTGTATCGGTTGCTACTGATGCATAATAAGCCAACTGGAAAGCCAGTGGCTTGAAACAATAACAGGGTCTTGAGCTTGTAACTTCTTCGAGTTGGTAGTTTAGGTAACACGTTGCTGGGTGAGTCTTCAGGCCTCATCTGAGCTCCTTCATGCTTCTCATGCTTCTGCATTGGCTCAATCAAACTGATGGAATTTTATGAATATTTTTATAGTTTACCCCTATTCAAAATGATACTCGAAATATTTAGCAACCAATTTGGCAGAGGCTTGGACCACTTGAATGCAGTTGTAGGGCTGAATCACAAGCCCGGATGCCCCTTGCCAGGTGATTGTTGATCCTTTAGTTCGTGAATCATCAGGTGGTCTGAGGGGATGAGTGGAGATGCATAAGCATGGACACCAAGGTGGAAGACCATCTGGGGGTTGGAGCAGTAGCTGTATATCGGCCAGGACAAACCTATTGCTGATACAAACTGGTTGAGTGTTAGCCATGTCCCATCCATGTTACAATCTTCCTGTCCAGGTTGCCCAAGACTTTTGATATCTACCATTAATATACTTTACCCTGAAGTTAGCACTGGTGCCCCCTACATCTCGGTACACCAAGAATACTGCTTATATCCAGGTTCCTCTCCACCTTACCTCTCACAAACTCCAGTACCCACATCAAGGACAAACACAAGTCATACAAATATTCTTTAGTAACAGGACAACAGTTCTTAATTAGAAAAGTGATGGCAATAATGGGTAGTTTGAAAAAAACAATATATTAAGTACTTTAATATTGTAATTATTATATTTGTCAGGTGGGACAAAAATAAGCCCAATTACTTTTTTTTTCACAATAGAAAACAACAAAGTAAAGTTGGTAGAGATTTTCCCAAATACATGATTCTCAAAGTGGAAAGAGACACACATCCTTTTTCAAAAGGCATCATGGATGAAGGTCATTGAAGAACATAAAACTGGAGGTAATATGGAGGAAGCCGGAATCTCTGGAATGGAACCCAGGAGTCTGCAATTTAAACAGATGATTCTTACTGGCACTGAAGTTGGAAAACCAAGGACTACAGATTGTCCACTGTCTTGAGGAAGTATAGTTATAAAAGCACACTAACCTCAGTAATAAAGAAAAGGCTGTCAGCTTGCTAAGGAAAGTTTGAGAGAGCCACTGATTATAGAATTCCACTCTATAAGCTGGTTAGACTTTTTCCTCTGAGCTCTTTAAGTTTTTTTAAATTTTATTTAAATTCAGTTTGCCAACATAAAGTGTAACACCCAGTGCTCATCTCATCATGTGCCCTCCTTAATCCCTGACACCCAGTTACCCTATCCCTCCACCCACCTCCCCTTTCTGCATCTCTTTGTTTCCCAGTTAGGAGTCTCTCATGGTTTGTCTTCCTCTCTAATTTTTCACCACTCAGTTTCCCCCTACAGCACGGGAGAAGATATATATATGCAAATGACATATCAGATAAAAGGCTGGTATCCAAGACCTTTGACCTCTTTTTGTATAACCTCACCCATAGCACTGACACGTCCTAGTGACTCTTTTTACTTCTGTAGGAGTCGTATAAAGTTGACTAGGATTGTTCATAGCAGGCATCGAGAGGTAGTCGCTGTCCTAAACCTTGACATATAACCTGTAGGGGCTCTCCTGAAGCCCATGCATGCCCCGCAAGTTCCATCTGGTGAGCAGAGGCATCAATCCAATTGGTGTACACTCCAGATGGCATTATAGTCATAGGCACTTCCCTAACGGTCATGACAAGTGGACCCGCCCTCTGATCAAACCACTCTAATTCAGCCCATTTCATTTTTATTCAATATACGAAAAGAAGCTTGAATTAAGAACTTGTATATCTTACTTTTCATAAGATTTTTTCACACTGTATCACATTGGGTGCAGGAAGAGGAAGCATGAGGGAACTTTGTCTTTTATTAAATGCTTGCTATGCCTATAAAGGTGTATGGGATGTTGACTGTATTTAGATTCAAAACAGGTGGACCAAACACTTCAGATAGGTTCCTTGGGTTTTAAAAAGATTACTCGTGGCTTCAACAGATGCTTTGCAATTTCATCAGCACCATATGCTTTATACAGAGGCTACCTCAAAATGAAGATATACTTCATTTGATGCCATGGCCTTCATTTTGTGCTTGCCTCAGTGAGGAATGAATTCAGATACACTTTTTAGCCTCATCTGTTTACATTGTTTTGTGTGAGCAGACTGGCAGATAATTACCCAAATAAGGAGTTATTTCTCCAGAGATGGACTGCCAGTATTCATTGTAATACTAAATACAAATGCTATTAAAACTATCAAAATGGGGAACATTTGGAAGCTCATGTTGGTCTGTCAAAATAGTAAATACACCGCATAATTTGGAAACCATATCTATGATGCATCTCTTCAAAACACACGGTATGTAGGAAGAGTTGATAAAGGTAATGAAAACTAAATACTTTTTAAAAAATAGTAAATTCTGTGACTCTCCATTTCAGTTATTAAATGCAGGAGATCTTCAATTAAAATGTAAATGGAATTAATTGCATGAAGCTATCTATCTGGATGATATGTAATTACAGAATAATTTGCTAACAGGCACTGAACAATGGCCAAAGGAAAATAAAATCATTGCTTAATGATTCAAATTATGATATTTTATGATCATTTCTTTCTAGTGCTGGTGGAATGTGACCCTAGACAACTTTTGCTTAGCCTCCCAGGGTCATTGTGTTCTCATATATAAGAATATGGAAACATGTGATCTATAAGATCCTTTCCTGACCTAAAATTCCTTGACTTTTTAGGTCATTGACTTTATATATCTTGTTTTCTTTGCCAATCAAGTTAATGAAAGAAGGACTAATTTTGACCCAGATATGAATTCAGATTTTGTTTCCTTCCTTCCTGCATGAATGTGCTAACCTTCTCCAATTTCTTCATGTGTGACAAATGGAGAACACCTACCTCTTGGGAACTATGATAAATAAATGAAGAGGTATTTAAAGCTCCAAGTATGAAATCCTTCACTTATAACTCATCAGGTCCACAATAAATTATATTCCTTTTCTTATCCTGCATCATTTTATATATCTCAAATCTGCCTTTTCCGTGAAACCTTCTGGCCTCTGACCTCTGGACCCTACAGAAAAGTTATAATCCTGAGACTATACTAAGGGATGATAAAATATAGAGCTGTAGCAGATAAGACTAAAAGAGATATAATTTTTTTCCTCCTGAATTGTTTTGGTAAAAAGAGTGGTAGCATCTATTAAAACAGTTGTCCTGCCTAGTGTTTCTTTTTCTTTTGTCTTTGAGGTCTAACAGTAGCCATAATTTTTAGAAATGAAATCTATCTGAATTATAGGAAGTGGCTTGCTTCCTGTATGTTAGAAAATCTTTTCTCATTGCTTCTTTTCACTAATTTTTCATTCTTTCTGAGTGTTGTACATCAAGCATTTTAAGATGAAAACATGATTATTTGTTCATTGTACAAAATACTAGAAGATAGTTTTAAAAATAGAAGAAATGAAACATAAACGCATTCTCTAGAGAGAACAATTTTAAATGTGATTTGCCAGCTTTCTAAACTATGTGCGAACTATGTAGTCACATTGACAAAACAGGTTGGTACTATATGGTTCTAATGTAAGCACCGGAGTATGTGCTCTGCAAGGGCTGGAATGTGCTGTGATCTATTGCTCCCTAATGTTGTTCCAGCATTGAAAATGTGCCAATCACAGAGTATATACTCATTTTATTTATTTATTTTTATTTATTTATTTGTTTGTTTGTTTGAGGGAGCTGTAGAGAGGGAGGAAGAGGGACAAGTAGACTCCACACTGAGCTCAAAGCCTGATGTGGGGCTCAACCCCAAGACCCTGAGATCATGCCCTGAGCTGAAACCAAGAGTCAGAAGCTCAACTGACTGAGCCACCAGAGTATACTCAGTACTTCTTTAACCTAACTTATCCTCTATATCTTTTTGGGCCAATAAATGGATTTTCAATGACTATATAGTATTCTACAGTATAGATATATCACAACCTACTCAGTAGATCCTCTATCATCAGACTTGTCAGGTTTTCTGTTTGCTCATTTTTGTGTATAGTAGTGTCATAATCAACATTCAGACAAACAAACCTATGCCTTTCTTCCTTATTACTATTTGGATAAATTCATAAAAGTAGAAATGCCAAGTGCAAGTATTGTACTCACAATTTTAGAGAATTATTACATATACTGTCAAATTGTTCACCAAATGATTGTCAATTCACAATCCAGTCAACTGAGATTGACTGTTTCCCCCCTTTTTCACAGATGGTAAAATAAATAAATAAATAAATAAATAAATAAATAAATAAATAAATAAGTTTTGAAAATTAAAAACTAGTTTAAAAAGGCCATTTCATACTAAATACCCATTTCTGCATTTCCTGAGATGTATACAAGCTCCTATGACCCAGCAAGGATAAATAAAATCTTGCTAAAATAGTGTAAAGAGTTTGACAGTGCCCATTTAAGTTAATCCCAAACTGCTATGAAACCCAGAAACACTGTAAAACCTTGTGAAATATTTGTAGCCTGTTAAGTGTTCTCCCCTCATGGAATCAGGTATGAAATGTCTGTGTGGTAGCTGTTTTTCCAAGGTAAATACATTATTTATATCACTAGGTACAAATGCTTTGAAATAACCAGAACATGTTACAGCTGAATGTGGGCTTATATAATTTTCACAGCCAGTGCTTTTCCTGTCAGTCACCATCGTGGTGTGGCTTTGATGGTTTGATCTGAGTTCGACCCCTTGGCCGTGATACATCCTCACGTTTTGAACACCCACTCTGACGTGAACAGTGCGTCTAACAGGATCGCCTAGTGCTTCCTTGTGTTGTCTAATTTTGAGCTTCAGAAAGACCAGTAATGCCATTTCCACTGTGTCTGCATCTCCAGATTTGAGATTTTTGCCCCTTGATATTTCTAGTGTATGTAGACCTGGAAGTCCAGAGCCAGTAGCTTTGTATTTTCTGTATTGCCAAGAGATCGATTTGAAATGATCAGTTAATGATTGCCAAGAGGTTTAAATATGATTTTGCTGTCTGTGCAGTAGCTCCGAGAGGTATAGCAACATGAGCAATTAGGAATGAGGCTGGCTGACAGAGTAGAGATTTAGAGAAAGGAGAGGAGTGAAAATTTAAAATGAGGAGTTAAATGAATGTTGAGAGAAAAGGTATGAAATGTAACCTTCAGTGCATGCTAGCAAGAGATAATATAAAAGTAGACAAAGAAGCTGGCCTCCACCCACAGAGGAAGGAGGTTATTATGGAATAGGAAGTTGCCAAAAAATCAAAGGAGAAATTACAGTATGAAAGCAGAAAAATGGCCAAGATAGATTTGGACTGTGAGGCCTAGCTTACAGAGATGGGGAAGAAATCTGAAAATAGCTTTTCAGTAAAGAATCATTTGAAACCTGTGGTGCCTACTGAAGATAAAGATCAAGGGAAAATAATTTCTAGTTGTCAGACTGGTCAAATTAGCACATTCATGTTTTTCTCTTTTAAGGAGTCAGTGATACCTGCTGTATTTTGGAGATATTGAAATTGTTTCTAAATGATCCGGGAAATGCCCAATTTTTCCTAAACAGAATTTTAATTCTTAAAATGTTATACAAATTTAGAGCGGCAGGCAGTGACCACTGTTCCATTTACATATTAAATGGTATCTCCATGGGCTTGTTATTATTTTTTGGAATTTGTTACTCATCTAATGCAATCTAGTATAATAGAGATTGAGTTTTAGAGATTCAAGTATGAGCAGCTGAGTTACCTGCTCTATGACCTTGAGAATCTTACCTTCTCTGAGCCTCATTTTCTTTATATATTAGTGGAAACCCTACTTTCTCACTTTTGACAATTAAATAAAACATACACATTAAATATCAGACAAAACAGACAGAACATTTTTTTAAAGATTTCTTTATGTATTTTAGGGAAAGAGAGAGAGAACATACACACACATGAGTGTGCACTTGCAACTCAGAGAAGGGGCAGAGGGAGAGAATCCTCAAGCAGATTCCCCACTGAGTGTGGAGCCCATGTGGGGCTCCATCCATGACCTATGGGATCATGACCTGGGGTGAAACCAAGAGTCGGATATTCAGCTGACTAGAGCCATCAGAGTATCCCTAGGCAGAGAATCAATGTAGGTTTCTTTCTCACCACCATCCCTTGCAAAGCAAGAAAAGTCTGCAGAGTTTTATGAAATTAAGCATACTATAAAGTGGTGTAATTAAGTTCAAAAACCAGGGACCACCTTCAAGAGAGGGAATTGGCATTATCAGGAATGTGAGAGGAAATTGGTGTTGGAGTTAAACCCTAAATTTATATCAATTTCTTGCTGTCATTATCAGAATGCTTTTGGTTACAAGCAACAGAAAAATCTCAAATTAATTTTAATAATAAAATAAATTAGTAGGCAGAGGTGATTGAAATCAAGGATAAGCTTGACAAGATCAGACTTGATCTATCCACTTAAATGATGAAAGACCTATACTCATGATCTATTTCTTGCCTCTGCATTAGTGCTAACTCCATTCTGTGCAGGCTTCCTACTTCACGGTCCCAAGATGACTACCTTGTTAGCATTCAGGTTTCTTGGTGATTAAGATGTCCAGTCTGACATAGGTAACAATCTATTATAAATGTTTGAGAGCCTGTATCTCACACAGGCTCTCTCACTCATGCTCAGCAAGGAAGAAAGCCATTTTTCCTACTCTCAAACAAAAATCCAGAGCTTTGGCCTAAATGAATCAACTTAGAGCACTTGCCCATTCTTATCTCAATAAATGTGGTCTAGGTATGGGGTTATGCCATTTATCTTAGGCCTGAGCCATAGATTCTACTTTTCATTTGGAGGTCAAGTCAGTTACCCTTGAAGCACATAGGTTATATTGGAGTAGGGTGCTGTCATGAAGAGGAAGAGGAATATATGTTAGGTGTCTGAAAAAAAGGGGGTAGATATCCACCAGAATAGCTGTGACTAAATGGGAAACTTTAGGTTTTAGATGTGTATCTCAGATATATATTTGAAAGAAAGGAAGTGAGACTGCTGGGTGGCTCAGCGGTTGAGCGTCTGCCTTCGGCTCAGGGACTTGGGATCTAGTCTCATATCGGGCTCCTTGTGGGGAGCCTGCTTCTCCCTCTGTTTGTGTCTCTCCCCCCCCCCCCCGTGTCTCTCATGAATAAATAAATAAAATCTTTAAAAAATGAAATAAAGGAAGCTTGAAGAGTTATATTATACTTCTAAAAATTAAATTCAAAGAAGATTTTATTGAAGTAAGTGTTGTCAGAAGAAGGAGGAGGAGGAAGGGGAAAAGAGAAAGAAAAAAGAAACTGTTTTATGGAGATAATATATCCAATGATGACTCTTAGATTAGGCCAGAAACACCAGGGAAATACTAACATTTTATATACTTATTTTGTTTTCTGATGTTTTGATCTAATGGGAGACATGATTTGGAGAATCCAGAATAGATTGCTATACATCGGTTAGTCTTTCAAATAAAGCCATTTTAAGTGCTTGAACAATATTCTGTTGTTAATTCAAGATTTCGTTCTCTAAGAAAGGACCATCCTACTGCATTCTACAATATAAAGTAAAACAAAGTTTCTTTATACTGAAGATGTCAGATCTGAAGTTTCTAACCTTCTATTGTGAACAGCTTGAGAGTCTGATTCTCAGTTCAGCACTGGTATAGAAAGTCATGTGGCTGAAAGTGCTCCCAACATCATCCCAATAAATATTTTGAATCTTCTCCAGCAACTGAGTCTGAGCCATATGGCATATAATGAGTGAATTTTAATTCAAAAAAAAATTTCATTCTTAGGAGAACCTTAGATGGCTTCTGGGACATCTGGTTTCAAGTAGCACGGCACTCTGCACTCTCAAATAGCTATATTAATTGCCCTATAGAATGGGTTATTTAAGATTAGCTATTTAAATGTTGGGCAATGGCTACTAAATATAGTGATTTTAGTTTGTGTGTAATTAATGGTGAGCTAATCTTCTAAAAGTAATCAACCAAATCCAGCTGCTTCTGCCAGATAGAACAGCAGATTAGTTAGGATACTAATTTGGCTATTATAATAAAGGCCAAAAGATTTTATTTTTGCCCCATATAACAGTCTTGAGCGTAAGCAGTCCTGGGCAGGTTTTTCAGTGTCAACAGTAGAGACCTATTCTTGTTCTGTGGCATCCTTAATATTCATCTCCCATCCTTTGGTCCAAAAATGTACTTTAGTGTTCCACTGTAAGATCTACATTTTAACCAGTGAAAAGAAAGGAAAAGAAAGAAAGTTATAGAACTTTCTTTGTAGGAACATGGCCCAAAAGTCATCACATTGCTTCTATCCATTTCTTATTGGCCAAAAACTAGTATCTGGACAGTCTAGTGCCCAGATAAACCCTCTCTATATATAGAAGATGAATACGTATAATAAGGAGAAAACCAGCAGGCTCTCCCACAGAGCCTCAGGAGAAAAGAATTGTATAACTCTCTGTCCACCAAAGCTGAAATGATGCATCTGCCCAATTCTCTCAGTTGGTGTACCAAGTTGTCCAAATATAAACTAACATGAACAGAATATAAGATTTGTGTACATGAAAATAACATTTTTACTTCAGTTACCATGGGTTATAGAATCCAGCATTTAAAAATAATTATAATATGCACTCTTTATTTCTCATCTCTAAAAATGCACACTTTTGAAAGTTTAGAAAATACAGAAAAACATAAAGAAGTTAACAATCAACCATAATTTCACTAGCCAGAGATAACCATTGTCAAGAGTTTGGTGAATTTCCTTTATGGCTTTTCTCTCTGAGAGTTTTCTTTTTACTTATGTAATTGGACACAGTTTTACATTTTTAAAGCTAATACTATACAATTTTCTCACATCATTAAAATGGATACTAAATATCAGTTTTATGTTTGCATTAATTTAACCTATAGAAGTATCAAAGTTTATTCTGTTGCTAGTACTAAATACTTAAAGTTTCCAGTCTTTGTTGGTATTAATAGTGTAACTGTGAACATCTTTGTGAATAAATTTTTGTCTGCATTTTGAATTACTAGAATAGAATCTTAAAAATGAAATTAAATCAGAAGGTAAGAAAATTTTAAAGGCTTTAGATCTTTATTGCTAAGTTACTTTCCACAAAGGATAATGAAAATTTCTCCAGCTTGTTCTGCTAATCTCTTCCATATCACCCTTGCAAGCATTATTATAATTAAATAAAGTTGCCTCACTTGAAAAAGGACATTTGTAGACCTTCTATGACTGATGAGCCTAAGTATGATTTCATATGTACCAGCAATTTTTTCATGTCTACATTAAATTCTATTATTTTGGTCATTTATTCATCCCTTGTTTTAATACAAATATTAACTCTCATGTGCCTGACTGAGTCAGTAAAGGAGGTTAAGGGGATATAGGTATAACCTATAAGATGCTATAAGCATCTCATTTAATGACACCTGCTTACATTTAATTTTGGTTTAATGATACCAACCAACTTGATTCAGCCAAGAATCTTGACGAATATATGTTTTTAAAAATGAACAGGTATTGAATTGCTATAATAAATGATACCTCATTTATTTATGTGCCAAAACTCATGCAATTTTCTCAGGAGAGATTTCAGATTCTCATTTCAAAGCACATTAACTCTGAATTTAGATAAAATCCTAACATATCTGATTATATGATTTCCAAGTCCATGGCAGATTAAAAACAGCAAATTAGAAAAGAGCAGCAAACATTTTAACAACCATAATGGTAGCTGAGAGATTGACAGAGGAGATAAAGATTTTGTATTGTTTATAACACACACGTACAGCCACCACCATCACCATCACTATCACCACCAGAAACAACCTGAAATGCTGTTTTTTGAAATTGTAACATTTTTAGAACAATGCCATTTAATGAAATTATGGTTCATCTATTCAAAGAATAGTAAAAAGTCTTTATAGATTATTTTTACAGGAAGTTTTAATATCACAGAAAAAACATTTATAATAAAAACATTTGCACATAGAATTTGATCACCAATTTTAAAAATTGAAAGATATCTAAAATATAAATGCACCGAAATATTAATATGATTTTCTTGGATGGGTAAGGTTATTTTTTCTTCTACTTTCTCTGTATCTTCTAAATTTTCTAAAATGTATATGTGTTATTGTAATAAATTATTATATTCTAATAAATATAATTAAAGTTATATTATTTTTAAATTATATAATTAAAATTATATTATATTTAATAATATTCAATGGTCTACTTAAACAGTTTATTGAGGGTCTATTGGGTACGTCTCTTGGATGCTATTTAAATTATTTGTTCTGTAAAGTAATGATCATAAGGATTAGTCATATATTATAACATTAAAAGGAAATTCTTACATTAAGCAAGTAGACAACTTTATATTTAGACAAGATGTTCATGCTATTTAAATAATACTGTATGGGGCAGCCATGGTGGCTCAGCAGTTTAGCACTGCCTTCAGCCCAGGGCGTGATCCTGGAGACCTGGGATCGAGTCCCACGTCAGGTTGCTGCATGGAGCCTGCTTCTCCCTCTGCCTGTGTCTCTGCCTCTCTCTCTCTCTCTCTCTCTCTCTCTCTGTGTGTGTGTATCTCTTATGAATAAATAAATAAAATCATAAATAAAAATAAATAAATAAATAAATAATAAATAAATAAAACTGTAGGGACACCTAGGTGGCTCAGCGGTTGAGCACCTGCCTTAGGTTCAGGTCGTGATCCCAGGTCCGAGGATCGAGTCCCTCATCCGGCTCCCTGCCAGGAGCCCATTTCTACCTCTGCCTGTGTCTCTGCCTGTGTCTCTGCCTCTCTGTCTCTCTCATGAATAAATAAATACAGTCATAAATAAATAAAAAATAAATAAATAGTATTGCAGACATTTCACAAATTAAAATCGTATTTCAGGTTGGTAGAACTGCAATAAATTTAAACCAAAAAAGTATTTAAAAAATTTTTATATATATATACTCATCTTGCATATACGAATGAAACGTTCATGTATATTTTATATAGAGTTTCTTCCTTGTAAATTTGTTTCTTCATATTTTAAGGGAATACTTTTTAATTTTTACTTAGAAAAATTCATAGTGTTATCCAGAAAATTATTAAATATATGAAAAGTTTTTATAATGTGGGGTGCTTGGGTGGCTTAGTGGTTGAGCATCTATCTGCCTTCTGCTCAGGTCATGATCTGGGGTCCTGGAATCAAGTCACACATCAGGCTCCCCAGAGAGAGCCTGCTTTTCCCTCTGCCTGTGTCTCTACCTCTCTCTGTGTGTGTGTCTATCATGAATAAATAAAATCTTAAAAAAATATATTTTTACAATTTTAGCTTGAAATAATTATCTGCAGATACTCTGAACTGATCACTTGGACAATTAAATTACATGATTTCATTTATTAAATAATGAATTACACTGAATATATTTCTACATCTGCCTGTTTTTAAGTTATTATCTCTCAGATCCAAACCCACTCTCTGGATTCAACTTTGTGAGGCTAGGCTGGGTCTCTTGAGAGCAGTTTCTGCTTTGCCTGCTGCTAACTTTTAGGCTCTGTCCATAGAGGGCGCCAGAAGGCGACTGCAAATTTGGAAGAGACAAGACCTCTGCTTGACGTTTCTGTATTTATCCAGCTACCTTTCCTTACTTTAGCAACTAGGGTTCATTCCAGGAGCCACCCTTCTCTAAATTCCTAAGTTTAAAAATTCCATCTGCTTTCTTTTGTTCCCCAGCCCTAGAGTTAGTAGCTGCTTCCTACAGTTGCCATCTTTGTGATGATTTGGTATTATTTACCTACTTTATACATAAACTGTGTGGGTTTTTTTTTAAGGTTTTATTTATTTTATTCATGAGAGACACAGAGAGAGGCAGAGACATAGGCAGAGGGAGAAGCAGGCTCTGCTCAGGGAGCCCGATACGGGACTTGATCCTAGGACCCTAGGATCACACCCTGAGCCAAAGGCAGATGCTCAACCACCAAACCACCTAGGGGTCCCTGTTCTTTATATTCTGTTCTGTCTCCTGGCTATACTGACTGATACAGCATAATTTCCTAAAGCAGAAATACATAGATTGATAAAATAATTTTCCTACGAGTTAATGTTGCAAGTTAACATAGATATGCATACGTGGTAACTCTAATAAAAGTTTTCTGAACTTTATATAGGATATACCTAGTTCAGTATGGTTCAGGGATGTAAATCATAGTTCTTCTCATGACCAGCATAGCTTCCTTATCAACATTTTAAGGAATTAAAAACGGATTCTGTATACTCTCTATGTATGTGTGTGTATGTATGTATCTATATGTATAACTTATGAATGTACTTATGAATTATGTACAGTTATACATATGTATAATTGTAAAAATATGACAGGAAAACAGGAAGGAAAACACAAATTTAATGTGGTTGTAAATAGATCAATCATTAATTCATAACATAGGTTAAATTCATCATCCCACTTGCATCTGAATTCCGGACTCTGAGAACTAAATTCATTGATTAGTAAAATACTTAGCACCTCCGATTACACATTCATCAGCTCAGTGGTGTTTGCATTGTTCTTATCATCAAGGCTGTTCCATCTTCCTGTTTACTCTCTATCCTATTCCTACTATCAACCACTCCATTTGACCTTAGCTAAAACTTAGATAATCTTCTCAACCCTCTTCATGTATAGGAATAAAATATACCAAACTGTCCTTCAATAAATGCCACGTCCTATATTGCTGACTTGGACTGACCTCTTTTAGCTCCTAAAATTCTTGGTTGCCTTTGCCTGTCCCTAGCCATGACTATTTTTATTCCTGAATTTTTTAGCTTTCTCTGGGTTCCCGGCTTGGTCAGACCACATTTCTGGCTCACTGCTTCCCTTTTGCTGCAATTTCCTGTTTATGGCTGGGTTGGTTATATTGTAACCATGTGAAACTCATCCCTTTCTGTCTCACATCCTATAATTGCTATTCTTTGACACTTGAAACGCCTCAAAATTCTGGTTCTCCTATGTATCCTTCCATCTTCCCTAAGACTAGAGTTAGCATTGGCATTCCTGCCTCCCAAGCCTGCCAGCCTCTACTTATTTTTTTTTTAAGATTTTATTTATTTATTCATGAGAGACACAGAGAGAGGCAGAGATATAGGCAGAGGGAGAAGCAGGCTCCACACAGGGAGCCCAATGCGGGACTTGATCCCAGGACTCCAGGGTCACGCTCTGGGCCAAAGGCAGGCAGTAAGCCTCTGAGCCACCCAGGGATTCCCCACCTCTACTTAAATAAATAGAAAAGCTTAGGCCAAAGTGGGAGAAGTAGGTGACTATTTTTATATGTCTGGTTATCTTTGAGTACTCAGGGAAGAATGTTATAAAGCTTTATGGCTGGGATGCCTGGGTGGCTCAGTGGTTGAGTGTCTGCCTTCAGCTCAGGGTGTGATCCTGGAGTCCCAGGATCGAGTCCCACTTTGGGCTCCCTACATGGAGCCTGCTTCTCCCTCTGCCTATGTCTCTGCCTCTCTCTGTATGTGTCTCTCTCATGAATAAATAAAATCTTTAAAAAAATTTAAAAATTAAAAAAAAATAAAGCTTTATGGCTAAGTTTGTTGGCTTTGGAGTCAGAACAGACTGAGCTCAAATCTTGGTTCAATCATTTACTAGTTGTGTGACCTTAGGCAAATTTCTATATATTTCTCTCTACCTCAGTTTTCTTAAGAATCATATGAATACCACATATCTGCCTCAAAATTTTTATAAAGATTAAATTGAATAATCCATGTAAATTGCTTAGAATTGTTCAGCACAGAAAAAAACACTCAGATATTAGCAATGTTTATGTTACCCTTCTGTAATCCCACTTGATGACTTTGTTGATATCTACAACTGAACATTATGTCTGAGTGACTATTTTCCTGATTTATTAATATTAGGGGAAGGTTATTAAGTAGACATAGCTTAGTTACACAATGAATGGACCCTCCATCTCTATGTGGCATCTATTTCCATAATGAAAATAGGGAGAAAAATCACTACTTAATAAAATCCTTCAAAATGTAATTTCAGTCTGTGTTTGAAAGGCCCAGCGATTGTTAGGAATCTGGAAGAAGCAGTGACCAGAATAGAAATCTTAGAACAGCCTGTTCCAAAGCCAGGTTGCTGGGTTAAGCAATTAACTGTCTAGCTGGGTTTGTATTTAGATCCATGTACCAGGCAAGAAATACTATTTTCACCCATAAAAGTGAATCTGCATGTAATTGGCTTAACGTTTTTTTGCCCTAGACAGTGACTCCACAATGAACAGTTACCAATAATATACATCCTTTAGATAGATAGGGAGATAAATCATTCTTAATCCAATCATACATTTTAATTATCAAATAACTCCAAATAACTTATTAGGGTTTGTAGAGTTTTTTTGTAAGGATGATCACAATTGATCACATTTACTTGCAAGATTTCTTTAAGATTTTATTTATTTATTCATGAGAGACACACAGAGAGAGAGGCAGAGACCTAGGCAGAGGGAGAAGCAGCCTCCCCCCCCCCCCCCGGGAGCCTGATGCTAGACTAGATCCCAGGCCACGGGATTACGACCTGAGCCAAATTCAGACAGCCAACTCCTGAGCCACTTAGGTGCCCCTACTTCAGGATTTCAATAGAAATTGATCTAATTTTCTGTATGAGGAGACTGACCCAAAATGTAAAGTTCACATGTGTCCAGCTTAACACAGCTAGAATCAACAAATTTATTACTCCAAATTTAGTATTCTTTCCATTACTGCAAGGTGATGCCAACATTCTCTTGCTACTTCATAGAATATCATAGAGTTTGAAAGTAACAATGGTAAAGATGAATACCATTAATATTTGAATACTTAATACCTTATTATTTGAAGAAACCAAGTAATTACAAATCAAAGTAATTATAAAATCTGATTTTAGAGACTCACTAAAACATTTTGATTTATTTTCCCACTCAGAATATTGAAAAGAAAATCTCTAAGCTTCAGGTATCTCTTACGGAAAAGGGGAGAGAAGGAAAGATAGGGAGGGGAAGGGAGGAGATATGACGATAGCCAAGATTTCAGTGTTTATTACATGCCAGGTGCTATCATAAGCATTTACATGATTCATCTGCTGTACTGCTCATGAGAACCCTACAAAGTAATTACAACATTTTCACTAAATGGATGAGAGAAAAGTAATTTGTCCAAAGTCACACTGTCTCTACTAAGGGAGGGGGGGTTGTTAAGATTTCACACCCTGAAACAACCTCTGGGCCCATATTTTTAATCACAGTGCTGTATCTTCTTGATTTCATATAATTTAGCATTAGTAAGTGTGTATTTCTTCAATTCCTTGAGGTTTAGGGTAACAATGATGGGTTAAAACTCCAAAAAGTTTCACTAGTCTTGTGGCAGCACCCAGATTCTGGTGTCATCCTAGGCCTACAGTGGAAGCGTGTGCATTCCGACTGACCATGTACCCAGCCAGCTGCATATAATCACTGTTTGTGATTCAACTTATACTGATGACCAGCATTTTCTTCTTGTGTATGACTGACTGGCAGCTGTCACTCTAAATACACAGAATGATACACTGAGAATATTTTAAATAAGGTTCATTCCAATTATCTTTTTTTTAAAACCATCTTAACCACTTCTAAGTGTACAATTCAATAGTGTTAAAAATATTTGCATTTAAATTCTCAGAACTTTTTCATCTTGCATGTCAAAAATGTTACACCCATAAAACTAACTTTTTCCCATTTCCCCTTGTCCCCTTAATGCTGGCCTTTGGTAACTGTCATTCTACTTTCTGTTCTTTGAATCGGACTACTTAAGATTGATTATACAACTGGAATCATACAGTATTTGTTTTTTGTGACTAGCTTATTTCACTTATTAGTGAAAATAAAAGCCCGTGTGCTTATTAGCATAAAGTTCTCAAGGTTCATCCATATTGGAGCATGTGACAAGATTTCCTTCCTTTTTAAGGCTGAATATTATTCTACTGCAGGTACATACTGCATTTCATTTATCTATTTATCAATTAGTGGCCATTGGGTTGCTTCCAACTCTTGTCTACTCACTACTTGAATGTGAGTGTGCAGATATCTCTTTGGGACCCTGTTTTCAATCCTTGTATATGTAGATATAGTAGTAGTATTTCTGGATCTTTTGGTAGTTCCATTTTTAACTTTTTGAGAAACCCCCCCCCCCTATTGTTTTCCATAGTGATTGCATCATTTCACTGTCCTACATACAGTGCACTAGGGTTCAAATTTCTCTATACCGTCGTCAACACTTGTTATTGTCTGTAAAAATTGTATCTTTTTCAGTTTTTTGATGAAGCAATGTATTTCTGATTTCAGAAAATGTAATATCATTGAAGCCCTCTAAATGTTTAATTTTAGGAGCTAAATATTTCCCAGAACATTCCTTGAGTAAATGAGTAACTTGCTCTTTTGAACCTAAAACACATACTTGTTTCTTCATTCTTTTGGCTACCACTGTCTTACCCAGCTCTAAAAGCTTCTTAAAATTAGTCAGAGGGAGACAAGTGGGAAGGTGTAGACTTCTCACTTTGACAATCTGCTAAAGATGGAGAAAAAAATGGTGCTATTCAAAGACACTTTGTACTTGGAGATGTAGAATTTAGGATGGAAATAAACCCAGTGAAATAGCAAGAATGCTTGAAAGAGAAGTCACCAACCCACCACTGCAGAAGGCTGAATTCCAAGGAAATATGGCCAATATACATGAAGCTGAGAAGTAAGTTTCTGTAATCATGCCTTTCTATTTTTCTATTTCTCATTTACTTTGAAATATCAATCATTAGATGCAGGAAAGCTAGTCCTGCTAGTGAAATATGGAAATTAACCAAATGATAGGATCTTATGCAAGTAACAGTGGATATGGATATTTGTATAGTGACCCAATTATGGAGTAAGTAACTAGAAATTGCCAATCTTTGACTTTAAGGAAAAAGCACTAGTTATGTTAGTTGTATCTAATATTGTGATACTGTGGTATAAGTTTTAAAAGAAAACTCTTAAAAACATTTATCTTATTTCTATTGTTCGATTTTTTTCTTGTTTACATTTCTCATTTCATTAGTCGAAACTTTTAGGAGCGAATGTCTTTTTCATTCTAAACACTAGAACAGAGGAACAAAGTGAAATTGTAATAGATTTAATGTCACATGTATTCACAATAAGATAACAATATTAATATTCTTAAAAGAGTTATTAGTGTGGAAAGAAATCAGAAAATTTCACCTTGTATAGCCAGTGACTAATGCTATCAGAGAATTTATAAAAATAATTGATAAAAACATAGTAAGACATATTTTTTAATATAAAGAAAAACAAATATTGGCCAAAACTCAGGGTAGCTCACTTGAAAAGAAATAAAAATAACAAACCAAAAAAACAAAAAGACAAAAAAAACAAAAAACTGTCTCCAGTTACATAAGACAAGAATATGTGGAACTATAAGAGTAAAAGTCAATAATAAGCTAAAAACAGGAGCTTGTTCTGTGAGACATCTAAAAGTAGCAAAACTGAGGACAATGTAATTTGCTTTTCCATATATATTCTGTGTTATGATTATCTAGCATGATGAATGAAATAGAAATGTCTCTGCCATTATAAAGCTTTCTATAATTTCTTGTTGATGGTAAGTATTCAACAATGGAGAATACTTTTATTTTTAAATAAAAATAGTCTTTTACAACATTTCAACTTAGCCTTTGCTAATCTTAAAAAGCCAAATACCTTATTAAATTTATGGAAAATGTTGTGTAATGACAAAGTTGGAGGGAAAATAGTACATTCTATAAAGTAGAAAAAAAACTCATGAAGCAATAAACAGCAGCATGTATTTCCTGTTTTTAGAAGTAACTGCTGAAGCTTATCACTTGACTAACAGGCTTATTTTATGAAGGAGTCATTACTGTATAATATAGTGAGAATTTGGAGAACTCTATGGAATTTGTCACAAAGCGGCCATGAAACAAATAGGAGATTTCTTAGAGAAAATGGGGATAGAATAGAGAAAAGTAGAGGCCTTTGACTTTTCCAGGGGATCTTTTAGTAATAGTTGGAAAATAATAAGTAATGTGCAACTATATAACAATATTCTATTTCTTTCTAGTCTAACAAAGTTTTTCCTCAATGAAATAACAAGGGAGCACCATTTTCTGATGGATACTAATACTAATAACATAGCCAAACAAGCTATTTGACTTATTTTGTTATAATACTCATTTCAGCTAGTGGATGGGTTTCTATGGAGTTGTAAGAATTATGCCAGAGGATGCTTAACTACATATAATTACTCTAACCTGCCAGCACCTCAGATGTCCTCTGGAGTACCCTTTTGCTCACTAGGTGCTTCTTTTGCATGAGACCCCCTTTAAAACAATTCCACAGAATTAGCTACTGTGGCATCTTGGTAGTACCCTACCATAGCATCCGTTTTCCACAAAATAGACAACTTTGCTTTGCCATTGGTGGGAGTGAAGCTCAATGCCTACACAGATTCCTTCTCTTTCTCTGGCCAGCCTGCTGCAGCTAGGTTCTCTAGTCCCTTTGAAGACTCTCACTTGGTTTGATATGTAGAGGAAGATATCCCTAGTCCTTGCCCAAACCATATGGGGCTGGGGGGTGGAAACACAATATACTGACCACTTTCTCCAAAGAAGATCTTTTTTGGCATTTTTCATATCAACTGTTTCATACTCTTTAGGTGTGTGGTGGGCCAATGCTGGCCAAACCATTGTTATAGTCTCCTAGCATCACTTTCAGGATATGGAGATATTTGGTACCTACTTCACAGTTTTAGCCTTGAGGTCCTCAGCCAAAACCGAAACAAAGTTCTACTTTTATGACTTCTATATATGCTATTTTTTTCTTATTCCCATCAATTAGGATTTAAAAAAAAAAAAACGAAAAACTGTTTTGCGGTAATGATTGATATACAAATACCAGTATATTTTTGTGTTTACAACTTGGTTAGTTTAGGGGTAAGTATGTATCCATGAGGCTATCTATCCCATAAATACCCATCACCTCCAAAAATTTTCTCCCCCTTTCTCACTTACTTATTCTTACGATAAGAACACTTAACATAAGATCTACCCTCTTAGATTTTTTTTTTAGTATACAATACACTATTGTTAACTATGCACATTATGTTGCCCAGTAGATCTTTAGAACTTACTCATGTTGCATAACTGAAACTTTTTACCCTCTGACTAATAATTCTCCCAAGCCCCTAGAAGCACCACTCTACTCTACTTCTGTGAGCTTGGCTATTTTGGATTGCTCATATAAGTGGGATCATGTAGTAGTTACTCTTCTGTTCTGACTTTTCACTTAGCATAATGTCCTCCAGGTTCATCAATTAGGCTTTTAGTTTGGAGAAAGGATTGTGTTTTGTGGAAAAGACTATTTAAAGCACATGTTTTTCTTAAGATTTAAGCACAATTCTAAGTCTAGGTATTTTTGTATAAAAACATAGTTACTTGATTCCATTAACTCATAAATTTAACAGATTAAGTTTCCTTGAAATTTATCCCCCCCCCCAAAAAAAGAGATTTATTCCCATTTACAAACCTCGTTAAATAAGCTTCTTTAAACATTTTAAACTATACTTTTTAAACAAACACTACAAATGCCTACTGGGGCAAACTTAAAATACAATAAGCCAATACTTCCTAGGTACTTAACTCCTATAAGACTAATAACTCAAATCTATAGATGTATAGTAAATTAGATTCTCGTAAACCCGTGAAACATCTTAAAATCATACCTGGTAGCAAGACTTCCAGTTAGAGATGGCAGATGAAATATAACCATTAAAGTTTGTTTCTTTTCAATACTCAACTTAAATGACAGTAAAGTGATTTTTTAAAAAGAAGGAAACATAGGACAAAGAAAAAAAAGGAAATAATAGCAATAATTTTGGAAGCTGGAAAGCAGATAGCTTAGGAGACAGAGAAACTAGCAGAAAAGTTAAGACGTGCCTAATTGTAGTAAAGGGTTCTCAAAAGATAGTTGCTGATATTGAGTCAGAAAGATAAGACAAAAAGTCTGTTTATAAAGTATATTGATGCAAGAGAAAAGACTTAAAGTTATAGATATTAAGAATTCTATGAATCAGCTCCACTAGAGAATCTTACAGTAAAGAGTACAGACTGCAAACCTCATTGCCAATAAGCTTTTTTCATGTTCTGCTCTTAAATGGGAAAGCTGTTGAGGTGCATTCCAGAATTTAAGCACTCTTAAATTCTTAATTTAAGCACTCTTAAGTTACAGCTTCCAATATGAGCATATTGACCAAACCAAATGCACATAAAAAAATATTTGGAAGAACAGAAAATATAAGAGGGAAGAGGGTCTTCTAAAACATCATTAATATTCTCTCTCTCTCTCTCTCTCTCTCTCTCTAAAGACTTTATTTATTCATGAGAGACACAGGGAGAGAGGCAGAGACATAGGCAAGGGGAAAAGTAGGCTCCCTGCAGGGAGCCCCCTATGTGGGACTCAATCCTAGGACCTCGGGATCATGTCCTGAATCAAAAGCAGACACTCGGCCACTGAGCCACCTGGGTGCCCCATCATTAATATTCTCCACCAAATATTTTGTATCCATAAAACCAAAATAGGCTGATGCAAGAAGGAATATTCCAAAACAAAAAATAAAAGCTCTAATATGATCGCATAGATGAAAAACTCAGCAAAGCTTTTTGAAGGAAATCTTCCCCAAAGTAAAACAAAAGGATAAAAATGAGAAGAAGAGAAAAATAAATAAGAAAATTAGAAGACCAGTCATGGAAGTCCATTATCCAAATAAGAGTTTGAAAAAAGAGACACAAGGTGAAAAATAGAGTGGAGAAAAGCCAGAGAAATAACTCAAAAAAATGCCCCAGAACTGAAAGACTTTGAGTTTCCAAGTTGAAAGGTCCCAGTTCTAAGAACAATGAATAAAAATAAACCCACACCCAGGCATATTATCGCGAAACTTAAGAAAACTTGTGACAAAGATCCTCACATCTGGAGCACGTATTTATTTACTGGATCAAGAATAAAAATGGTATAGAATTTCTCTACAGGAAACTGGAAGACAATGGAGTATGCCTTCAAAATTACAATGGTGAATTATTTTCTACCAAAAGTTTTACTAAAATTATGAATAATATGTAAGAGCAGAATAAAGCCATTTTTGTACATGCGTGTCTTTAAAATTTCCCTCCCATACCCCCTTTCTTGGGTGCTCCATCAGTGTAAGAAAATAAAGCAAAAAATAGAAAGGTATAGAATCCAGGAAGCCAGAGATACTCATAAGGGAGAAATGATGGGGATCTCCTGAAGGGCATTTCCACTAAGATAGCTATTCTTGACAACAGCAGTCCAGGCTGGAGCAGCTCAGAATGGAGAGAGTTCAAGGTTGGCTCTGAGGAGTGGAAAAAGAAAGAGATTAAAGGAAGTGCTTTATCTTATAAGAAGCCCAAGAGAACTAACTGTTGGCTTCTTTAGTTCATATGAAACTTTAATAAAAATTAAAACTAAGATTATAAAGAGACAAAATGTAATCAAATCATCATGTTGTAGAAGATTCATGTAAACCCAATTTGAGTAATATTTATTTCTTCATCATCTCTACTTTTTTGGTATGCTTTCCTGGTGTTAAAAATTGTGATTCAACCAAGGAGATAATTATCATCATCTTAAGTCTGTTATAATAACGGTCATTCATTTGGGTTGTGGATGGTGACTCTGGGTTTCTTAGTGCTACTTCTAGATAAATCTACCAAAATACAGGTTAACAAGCCAAATCTCTTCTTTTAATGGGACTTTTCAAGCCCACCCCATTTCTTAACAACCTAGTAAATCACATGTTCCTTTATTCATTTTTTTCTCCTATCATCTCAGGCAGCTTTTGTCTGAACTAATTTACTAGGTTATATACCTATTATCCAGATTACAAGTTATATTTTCTGCCTGATTTTCTGTCTAGTTTAAAAAAATTTACATTATCTCATTATTCACCATTCTACATATTATAGTAATCTGGTTCTTCTTGGAGCTTATGTATAAGTAGATAAAGATAAGAAAATGAACATCATAAATAAGTAAACTGTGTAATAAATTAAGTGATAAGTGGTAATGAGTAAAGAAAATGGATGGAGTGCCAGGAAAGGGTGTGTTGTGATTTTATTTAATAGTAGTAGGGTAAGTCTCATTAAGAAGATAACAAAGATGAGCAAAGACTTTTAGGAGGTGAGGGGCTGGCAATGCAAATACTTGGGGAAATAGAATTCTAGAAAGACAGAAAGAAAGGCCCAGAGGCAGAAGCTTGCTTTATGTATTTCAAAAACATACAAGTGAGTGTAATTGGAATGAAATGAACAGGGGATTAAAAAATGGGAGATAAGTTTGGTGAGATAATGGGCGTCACAACATATATCATCTTAGAAGCTTTTATTCTGGATTGTTGGACTACAGCCCTTACCCAGAGTGAAACAAAAGCAATGAATGGTTTTGAGTGAAGAAATGGCAAGATCTGACTTACATTTAAAAGACTTATTCTAACTGAAATGGAGAAAATAGACCATTGAACCAACAAGAATAGAAGCAGACAGACCAGTTAGGATTGCTGTGATTCAGGTGGGAAGTGGTGGTGGTTTAGACCAAGGTGGTAGTGATGCCAATAAGTGCTCACATTCTGTTTATATTTTAAATTAAGAGCCAGTAGATTTTCCTGATAGATAGGATGTGGGGTTTGAGAGAGTAAAGAGAAAGTAAAGATAAAATGAGTTAAGTATTCCTCCAAGGTTTGTGGCCCAAGCAAATGGATTTTCTCTCATGTGAAATGGGAAATATGAGAGTAGAGTGGATTTGCAGAGAATTCATGAGTTTATTTCTGAACATGTTAACTTTGAGATGTCCAGTAGGGGATAAAAGTGGAGAATACACAGGTTGGCTATATGAATCTGGGATTTTGAGGGGAAATCTATGCTGGAAATATAGCTTTGGGAGTTTTCAATATGTAGATGATAACAGAAACCATGATGAGCTCACCAAAAGAGTGAGCATGGATAGATGACTAAGAACTGAGGCCTAGGTGTCTCCAGTTTGGGGAGAAGAAGACCTGGCAAAAGAGACAGAAGGAGCAACCAGTGCAGTAGGAGAAAAATGGAAATTGTGATATCCCAGAAGCCAGCGAAGAAAGTGTTTGAGGAAGGAGGTGTAGAGGTCAAGGTGCTGAATGAGAATTGAGATGACCATTGGTTTTTATGAAGCTCAAGAACTTTGAAGACTTGAACAAGAACAGTTTCAGGGCAATAGTCAGCCTGGAAGCCCAACTGGACCAGATTTAAGAGAACATAGAAGTATTAAAAATGCCAAATATAGATTATTTCAAGGAGTCTTTCTGCAGAGGGGTGCAGAAGAAGGGAGTGCTCATTGATGGAGTAAATTGGGTCAAGAGAGGGCTTTTTTAGGATGGGAGAAATAAACACATATTTTTATGTGAGTGAGAATAATCCAGCAAGGAGGGGGAAATGTGACAATGTACAGTTCAGAGTTGCAGAAGGATTCTTTGAATAGTTGAGGGGAGAGGGAGCTAAATGAGCTTAAAATGGCATATGAGGAAGCTGAGTGAGTGGGTGCAGGTGCCAGTAGGAGGCGCAACGTGGCGCTGAGAGTCTATGCAAGTTCTCTGAATGCTTTACTTTGTTCAATAAATTCAATTAGCAAGATCATCAGTTGAGAATATGGATGGAAGGAGTTTTTGAGGGCTTTTTTAGGAGAAAAGAAATGGTGTGAAATCCCCTTCTAGGAGAATGGGAGAGTGCATAATAGGAAAAGAGCATACACGTACCAAGCAGTACTCTGGGCCCACTGGAGGTTCACATGAGTATTCTGGAAAACCTGCTTGTCATGCTTCTATAGCTGAATTTGAAAATACAAAACAACTTTACAGTTGTTTTTTTAAGATGGACTTTGAATAAACAATGTTCTCAAATAACAGGCTAAACCTCTCTGAAGCCCATGTGTGATCGTTGGTGGGTTTCTGTGTAATGAGTGTACACATATAGGGCTGCTGCTGAACTTATATCAACTCTACTACCTGGCTGTTCACCTCTCCCTCTTCATGAAACCTCTCTGGATCCCCTTCTGCACATTTCCTTCTCTTTCTGGTATATATTTCCTTTTTATGTCACTTCTAGATGGAAAGCTTAATGTATGAACTGATGAGCATTACCAGTGTCTTTAAGCCAGAGGAAAAGAGAAAAAAAACAATAACACAGGTACTAGAATGCCTGTGGACAGAGAAAGCAAAGATACTGATTTAGATAAGAAATTATTCAAAATGATGGGCCCATGAAGGTAAGCCTAGCTGAACCATGTCCTAAATATAAACAACCTCAATAAAAAATCAAGATGATGGTATGAGATAGATCTCAGAAGGACACCTAAGCTATCTTGAGTTACTTTTGGCAGCACTTCTAGATGCTGTGTTACCTGAACACTGAATCTCTTATTTAATGATCTATCTTTTCAAGCAAAGGAGGAATACATTTCTTACTTCTTTGTTTTCATTTATTTACAAGAAATTCTTCTAATCCCTCATTTACTTTTAAACCAATAAATCTCTTTTTTTTTAAGAGTGAAGTATTTTTTTTTAAGTTGCTCTATTTATTTAAGTAATCTCTACACCCAGTGTGGAGCCCAAACTCACAACCCAAGATCAAGAGCCACAAACTCTTCCAACTAAGCCAGCCAGTTACCCCAAACCAAGCAGTTGCTTACAATATGACATAATAGTTTAAAACTTCCTATCACGGTTTGGATTTCTGAGCTGCATGGTCTTAGACAAATTATCTAATCTCTCATTGTTTGGTGTTTTAATATCTACAAGTTATAGTGTTGGTCTGAGAATTAAATAGTATTATTATAGATAAGCTACCTTTTACCTCTTATTCCCAACATCCCAAGTCATACAGCTAGTAAAGTGGAACTGTAGCTATTACTTCCACCACCACCACAGTTTTTAAATCTGATTCTTGTAGGTCCCATGAGTAACTGCTTCCCATTGGAAATAAAATCAGAAGGCAAGAATGAGTCTTTCTTAATCCTTGTATTGAAAACTCTATTTTTACAGGAAACAAAGAGTTTACACATCATGTCTCTAAGGGTATCACTGGTTTTGTTGTTGTTGTTGTTGTTGTTTTTGTTGTTGTTGTTGTTATCTTGCAGGATGTAATGGCTTGATGGAATATTTAAATATAAGTTATTCTGTTGAAAGGAGAGGAATCCAGGTCTTCAAGCTACTGGTGCATTTTTGCACAGTGCTGCCCCCTGCTGCATGATGCATCACTTTATTTTTTCACCCATCATATCCTAAAATTAACAAGCCAAATCTCCTATTATAAAGACATACTAAAGAGTAAACTGAGGCCCTGGAGTGACCAAGGTGACACTAATGGTGGAAAATTTAGGATTAGGCTACTGAAAAGCCACTTCTTCCTGCTTTGCCACATTGTCCTTCCCCTATTAAATGTCAACAAATTATTGGGTGCCTACTATGAGCCTGGTGCTATTAGAAGCACTCAAAATGGGTAAGTGAAAACCAAGAAATCTGCACTGATAAAACTCATATTCTTGTGTAGGTAAATAGCCAACAAATAAGGAAAAAATACCAATAAATAGAATCATTTAAGGTTATGATTGATACATTAAATAATAATAATGATAACTAATATTTATGAGTTACTATGAGAAGAGCAAGCTAAGGGCTCTGCTCAGAGTGCTTTCTGTGATTTGCTTCATTGGATTCTCATAGCAACTCTCAAGTAGCTATTAAACCTTACAGATGAAGATACTGAGGCAAGGCCAGAATGATGCTTAGAGGAGGAACCTGGACTTGAAACAGAACCCCTCTGACTCCAGAGGTATTTAGGGCAGTCTTCTCTAGGGAGATGGCACTGAAGAGGAGAAACCAAGCTTTTGAAGATCGAGGGGACAGCAGGCCAGGTAGAAGGAACAGCATGTGCAGAGGCCCAGAAGTGGCAGTGAGTTTGGAATATCTAGGTGCAAAAAAAAAAAAAAAAAAAAAAAAGGCACGTGGCTGTATTAGAGAAGAATGCAAGGGAAAGAACAGAGGCTAGGTCATGCTAAGGAGCTTGGATTTTATTCTAAATTACAAGATATTGTTGGAGAATTGTCATCAGAGGAATAACCTTATTCCTGATAAGGAGCCCGCTCTTGATATTGAAAAGAAAATAGATTGTAGGAGGACAAGAGTTAGTAAAGGCAACTAGTGAGGAGAATGATAATTTCTTTCCCACCTAGACCTCCTTCCTTTTCTCAAGGCCTAACATTCCTAGTTCTCCAGCCCTTCTCTAAGGCTTTCAGCCAGGTTACTTTCTTAGGTTCTCTGGTTTGTCAGTGTCCCCCTCACAGGGTGGCTCCCCTGCACTGGGCAGGCTACTATAAATCTCCTCTGACAAGGGAACCATAACTTCTCTTAGTCACACATCATGCCATCAAATGCACCTGAGGGCTCCCTCCTCTTTTATTTCTCATATGTCCATTGGATAGGATTGGATTTGTGGCCAACTAAATCTCCATGTCTTCAGCTTGATCCTAACAAGTCTAGAGTCCCACATCATGTAGTTAGCAGATTTCTTTTAGTACTGCTTTTTAGAAAAATATGAAAACTAGATTCCCATGTTTGTAAACATAAAGCCCTATTTTGATCCTAAGCTTTCTTCCCAGAAATAAGGTGTGGTGCTTTTATTTCTCAATACTTCCGATTTCCTTTTAGTTGAAAATTTCCTCCCTGCCCAAATTTTGAGTAAATTGTTCCGAAACTCCTTACCTACTTTATATCACATTATCTAGATTAGCACTGAATCAAACCCTTTTGTTCCATGAATGCAGCAGCAGAATTACAGTGGAATGAGAGAGAATCCTCAACCTTGTTTCCCTAAGTTGTGGGGAACTTTGAAAATAATAAGGTAATCAGAACTAAGTTTTCCATGATTTCAGTGACTATATATATATTCATTCTGTATTAAAAAAGGAATTATGTGTAGCGGATGGTAACATGGACACAACCACATGATCTAGACAAACTAAACCTTTATACTCATACAAAGTGACCAGAGATATGGTCTATCTGTTCTACTATCCTGGGGCAAGGCTTTCATCTGTAATGCGCCTGCTAGCACTACAGCCTTTGTGCCTCCTGAATGTCTTCACCTGAATGTCCCCCCCCCCCCCCCCAGCGATAATGCTCAACTGTCCCTGGAAACTCTCTCCTACCTTTTTCATATTTTTATCTGTAGCACTGCTATTCTGCATTGAAATCTATGATACCAACATTCTCTCTCCTTAACAACGAGTTGCTAAGTCTGAAATACCCTTCTCCTAAAATGTCAGTCAAATTAGCTTTTCCTTTCCATCCCCACTGCCACTTCACATTCTCATTGTCTCTCACCTGAACATTGCAGTAGTCTTTCTATCCTTATCTCTCCATTTTCATTAATTTTACCCATTACTGTCCAAGCATTACTCCAACTTGTTGAATGAGAAGAACACTTATGCTATGAAATCATGGAGGGTCTTAACTCCAGCTCTCTCATTTATTAGCCTGTCCAGCCATGAGAACATAACCTTCCTGAGTTCAGTTGCCTAATTTGTGAAATGCAGATAAATAGTATATATTTCACAGGATTGTTATGAGAGTTAAATGAGATCATGCATGCCAGGAGCTTAGCAAAATGCCTGGCACTCTGTGAGTAATCAATAATTATTAGCTGTTTTCTTCATCACCTGCTCCTGCTCAAGAACAATTGAGACAATGGCCACTGAATTAAAAGTAGAATCCTCAGTTTTGGCCTTCAGTGCCTTCCACATTGTGTACCCAAATTATATATGATGTACATAAACATTACATAAACCCTAGTAATACTGAACCATATCATGTTTCCTAAATGTGCCTTCATGTTCCTTTGTCCTGTTCTTTTATCAGGTATCTTCCTCTCTAGAATCCTTCCTTTGGCTCTCTCCTCCTTTCTATTTCAATCTCTTTTTAAAGATTTTCTTGTGAAGCTTTTCCCAATCCCTCAACTGTATATAATTAAATCTCATCCTTCGAACTCTGGTATTTCAAGTATAGCTTTCCTGTGTTAACCTCTATCCTAGGATACTCATTAAGTATTGTCTCATTGGCTATTAGATTCTAATCATGAAATCAAGGAGTAGGACTTGCAGGGCTACCATGAGTGAATGTGCATGTTGGCCCCTTCGTAAGGGGTTATAGACCCAAACAAGTCTATGAATGTGACTGAAAGCCAACTTCAACCACTCATCAAACTGATGAGCCCCATAACACCAAGCCCAGTTGGTGTGCTGCATCTATCAAGAGTTCTTTTTTCCCCCCCTCATGTGCATGCAGGTGCCATATAGAATAGTGCCGGGATTGACTGCATTCATCTTTGCATCCTAAACAGCATGTAGACATAGCATGGGAGCATATACATAGTAGATTCTTCATCAACCTGGTTTACTTGATTCTGATTTAACCCAATCTGGTTGTGAAATGTAAGACCATAAACTTAAGGTTTAGACTCTGTTTTGATTATTTGCCCAGGCTGTATGCAGAAAAGAATGGAAGTTGAGGGTCCTGCCAAGCCCGTCTGAACGGGCAGAACCATATCTTAATTGCAAACAGGGCAAGTAAAACTCAAGTGTCTATTAGATAGTCGAGACTTTAGTTTTTATTCTCTAATTGACAGTTGATAGGACATGTGGTTCTATTTGAAGGCTAGTTTCTTTCTTGTTTCCAATAAAGTAAATCCTTCAAGTAAAGCGGGCTAAGAGAGATTTTAATACCATTATTATTGTGTAAGAGAAAGTCTCATCATCTTTTAAATTAATTCAGAATTAAGTAAACGATCATCTAGTTCACTTGGCAGTTTGTAAAAGTTGCCCTGGAAGTAGTCAAGCCTGGGGTCTTCCTGGTTCCACGCAAGAATGAAGGCATGAGGGCAGCCTGGGTGGCTCATTGGTTTAGTGGTTTAGTGCAGCCTTCAGCCCAGGGCCTGATCCTGGAGACCTGGGATCGAGTCCCACATTGGGCTCCCTGCATGGAGCCTGCTTCTCCCTCTGCCTGTGTCTCTGCCTCTCTCTCTCTCTCCCTCTCTCTCTCTCTCTCTCTGTGTGTGTGTGTGTGTGTGTGTGTGTGTCTCATGAATAAATAAATAAAATCTTAAAAAAAAAAAATGGAGGCATGATGTTGGGCCCCCACAGAAGCCTTGGAAAACTAGTCTCTTCCCCTAACTACTGTTTACTTGTCTATTTCATTTGAAGAACTTTCTTA
The DNA here is from genome assembly GCF_048418805.1 of Vulpes vulpes. Classification (NCBI taxonomy): domain Eukaryota; kingdom Metazoa; phylum Chordata; class Mammalia; order Carnivora; family Canidae; genus Vulpes; species Vulpes vulpes. The sequence continues at coordinate 29,724,634 of NC_132792.1, read as the reverse complement.
TTTGAGCTGTAGCTCTTGTTTGGAGACTTCTTGAAGTTCTCATGTCTTTCTGTCTTGAATGTGAATAAGTTCAAAATCTCTTCTAAGAACAAGTTCAGTTAATGATACCAAAAATCATGGACACCTAAAATTTCAGGGGATGCCAGCCTGGGGTGATACGAGATGTGGAACCTGAAGCTCAAGGACCCTGGTGAAAATGGATGGGTTCCTATTGCTGTTTAGAATCAAAAGGAACCTCTGAAACACAATAGCAGAGTGGGGCACAAAGGAACCAGAACCGTTCTCACTTCCCTTAAAAGGTGCTCAGTCTTGTATAATCTCCCAGCCTGTGGGAGCAGGTACTACCCAGAAGGGAAAGTAAGGAAGATTCTGTATGTGGCCCACATGTGACCCGTGGGCTCCCAATTCGCAGCCCTTGCTTTAAAATTACAAGAGAGTCCTAGTCCCAGGACTCTGAGAAACAAGCATGCATAGAACTTGCTTTTTGCTTTATTAACAACCAATCACATCATTATATTCTCTATTCAAATAGAGGCATCATTTCCCCCCTTAAAAGTGCCAGAACTATACCTCACAGGGAAGAAATTAATAAAGACAGCATTTATCTACTTCCTATGGTCACTTTTACCAGCATGCGATAATAGTTTAAGTGGCCCTTTCCTCCTTGCTTGTAAATGAGCCCACAGGCATAATAGGAATAAGGCGTAGCCAATAAGGTGGCAAATAAAACTCTTAGAGCAGTATTTGAATTCTCTGTAACTCACTGAAATTAGAATTCAGCACACACTTGAGTATTTAAATGGAGCCTGTGGCATGTCTAGCTGTAGGCTAAGAGACCCAGGTAAGAGGAGACCAGTTTATAGGAACACTTATAAAAGAAACTGTTGAATTTGGCTTTAGATTTTTGAAAATCTATTTCAAATGTTTTTATTCTTAATTTTGCAATTTAAATTTACCATATGTTATTTTTGAAATGGGAATTTTTGCAAAAATGTCTACCGAACTTCCCTTTTTCTAGTTATTCATTAATTCAGTGAATATTTATTAGCAGCTACTAGTGCCAAGAACCCATCTAAGTATAAGAGATCCATCAGTTAACAAAAAAGATAAAGATCCCTGCCATCAAGGAGCTTATATATAAGAACTAATAACTAATAAATTTCCTGGTATGTTAGGAGGAAGTAACTACAATGGGAAAAGTGAAAGAAGGACTAGGGCCAGGGGGTATGTACACTGTATTTTTAAGTAGGTAATTCAAGGTGGGCCTCATGTGACTTTGGAACAAATGATCTGCAGAGGGAAACACAGTGATTTTTTTTTGTTTGTTTTTAAGATTTATTTATTTTGAGAAAGAGCAGGGGCAGAGGGAAAGAAGGTATTTTTTTTAATTTTATTTATTTTTTTTTTTTTCTAGAGAGAGAGAGAGTGCCTGAGTGGGGAGGAGCAGAAGGAGAGGGAAAGAGAGAGAATCCCAAGCACATTTGGCATGGAGCCTGACAGGGGGTTCGATCTCACAACCCTGAGATCATGACCTGACCCAAAATCAAGAGTCCAGCGCTTAACCAAGGGCAACACCCAGGTGCCCCAGAAGTGCAGTGTTTTTTTTTTTTTTTTTACTGAGTTTCCCACTCTGTTTTGATTTTGTTATTATTTAACAAAGCAGTATAAACTAAGTGGTGAAGAACTGGTACACGGTATGTATGGTGATAGAATACATATCTTTAAAGGAAAGAGGGGAAGATACATTAAATACAAAGTAAACCCCTTAAAGAATATCTGGTTTTGGTACTTGCATTTCTCCAGTGAGGGAAACAAATAACATTATAGCATATTTCTATAAAGCTCTGTAGTTTACAAAGTTCTCCCATTCACTTTTATTTGATATTCATTATAATTGATGGAGACAAGTAGAATTATTTCTATTTTTTTAGGTGAAGAAATGAAGTTTAGAGATTTGCTCAAGTTACTTACCTTTCAGTGGTTCTTCATTGCCTCCCTCTGATTCCTCATTTCCCAAACCTCTGATCATGATTCACAGGGCTTCACATCTGGTCTCTGGCTTACCTTTCACAACATCTCTTGCCAAGTTCCTTTTCACTGTCTACTGTCACTGTCCCTTTCCAGGCATACTGAGCTGCTTCCTTTTTCTCCCATTTGCTGAGCTCTCTCCTACCTCTGGGCCTTTGCACATGCTGTTCTTGGTTACTTCTTTTGGCCCCCCTCAGAAGATTCTCCTGATTTCCTTGGGCATCACTTCCTCTGGTGAAACTGCCCTGATTCCACCAAAGCTGAAATCAATGCCTTCCATTCCCACAACATTTCCCCAGTACCCTGCGGTCATCCCTATCATAGTACTAATTGCTCCTTCTATAATTGCATGTTTCTTTGTGAGCTTCTGGAGGGCAGAGGCTGTCTTTATCCATCGCTGTATCCCTGGTGCTTAGCACAGTTAATGGTCCTTATGGGTCTTTCAACTGATGAATAAAAAACTTGATTAATCAATTGTTCAGGCTCTTGGGAAACTGCCGTTCTAGAATCTCCCATTCAAAATCCTCTAAGTCAAGGGCCTTCCATAGCTTTCTCCTTGTCATTAATTTGAAACACCTTCTGCCAAGTGCTTCCTGTTCTCACAGCTTCATCACTCCAGAAAAGAAGTTAACTCTCTTCTTCTGGGCCTCTCTAGAAATCTTCTAATCTGATAATTACTTTCTAACATCTGGCAGTTTTTTGTCCTGTTCTGACTGTCCTTTTCATTCCATGGAAACAAACCCAGTTTGCTCACTGGAGTTTAATTCCTAATTTCAGAGTCACTTACTTGCGGCTTCATCTTCTCTTTGCTAAGCATAGATCTCACATGTGTGTGGAAAATATACACAGCTGTCTTGTTTGTGGCTGTGACTCCCTTGATCAGAGCAATTAGCAGTGAAGGTCAACTCAAAGCGAGATAGTCCAGCTTGCCTGTCATATGTAAATTTGGCTCAGTAGGTACAAACATTGCCCACTTGTTTTCATTTCTCACCCACAGTAGAAATAGAACTTTGGGAACTTCTTATTCTGGATCACTTCTCCCAGGTATAATAGTGGCAGATTGCTGGTTCCAATGGGGAGAAAAGTACACTAGAGTATTTTAATTTGAAAATTTGGTTGATATGAAAGTTTTGCTTAAGGCCTTCACATAGATGAAGCTCTTTGACCCCCCACTGTCTCATTTGGTTCTCACGAGCGCAGGATCCACAGAAGTTGCAGAAACAGGACATTAGCCCAGGTGCCTCTTCTTCGATTGAATCATGCCACCTCTCACTAGTTCTTGTTTATGTACAGTCTGTGCCTTTACAGAACTTGCCCTCTTTTTAATGCCAGGGACATTGCTTGAGACCAGAGCGTCCAGTAGATAATTCCTCCAGTCATTACTCTTGCTGAGTCTTCATGATGAGTTCTTAAAAAGTGATAAGCATTCTGATTTTGATACAGATTACTTCTATTTTCATATATAAGCCTAGAAAAACTCTCAGCCAGAATGTGCAGATGATTTTGCTTACCTGAATATTCAGAACAACAAATGCGGTTCAGAGAACTATAATGGGAAGGAGCAATTTCCAACTATGACTCTTTGTGAACTACTACTCATTTTTTTTAAGATTTTACTTATTGGGCAGCCCGGGTGGCTCAGCTGTTCAACGCCGCCTTCAGCCCAGGGTGTGATCCTGGAGACCCGGGATTGAGTCCCAGGTCGGGATCCCTGCATGGAGCCTGCTTCTCCCTCAGGCTGTGTCTCTACCTTTCTCTCTCTCATGAATAAATAAATAAAATCTTAAAAATATATATATTTTACTTATTTATTCATGAGAGACACAGAGAGAGGCAGAGATATAGGCAGAGGGAGAAGCAGGCTCTCTATGGGGATCCCGATGCAGGACTCCATCCCAGGACCCTGGGATCACGACCAGAGCCAAAGGCAGAGTCTTTTTTTTTTTTTTTTTTAATTTTATTTTTTTTAATTAATTTTTATTGGTGTTCAATTTACCAACATACAGAAAAACACCCAGTGCTCATCCCGTCAAGTGTCCACCTCAGTGCCCGTCACCCATTCCCCTCCAACACCCGCCCTCCTCCCCTTCCACCACCCCTAGTTCGTTTCCCCGAGTTAGGAGTCTTTATGTTCTGTCTCCCTTCCTGATATTTCCCAACATTTCTTCTCCCTTCCTTTATATTCCCTTTCACTATTATTTATATTCCCCAAATGAATGAGAACATACACTGTTTGTCCTTCTCCGATTGACTTACTTCACTCAGCATAATACCCTCCAGTTCCATCCACGTTGAAGCAAATGGTGGGTATTTGTCGTTTCTAATTGCTGAGGAATATTCCATTGTATACATAAACCACATCTTCTTTATCCATTCATCTTTCGATGGACACCGAGGCTCCTTCCACAGTTTGGCTATTGTGGCCATTGCTGCTAGAAACATCGGGGTGCAGGTGTCCCGACGTTTCATTGCATCTGAATCTTTGGGGTAAATCCCCAACAGTGCAATTGCTGGGTCGTAGGGCAGGTCTATTTTTAACTCTTTGAGGAACCTCCACACAGTTTTCCAGAGTGGCTGCACCAGTTCACATTCCCACCAACAGTGTAAGAGGGTTCCCTTTTCTCCGCATCCTCTCCAACATTTGTGGTTTCCTGCCTTGTTAATTTTCCCCATTCTCACTGGTGTGAGATGAAGTCCCAATAGTTCATTTTTGCTTTTGTTTCTTTTGCAAAGGCAGAGTCTTAATCACTGAGCCACGCAGGTGCCCCTACTCATTTTTTTAAATGTGGGGTTTTAACTACTTGAAATGCAGTGAAGGAAAGAACTAAAAGCAAAATGTTTTTCTAAAACAACTACAAGTGTCTCAAATAGATAATTTTTCAATCTAATCAAAAAAATTCAGACCAAAGAAAACATCATCATTATAAATGATGGTGTTAAAGATTTTTGGACGTAAAAAAAAAAAAAAAAAGATTTTTGGACGTGTGTACTGGGTGTCTGAGTCCTTACTGTATGTGATTTTTTTAAACTCCTAATTTTAGAGCATTTTCTAAAAATAATCAGATAGCTAGGCAAGTCTACATTTCTGCAGATCCATGATATTGAGAGTCCACAAAGGGATTATTATTAATGTGTGAAATTGCCTCCCTGGCAACACAAATGTATCCCATGAAACATGAAAATGTTCATGAATATCTGAGGTTATATTTTAATTTTGGCTTATGTTTAATATTTTGCATTAAGTGAGCCAAATGTTGCAAAATTCAAAAGGCAACTGTTTTTAGCTATGCACTACATACGTGCTCACTTCAACAGCACAAATACTAGAAAAAGCTATGTATTACATAGCTGGATAGTAATTCCAACTAGTGCCTTTTATTATTTTTGGAAAGCATAAAAATATAAAAACAAAACTCAAGAGCAGAACTATTGCTAATTTTGAAGGGTTTAATATTTATATTCATATAATCCAGATGGAATACAGTCAGGATGAAATTTTAGTATAAATTTTTTCTTTAAATATAGTCTGAAAAATTTAATTCACAACTGTGGGATGTCTTGCTCTCAGAAAATTAACAGGAGGTACCTCATGTTCTAAGTAATCATAACTGCCTTGAATTGAGCCTGACTCTGAAGAATGTATTATTTCCTGCCAGATGCTATCATATTTGGATTAGTATCAGTTATGGATTATGGATCACTAGTGGCTGAATGCCTGGGGTCATATTCGATCAAACTGTGACTTGTGAAATTCATTTATCTTCCATGATTGTCTATAGTTTTAGCTATTCTTCAGGACAATTTTTGCCTGTAGCCACTGTTCTTGCCCCTAGTGTAGTATAACAGATTCCTGTGTGACTCAGGAAGGCACAGGTGTGAACATGCCTTTGCATGAGCACACCCAGGTGTGAAGGTAACCTTTAGATCTGACAGGGAACCATGGGATGAGACAACTCTGTAGACTCTGTAGAATTGTAAGGCCTCTGATAATGTATGAGGTCTCCCACATGACCCCACAACAGGGGAGAATGCAAGGATTATCAGAGACAACTTCATGATGTTCCCTTTACATCTACCTGGGGCTTTGGGGGATTGTGGAAAAAGAAAAAGCACCTTAATAGTAACTAATACTTAACTAAAATTTAACCAAGAAACAACAGTTTATTTCCACTTAGCAACTCACCAAAATGAAAATCTCGGGGGTGCTGGTGAGAAAGACCATCACTGCAAGTGCTTCAGAATATGGTAAAGTAACTATTAGGCAACTATTACAAAGACTCACATTCAACCTCCTGAAAAAGTAGAAACATAACCTATGAAAAGAAAATCCCAGTGATCACTGAGATTACTTGCCTTGTAACCAGTGTAGATGATATATTCAGTTGGCTCAAAACAGTTGACCAATAGCAGAAAAATTTAAAACATTCAAGTCTGTTATTCAGTATTTAAATAACTGTTAATCCAAAAGAAATATATGAATCTAGATTTAATACCATTTAAAATGTATTTAAGCAGTTAATGATTACAGGCAAGGTGAGCTTCAAGTATAAGTAATAACATAAATTATTTTAATAATATCTTAAATTTTTGGAAGAAAGCCAGATTTTTTTTTTCTCCCAATTAGAAAGTGATGGACTGTTTTTGTGATAACAAAAAACTAAGTTGTTTGTTCTATGACTGTTCAGTGGCCCAATTACTAATTGGCTAAGTGGCACCATGGCCTTAAAAGAAATAACATCATAGTGATTAAACTAAGTTTTCAGGTATTCATCGATACCTGAAAGGCTCACATTAATGAAAGAAATGACAAGTACAAGTATGTTAATCTGAGAGGTTTCAGGTAAAATTTATTATACTAAACAAAAAGAATTATTTTTTCCCTTATATCCTCAATTTTAAAAGATTTTCTCTTCCAGGTTTCATTTGATAAAAATTGGGGAATTGCCACAAAAAAATGGCTTATAATTTCGAGAAAATTTTGAACAAATGAGAAAGGAGGGGCAGTGTAGACAAGTTCAATGGCTTCACTTAGAAGACTTCATTAAGGAGGCTAGCTTAGAGCAAATGAGAGAACAGTTTTACCTCCTTCTCACACACAACACACACTGTTCTTTCTTCTCAGTTGCTGTTTATTACTGAGAGGAGGAACTGTCAGCATCCCTTCATTATATGTTAATTCAGCATCTGAAACAGTAAAAATTGGTGGAAGGACATGAAGTTGGTTTGTCATAGTGGTCAAAATGTTTACTAATAAAATACGATTATAACTCAATGCTCTGAAATAAAAAGAACTTTGAGCATGAAATCAGTATTTGCATGATTAGAGAGACTTCTTACGTTATGTATCTTTCTTCCAAAATCTGAACTGGGTCAGATTTATTCTTCAACCAGGAACAAAAAGAGATTTTTTTTTTTTTTTTTGGTCCACAGATGAATTGGATTGTTATCAAGTTTCTTACTGGGAAAGGTTAAGTTAATATTTTGGCAACAGATAAAATCTTCAAAGTGAGCCACAAGCTTAAGTAATGAGAGTTAGATTTGATAGAGTAGAATGCTGAGGATAAAGAGTAGAGAAAATGTTTCCAAGTCATGCAGTGATGATTATTCTTAGTGTAAAGTTTACATCCATCTATCTCAACACTCTATTAACATGTCACTTTGTCCCTTATAGTCAGGTGTTGAAAGAGACCTTAGGAAGTCCAAGAGTTGCAAACTCATGTACCTCTTAGGGGTCATAAGTGACTACATCCATCATTTGCAAATAGTAGAAGTAATAGAAACCACAGAAATTCGAGAGCTTATGCCCTATCTAAAAACATTCAAACCAATTTAAAATAAAGATCCTATCTTCCAAACAAACCCATCTGCAAAATAAATGTTGCCTATGTATCCCCAATTTGCTACCCTATGACAAGCCCAAACCAAATTGTAGTTTCTTCTAACCTATTATCCAAGCTTCAGATCCCTTCTGGAATATTCCTGCCAAATGGCTGTTTACTTCTATTGGAACAATTCCAGTGACAAAAAATTCATCATCTTTGGAGGCTGCCAAGTTTTTTGTCAATTATATCAGTGATGGTAGTGAAAATATTCTCTTTTGTGGTTGAGGATATTAATAACAATGATTTGTGAACTTTAGCAGTAGATACTCTGACTAGTAAGAGTCCCACAGGTCTCTCTGTTTTGTCTTTGTTATATGAGAGTGTATCACTGTTAAGAGTTCTAACTCTTTGCTTCATGGATGATACAGTCAGTTCCTTAACTACAAAAAGGGTCCTCATATTTGACTACATTATTCCAAGTTTACTTGTATTGCTCATGTTATATAGGCTGATCTTAGAAAGATCCATTTTCCATTAGCATTTGTTTCATCCCAATACATATAAACCGTGCAGTTTCTTGGTGTTGGGCACTGATCTATGTCCTAGGATACAAAGGAGAAAGCCTCTGCTTTCCTTAGACATACATTCTAGTTAGAGAAATGGACAAAACACAAAATAATTTAAAAGTTCTCTGAAATGATTAGAGGCTGAAGAAGTATACAGGAGCCAGATCATACAGGGACCTCTAGACCACTAGGTGTTTGGAGTTTCCTAAGAACATAATGAGAAGCCACGGAAAGATTTTAAGCAGAAGAATGACATTACTTCAGATATTTTTGCAGAGGAAAAATGCTAATACATAGTATACAAGATTCAGAAAATACAAAAAGTATTAAAAAGAAAATACATCACATAAGATATCATCTCCCAGAGCCAAATATGGAATGGGAAGTATGGTAGAGACAATTCTGTACTGATTGGTTCAGGCCAGTATAATAGAATTCCACACATTAGGTGGCTTAAACAGCACACATTTATTTCTGACAGTTGTGGAGACTGTGAAGTCAAAGATCAAATGCTAGCAGATGTGGTGTCTGAGGAAGGCACTTTTCCTAGTTTGCAAAGAGCTGACTTTTTGTTATGTCCTCACATGGCCAAGAGAGGGCTCTGGTGCTTCCCATAAGGACGCTGATTCCATCTTGGGAGCTCCACCCTCATATCCTAATCTAACCCTAATGACCTCCCAGAGGCCCCACCGCCTTATTATACTATCCCAATGGAGTAAGGGTCTCAACATAAGAATTCATGCAGTCCTTACAAGCTCCCAAGACTCTCATCTTCTGGTATATATTCCCTGTAAATCTTTACCCATTCAATGAACATGGGCAGGAATATGAATATGAATATGAATATGAAGACATCACTCCCGTGATTAGGTTATGTTGTATGGCAAAGGTGGAAGGATTTTGGAAATGTAATCAAGATCCCTAATCAGTTGATTTTAAGTTACTCCAAAGGGAGATTATGCTGTATAGACCTGGCCTAATCAGGGGAGGGTCTGGAGATCTTAGAAGTCAGAGATTTTCAGATAAAGCAAATATGCTTTCCCATTGGCTCTGAGAAGCAAATTGCTGTGTGGAAACATCCATGCAGCAGGAAACAGTGGGAAGTCTCTATTTGCTAAAGGCCTCGCTCCTACAACTGTGAGGAATTGGATTCTACCAACAACCAATGAACTTGGAAGAAACTCAAATGAGATTGCAGCTCCAGCCAACATCTTGATTTCAGCCTGGTAAGATCTTGAACAGAGAACCCAACAAAGGCATGCTTGGACCCCTGTTCAAAAAAATCAAACAAAAAAACTGAGTAATAAATTAAGAGATAATAAATTTGTGTTTTTAAGCTGCTAAATTCATGGCAATTTGTTATACCACAATAGCAAAGTAATACTAAGGGAATGACATGATCTTTATGAATAAACTGAGGAATGAGAATGGAGAACAGAATCACTGTCATGATTCAAGCAAAAAATAAGGGCAGGTTGGAGTAGGATGCTGTCAGTAGAGGTAGATAAATTTTAAATAAATATGGAATTGAAACAGGGCTTTCTGATAGGATTTGGAGAAGAGAGAAAGGAAATAATCAAGAATGATTCTTAGGATTTTGGCATGAGCAAATGAGTAGATGGTAGTGCTATTTAGAATAGAGGAGGGGCATTTTGGCCTACAGGGTAGGGTCTCGAGATGGTGTTCAGTTTTAGAAATACAATATTTCAAGGCACCTGGGTGGCTCAGTTGGTTAAACGTCCAACTCTTGATTTCATGAGATCGAACCCTGCATCAGGCTCCACACTCAGCAAGGAGTCTGCTTCTCCTTCTGCCTGTCTCTGCCTCTCTCTGTGTGTCTCTCATGAATAAATAAAATGTTTAAAAAAATAATATACAACCTAATAAAAACTTTAATAGAACTTTAAATTTTAATAAAAAGTCACTTTAAAATATTTTAGAAAACAATTACTTGAAATTGCTTTAAAAATCAAGAATAAACAGAAGCACCCTCAACATTTGTAGGGATTAAATGGAAAAACTTGAAAAACCAGGCTTATATAGTGTACTAATTATGTCATTACACTTAACCTCAAGCCAACAATTACACTTTTGTAAAAACCCAAACCATCTTATTTTTTTCAAACACTTTTTAAAAAATGGTCAGAAAAAAAAAAAAAATTTCAAAAGGACTGTGATCTCCTGTTGGTGAAGGGATAAGCCTGGATGCTGTGTAGTCAGAAAATTTTTTTTTCAGAGGGAAAGAAACCTATCATAGCTCAACATCAAGCACAAATGTAGGTTATTAAATGGCATTTACAAACCACATTAGAGGCCCTGCAGGCTTCCCTTTATTAATGATAATATCTACTGTTTGAATTTTTTCTATGTGCTGGATAGTCTGCTATGTCCTTTATGTGCACCCTGTTTGTGAAGACCTTAAAGAATTTTTTAGTTATCCAATCTTATGAATGAGGAAATAGGCCAGCGAGAGAGGTTGCCTAAGATCAACCTTTGGTCAACAGTGTTTAATCTCGGGATTGTCTTATCCTAATGCTTGCTCTCAGCCATTGTAACCCTTACCCTGCTATCTTATCTAAAACTGTTTTTCAATAAACAGTTGTACTTCCACTGCTTTCAAGAATAGCTATCACTGAGTCAGACTACATGCAACTTGCTTCTCTGTCATTATCGCCTCTAATCATTGCTCTGCACTATAGCACTTGCTGGGTGCACAGCCTCGCTCACTGGCCCACTTTGCTTCAAGCTGGTAACCCCACGTTCTTGCTTTGATCCCCAAACTAAAGCAACATTAAGAGTGACACTTTATTGAATGTTGGAGGTTGGAAGAGAAGAAGTGGTGAAGGTGATTTCTGCTAAAAGCAGGAAAGAGTATTCAGTATCAATAGATTTGATGTTACTCACCGCTGTTCCTCAGAATTTACCCACAATTCCTCAACACGGGATTTCTTAGATTTAGGCTTCTTGACACATTGGTGGAGCCTTTGCTTTTTTTCTTCAGCCTCTGCTAATAACTTCCATCTGGCTTCCAACTCTCCAACACACCTGGGAGCTGGGAAAGTTGCACAGCTGCTGAGCTCTCCACCCCTTATTCCAGTCTAGGTGCTGGCCCCAAGTCTGTACTGAAAAACTCATCAAGATATATTGCTAAGGATAGTGCCATCCACTCAGGAACTTCACCTTCACCTTCACAAAGGATTCACTGCAGGTTTGAAATTACTTTTTTTTTCTTTACCCTCTCCTGAGTCAAATGCTTCCACTCCAACAACCTCAGCAAACCTTATATATTAGTCAGAGAAACAGAACCATAGGAAATATATATAAAATGAATTATAAAATATATAAATATGTATAATAAAATATACATAAAATGTCTCCAGAGGAACAGAACCATAGGAAATTTATATAAAATATTATATAGTACTTCTGTTTATTATACATGTTTTATATATGTGCATGTAATATATATGTATAAAATATATACACATAAAATATATTAATACATAAAAATATATATATTCTATCCATCTATCTCTCTGTCTGAAGATATTTATTTTAAAAAATTGGCTCTTGTAATGTGGGAGCTGGCATACCAGAAATCCACTGGGCAAGCTGGCAGGCTAGAAATTCAGATTAGAATTGATATTGCCGTCTTTAGTCTTAAATCTGCAGGGCAGCCCAGGCAAACTGGAAAGGTTTCTGTCTTGAGCCCAAATTACTCTTTCTTCAGAAAATCTCAGTCTTGTCTTTTAAGACCTTAAATTGATTGGCTAAAACCTATCCACATTAATGGAGGGTAATTCGATTTGCTCAACACTCAATAGATTTAAATGTTTATAACATAAAAATTATCTTCATAGCAACATCACAATTGCTATTTGAGTAAACAATTGGGTATATCACCTATCCAAGTTGACACATAAAATTAACCATCACATTCTAGATATTTGAATTCCTGTTATGTTCCAGGCACAAACGTGGTCTTAGTGTATGTAAAGATTAGTTGGAAATTTTTTGCCTATAATTCTTTGAAATGACCCATACTTTCAGGAAGATCCACTTACCCATTACATGCCATTACCCTTACATGCCCTCAACCCCTGTATGCAGTGCCATCCAATTTATAGAACTTGGGTGAGGGCTAAGACCTCTGTTGGCAGCTTTGGCTTCATTGTGTTAGGAGTAAGGACATGGCACCACCCTAGGGGAATTCTGGGCATGGTTCCAGTTATTACAGGCAAATGAGCATTTATGGTTGTGGAAGAGCCTTGTTAGCTACAGAGAAGAAACTAATGGTGATGAATGTAATGGTCACGGTTGTGTGGTGTGATGGAGATAGACAATCCTGAGTTGAAAATCTCAGAGTTGGACAAAGCTCTACAATGCTGAATAAAACCTTCCTTTTTCCTCTTATTGCCTATAAATTGGGAGTGGTTTTTTTTTTTTTTTTCAGAACTTTAGTAAGGTCAAATGAAAAAAATATACAAATTTTCCAGCAGCATGTTTCATTCTGTTTAAGTGGTAGTTTTCTATCACGTCAAAGCTGAATTCACAAGAAATTAAAACTGACCCAATAATATTCAAAAAAAGATAGAGAGGATAATAACTGGGCAGCAACACCCACAGTCCAGGCTTCATGGAGATAGGACTTGGTCCTTGAAAGTCAGGAATCAAGATTGTCTTTCTCTCCCTGCTTCCACAAGGTCTTTCATTTTCAGTCTTCTCTGCCCGTCTTTTCCATTCTCATCTGTAGACTAGTTTCTTTCCTTAACCATTAGTTTGCACATGGCTTCTATTGCTATGACTTCAGTAAAGCTGTAACTCTACATAGTCTTTGATCTTCAAAATTCATCTCTTAGTTGTGATTGCCAGAGTGTCTCCCTATGGGTCAGGTGTCAGGTGAGTGCTCATCCTACCGTCAGCTCAAGGAAAGGCTCATTAAGATCCCTATGCCAGGGCAGCCCTGGTGGTTTAGCGCAGCCTTTAGCCCAGGGTGTGATCCTGGAGACCCAGGATTGAGTCCCATGTCAGGCTCCCTACATGGAGCCTGCTTCTCCCTCTGCCTGTGTCTGTTCTTCTCTGTGTGTGTGTGTCTTTCATGAATAAATAAAATCTTAAAAAAAAAAAAAAAGATCCCTATGCCAACCTAGGCACCTTTTTGGGGATTGGGAAAATGTAGACTTGGGTGACATCCCTAGACATGCCCACCATTTGTAGCTGCAGTGAAATCATATCACCTTGAACTTATTCAGACTCTATAAAGTATAGAATGTGCTTCCATTACTGTCACCTAAACCTCACAATAAATAAGTCTACTAAAATTGTAGAACTTAATCTGAATAAGAGAATTAAAAAGTAGAGTATACCAACAAGCAAACTGAAACCCTGTGTCATTTCCTATCCATATCCCATTCCCCAATAAGGTTTCATAGCTATCTTAAAGGCAATGTGGTTTGAGTGTACAAATATCTGCATATAGACCTTCCTTTTGTTCTTCCTTGAAACATACTTTTATGTTCTTAAGCACATCTCTGCATGTGGTATATACACAAAGCCATGTGTATCATGTGTATGGATGACTTAATGATTTTTTTCAATCATAAATTTGGCGATACATGTTTCTTAGTGCTTCCTTGTTGATTTAATTGCCCTTATCGGGGCACCTGGGTGGCTCAGTGAGTTCAGTGTCCAACTCTTGGATTCTGTTCAGGTCCCGATCTTAGGATCCTGAGATGGACTCCCATGTCTGGCTCTGTGCTCAGCAGAGGGGGTCTGTCTGAAGATTCTCTCCCTTTGCCCCTCCCCCCATTCCTGCACACCTTTCTCTCTCTTTCTCTCTAGAATGAATGAATAAATCATTTTTAAAAAATCCCTCTTATGTAAGCTGATACTCCATATGGTGACATTATCATTGATCATTCCAAATAGAATACAATTATTCTGAGTTATTGATGGTGCTGATTAATATTTGATCTGATTAGTTTGGTTAATTATATTGCTAAAATAAATGGTAGAACAGGAATGGATCTTACTAAATTTAATTTAAAAGGCTTATCTAAGCTTTATGCAACAAATTGTTTTAGAGCCAAAATCCCTGATGCCTATACACGTGCTTCCCTTTCCAAATTTATCATCTTCCTGTAAGGTTTGCTGTGTTCCATCATCATCTATTACCTGGTCATATGAAAAACATAGGCTGCTAATAGCCAAGAACTGCAAAATATGGCTATATGAGGACAAGGCATGGCTAGTAAAGGAGAAAGAGTACAAAACTTTTTTGTCTTTCTGTGAAATTCTATGAGTATTGTTCTTATTAAACTTGCAGCATTAGAAATCACTGCTTTTGAATTCATCCATTTGTTTTCTGTGGACAGATGCAGAAATTTAAGCAGAACAAAACTCATTTGCCTTACTAAAGTGTTGTAGTACATGATTTTAAGCCAGGGACGAAGAGAAAAGAGGAAGAGTTTTACTGAATAAAACTGCCTATTGCCTTTCCAGCACACAGCCGATTAAGAAATGCTTGTACAGCTATTTGTAATAACATGGCTTAGTATTTGATAATTGTTATGTAAGTTTTTCTTGTTCTCAGAGTGGCTCTCAAAAAGTTTATGTAATATGCCTAAAGATTATATACCAGGAAGGAAGTGTTTCAAAAATTATTTAAGCTGCTTTTGTATGTGCAAAAGCACGTGAGCATGTTTGTGTGGCCTGTGGACATGTGTATGTATATGATTCATACGTCTCTTTACACAAGTCATGGATGTCATCTGCATAGAAAGCCACATCAGTTTACAATCAGTTAAAAGGTCAGATACTACAAAATCCTCTCTTTGGCTTAGATTTCTTGAAATCTTCCAAGTTGATGAAGGTGAGATCCTGGGACTTTTAATTTGCATCAGGGTAAAATCATTCCTTTGTGCTGAAAGGGTGTGAGGAAAAGATTTTCTCAGGGAAGGCATGCTTTTAGAAGAGTTTACTGTACAATTCATAAAGCAATGAACTCTGTAATATTTTACATTTGAAAGCTAAATTTTTTTAAAGTATTTATCAAAATTAAAACTACAGAAATGAAAACACAAGGGTAAGGTATGGCTGGCTTTCAGCACTACTGATCTGGTTTCTATCTGAGGTCTATTTGTACAGGTCAGATGTTTTTACTTCTCCAATAAGACTTAGCCCAGGCTTACCTAATAGCCTGCTGTAATTAAGCCAACCACCTTCTGCAGGGAGGAGCCCAGGACAGAAAGTCCTGGGATTTAATGTTGTGAACAAGAGCTTGCTAAGAACCTTGTCCATATCCCCTACTTCTCATTTAGATTGAAATGACATGCACACTAAGCTTTGAGGAATGAAAGTTAGTTATTTGTGATAAGGCCCTTTTTAATTTCCTGATTGAAAGCAACCACTACAAAGTAATTAGTCATCCTAACCAGAAAATAACTCATATTGTTTTTACTA
Organism: Vulpes vulpes; assembly: GCF_048418805.1. Classification (NCBI taxonomy): domain Eukaryota; kingdom Metazoa; phylum Chordata; class Mammalia; order Carnivora; family Canidae; genus Vulpes; species Vulpes vulpes. The sequence continues at coordinate 29,708,757 of NC_132792.1, read as the reverse complement.
GGTGTGATTTTAATCCATTCTTGTCCCATTACCATATAAGTATCTTCGAATGAGTAGAGCTATATTGAGGAACTTCCTTGAAGGAAGGAAGATGATAACTTGAGGCTACTCTAGATCTTTTGGAAGAATTTGGAAGGTGAGAACATAGTGGTTAAGAGCATGGGCTTTGATATCACACCAGAGTATGACTTCTCTAAGCCTCCATTTTTTATTTTATTGTAAAATGGGAATAATAATGGGTCCTGCCTCAGATGTGGCATTTAAAGTATTTAGCAGATGCATTGATTTTCTATTACAGTTGTAACAAATTACCAAAAATTGAGTGGCTTAAAACAACAGAAATTTATTATCTTATAGTTCTGGTAGTCTGAAATCCAAAATGCATCTCACAAGGCTAATGTCAGTATGTGGGTAGGGCCACTTTTCTTTCTGGAGATTCTAGAGAAGGATCCATTTTTCTTGACTTTTCGAGGTTAGAGAGGTCCCCTGCTATCTTCAGAGCTTTCAGTGGCCAGTCAAGTCTTTCTCAGATCGCATCACTCAGCCACAGGCTCTCCAGTCTCCCTTCTCTACTTATGAGAACCCCTGTAATTACACTGGTCCCATCAGGATAATTTCCTATCTCAAGGCCAACTAATTAGCGACCTTAATTCCATCTGCAACCTTAATTCCTCTTTGTCATGTAAGTAAGATCACATGTTCACAGCTTCCAGGGAGTAGGACAAGGACACTTTTAGGGGTTATTTGTTCTGCCTACCACACCAGAGTACCTGCCACTAAGTAAACACATAGGGAATGTGGTAGTTTTTGCTCTTCTTAACCCCCACAAAGAAGAAGAAACCCTCTCTGAATGGTTTTTGTTGTTAAAGAGCCTGCCAACAGACCATGTCCCAGAAACCAGATAAGCACAAAGCCCTCCCACACTGCATTTCAGGACCTTTTACAAACAGTAGTTTTGGCATTCTGCCTTTAAAGCTGTAAAATAAAAATCAGAGTTGTTACTCCAACCTAAATACACATGGTCTGCAGTTTTCCTATTGTCTCCCTGTACTTCTTTCTTAAGGAGACTTTCTGCTCTGATATCAACTCACCTATACATAGCCAAGTCCCCCAAAGTAGAACTTCAGTGCTAATCTTTTTGACACACTTACAGCACCCTGTATGTCCAGCTTAAACCGGGAAACTCCTCCTTAATGTTCTGTGTGTCAAGTGACCATTTTTGACTCAAAACATCTTCATCCCTGTGGTGTACTAGGACAGCACTACTCTCTCTGGCACGCACACGGGAACAGCGGGAGTCACCTGCCTCCTTGTACTCCTTCCCACCCTCCCAAGTGCCATCCAAGTTTAAACTGCCTATGCCCTTGTTGGGACTACCAGCAGAGCCTCCTAATTGTTCCATGCTTTCCTTCCTTTGCTGGCTTGTGCCACCACCCCCAGGAAGCTTCAGGTCCCTCTTTTCCATACCTTTGGCCTTAAATCAATCCTGCTTTGTGTTAAGTTCATCCTTGTCAGCAAACTGTGGGGCTCAGGGAATTATTTTTAAGCACCTGCCATTTGGCAGCCATTGGTTTAGACATTTTACATGTATTACTTCATTTAATCCTAATTTAATGCCCTGTCCAGGTAGGTGTTATTTCTCCTTTTTTTATTAGCAAGCCGGTTGGAAAGTAGAGAGCTTTGTATAACTCAGCCCAACGCGACACAATAAGTGACAGAGAGAATTCAAACTCAGATGTATCTGATTCCAAAGCCCCTAGTTCTACCACTACCCTGGAGTCCTGCATTTGACTTTGTTTTTAAGGCATCTGTTTTATGAAGCCTTGCTGGTGTTCATGTATTTTAGTGGCAGATCTTCCAGTAGCCTAATGACAAACATATCATAGTTTGGTTATCTTGGTGGTGGTTTCTGTGGACTGCTACGGACAGCAAGATGGATTATTATTTTTTTAATCAAAGATCTAGGACTTATCAAACCTCTGCCTTTGATATGGCTTGCAGATTAATCCAGGTTTCTTGTATCTGAAAAGGAAGAAGGGTGTTGTGAGAAGTTATCTGTCCATGTATGGGTAGCTTTTACCGATGTTGAATTAGGGCACTTGTAGAGTTAAGTAATACTGATACATCTGTTCCCTTTCCATTAGAGATCAACTCTCAGTGACAAGCCAAAGCATGCTTTTCTTCTTTTACCAAAACACCCACAAAGGAAACAAACCAGTTTAGCAACTTTGTAAGTGGGTGCAAAGGATTCCTATAAATAAAGCCTCCTATTGTGCCACTCTGGTCCTGTTAGGTTTGGAATGCTGATGGTTTATGTTGTCCTACTCTGAACTCTTACTGACAACCTCGTGAATAAGCTCTAGCTAAATTTCGATACTTCCTAAAGGTGACCTTAATCATAAACGATACTTCAATGAACAGATGTCCCCCCCTTCCACCACTGCTCTTCATCCTTTTTTGATTGGTTACTTTCCTGAAAAGAAAAAATAATAATAATACAATTCAAACTAGGTGATCTTAGTAATAGGAAGAATGTTGTCTGAGACATTAAAAAGCTTTATTGCTTATTTTAAAAAGTATCAAAGCAAGTACCCTACAGAGGAGGTCAGTTTGGAAAACTCTTTTTACTCACATGGTGACTTTTTCCTTTTTTGATGATGGAACCATAGAATTTAAAAAGTTGTAAGAAATGGACTTCAGTAATATAAATAATATAAGGTTTTCAAACCTTACTATTTCTTTTATAGGTAGGAAAATACAAACAAAATCAACTACTGAATGTGATTCTTAGATTTTTGTATAGTTGTGAAAGCTAAACATAGCAGAAGAGATTGATCTTTACTTGAGAATTAAAAATGCAGTGTGGAGTAATTATTGGGTCAGTAATCAAAATTGGAACGCAGACAATAGATAATATAAAAGTATTATGTCAATGTGAAATTGACTGAAGTTAAAAACATCTCTGGTTATGTAAAAAACATCTATATTCATAGGAAATATACATAAATATTTAGGGACAAAGAGCCATTAGGCAGGTAACCTACCCTCAGATGGTTCAGCAAATATACACATTATGTATAGATAGATGTATATACATCTATCATAGAAAGAAAACACAAATATGAAAGAAATGGAATAAAATATTAAGAAGAGTGTTTGAATCTAGTTAAAGAATAATAAAAATACATTTATCCTAAGCAATATTATTTCACATCTCTGAGCAAATGATGTTTGAATCTAAATATCCAACCAAAAAGATAATTAACAATATACCTATAAATTCGGCTGTTTACTAAACATATCCATTAGGATATTCCACAGATTTTTCAAAATCAGCCTTTCCACAATTGGTTTTATAAGGTCTGCCTTTACCTCGGTACCTTTATTATTCTCTGACACCAAACTAGATTCTTGCCTCTACCTCCCCTACCACATCTCCCCCCACCAAGACAGCTACAGTCACTCAAGAATCCTACTCTGTTCTACCCTATAAAGTCTCTTCAACTGATCTATCTCTTTCAGTCCTCACTGCTGTGATTCATAAATCACAGTGGATTATAATCATCACCTCTCAGATGGTCTTTTGCATTCAGGATGTGTCCCCCTCCAATCTACCTCCTGTATTGCAGATAATTTCTAAAGTTCACATCTCAAATAAATAAATAAATAAATAAATAAATAAAAATAAAGTTCACATCTCTCAATGCTCTGCTTAAAAGCCTACATATCAGGGCACGTGGGTGGCTCAATAGGTAAAGCATCTGCCTTTGGCTCAGGTCATGATCCTAGTGTCCTGGGACTGAGCCCCATGTCAGGCTGTCTGCTCAGCAGGGAGCCTCCTTCTTCTCCCTCTGCCTGCTGCTCCCCCTGCTCTTGTGCTCTCGCGCTCTCTCTCTCTCTCTGTCAAATAAATAAAATCTTTAAAAAAAAAAAAAGTGTCTCCCTATTGCCCTCACATTAAAATCCAAATCTTCAGTATAATTTATAAGACACATGAAGGTGCCATTTCTTGTTTAATTCTTTTTTTTTTTAATTTTATTTATTCATGAGAGACACAGAGAGAGAGGCAGAGACACAGACAGAGGTAGAAGCAATGCAGGCTCCTCACAGGGAGCCCGATGTGGGACTCGACCCCAGGACAGGGATCACGCTCTGAGCCAAAGGCAGACAGACGCTCAACTGCTGAGCCAACCCAGGCGTCCCTTGTTTAATTCTTTCACCTATGTCTCTCCTCTCTCTTTGCCCCAATTTACCTTGCCTTCTCCCTCACCATGACACTGGACTTTTAGCTAAAGCTTTCTCTAGCTGCCAGGCCTTTGCCCACATTAGTCTCTCTGCCTTGAACAGTTAGTTTCCTTTTCCCCTGCTTACAACTACTTGTTGAACATATAATTCTATTTGCTTGATTTATTCTTCCTTTAAATATCAACTTATGACATTCCTCTAGACAACTTTCATGACACTCCAACTTGGATTAAATCAATAATTAAATCAAAATAACAAAAAAATGGATTATTATGAATATGTTTTAGAAACCAGAATAAAGTGTATACATATTCATTCAGTCAAGGTTTTCCACAGATACTCCTTGAACACCTGTTATATGTCTAGCAGCTGTACTACATAGCTTGTTAGGTGTATAACCATTAATTTTCTTCTAGAGACTTTTAATATAGGATCTTGAAATCAAGCCTAAAACTCATTTGTCACTATCATCGGCACTTTTTCTTTTATTTCCTTTCTGTATCTCTTCTCTTAATAATTTAGAATTTTATGAATCAGATGTTAAGAAAAGCTTTTTTTAGAATGCAAAAATACTAATTTGAAAAGGTACATGCACCCCTGTGTTTCCTGCAGCATTACTTACAATAGCCGAATTATGGAAACAACCCAAGTGCCTATCGATAGATGAATGTGTAAAGATGTGGAACACTACTTAACCATAAAAGAGGATGAAACTTTGTCATTTGCAACAACATGGATGGATCTAGAAGATATTATGCTAAATAAAATAAAGAATGACTAATACCATATGATCTTATTCATATGTAGAATTTAAGAACAAACAAACAAAAGAAAAAAGAGACAAACCAAAAAACCAATTCTTTTATAAAGAATGAACTTGGCTGGCCGATAAACTCACAAGTGTAGGCAGTGTGCTGCGTGCCTTCACTAACACCACAAGGGTCTCTGGCCTAAATGAGTGAAGTTTGGTAGTAATTTTTGCTACAAGTAAAAAAGAAAAATAGAGAATAAACTGTTGGTTACTAGAGGAGAGGTGAGTGGGGAGGTGGTGAAATAGGTGGTGGGATTAAGACTACATTTAATATGGTGAGCACTAAGTAATATGTAGAATTATTAAATCACCATATCATATACCTGAAAATAATATAACAGTATGTTAACTATAATGGAATTAAAATTAAGGAAAAAAAACATTAAAAATATGAAACAAAATAAAAGTTGGGTTTTTGTCTTTTTGGGTTTTTTTTATACGTTGAGTATAGCTCACACATGATGTTACAGATTCAGGTGTAAACATAGTGATTCAACAACTCTATACATATGCTGTGTTCACAACTGTGGCTACCATCTGTCACTATGCACCTCTATTACAATACCATTGATTATACTCCCTATGGTGTGCCTTTTATCCCTGTGATTTACTCATTCCATAACTGGAAGCCTATAGCTCCCCCACCCCTTCATTTTGCCCATCGCCCACCCCTACCCCCTCTGGCCACCATGTTTGTTCTCTGTGTTTATAGGTCTGATTCTGCTTTTTTTGTTTGTTCATTCAGGTTTTGTTTTGAAGAGTTCATCCTAAGAAATTTCTGCATTATAAAGACTGTTATATAAACATGGCTTATCTTGACAAGGTAGACAATACATGAGATATCTACCTATACTTTTATAAAAGCTTTCTCTTCATAATGATAATTTAACAAGCTAGCATTTATTGAGTACTTTATTACTGTACTATTCTAAGTACCATGTATGTATTAAATCTTTTAATCCTTGTAGCAGCCCTATGAGGTAGGAAGTATTAAAATCCTGGTTTCATAGATGATAAAACTGAGGGGCAGAGAGGTTGATAATTGATATCAGACCCATGTCTGGAAAGTGGAGAAACAGAGATTAGGACCCAGGCAGACCAACTCCAGAGCTTTAACTGTCCATCACTCTGCAACCTTTGCCTTAGCTGATGTAGCCCACACAAGCTAGGAGGTATGCTGACTATTGGGTACAGTTTGCTGAGAAATGTCGCAGGAGGGAAGAATAGAATGGAAGGCGTGCTCCCTGCTTAATATGTGACATTTTTCCTAAGAGAAAAAGCACAGGACTATAAAAGACTTATTTTATTTAGTCATAAAGTATGTACACAAGAAAGAAGAAAACTTAAAAGGCCATGTGTATCAGATGGCTGACTCAGCACTGTAACTGTGCTTAGCACAGGCTTACCTCAAACTAGTAGATGCTCAGGAAACAACATTAAGTTCTGTCACATGCTCTGTGATAGGCTTTCTTTTATGCATGCTAAACTTACAGGAATTTTGTGAGGTATTTCTTTTCTCTGAAGTCTAACACTTAAAATATCCCTTATATATCCAACGTTATACTATGGTACTATAAGCAGTTCAGAATTTAAGAACACCATCTCTGTTCAAAAAAAAAAAAATATTTAAACACTTGATAAGTAACTTTTCTCCTAGAGACGCTACATGTTTTCTCTAGACCAGGGAAAGTGTTCGTGGTCTTTTGCGGAGTGCAAAACCTTTGAAAAGGGTACACACTACCAGTAAAATTCACATCTCAGGTTAAGATCGTATCCTTGGCATTGTAATGTGATATTAGTGAAAGTGCTTTTATAATCCTACCTGCCAACAATTAACATCTATAAATAGTAAGACTACATGATTCCAAAATTACCCAAAGCTTGGAAAGAGTTTTTATCATACATTTTCCTTTAGCAAAGGCTCTTTTCTCTACCATCCTCAAAAGTTCAGTTTGAACAAGCTCTAATTATGTAATCAAGCAGATTTCTCCATGTCATAAAAATAAACCAACAAACTTGGACATCTAAAGTCACAATATCATAGTCAACGACAATATATTGAACACTTAAATTTCCTTAAGAGGACAGATCTCATGCTAAATGTTCTTACTATAACAAAGTTTTAAAAATGCTTTCAGGGCAGCCTGGGTAGCTCAGCGGTTTAGTGCCGCCTTCAGCCCAGGGCATGATCCTGGAGATCTGAGATCGAGTCCCACGTCGGGCATGGGGCCTGCTTCTCCTCTGCCTGTGTCTCCGCCTCTTTCTGTCTCTCTCTGTGTCTCTCATGAATAAATAAATAAAATCTTAAAAAAAAATGCTTTCAAAAAATAAGGTAAGTCACATTATCATAAATTGGTTAATCTATATGCTTCAATAACAGATATAAAGAAAATAAATGAAAAGTAAACTAGGAAAATGAAAACTAAGTTAGAAAAAGAATCTAGAATAAAAACTAAAGGAGATGTGAAAGCAGTGGCATTTCTGATTGTAGCATTTAAAATATTTTTAAATGAGGGGTACCTGGGTGGCTCAGCGGTTAAGTTGTGATCCCAGGGTCCTGGGATCAAGTCCCACATAAGGTTCCTCACAGGGAGCCTCCTTTTCCCTCTGCCAATGTCTCTGCTTTTCTCTCTGTATCTCTCATGAATAAATAAATAAAATCTTTAAAAAATAATAAAAAATTAAAATAAGTAAATAAAATATTTTTAAATCAGAGCCTCTTAAACAGCCTGGATAGCAAAGATGATGGACAGCTAAGAGAAAGCAATACCCAAGAGCCAGTACTGCTCACAGGAAATTGTTCATCAGATGCCTAATGGACAGGTCTAAGTACAGTTAAAAGATTGATTTGGTCTTACAAAACCTGAAAGAACTACACTTAGCTGACAAGTGAGTCATGTCTAACTCCTATCAGATTCCTAATGAGAGCAAGTAGGAGAGAGCAAATGACAAACTATTGGGAAATATGTATCTATAGATATGGCGCATATATATGTAGATATTTACTTATTTAAACACTCGTCATATACCAATTCACAAGTGTGTTTGATATGAATGTGTACATATTTTTTAGCTTTCTTGTTCATATTCAAACACGATGCAAATATAGGTAGCATTACCACCTATGTGAGATATAAAAATGTCAAAGCCCTCCTTTGCATATTCTGCAGATGTTGAAAACCATGCATTATATTTTGTCCAGGGTTTTCGCATGCGTGCTTCTTCTTCTAACATGAAGTGTTGCTTTTAAAAAGAGCCCATTCCTTTCCTAATTTTTACCTGCTGTTCTTATTTCCCTGGGAATCTGCAGATATGCTGAATTATTTGAAGATGAGCATCAGTGCATCTTCAAAACATTCCCATCCTCTCTTTTTGCGCACCATATGAAGCTGCAAGGAAACAGTCTGTCACTAATTTTCTGTACATAGCTAATTCGACAAAATTTTTGAGAATACACAGCATCTCCCACTGCAGTTAGTGTATAACATGAGAATATTCATTAAAGCCCTTTGTAAATCAGAAAGCATTAAACATATGTAAGGCACTATTATCATTAGCATTACTTTAAACCAGCCATGTCATTAAGGAAAGAAATGGAAATTAATATCTGTTAAGCACCTACTTATAGCAGAATGCCAAGAACTTTACTAGAAGTTTTACATAGGTTGTCTTATCGAATAGCATTTGTAGGGAATACTGCTGGAATTCTTAAAGGAGCCAAATAAGGAGTTTGTAGAAGGTACAAAGTAGCTCCATAGAAAAGATGAGACATCGTAAATTTTTATTTGAAAATGAATCATATTACCAGTTTATAACATTTCTCTCTAAAAATCACTGGCTTGATGAGATACTTTACTAGGCAATGAGTAGTTTATCATGGAGCTGTCAGAATTTGGCAAAGGCTATAGATCTGTATTGCATGCAGAAAGGTGGTATTACTGCTATGATATGGAGTGCCATTGTTAGGCACTGATGGCAACATGAACTCTGCTTTCTTTATAACCATTGTCAGTTCGTTACAACGTACTAACTCTGCCTGGTGTTCAGTGTCCTTTATATCTCTCAGCTTGGCCCTGAAGCCCACCTGTCTCAGCATCCAGTAGTCCCTGGACTTGCACGGATCTGAGTTGACATTTTCTATACCCTATGATTGTGATTCCTACCTCCAAATAAAATACAGAATTATATGTGTAGATCTCAATGAATTGAGGATCTTATAAAAGTGTGATGACAGGGGAGAATAAAAGAGAAGCATCCACCAAAATCTTCTTCAGGATTCCCAAATTTAAGGACAGGAGCAAGGAGTCCAAGAAAAACAGGCTATCGAGATTGCCACCTGCTTCCATAGAGCTAACAGGGAGTGTGGAAGGGGGCCATGTAGGAAGGAGAGAGTTATTTTGACTCCTATCCATTTACTCAATTACTAAGTGTTCAATACCATGATGGATGTTGTGGTGGACTCTCTCCTTGCGCTAATAGGGAAGAAGTACAGAAAGAAATAACCATAATAGTATAATATTAGTATAAGATATACTGTATCATGATGCAGTGGGAGGTTCTGGGAGAAAAAAAATTCAAACTTAGGTTTGGACATTGAGCCAGCAGCATTTAAATATCTGTAAAGGTACAAAACACCAGCTAGGTCAGTACCCAGCTTATCAAATCTACTGCCTGTCAGTACTATTAAGGCTGAATAATAAAGATTTTTAAAAGTGGTCATGCCATTGATTTACTTTATGATAAGAAACTGTACAGAAGTTAGATACCGAGTTCTTTTATCTCACTCCCTGATAGACTTGTAGGGTCAACTTAGTAACATATTATGTCCAGCATGCTGGCACTGTTACCAAAATGTTCAGTGAGCCAAGAGCAAGTCCGCAGTCACAAGGCAGGAACAGTTTCCTGTGTGCAGAAAGAGAAACTTCTGAATCTCTCACATCACCACCAGGAGTCAGGCCCTGGTGAGGGGAGAGGGCGCTCTCCCAGAGAGGAAGTGTATTACCCAGGGAAGCACAAGAACCCTGCCTCTCTTCCTGAAAGCAGCATATCTCTGGCTGAGTAGGTGTGAAAGGGGGACCTCAGAAATGTTCTGCCCTCGCAAAGGTATGTGTAAGCGCTCTCTGCTTCTTTTAACAAGTCATTTTGGAAAGTCAAATAGGGCTGACTTTATCTTCTAGTTTCAAAATCCAGATAAGCTATATGGATATGCTGGTTCCTGCCTCTAGAAAGGGAATGTTTTTGGTAGGGGAGGTCTGGAGGGAGTAAACTCTGTTGAAATACTAAATCTAAATACAGGATGTAAAAAAGACTTTCTGTGCATGAATACTTTTGTGATTTGCTATAGGTGCTGCTGCTGACTGTGGTTCTGTCAGGAGGGGCTCCCCAGAAATAGATTCAGACATAGTGATTTAGAGTTGTCTTCAAGTCCAATGGCCACTTACAAGTCGTTAGTGACTTCATTCATTCACAGGAAATCAATTATCAGTAAGGTTTCCATAGGGTCTTACCTTGTCCCTAATTGAAAAATAGTACACAGCGAAGGTAGTAACAGTGATGGAGTCACATGCTCAGATTTATCACCACCGCTTTGGATTTCAAAGACTGATAATACATTTCATTAGTCTCTCCTAACCATACTCTTAACAGTTTGCTTAGATGTATTTGTTTTCTTTTAATATCTTATTGCTTTAAATTCTCTGGGCTCCAGAGAAATGAGGAGAGAAATAGGAGGTTTTCGGTTTTTTTGTTTTTAATTTTGGTCAAACAAGTCAAAATAACATTATTATCGATGGATCAACCTGTACTTTTAAATAGAAGGAATAAAGTTTTAAAAAGATCTGAAGCATGTAAGTAACCTCTTTGATTTTTAATGGCATGCAGCATATGGAATTCATTATTGACTTTTAAAAATGAAATTGCTCTGCATTATTATTTATTTATAGTTTTGCCTTTCAAAAGAAGTAATTACCATTACTAGCTTAGTTTTTCCTCAATCACAGCAACTATGTGACATCAGAATGTATAACATAGTTTACCACTTAGTCATGTGGCTTAATGATGTTGAGGATATTATCTCTCTCAAATTAGTAATAAATTTATGAGCATAATGTACAGTTAAAAGGTTGAGTATCTTTTTATTTGAGTGATTTCAAAAGCAATTATTTCACATTTAGTGCAATTTATGTATGAAATTCTCATTACAGAAACAGAAATGTTTTTAATTAGAAACAATCTAATTTCATCTTTCCAGTTCAGCACACAGATTTTGTGATGATAATCATGATATATGCAAAATGCCCAAGTAAAATATTTAGATGATTAGTTAGTTTCGGCTCAAACAACTTTTTAATTTTAATCAGAAATTCTAAAGCTTTTAAGTCATCAAGGAAGTTGATAACCAGTCATAACAAAATGTCTTTTCCAAGCGTTGTCCAATATTTAATCATTACCTATCATTCAAATTTGATAAATATTAAAATTGTCTAGTTTTCAGTCTTTACGATTTAAAAAAAATGCAAGAATGGAGAAATCTTCAGTATTAGTCATGAACCTAGAGAGGTTATAAAAACGTGTGAAGCCTTTTTTCAAAGCTGCTATTGTTTTAAAGTATCATTTCACACAGAGGACAGCAATTATTATTTATATAATCACAAAATCTGGCACAGACAGGATTCAGACCACAGTTGAATTTCAGGGAAGCTTCTGGTAAAATTAGACCCCTCCTCCATTCTTCTGCCTCTCCTCCAAGCCATCTTCCCCTCTCCCAGCTACTTCTCCCTCTCCTCCTCTTCTTCCTCCTTCCTTTACCTTCCCTCTTGACACTTGCACACAGACATCTTTTTGCACAAGTGGGTATGTTTTCTTGTACAGTGGTCAACATTGTGAAACTGAAGGATAGTAATTAATATTTCATATGTAGCACTTAAGCTTCTTCTATGTATTTTGCTTCCTTGTGCCCATCCACGGGCACTTGATAAATGCTTATTGATTGTCTGGGAAAGTTGTGCTATGACTGATTTTGAGAACTTTCATAGTTACCATACTGTATTTCTTTGATTCTAAGATCTGCCCTTTTCTTTTTTTTCACACTTTAGCTTTTTAAAATCTGAAAGTATCTTATGATCAATGGTATATTATGGTTTAGTTTTCCTTTTTTTTTTCCTCTTGGTGGTGCATCTTATAAGACATGCTGTGTTAGATATGATGAAATATGGCAGTAAAAATATAGATTGATCTATTACTTGTATAATAGACGAGAGCTGGGCATTTCACATTCAAACATTTTAAGAGTATTCTTTTTTTGTTACGTGGCTTATCCATAACCAATTTTGGTCTCTCCTCACTAACTTCCTTCTCACTGATTCCCTCACAGTGTGAGGCTACCTGTTCTTGAACCAACTGTCTTGATTGAACTCCTCTGGGAAATAGAGAGAATTTTATTATTAAATTAATGACCAAAATTTAACTGTAACAAAATGGCAAGAATACAAGTTTTTAAGACTAAGGGCTTAGGTTCAAGTTAGCATTTTGCTCCTTAAAACTGTGAGTACTTAGCGATCTGGTAATTTTTCTCAGAACTTCAAATTATCCATCCAAAGAACAGAAATAATATGAATAATGTCTTCATCATAGGATTGGTGGGACAATTTGTAAAAAAAAATGAACCAGTAAAAATATTGAATATGAAATGTATATGAGGGCACTTTAAAAACCATGAAGTACTGTTTGTTTATAAAATTTAAGCATCAGCATTAAATGAAAACATTATTAGATGAACTTATGTGCAAGTGGAAAGTTAGGAAGATGAAAGAAGGAAAATTCAAGAGTTTGCCCCAAACTAGAGAGTAATAAGTTCTGCATTTTAATTATCACTGGAAATAATGATAGGACCCCTAACTCACTGGATCACAATAAGCACTGTGAAATCTGTCTCCAGAGGACTTCCAATGATCAGAGCTCTAGTTATTTTGAATCCCAGTCCTGAATGTGTGCCAGGCTCCTTTATTGAATTAGCAGAACCACAGCCCACAGCACCTCCGTGACATTAAAAATAAAAGAGGTTACTTAGATTCCCAAATTCCTTTCCTATTTTTATTCCTTCCACTTAAGAGACAAATTGATCTGTAAATTACTGTAAGGCTTTGGCTTCAGAAAAAAATAACATAACGTAAGTATGTTTAACAGTGGCTTTTTGAATCACTATATGACAAAGGATTTTGCCTAATGCCCCTGACTTTCAGAGGAAAACGTGGTGGAGGTGGGTGGGGTGAGGGTGGGGGTGGGTGGGTTGGTTGCCAGCAGTTAGTGTTCTTTCTGCATTTGTTTGTTTCAGTCTCTTGGTCTTGTCAAAGCAACCAAACCTTGATTTGTTGTCTGTTTGTTGGTCCCCCATGTTATTTCGTTACCAAGTCCTGTTATACAGAAAGACTTTAACTAAAATGTAATTTGCACATCAACATATATTTTAATAGGGCTTTACCCTCCATCAAAAGAAAAGTGTAGGTATAAGCTAATGCCTACTGGGAAAAATACTACAAATTGTAATAGTAATTGTGGAAAGGGTCTCACTCTGGTTCCAGATATGCATAAGGGGGAAATGATATAAAATCAGTGAACCAAATAGGATTAGTCACATAGTTATTTCCATAGCCAGGACCCTTTTCCTGCCATTAAAAAAAAAAAGGCTTCAAATATTTTTAGCTTGAAATTTCATCTACAACTCACCAATGAGAAATGAACTCCACAGATAAACATAGGTACTATTGCATGAAAACCAAAAGCACTTTAGGTTTGAACCAGTTGGGATATTTGCATGCATTTTAGCATTTTCTAATACTTGTATTGGCTTTCACAGTTTTAAGAACATAATAGTAAAAAATAAATGTCATTGCTGTTTCTTCAAAACACAGGATATCTCAATGGTATTATAATAATACCGCTTAATATAAATTCCATTGCTATAATGAGTATAATACACAGACTCATTTTTAAAGGTAATGTGTGTGTGTTATTGTTGTTGTTGATAGGGATACTTTCAAGAGGCAACAGTAAAAAAACAGAAAGAAGTGCTGTATTAGAGGCACTTGCAGGTGAAGGGGAATTGAAGAAGATAGAATTTGGTTGTTACTTGAAAATTATGTTTCTTATACTGTCTGTGCCAATGGAGAGTCTTCCAAATTTTCATTTCATACATTTAATTTCCAAAAACCAAAAGTTGTAACATGAACATTTTCTCATTAATAACATACTGGATTTAAAATTTTTCTCATCCCAATTATTAGTAATAACAGCAAACATTTACATAGGAGTGACTTGGTATTAAGTCACTCTAAATATATTAACTAATTAACATGTTAGTACATTTTGGCATAATGGTAAGAATCATACGTGAAGCTATATTAGCATTTCAGTTCATAGAAGCACCATTTTTGTAGATGTTCAGGCCAAGAAACATTGGTGTAATTCTAGACTCTTCTTTTTCCTCTTTGGTTTTGTATCTTATCAGCCCAGAGATCCTATTGACTGTATTCTCGACATAGATCCTGAATCCAGCCAGGTCTTAGCGCCTGCACTGCTTCCTTCTAGGTCCATCCTCCATCATCTTTTGACCACCATTGCAGTCTAACTAGTGTCGTCTCCTGACTGGTCTCCTTCCCTCTGCTCTTGCTGTTCTCCCCTGCAAAACCTCCCAACTTCCCCCCCCCCCTCCTTCTGCCCCACTCCCAGACAGTCAGCTTTCAGTAAGACAGCTGGAGCAGTATGCTAAAACACCCATCATTCTGTACCTAACCCCTTCAAGGGCTCCTGTTTCTCTTCAGAAGCTGAAGCTGCCATTGCAGCACACAGAGCCCCATCTGATCACCCCCCTGCATCAGCCAAGTGTGCACCATGCACATACACACCTAGTGCCTATAATCTCCTTGTTCACTCCACTTCAACTACACCAGCCTTCTTGCTGTCCCTGCAACCCACCAGACATGCTTCTTTCTCAAGGTTTTTGCAATTACTGTTGCCTCTGCCTTGCAGGACCCACCTAGACACTGATGCTGCTGGCCCCCTCACTTTCATTAGTCTGTATCCAGAAGCTGACTTTGCAGTGTGACTTTCCCTGGCCACCCTGTCTACAATTTCAAATCTCACCCGTCCATTAACAGTTCATATCCCTCTACTTCTCCTCCCTTTTTTTTCCTCCTTAGCTCTTATTACTAACACATAGATGTGTATTTATGTTTATCTTGCTAACTGGAATGCAAACTCTGTGGAGGAGTTTGTCCTTTTTTTCTTTCATATTTGATAGCTTATATCAAGAGCAGAGCCAGGTATGTAATATGTCCTAAATAAATATTTGTTGAGTATATCTTCAGATCAACACTGTGTTATTAGGTACATTTATTACTCCCATTTTACAAATGAGAAAGCTAAGGCACAAAGAGATTAAGAAATTTGCCTGAGGTCAAATCAGCTTAGCAAGTGTCAGAGCCAGAATTCAAATGTAAGGCCCTAGCTCCAGAGTCTGTGTTCATATCATTCTATAGTTCTTATTCACATGACTAAGTAAATTAATTAGAAAAATAGAACTATATATAGATTCATCTATTTGCTGGGATTTTCTTCAGTAGAGTTCCTTCCAGTTAAATGGAAAATTGACAGTTGTCTGGCTTAAACACTACAGTCTCTTTAAAAGCCTCTTTACTCCATCACTTGTGGATTTTTTTTTTTCTAAAAAGAATGTATGAGTTTTTACCATTGAAAAACACAAAACCGGGGCAGCCCGGGTGGCTCAGCAGTTTAGTGCCATCTTTAGCCTAGGGCCTGATCCTGGAGACCTGGGATCGAGTCCTATGTCAGGCTGCCTGCATGGAACCTGCTTCTCCCTCTGCCTGTGTCTCTGCCTCTCTCTCTCTCTCTCTCTCTCTCTCTCTCTCTTTGTGTGTGTGTGTGTCTCATGAATAAATAAAATCTTTAAAAAAAAAAGAAAAATACAAAAACAAATGTTCCCAATCCCACCTGTGTTGACATTTAAACAGTAGTAATAAAGTAGCATATGGGCAATGTTTAAAAAAAAATATTAGCAGCATGGGAAAGTATAAAATTAAAGCATTTACTGAATGCCTGCTATGCTTTGTAGTAAGCAAACACTGGGACTACATATTTGGTAATACAAATAGAATCTAATGAGAGAGACAGAAAAAAAATATTAGCACCATGGAAAAGTATAAAATTAAAGCACTTACTGAATGCCTGCTTTGTAGTAAACAAGCACCGGGACTACATATTTGGTAATACAAATAGAATCTAATGAGAGAGACAGACACATACACAGTTATAATCATGCACTTCTTTAAGTGTCATAGTAGGGTTATATATAATTCTGAATTGGAATTTAGAAGAAACACCAAACAGAGATCTGCTGAAAGCTGAAAGCAGGGCCTTGGAGAATGAGTTATAGGGCAGGTATGTAAATAGTGACTGGAAGGGAATTAAGTGTCTCAAAAGTGAAGACAGAGGTGCATGGCCGGCTCAGTCAGTAGAACATGTGACTCTTGATCGTGGGGTTATGAGTTCAAGACCCACACTGGGCACAAAGCTTACTTTTAAAAAAAAAACACACTTTTTTAGAAAGAGGATGTTGGGGAATGCAAACAAATAAGTGTACCATAGAGGATGAGATTAAGAGAGAATATTTTAAAATAACATTTCATATGCTATAGAATGGAAATTATAGGCAAACGAGTTACCTAAACAACAAATACACACATTTTGAATTTATTTTTTTTTTAAGATTTTATTTATTTATTCATGAGAGACACAGAATGAGAGAGAGGTAGAGACACAGGCAGAGGGAGAAGCAGGCTCCACGCAGGGAGCCAGACATGGGACTTGATTCTGGGTCTCTAGGATCATGCCCTGGGCTGAAGGCGGTACTAAACCACTGAGCCACTGGGGCTGCCCTGAATTTAATTTTTAAGAGAATATCTTCACTTATCCAAATGCATCATATGGAAAATTGTCAGCTTCATCTGTTCAGGATACTTTTATCTATTTTTTCATAGGATTTAGTTGCAGGGTACTGACAAGAACAAGGTATCCTTCTCCAAACTGTTATTTTTGCTTAATATGTTAGGCCAGTTCCAACTTCTTTTAAATATGAGAGCAAAGCAAAAAAAAAAAAAAAAAAAAAGGCAGTTTGTCCTGAGTCTGTTCAGTGTTTTTTGTCCTTGTGTGTTTTCTTTCCCCACTTCTTTCCTCTGGAAGTCAGGTTTCCAACTGATCATTTCTCTGATTTGACAAGGTCACCATGAACTTCCTGTCATCCGGAATGTTGGCAGTTTGATCTTGCTTAGTGACAGACTGCTTGGTCACTCAGGTCCTCCTTCCAAAAAAGGGCACAGTGCTTTTACATAGTGGTGACTTTATCCATGAACAGCTAAGAGAAGAAATAAGATATTTTGATGATAAATGTTAAAACAAAATAATGATCACATGAGATTGTAGTGGAGTAGGGAGGGCAGTGGCACAATGATCTTAGATATTGATGGGGGGCATTTATGAGACGGTATTAGTAGAGTTGAAACCCAAATGATGAGAAGCCATACAAGGATCCAGGAGAGTAGCTAACCATGTAGAGATGAGAGTTAAGTACAAAGGTAGGGTGTGAAAACAAGTTCGGTTCAAGGAAGACAGAGAATACCAATATGACTGGAGAGAGTGGTAATGGTGACAAAATAAGGTCTTAGAGTTAGCCAGGGACCTGACAGACTCTCATAATTAGCTTACATTTCTGCTTGTTATTCCTCTTGTATCTCAGTTATAAATCTACTATTTCTGATAGTTACTTGAATTTGCTCTGCACTGCAGGATTTATAAAGACTTTTAACATACATCCTAATTTCACATAAAGTTCCCTAACATCCCCATGAAGTAGACAGGATTAACATTATTTCCATTTTACAGGTGAGGAAAAGATATGTAAATGTTACTTGTTTAGAGAGGCCTACAACGCCCTGTCCCCACCACACATGTGCTTGTCAGAATTGCCCATGCTTCATCAAAATTGCCAAAAAGTCACAATTGTCTTTAGCCAGATTTGGAATGAGCTTAGGGCTTCAGCATAACTAAGGGCTCATCAGTGCTGAAAAAGAAAAACCAAAAGAGCTGGTATCACGAATAAATGCTCTCTAACAGCATATGAGTGTAAAGCAGAGATCCACACTCTGTTTAGCCACATCACTGATTCTGTTAGATGGCTAGTTGATGCATCATATGATGCTCCTTGTCAGATTTGAGTTTTAAATAATTCATCCTGGAACATGGATTTGAAGAAAACAGGACGGACGTGTCTAGTGAGAGATACTGACAACCTGAACTGGACTTAATCACAGGTTAGGTCTTGTAGCCTCAGCCACCTGAGTCACCAAGGTAATTCTGTACTATGTCACCAGTAATGTTTTTCTAGCTTGATAAAATGATGTCATGTGTGACACTTCAATTTTTTTTGAGATTGAACTGTTATTCTATTTTTCAGATGCTTGCTTTATCATAAAAGGATTTAGATTATTTGTAAATTTATCACAGGAATGAGTTATATTTAATGCATACATACCTTTTTCTTTTCTATGCTTGAAATTCGCTCTTTTAAATTCATATCTTTTCAAATACTAATCTATCTATAATTTTCAGGATTAAAAAATTCTTTTCTATCATGAAGTACTATCTTGCTTTGGTCAAGGTTTTATTTGGGATGTGTGTGTGTGTGTGTGTGTGTGTGTGTTTGTGTGTGTTGCCACATAAATTATTACAAGGAAAAATATTTTTAATCAAAAGATCAGTCAAGACATACGAGAAATATCTCAGGGTTGAAGCTATCAAGCTCACTTATTAGAGGCAAGTCATGGTTATGCAGTTAACCACATTTCTGTTATTTAATTTTCAAAATTAAATTATTAAGTAGAAGTGTGACATTTACCATCTCAGACTTAACTAAAAAAGATCTTTTTAAAAGATTTTATTTATTTATTTATTTATTTATTTATTTATTTATTTATTTATAGAGCGGGGCCAAGGGGCAGAGGGAGAGAGAGAATCCCAAGCAGACTCTGCACTAAGCACAAAGCCCAACACAGGACTAGTCTTTCCTGTCTTTTGTTTGTGGTATTTATGCAAATATCATTCTCTGTATGACATGGCTGTGATTGAAGTTTGGTGGCTTCTCACTTTTAATTCAGTCATTTTTCATATTTTTAAATTAATTTTGTTATTTTGCTTTGGTCTTGTGTTTTCTTAACGTATTTTTCTATCTAGATGATTAATCTTAGTTGTAATTTTTTTTACTTTATTTATTTATTTATTTTTACAGATTTCTTTTTTTTTAATTTTTATTTATTTATGATAGTCACAGAGAGAGAGAGAGAGAGAGAGAGAGAGAGAGAGGCAGAGACACAGGCAGAGGGAGAAGCAGGCTCCATGCACCGGGAGCCTGATGTGCGATTCGATCCCGGGACTCCAGGATCGTGCCCTGGGCCAAAGGCAGGCGCCAAACCGCTGCGTCACCCAGGGATCCCTTTTTTTTACTTTAAAAGTATCTAATTTGGGGGGCATCTGGGTAGCTCAGTTGGTTAAGTGTGGACTCTCGATTTCAGCTCAAGTCATGATCTCAGGGTGATGAGATCAAGCTCTGCATAGGGCTCCATGCTCAGCATGGAGTTGACTTATCTCTCCCCCCCTTTCCCCCTCCTGCTCTCTCTCTCTCAAATAAAAATAAGAAAATAAAAGTACCTAATTTTCTTCTTTTTTAAAAAACTCTTACACATTTATTAAACTTGCAGTAGCATTTAACAATGTTCTTTCCTCTACTTTTTCTTTCAAGTCTCAAAGCTGATCTCCTGATTTAACATTGTAGATTCATGTAATAATCAAAAGCAATCACCACCACCGAGTCTTTAAACTTGACAAAAATATCTCATAGTTATTATTCACTAGTGTTTCAAACACATTAAATAAATTTAATGCTGTATAATTTTAAAAATTCTTTAGAACACTTCTAGTTTCTAATTTTCATCATATAAATATTTCAAACCAATTTTTAATTTTATGATTAACATATTTTAAATATAACATGATGTTAAGTGTATTCAAAAGGGCTAGCACACATTTGGCTTTTATTATTTGAGGAGTGCAAATCCTGAAAAACATAAAATGCTGAAACCCTTTTTCATCTTATGTCTTGACTTTTTTCTCCAGATAGTTGTCATGTTATCAAAAACATGTATTTCAAAGTACAAGTACATGTATGCAAACAACTGAAATCAAGGCAACTCTAATAAAAGCATGTCTTGTTAAGCAAGATTGCATCAGAGCATGTGTAAAAAGAGAAGAATTGGATAAAAAAAGATGGTATTTCAAAAGAAAAAATCGGTTTCTCAGACATTTCTTAAGGTTTATACTCCAGTGCTGGTACATAAGCAAGAAAGCAATCCTGAATTATCTAGCTTCTGGCATTTTGGAAGAAAGAGTAGCCTTCAACATGTTTTAAGCTTCCATTGCATTCCTTGCTCTTTTGAAGTATATGTTTTACCATTTTACCGTTGAGAACCTCCAGCAAAAAGAGTGAGTAGAGATTACTGTTTCACAGTGGAAACATTGAATGTCTTTTTCTGTTTCAAAAACAGAAAAAGACAAAACACCAGGTGTGTGGGGTTAAATCCATGGAACAATGTGGTAGTCTGTTATTGTGTTTTGCATAAACTCTGCTATTTACTATCCTGTGTGTGATTTACTCCCCTGGAATCAAGGTACAGATGAATGATGATGAATTCATCTTCATATAAAGGTGACAAAAATGATAAAGGTATCAAAGCCCAGTGCTTTTAGAGCATCTGCTTTCTACTTTTTCCCTGCCGGCCAAGAAGCAATCACACTGATACTTTATCCTCTAATTCTAGCAGGGAGCTCATTTGCTTCCTTTCAGAGATGATCAAAACGTCATGCCCCTTAGTAACAAAGAAAATGACTCTGAAAGACCACCAGTGCTGGTGCAGTTCAGAGCTTGAAAGAAATCAGCATTGAGGCAAGCCCTAAAGCTTTTGCCATTATGGGATCTAGGAGGAGGTAGAAGCTGGAGTCACAGGGTATATACCAGCTATCCCTTCCAAAGGTGTACAGTGTTGCTTTTAGGATTTCCCATATTACTCAGAGTGACTTACTATAAGGAATTCTTAATTGGACTCCTAACCTTTGTTTTTTTTCTCCCTGCCCTCCCAACCCATAATCCACGCTGTCATCTCAAAGATCTTCCTAAAAACTTAGAACTCATTGGCTTTGTCTTAAAAGATTTACCATTGCCCGCTACATATATTCCAGACTCCTTATCATAGCACACATAATCTTTCATGGTTTGGAACCTATCTTCCTAGCATCTCTGTGTTCTGTATCCTATTTTAGGAATGCCTATCCATTGGATTGTTGCAAGAGTTCAATGAGAAAATGTATATAGAGTACTTACTGATAACTCGTATTTACTGAATACTTACCATCTTATCTGGTTTCAAGGAGTGGGCTGGGTGCATATGTGTATTCTCCCACTTAATCTTCATACAACCCCATGAGGTATGGATACTTTTATAATCTCCATTTTCTAAACAAAGAAACAGATTTTGAGAAGTCAGGCAACTTGCCCAAGGTCACACCTGTAGACAGAACTGGAGTTGTAATTCTATCTCTCCAACTCCAAAACTGGTGCTTTTTTAGACTTGACTGCTGCCTGGCACATTGCCAAGTGTACAATTCAGTTTGATTAAATATTCATTTATTAAAACCCATTACTATAAAACTTACAGTATCTGGAAAACAACCTTTTCCTTACTTCTCCTGCCCACCAAGGTTAACTGATAAACCACATCTTTAACTTTTTCTAGATGCCCCTAGCACCTCTTTGCTGACCTCTCTCATAGGGAGTACACTCCCAATGCTGTCGTGTAATAATCTGTTGAAATATCTAATGCCTCTGATCTGTTGGCACTTCCTTAGGTACAGGCACCTTATCTATCTTCTTCATTTTTTTATTCTCAGAGCTGAGCATAATGTGCAGCACCCAACAAATGTTGAACAGATAAAGAAGTGATGAGAACTCTGAACAGAATTGCAAAATATGTGGGGCTTTGCTCTTCCCCCAAAATAAAGAATTTCTCCTTCCATTCACTGTGTAACTGCCCTAACGCTTCAAATAACACTCCATCAGATTTTATGAAGGAGCACCGTCAGACTTACAGAGGTAAATGGGGGTGAAGAGAAGACAAGAGAAAGCCCTCTCTTTCTTCTCTTTTCCCCACCATAAAATTGAGTGATTTTCCTACCAAAGGAGAGGAGGTAACATTTAGAAATAATTCATTTAAAATTCAGAATATAAATTATCTTAAAAAGTTTAAATAATAGTTGTACTTTACACTAAATTTGGTAAGACTCATCTTATGCTTTTTGCCTCCTGATTATTTTTATTTTTTCCAGAGTTATACTTATATTCATAGCATTTCCTATAGGTTAGTGAAGTTAGGAAACACTCCTAAATTCTGACATCTGAGAGGGAGATTGCCTGATTAGGCATGTGGTCACTGACTGAGTCAGTGCAAGTCCCTAAAACAGAGCTGAACCTTCTGACTACCAGTCCGTGGTTCTTTTCACCCAACTACTGCCACGTCCCCTGAGGAACTTGGTAAAAATAGAGGATAGAGCTGTTAGCAGAGTAAATCATTGTCATTGTTAGTGTTCAGATTCCATTTTTCCATGTTTAATAGAATAATAATTTAAACTCACAGATGTTTGTGTTCTATTGGTTAGTATGTAAATGTATGTCAAGAATAGGAATGCAGAAATGATTCTAGAATTTACATTATCCCCCAAAATATAGAGTTCACAGATATCAGCATAAACACAAGTGTTAACTTATAAAATAAATAATATTCATTGACTATCATCCTTTATGAAGAGAAAGGCAAACATGATTTTTAATAAACTTTTTTTTTAACTTGTATAGCAGGATCCTCTATCCTCAAGAGATTCAACAACTATAAGGTCTAAAGCAGATGTGATCTAGATACAATATGATATATCTGCAAATTATAATCCCATGTCTGAAGGGAGTGAAACTCCTTGCCTCTCTCTATGAATTTGAGGGTGAGCCTTAAAATCTCACCTAGTTGGCCTCCTTTGTCTCATTTTTGTATCAGAAAATGGTGGCCTAGCTTTCTCTGAAGAGAAAAAAGTCAGCTAATACCTGGGTTTAGTTCCTTGCATGGCTATATCTGCTAGCTTTGCACCAGTAGACAAATCATTGAGCTTCCTTTACCTCTCTTTTCTAAATTTACAACATGAGAATAATGTTACTCTCCTTCCCCACAAGATTGTTGCAGAGATTAATGACATATGTATGAAAATGGGCTTAAATTATAGAATCTTTGAACTAAAAAGTACCTTTCCAAGGTGAATCTACCTCACTATATTTTCAGCTAAGAAAACCAAGATGCAGGAATGGTAAATGCTCTGCCCAAGCATTATTATCATTTAGCCAGAGTCATAAATTTGAAGCTAGAAACCAAATCTTTAGCTTAAGTGTACTTTGTTTTTGTTTCTGTTGGGTTTGGGGTTTTTTGTTTTTGTTTTGTTTTGTTTTTGTTTTTACTAACTGCTTGATAGGCACAGCAGAACTGATATTCTCATGGAAGGAATATAAAGACTATGATAGAATGATCTGAAAGAGGAAGTAGGCTTTTTAACAGCAAGTAACATGACAGCAGATGAGAAAAGAGGAAGTTACAAGGAAGAATATATATTAAAGGGTTCACAGAATGCCAGCCATACATTAAAAACTTTTAATTATCCAATTTGTATTACATAGTTAAAATATCTACTAAGCATATTTTTTAATGTACAGAATTAACAAAAGTACATTCCTTCCTTTCCCTGTTTCTAGTACTCTTCTAATTCTAGGACTTGGCAGGTCTTAACAATAAGCAGCAAATCCCTGCTTTATGCTGTGTTGCCCCCTGTGCTGGCTGGGGGTTAAAGGGGTCAGTGGGGATGTCCAAAGGGGCTAAACTGAAGAGAAGAGTAGCTGCTTAGATTAGATGAGGAGTAGGAGTGAAACCCCTCACTCACAAATGACTCTTCAGTGCTTTCCAAACCTAGAGGTTCAACTGGGTTTACAAATCATCTTGCAGATACCCTCCTAAAATAATTTTTATATCCCCATAAATTACTTCAGTGACAATAATTCTTCATTTCTCTCCTCATCCTATCAGCTTTGATTAGTGGTGGAAAGGCAGAAGAAAGTATAACTGAGAGCTTAAAACCCTAAGGAAAGGGCAGGTCTCGATAGGATTTGAGTAGTACATTCCAAAGGACGTAAGTGCCACGGGTCCAGAGAAGCTCATTGAAAATGTGTGTGTGTGGGGGGGGGGGGGGGATGTCAAAAACAGCTTTTCATTACTTTGCTTTTTAGCTTCGAGCTATAGAGGTAACCAATTAAAATTCAAGATGTGATACTACCCTTGTTTTCATGCTGTAGGACTTGATATTGAGTGCTATGTCTCATGGGTGCTAGAAATAACAAGTTAAAGATAGCCTAGGATTACCAGGCAGTATAATCTACAACAATGGAAAGATGATAGAACTGGAAGAGAACCTAAATTCAAGTTCCTACTCTAAAGGTGAATGATTGCATTTGTCTGTGAATAAAGACCTCTTGATTACAGTCACATAAAGCTGTATTTTTCTCTTGTGGAAGAAATCTAGAAGTAGGCAGTTACTGGTATAAATTCAGGATGTCAATTCTCCTTAAAATTTTCTTTGCCCTTTCCTCTTGGTTCGAAGAGGCTATGGCTCTGGCCATCACATCCATCTTCCAGACAAGAAGATGGTAGCGGCGGGAAGGAGGGACACCTGTATCAGTGAAGCAAAAACTTTCCCAAAAGCCTCTAGGAGACTTCAGTTCATATCTCAGTGTCCAGAACTGTGTCACAGGGCTATATAGAAAAAAAGAAAGTGAAAAAAAACGTGCTTTTTTTTTTTTTTGCTAAGTATATTGTTATTTCAAATAGAATCAGAGTGGAAGAAGGCAAGAATTGATATTAAATAGTTAACCTCCGAAGAGTTATTTATTTGCTTTGCCTATATAACTTTCTAATGTATAAAATAGATATCATGAATATCAGCTTTATCTGTATTCCCTGCCCCCCACCACCCAGCATTGATTAAGGGAAAATAAATAAGGGTTTTTGCAAATCAAAAAGCTTAAAATGTCGGGCTCTCTGCGTGGAGCCTGCTTCTCCCTCTGCCTGTGTCTCTACCTCTCTCTCTATGTCTCTCATGAATAAATAAATAAAATCTAAAAAAATATATTTATAATTTAAAAAAAAACTTAAAAGTAGTAGATACATTAAAGGTAGCTTTATTAAGAAAGCATTAGAAGGGAAGGGGTTGTTTGTATTAGAAAAAGAAGAAAGATAATGCATACCTTTCTGTTTCTCTAGTCATTAGTGAGAGTAAAATAAGTATAAATGAGCTAAAAGTCCACATGGGGCATTGTAAAAATATACCAATAGGTAATAAGAACTTAACCTTAAAATATACCAACTGCAAATTATTCCTGTGGTTCATAAGCTATATGAACTCTTGCCATTTGACCATACTGCAACCCAAATGTGCCTCAGAGGATCTTGAAAGTAAACCAAATGATGTAACACTCATCATTTTTTAAATTTAAGACTATGAGACCTTCAGACTTTTTTAGCGAAAAACATTTGTCCTTTGCCAAGCTGTGTTCCATGTTGAAATGTATTTTCCAGTAGATTAACATGTTAACATTTTTGTTTCAAGAGTATTACTGTGTAGGCAAATTAGAATTTAAGCTAAACATCAGAGATCACCTATCTAGTATCCTGAAGCCATCCATATAATAACTTTCTCTTATAAATCCAGATTCAGAAATAGCCAAATAGTTTATCAATTAAACATACCAGGAGCAGTGAAACTCCAAAGCAACATGACTAATTGAAACCACCTGTCTCTTAAGAGGGAGGGTAGACATAAATTAGTAAGGCACTTGATCCATTTAAAGATTTGAGACCACTTTGTAGAGGTATCCTTTTGTTTTAAACCTACTGAGCTGTTTTATCTCTACCATATGACTATAGGAGCACAGTGAATAGGGGTAGAGAACCATAGGTCTCTTGTATATGAATCACAGCTGCATCAAAATTCAGTAAATGCTTAGGCAGTTAAATGGGAACTGCTGAAAATAATCTGTAGCATTCTTTTCAAAATAAGATTATACCAGTTCCCTTTGGAGAATCTTCTTCTGGCCTTTTGCTGTATAAATTGGGACTTGACCTCATTTGTGAAGTCTAGAAAAATACTCCATGGGGTCAACGGAGCACAGGAATTTTTTCTGGATCAAGGGAAGTGGTTATGTAATGGAAATCATTGGAAAAGGAGAAAATACTAACTAAATATTTCAAGTACTGGTTCAATAGTGAAAGGTAAGGAAGATCACATGTGAGTGGGAAGAGATGAGGGGCAGAAAGGAGAACTGGAAGACTGGAAATGTTTGAAATTCTTTAAACTGGAGTCTATGCGTACACAATTACAACCTGTAGTTTTATAGAGTGTTGTTTGCTGGTACTTTCTAAGGATGATAACCAACTGTTGCTTTTCCATGTATGGGTGGAACATGAAGAAGGCAAATATCTTCAGAAATATTCGCCCTTGGACTGTTTATGCATCTCCTTTTGTATTTATCTATTAGTCTTTTTTTGGCGCACACACACACCAAATCTATCAAAATATCTTTGTGGCTTTAATTTTGTAAGCAGCTATAAAATGAATTGTAAATGATAAGGATATTTTATGGATATGAGTCTAGACTGGGAGCATTTAATGAACGTATAATATGCTTTCCTTGCATTCTGTTAGTGTTTGTTTATTCATTTAATTCAGTCAGCAAATAGTTACAGAATGACTATTATGTGTCAGTAGTGACCTAGGTCATGAGGTAAGAGATCATAATCAGTTTACTAATAAAAATTTGACCCTAATAAGAATGGATAAATGTTCAATGATTTTCCACATGAATTTACTTGAGAACATATTACTGATACAGTGATTTAGTAGCCAACTGAAAAAAAAAAAATCCCTTCAGTACAGCTTTAACCCTCTGTCCTGAGGAAATTGCTGTCTTTGCTATGTATTATGTATAAGACCTTATATAATTCTATACCCCTCATCAGGATACAGAGCAAAAAAAAAAAAAAAAAAAAGCTAAAAACTTACAGTTTGAAAACTGAGATAAAATCAGAGATACTGGGAATATTTGGTTCATATACTAGATAAGAAAGGAAATATCTATATATCCATTGAAAAGATGTTACTGATATGTTCCTAAACCTAAATACATTTCAAGAAGGCAGAAGATTTCTCAGGAGATTTAGATCTTGCAAATATTAAGAACGAAGAAAGTCGGGACATGATCTGATCTATTTAAACCTACCCTTCGGTTTTAATGAAAGGTTTGGGGAGAAAAACTAGTGTTCTTTATGCTTAGTGTGGAAACAGATATTACCTTCAAGTGGTATCGTGTAAGTACATGGCTAGCTTTGCAATGTCATCCATTATTACAGTAATTGATTACGTAACACATTTTCTGTGCCTTTTACTGTTTTCTGGAATGTGGGAAAACAGCTATGGCCTAAGATCTGAATATGGTTATGAAATACTATTTAATTTCTAGGTAGTCTTATTTAGTCCTTTTTATGTTTGCCTTTTAAGCAATAATTTCAGGTAAAATGCATTTAAATGCCTGGAAATAAAACAACTTGTCAAATGAAATGCTCTATTATCTAGTAACAGATAGATGGATTGTCCTTGTAGGGTGAAGCTTATTCTGTATTGATCTTGATTTTGTTTTAGGTACTATATATATATATATATATATATATATATATATATATATTATATATATATTATATACATAATAGCTATTAACTATATATAATAGCTATATATATTTAATAGCTATTTTAGGTGCTATGTATATTTAGGTGCTATAAATATATAATATATATACATATATTATATATATATAATAGCTACAGAAATAAAGGGCACTTTTTTTTTAGAGGGAGAGTGTGTGCATACGTGTGTGCAAGCAGGTAGAGGCGGGGAAGAGGCAGAGGTATAGAGAGTAAATCTGAAGCAGGCTCCATGTCCAGCACAGGGCCCAACACAGGACTCAGTTTCATAGGCCTGAGATCATGACCTGAGCTGAAATTAAGAGTCAAACACTTGAGCCATCCAGGTGCCCCCAAAGGGCACTTTTTATACACCACTATTTTATCATTTAAGTTTTTGCTGCCTTTTCTTAAGTTAGACATAATTATGTAGCCTACCATATGATTTCTAGTTAAATCACTGGGTTGCTTGCATCACAGATAAAGAAAGACTGTTATTCCAAAATACTGCATACTAGTAAAATTATGGTAACACCACTGCTCTTCTCTTACCATGTGTCTCTCTTGCAAATAACTCTTCAAAAGTAACTGACTTTCAAATATTCTCTTCAGTTATTTTGCTTTGGCCCTGGTACTCTTTGCCAGTTCTACTTCCTTACTTTACTCTTCATGTTAAACTAAGAGAATACATCTCTGAAATAAATATATTCAGAGTCTTAAAGGAAAAACATCTTATAGGAAGAAATCAATCTCAAAAAGAAAAGAAAAAAGAATAAAGTGTAAAACAAAGTTAGGCTCATTGCCTAATTTATTTTTTTTGGCCCTGATCATCTGGACCAGCACTTGCTTGTTGTAAGAGATGACTCTAAGTTACTCTGTGCTGATGGAATTTAGAAGGTCATGGCTTCAACTTACAGTTGCAGACTTCAGGCCCATATAAATCATGTGTTGTGTTCCTGTGGTCAGTCAAAAAAAAATTCAAAAAGTAGTGTGCTATTTGGGATTTTACCCAAAGTATGAGGTTTTATGTGGGGATTCTTTCCAAACTTCCAAAGCCTATTAAAGAAAGAAGGAAATATAAGTTTGTCCCATGAGCTCAACTTCTGTAATCTCTTGAAGATTTACTCTCTCACTAAACCCCAGTCTTGATATGAAAACATTTCCTTATTACTGATAACACACAAAAAGATTATATAATTTATGTGGGATTTACATGAATGAACAATAAGCTTCCTTAGTTCTGTAATATACACTTAAGATGTTTGGTTTGGAACTATTTCATAGTGCACAATTTTGTTACCTAAATTTCTATGATGAACCACCAAGAATTAACACTCTTGAAAGACTTACTTGGGTGAGCTGATAGAACATTAAAACATAGTCTTATTTGTAGGCTGTATAAGCCATGGTAATCTAAAAGAGAAATTAAAACATAAAAGGGCGCCTGGGTGGCTCAGTTGGTTAAATGTCTGTCTGCCAAATGTCTGTCTGTCTTCAGCTCAGGTCATGGTCCCAGGGTCCTGGGATGCAGACCCATGGCCAGCTCCTTCTTAGCAGGGAGCCTGCTTCTCCCTCTTTTCCCCCACCATTCATACTCACATGCTCGCTCTCTCAAACAGGTAAAATCTTTTTTTTTTAATTTTTATTTATTTATTTATTCAGAGAGAGAAAGAGAGAGAGAGGCACAGAGACACAGGCAGAGGGAGAAGCAGGCTCCATGCAGGGAGCCCGACGTGGGACTCAATCCCGGGTCTCCAGGATCACACCCCGGGCTGCAGGCAGCGCTAAACTGCTGCGCCACCAGGGCTGCCTGTAAAATCTTTTTTTAAAAGAGAAATTAAATCATGAAAAAGAAATTTTCTGAAAACTTCTAATATGCTCCTCTGAGAGTCCTGCCTACTTTGTGATCTGCACTGTACAAAAAAGAAAAGCTATAGCTGATTTATAAGAGAGCCTCAAGTGAAAAAAGAACTGAAAAGTTAGTTTTAGGACTTAGAAGAAAAGTCCCAGAAACAAAAATATGGTAACTTGAAGTGAAACAATGACAAAGTCAGCAACAGTGGTAGCTTCCATTTTTTGACCACTTGCCATGTGCTATTTTTCACAGTTACTATATAATACTGATATTATACCCATTTTACAGATGAGAAAACTGAGGCTTGGGGGGTTAACTTGTCCAAGGTCATACAACTACTAAGTGATGAAGACAGAAATTGAATCATAGAAATCTGATTCTAGAGCCAGCTATTTAGCACAACAGTTACCATAAGGCATATAATATTCAAACAGAGTGAGTAGTTATTTGAATCACAGAATATAAGATATTCTTACCATAAAAGGTGAGCTTTAATATTTTAGGTTTTTAGAGCTAACATTATTTAAGGAAAGTAAGGGTAATGGAAGAGGAACAAGTTAAATAATATCACATGGAAATCCAGACCATGGGACACAGCCCAGGATTGCTGACCTGTTTTTGCAGCAAGCCGAATAGCATGGAAAAAACAAACAAACAAAAAAATATTGGGGCCTTTGCTAAGATCTTGCTGCTCCAAGTGTGACCTACTTTGATTCCAGCAATATAGCTACCACCTGGGAGATTGTTAGATGTGTAGTATATCAGATCTTGCCCCAGAACTTACTGAATTTTAAGATCCCTGAGTGATTCATTTGCACATAGAGTTTAAGAAGCACTGACTGGACTAGATGATTAGAGACTTAACCAATTTTAGTATGTAGATCTTGTTTAGATCATGATTCAAGCCAATAGGAAAAAAGACATTTTTATCTATTGGGGAGATTAAGTATGGACAAGGTCTTGGATTCTGCAAAGGAATACATGCTGATTTCATTAGTGTGATAATGGCACCTCATAGTTAATGTTGGATGTCCAATATTTTTATGTTTAAAACTTAGACATATAAACTGACATATGTAGGGGTGAAATAATGTATCTGAAATTTGTTTTAAAAAGTTTTGGCAAAAAAAATGGCAATAAGTGATACAGATGTGACAAAATCTTGAAAATTGTTGAATCTGTCATACTACTCTTTTGTCCTATTACTCTTCAGTCTACCTTTTTCTGTCATTTTGGATTTTATTTTCACTGGTAGTAAATAAATCAGACTTTAGCCTGTATTGAAAACTAGAAAATATAGGAAGCTAAATATACCCTCAAATCCTCACCCAAAAGATCTATCTCAAAGTTTTCCCATGTGAATTCATAAAAGGAACATTTTTTAACTGCTAAAAAATTCTTACATTGTCTTTTAACTTCAAATATGTGAAAACCCACCATCATATCTGATGTTCTTTCTCATATTTTTTATTATTATATTTTTTATTATTGTATTTTTTATTAAAGTATAATTAACATACACTGTTAAATTAGTTTTGGGTGTACAATATAATGATTCAGCAATTCTATATATTTCTCAATGCTCATCAAGATAATATACTCTTAATCCTCTTTATTTTATCTATCTACCCACCCTTCTCCCCTCTGGTAACCACTAGTTCTCTATATTTAAGAGTCTATTCTTCTTGTCTCTTTTTTCTCTTTGTTCATTTCTTTTGTTTCTTAAATTCCACATATGAGTGAAATTATATTGTCATGTGAATTGAAATTAAATTGTTATATTGTATTTGTCTTTCTCTGGCTAACTTATTTTAGTTAGCATTATACCCTCTAGGTCCATCCATGTTCTTGCAAATGACCAATATCATTATGTTTTATGGCTAAATACTCCCATTTTATACACACACACACACACAGACACACATACACATACATACATATGTACATATATATTCTATACATATGTATATATATTATATATATATCATATCTTTTTTTCCATTCATCTGTAGATGGACACTAGGGATACTTGCATATGTGGGCTATTTTAAGTAATGCTGAAATAAATATAGGGGTACATATATCTTCTTGAGTTACTGTTTTCATTTCTGGGATCATATGGTAATTCTATTTTTAATTTTTTGAGGAACCTCCAAACCATTTTTCACAGTGACTACACCAGTTTGCATTTCCACCAACAGGGCATGAGGCTTCCTTTTTCTCCATATCTTTGTCAACACTTGTTATTTTTTGTGTTTTTTATTTTAGCCCTTCTGACAGGTATGAAGTGATATCTCATTATAGTTTTGATTTGCATTTCCCTGATGATGAGTGATGTTGAGCATCTTTTCATGTGTCCTTTGACCATCTATATGTTTTCTTTGGAAAAATATCTATTCAGGTCCTCCCGTTTTTAAATCATTGGTTTTTTGGTGTTGAGTTGTATAGGTTCTTTATATATTTTGGATATTAACTCCTTATTGGATATATCATATGCACATCTCTCATTCAGTAGTTGCCTTTTTACTATCTACTTTTGAATGCTGGAATTTTTCATAATTTTTTAAAGATTTTATTTATTTGAGAGAGACCATACACTCTAAAGTTAGGGGAGGGGCACAGGGGAAGGAGAGAATCTCAAACAGACTCTGCAGTGAGCATGGAGCCTGATCCTACAACCTCAAGATCATGACCAGAGCTGAAACCAAGAGTCAGGCACTCAACCAACTGAGCCACCCAGATGCCCCGGATTTTTCATAATTAAAAAATGCCAAAAGAACTGGGCTTTATGCTCTAGAAATTTTAGAAATAACTATAAGAAGTTTCTTATAGTAAGAAGAGTTAATCATTTAATGATATGCCAGAGAAGCTTTCTCCAATGTTTTTTTTTTTAAGTTTTTTTTTTTAAGATTTTATTCATTTGACACAGAGAGAGCACAAGCAAGGAGAGTGGCAGGCAGAGGCAGAGGGAGAAACAGGCTCCCCACTGAGCAGAGACCCCTTATGTGGGGCTCAAACCCAGAACCCTGGGATCATGACCTGAGCTGAAGGCAGATGCTTAACCGACTGAGCGACCCAGGCACCCCCAAAGTATTTTTAAAATATAACAGATTCACGGGATCCCTGGGTGGCGCAGCGGTTTGGCGCCTGCCTTTGGCCCAGGGCGTGATCCTGGAGACTCGGGATCGAATCCCACGTCAGGCTCCCGGTGCATGGAGCCTGCTTCTCCCTCTGCCCGTGTCTCTGCCTCTCTCTCTCTCTCTGTGTGTGACTATCATAAATTAAAAAAAATATATAACAGATTCAGTGGTCTGAGGACATTTTCAAGGGAGTCCTGGTAAGAGCCAGATCTATCAAGCTCCTTTTCTCAAAAACGATCCTATCGTAGATGCTAATTATGTGAATACTTTGGGCCATTGATCTTAGTTAAATTCAATGCCTTAGTTGTGTTTAAAAAAGAAAAAGCATTTGATGATGCTTCTGTTCCAGCCCTGTATGTGTTCTCCTCATGCCACTCTTCTCTGGCAGTTCACTTTAATGGTTGACTGATAAAATGTTAAGCTACCTACTCATCCAAATTAAGCATTTAATAGAGTCGTGTACTCATCCCATTCTGTTAAGAGTCTATGCTTAAGTGCAGACTAGGCCTTTTGATGTTATGTGATCAATAGGAAACCCTTTAAGCTGGTATGTATTTGTTGTATAGAAGAGTATTCCTTTCAACATCATATAAACCCTTTATGTACTTTCTAACTGCAAAGCATATCTTTTTTTTTTTTTTTTTAGAAAAGGGAGCAAAAGAAAATCCCCCATGCTATTAAAAATAAAACCCAAGCACTTTTGCAGCTTATTAAGTGGCAGTATTTGTGGTAATATGTTTTATGTATTGTGGCTTCTTCCTATAGAAACCTGAGAATGGTTCTCAAAGATTAAATAGTAAACTCAGCCAGCGTCCCGAGATATAGCATTATACTGTTTATAGATGAATAACCAACGCCTGACTGGTTTAGTAGGTGCCTCGTGTTTATAGAGTGAGTCAGTGGACAAGCAAGAATTTGCTTTCAGAAACCTTCCCATTTTAACCAAGTAGCTCTTCCTATATGGTACTATATTTTGGTCTGTTGGTTTAGATTTTATGGAATAATCTAGAGCATCTAAGATTTTCCTTTAGACAAATATGTATTAGGAGAAATAAATGAGTAATAGGATAGTGGAGGGAATTTTGATTCTGACTCTGAATCAGAGGATTGCTGACACTCAGGCGCTGGTCCTTAACACTTCTCTAATTTGGGTTATGCTACTGAGAGGCTCCCTGTTAATAGGAAGCTGCATTGCTAGATGTGTGTGATTTTCAATTTTGTAGATATTCAAGTTGTTTTCTCTCCCTCTTCTTACTAGAAGATGCCCAGTTCCCTTGTCTCTCCCTCTGTTCCCTCCACAGCATCAGCCTCTGCATAAAATTGTCTGTATTGCTCATCAGCCCTCAGTCAGTACAAAAACCTGGTGGTTAAATCATGAATGTCTGCCATTCCATAAACATGTTCTACACACTCTTATACCCCTCCGCTTGCTTGTTCTGCTACAGCACAATATTATAATCCTTGGCTAGAGAATTGTAATTAGAATAATTTGTTGTTTCTCCTAAGCATGTTGCTACTGTTAAAATCGTTCATTTTAAAATATAACAATATTCCAAAAGATCTAAGATGCCTTTATGACTGTGGGTGGATTAGAAAATGTGAAGTTTCATAATCTAAAGAATTAATAAATACAGCAAAAATTTTGTTTCCTTTCATATTTTAAAAGAATATTGTAGAAAAAGAAAGAGATTTAATGTATGTGTGTACACATGTGTATATATCCCAAAGAGTTCTATCAGAGAAGACAGTAAGATATTTTATTTAATTTTCTCCCACAAAAAGGTATAAAATCAAGACAGATATAAAAATGGACACTTTAAATATTGTACTTAGCTCATTAATGAAGGAACCAGTAAGATGTTATAATCAGTTCAAAGGAGAATCCAAACAGACATATTAATAGATGAGGATTATTGAAATAAATGTGCAGATCTAGGCACATTTTTCCACTGCTGGTGAAGAGAGCCAATTCAGTCTATTGGATGGAATTCACATAGACAAGACTGCCTTTGTTTATAGACAGGAATTATTTTGGATTGCTATCACTTTTTACAATTTATAGAGTTATAAAGTAGCTCCCATAGAGTCAAAATCAGATAATCCAGCAGAATTTATACACTGCATGGTTTTCCAATCATGCACAGTGTTTTTTGTGTTTGTTTTGTTTTGTTTCCCTTACATTACTCTCTCCCCAAGGGCACCATACCATTAGTGACTCCCTACTATCACCAGAAAGAAGTATAAACTCATTCGGTGGACATTCACATTTTAGCTTCAGCCTCTTTCAATGTTTTCTGTAATCCAGTCCAGCACCCTTAAACCCTACTTTTTTCAGCCTTTATTCCCAAATTCTACTAATCCTTCAAGTCCCTAATAGTCACTTCCTCCAAGAAGCCGTGTTGTACTTTATCTACTTTAATTAAGAATAACTATACCTCCCTTGACTCTCATCATGTATTCCCTGTACTTTTTTGTGTGTATTAACCATCTGCTGTGAGCTACAGTAGTTCTCAAATTTGATAGTATGTCAGAATTGCCTGAAGGACTGACTAAAACACAGATTGCTGAGTTCCACCCAGCCTTTCAGTTCAATGGAGTTAAGGTTGAGCCTGAAATTTTAATTTCTTAAAAGGCTGGGTGGCTCAGTCAGTGCTTAAGCTTCTGACTCTTGATTTCCTCTCAGGTCCTGCTCAGGGTTCTGGGATGAGCCCTGCCTCAGGCTCTGAGCTCAGTGGGGAGTGTGCTTGCTTGTCCCTTTCCCTCCTTCTCCCTCTACCCTTCTCTCTGCTTGCTCTCTGTCTCTAAAATAAATAAAATAAAATCTTAAAAAAAAAAAACCCAGATGATGCTGATGCTACTGGTCTAAAGACTCTTTGAGAGCTACCTGCTCAGGGGAACTGTGTAAAAAACCTATAGAAAATATTAATGAGACATAGACCCTGCCCATTGAGAATTCACAATCTAATGAAGTGTCAAAAGCTGACTCCCCACAATATCTCTAAAACCACCTTTTGGTAAGACAAAGCTGAGTTAGTACTGAGGTAAGGAGAATACTAGCTCAACAGAACCTTAGTAGTACCTAGGAGGTGGTTGGTAGGGGGAGAGCAGGCACAAATATTTGGTATATTTGAGATTTTTCAAGTTTAAGGCGTGTCTTTCAGTGTAACAACTTGGTTAGGATAGGGTAACGGTCATGATACATATAATGGTTTATGGTATAATGGTTTAGAATTGATAGGGTAAGATGAGGATTTGAGGCAAGGGGTTCAGAGTTCTGGTGTATGAACTTGATGTGTCATTTGGGATGTTTCTGGAATGCACCAGAAGACAGAGTAGTAAGGTCATATTAAGTAGACAGGCATACTTATAGTTTCAGACATATAAACAAATAGTGTACTAAGATAAGTATTATTGAGGTGTCACAGAGCCCTTTGGGAGCAAGTATACAAAATCTTGCAACCTCCCTGCCATCTGCCACTGCTAGGAATTCTAAGATCTTGAGTGTCCTACTTTGGTTTATCTCTGGTCAATCAAAGAAAAAGCATTGTATTTACAAAGGCAGTGTTTCTCCTTGTTTCTTTTTCTTTCTTTATACTATTAACATCCCTAGGTTAGACATGAATACTCAAACATATATGCCTTATAAATAGTCAATATCAAATTTTGGACGAATGCATTCATATTTATTAAGGATCACCTATATGACACATGCAAGGCAAGTGTGTGTGTATATATATGTCAATTAACTGTATGTTAGATTTTTGTAGTAATTATCTTTATCCCCTTGCTAATGCAGATAATCCTTACTGGGCACTTAAGGATATGTGGACCTCTGGATGTGGCTCTTTTTTATATAATCCAGAACTCATGGTCTTTTCTTTTGGGGAAAGATACGTAGTAAGCATGATGATTTTTAGGCACAATAATCCTCTATTTAAAAATAATAGAAATAAGTATATTATTTTAAAAGCCTGAATAGTGAGTGATCTTCACTTTGCTAAGTAACTTAAGCTGTAACCCTTGGTGGCATAAAATTGACATCTGTTACCTTGCAAATCAGTTTTTAAAAATACTCTAAAATGAGTATAATGAATTACGTCTAAGAAAAACAGATCTTTTGAAATTAAAATTCTGGCACATGATTCAGTGTTTAAGCTCAAATTCCTGAAAATAATACTTAAAACTCTTTGTACCAAATACATCCTATGTTTGATCATAACACTTGAAAGAATACTCAACACGCTTTTTTACAGGCTCCAAAATCAAACAAGAAAATATGCACTATAATAAAGTACATTTACTTAGATTTATTCATGACAAGCTAATATGCACGTTTTACAAAATAATTTATAAATCATTTATAAAATTCATTGCAACATTCTTTTGCTAAAGTTTTGAGAAAACATCTGCTAGGTAGTGCAACCTTAGAGGTTATCAAAAACTTGCCACCATGGTAGTGGCATTCACAACATACAAATTTGCCAGCTAAAGAAACATCATTCCATTAGCAGTAAACCATTTTGCATGAAGCTATCTTCTCCTTTTGCCATATGGGCTTTTATCACACCTTTCTTTCAGTCCCAGATTTTTCTGTGCTAATTGCAGCTAAATCAAATTGGCCCAAGGAGGACTTCAGAGAGTACAATGTCTTAACTGGAACCACATAGATTTTGAAGCTGTAATTGAAAATGTGGGGATGAAAGAGAAAGCAAAGGAAGATATGTCAGGAAGTGGCAAAAGCCTGTCCCACATCTTCTTTGTAGCGAGATGAAGAGGCACCAGGAGCAGTAGATGAATGATATCTCCAGGCACACCTTACTAGAGTGCAAATGCAAAAGAATATTACATATTATTATAGCTAGACACAGGATGAAATGAGACTTTCTGGGGTGCCTGGGTGGCTTAGTCGGTTAAGCATCTGACTCCTGGTTTCAGCTCAGGTTATGATCTCATGGGTCATGAGCTCCAGCCCCGTATCAGGCTCCTTACTCAGCAGGGGGTCTGCTTGAAGATTCTCTCCCTCTCCCTATGTGTGCACACTAGTGCTTGCTCTCTCTATAAAATAAAGATAGATAGATAGATAGATAGATAGATGATAGATAGATGATAGATAGATAGATGATAGATAGATAGATAGATAGATAGATAGATAGATAGATAGATAGATAGATAAAGGCAGCTTTCTGAAGTCTATAAAAGTTGCCAGAGGGGTGGCTCAGCGGTTGACCATCTGCCTTTGGCTCAGGGTGTGATCCCTGGATCCAAGATCTAGTCC
Source organism: Vulpes vulpes (assembly GCF_048418805.1). NCBI lineage: Eukaryota > Metazoa > Chordata > Mammalia > Carnivora > Canidae > Vulpes > Vulpes vulpes. The sequence goes on along the minus strand of NC_132792.1, from coordinate 29,670,434 downwards.
TCCCACATCAGGCTCCCTGCAGAGAACCTACTTCTCCTTCTGCCTATATCTGCTTCTCTTCTCTTTGTCTCTCATGAATAAGTAAAATCTTTTAAAAAATAAATGAAGGTAAAAATAAAAGTTGCCAGAGGCATGATGCTGTTACGGGGGTGGGGAGAAGTTTGGGGGAGTAGTTAATCTTTCCCAACATCCACTAGATCTCAGCCTGGGCACTAGTTACATTTGAAGATGGATGGTCTGTTGTGGCAGCTGTCTTGAGCATTGAGCATTATAAGGTCTTAAACAGCATCCTTGGCCTCAACCTGCTAGATGCCAGTAGCACATCCTCAGTTTGATAACCAAAAATATCTCCAGACATTGCTAAATATTCCCTGCGGGTAGAGTTGCCAGCTTAAGCAACTCTATTTCACTCTATTTTAGTGAAAATAGAGGATGCCCCAGTAAATTTGAATTTCTGATAAACAGCAAGTAACTTTTCATATAAGTACGCCCCATGTAATATTTGGTCCAGACTTGTATTAAACTTATTTGTCATTTTTTTGAAATTCAAATTTAACTAGAGGCCTATATTTTAATCTAGAAAGCCTTCTGGGAGGCAAAATTGCCCATGACTGATAACCCTTGTGCTGTAGTATCAGGAAGTTAAAAGCAAACACCCAAGAGACTCTTGACTGACCCAAATGACAGTGTTACTTTCCTTAACCTCTCTGACTCCATAATCTTGTTGGCAAAACAGGGGTTCATTAACCTCCTTCACAGAGTGGATGTGAGGTATAAAGGAAATAAGGTATGAAAGAACTCTCAGAACAATGCCTGGCATAGTAAACAATTGATAAATGTTCATTATTATTAACAATCCCTTGCAAGATGATGTCATAATATTTACTGATATTTTGACTTCATTTTCACTAAAAGGAAAGACTATTACAGAAACAACAGGAATCCTGCAGTGATTCTAAATCTTGACTGCACACTGAAATCACCTGGGAAGTGTCTTTCCCTGAGGTCTGTATCCTACCTGTGAGAAATTTGGATTTCATTCATTTAGAGTGTGGCCTGAGCATTGGGATTTTCAGAAGCTCCACAGGAGTCTTAAAATGTGGAGCCAAGGCTGAGAATCACTCTTTGAGAGAAAAGTATTGAAAATTGGTACTCCTTAATATTGAAGAGAGGAAATAAGCTAAACTTAATTACATCTGATTCTTGGGTTGTAGAAAAGTGTTAGTATCAGATTTAGAGAAAGGATAGACATGATTTCAATTATTAAACAAATAAAATATTAGTGTGCCTACTATGTGCCAGGCCATGTTCTAAGCAGTAAAGGGAGTCTCTGTCCTAGTTGAATGATAGTAGGAAGGGGCAGATAATAAAAAAGACATTTTAATCTAATTTCAAAGACTAAAACTAAGGCCTTCAGGAGAGATGGTAGCATTCCAAAGAAAACCAAAGTAATGAATAATCTTAATGAAAAAGCAAAATGGGGAGGAAGCAGCATGACTTAACAAGACGTTGTCTGAGCTTAGCTCTTAGAAGAGATGAAAACGTGAAGGACGTATTACCAGGGACAAATGTAAGGATGGCAAGAAACTGTAAAAAAAAAAAAAGGGTCAGGCCAAAACAGAGGGTGAGGCTTTAGAAACAGTAAAGAAACTAGCAAACTCGGTTCATTCTGTTGAAAAGGGAAGGCCTAGACTAAGAGAACAAGAAGGAAATGTGAGGCTCTTTTAGGAAAGTGTGCAGTAAGAGATTACTAAAAGGCAGAACAAGTGTAATGCCTATTTTGCTTTATTTTTGTCAATTAAGGAGAATGAGCTATTAGAATACAAAACAAAAATAGTGAAATGGACATGTTTAGGCCAAAGTAGGTGAGAATATAGTGAAAGACAACCCATAGCCACTTTACATGAATTGTAACCTCCTGGTTTCGAAAATGGAGTTATTAGGATATTTTCCTGTGATATTTAGGCAGTAATAGTAATGATAAGTGTATTTTTGACAATTACATTCTCTTTCATAACAAACATCAAAACACATATATAATGTTTTAAATACAATAGAAATTTATTTCACGTTCAAGTCCAAAATCAGTATTCTTGGAGTGGTGCGTGGCTCCTCTCTAAGGATGGATTCGGGGACCCTGGTTCTTTCTAGCTGTGATTTTGCCATCTTTAATAGATGGCCTCTCAGGTCTCCATGCTCATCAACTTCCAGGCTGTGAGAAGGATAAGACCATGGAGGGTTACCAATGGGATGCTTTTGTGGGTGGGCCAGGCCTGGAAGGAGCACACATGACTTTTGCAATCCTTCCATTGGCTAGAACTTAGTCACTTGGCCACCTCTGATTGAAAAGAAAGCTGGGGGCAGCCCCGGTGGCGCAGCAGTTTAGTGCCGCCTGCAGCCCGGGGCGTGATCTGGAGACCCTGGATCGAGTCCCACGTCAGGCTCTCTGCATGGAGCCTGTTTCTCCCTCTGCCTGTGTCTCCGCCTCTCTCTCTCTCTCTCTCTGCATCTCTATGAATAAAAAAAAAAAAAGAAAAGAAAAGAAAAGAAAGCTGGGGAATTTAGTGCACCCAGGAAGAATAATAATCAGGTTTAATAGTAATAATCAATCTCTACACAGACAATAGTAGATCTGCCAGAAACCTGTAGCTAGGTGACTAGTTGAGATTTCAAAAAAATGGGGCTGAAATGGAGTTGAAGGGTACAGAAACAACACAGATTTGAAACCACTTGGGAGGGGAAAAAAGGGGTCTGTACCCTATCTTCTGCGTATTAGAAAGGCATTTAACAAATACACAACATTGTTGATAATTAAGAACTGGCTGATAGTATCATTTAGTGGATTCATACTTCTTCAGATGAATGGTAATCATTGTCAGCTATGAAGGTGGTCTCTCGTGGTATGCCATGGGCCTCTCCTTCCCTGTGTCTCACTAAACATTTCTGTGAACAGCCTAAATGGAGCCAAGTGCATGGCTGACCCAGTGAAAGAGATATTGGATGATACTATGGATAAAAGAATCAAGAGTAGTTTCAAAATGATCTCAGCAGGTACACCTGGATGGCTCAGTTGGTTAAGCATCTGTCTTCAGCTCAGGTCATGATCTCAGGGTCCTCGGGTCAGCCCCACATTGGGCTCTCTCCTCAGCAGGGAGTCTCCTTCTCCCTCTGCCTCCCCCCCTCCTTCTCTCTCTCTCTCAAATAAATAAAATCCTTTTAAAAACTTATCTCAGCAATCTAGAATGTAAATCAACAGAATTTTTTCTGAACATAGCAAGGGAGTAAATATTTTAGGCTTTTGGTCCATATGGCCTTTGTCATAACTAGTCACCTCTACTGCTGTAGCCCCCAAAGCAGGCCCTGACAATACATAAATGAACCAGTGTGGCTATGATCCAATAAAACCACATTTATAAAACAGATGTCAGGCCAGATTTGATCCATGGACGATACTTTGCTGAATCCTGATCTAGAAGTATAGACTGACATCTGAAGGTAATAAATCTAAATTTAGTCATGTAAAGCCAAAGAACAATGGCCCTCACATTGTACATAAGTGATATACTTTCTAATAGAAGCTCTCTTCCAGTAGAGCTATAAGATAGGTACTACTTGCTCTTATTTTACAGATAAAAAAGCTAAATCTCAAAAACAAATCAATAGTTTGACTTAGCTTTCACATCTGAAAAAGACTTTATGGGACATCATGCCACTTTAACAAATGTTTGGGTAAATTGAGAGTCACAATTAATTGCTCAGCCCAAAGATGGAGCCCTTCATGTGGTAGCACTCCCTGTAGGAAAGCCCTAGGGTCTTCTGGCTCTGTTCTGATTCAAGTATATGACCTTGAGACTCATTTGATGAATCTGGGCCTTGGCTAACAAATCAATGAAAATAAATGGCTCAACTAGATAAACACCAAGGCCTCTCTCAGGTCTAATAAGGTTGCTATTAATATGTTAAGGGCATTGTGTGAAAGAGAATTGGTACTTACCCTCTGTTGCTCTAAAAGCAATTCTTTTCAAACTTTTTCTAATAAAGTTTTACATAAAACCAATATATAGGGGGACCCCTGGGTGGCTCAGTGGTTTGGCGCCTGCCTTTGGCCCAGGGAGTGATCCTGGAGTCCCGGGATCGAGTCCCACGTCGGGCTCCCGGCATGGAGCCTGCTTCGCCCTCCTCCTGTGTCTCTACCTCTCTCTCTCCTTCTCACTGTGTCTATCATAAATAAATAGATCTTTAAAAAAAAAAAACAATATATAAAACATAAAAATGGCATTTTATGGGCATATGTATATTCTACAAGTTCAAATTTATGATATTTTCTGATTATAAAGACATATATTGAGAGAATTGGGCTGATGTAAATGAAACACCAGTTTTAAACTGGGAATGACGTATGATGGATGGATTCTTGTTAGCATCAGAGCCTCAGCATTATACTTACTGTGTTTTGGTTGTTTGCTTTTTGGTTGTGAATGTTGAGAAAATCCTTATTCAGATACATGGTTTAAATGATAAAAAAATTAATAGTCTTGCAACCTCAGAATATGAAAATTACGAGAGGTCTAGAAGTAAAATGTACTGATGTCACAGCATAAATGAGCTAATCTTCAAGGTACAGGTATCCCCCTGTAGGTTTAAACTTCTTCACCTTTACACAAGACCTACCTACATTAATCAGTACTTCTTTTTGATAACCAAAAGAAATCCAAAGAAGATTTTTGCTGCTATGAACAAAAGGCAACAGTGAGAATAGCATTAAGCACATGTTTTGCAGTAAGCATTTATAGAGGCAGCATTCACCCCCAGCAGGGAGAGCAGGCCCGCCAAGCTCCTGCCCCATGGAATTACACTCAGCATCTCATCATCAAGCCATCCTACCTTGAACCGTGTCTCTGAGCATCTTTATCTCGATTTATTTTGTGCATCTGTTAGCAGGATGTGTCCTAAGATATCAGTAAAACCAGAGAGGTTTGGATTTTTTGTTTTTTGTTTATTCTGGGAATGCTTAACCTTTTTTCCATATAAATTAATGGTAATTGCTTCTTCCCTTTTTACCATTTTGGCTGATGAAAGGTTTCATAGGAATGCTCTACTTTAAGTTACTGGGGTGAACCTATATTAATTTGGTATAAAAGGGAAAAATAAATGTAAAGGAAGCATTTGCAACACCCTTGTATCAGTCAGAGTAGGATAAGCTTATGCTACAGTGCCAAATGAACCCCTGAACCTGGGTGGCTTGCTGTAATTAGTGTCTTTCTCAACCTGTTTTTTGCCAATATTACAGGTCCAGTTCAGGTTGAGGTTAGGGAGGAGGAGTTCTGGTCCACAGAGTTTCTCAGGTATTCCCACCTAGTAGCTGTACCATCTGGAGCACGTAGTATCCTTCATTGCTGAGGCAGGGGCAGAGGCATCTGGAGTGGTAAACATTGCCTGGATTTTAAACAGAGGCTGTTCTTGACACATATGTGTATAAAACACATACGTCACTTCTTCTCAGTACTTGCCAAAACTAGTCTTATGTATGGCCTTATTTTGAACGTAATGTGTGATTCCCATAAGCCAAATATGCAGAAGCACCTGGAAGAGCTACAAAGGAGCAAGTCTCAAACATGGCTCATAATCGAAAAATGTAGGCTCCTGAGCCCCACCCTACAACCCTGGATATATATTATCCCTATAATATACCTATAATGCAGGTAGGATTAATGTATGTATGGGATATAGTTGGGAAATTTGCATTTTGAAAAAGGTTTCACAGCTGACTGTCATTATCAACAGAAAGCTGCTGCTGTGAACAAGGAGTGTTTTTAAAGTAGAGGAAAAGCAGTACGCCTGGGTGGCTCAGTGGTTGAGCATCTGTCTTTGGCTCAGAGTGTGGTCGTGGGGTCCTGGGATTGAGTCCTGCATCAGAGATAGAGATAAAGAGTAGACTACTTCATGGCTACACACTTAGTCACATCTGTAGAAATAAACACTGTACTACAACCCCACACAGTACAGACAGAAAAAAATCTGCAGTGGAAAGAGACTGTAAATATTTGCCTTCATACCGTAACATTCCTCTGTGGGGATTTTGATTGGCTATTGATCCCAAAGACTTTCAAAGCCTTGTTAAGTTTTCACAACTTTGGATATAAATGCTAATATCTCTTGGCACTCATTCAATGAGCTAAGCGAAATTGATCCAGAGTCAGAAGCTGCCACATTCCAGATATGGAGTATTTGAGCTGTAATTAATATAATGTAATCTTTGATAGGATATAAAAATAGTCCTCAAATAAGTATATGGCAAGTTGATAGGAGTTATTGTGACTTAAGTTTCAATTACAATTCTCAATGATGCTATTCCTAGGTCCTTGCTTGATTTGATTACTTACATATGTTTATTTTTTTTCTGACAAGTGTAGTTGTTAACACTTTTTAGACAGTTTTCAAATTGACCAAAAATCACTTGGTTTTTAGTAGGGTTTGTGATGGTCATATCCTGGATTGGCATCTACTACAGGGGAATTTGTTCTTAATATTAAGTTCTTTCCCATTCTGTTAAATTGAATCGTTGCCATATACTGTTCATGCTTTGATCATGGTTGTATCCAAACAACAACGTATACTCTTCCGCTCTGTGATAATTTTGACACAAGTGACAGTCTCATATGATAAGTTTGAATGCTAGTGCCACCCTTTTAGTGGAGAAAAAATCATCAAGACTTTGAATACAGAAAGCGTTAATGTCAAGCTTTAACCAGTTTGGCTACACACCAAGTTTAGCTGTAGGTTCACTAACAGATGCAGATAGATTAAGTGAAAAATAGATTCATTCCTTTGTTTCTTAACACTTAGAAAACCTCTTAGCTTACTGTCTGTCCACTTTATTGATTCAATCAGTGGTTCTGCAGATCACATCAGAAATTTGAGTGCTGACATTTCTATCCCATAAAATAGTTGCCAGTTAGATTTTACAGGCTTTAACACAACAACAAAAAAATGCTAACAGGATTTCTTCAAGCTGAAATGAAAAGATACTAATTGAGAACATAAAAACAATGAAAATAGGGCAGCCCCAGTGGCGCAGCGGTTTAGCGCCGCCTGCAGCCTGGGGGTGTGATCCTGGTAGACCCGGGATCCAGTCCCCACGTTGGGCTCCCTCCATGGAGCCTGCTTCTCCCTCTGCCTGTGTCTCTGCCTCTCTCTCTCTGAATAAATAAATAAAAAATCTTAAAAAAAAACAATTAAAATATAAAAGACAATGATAAAGATAAGTATATAGTAAAATTTAGAGTACTCTAAGATTGTAACATGGTGATATATTAATCACATCTCTAGTAAAAAGGTTAAAGGACAAAAGTATTAAAAATAAGTATGGCTTAATAATTTGTTGATGGATACACAATACAGAGGTAAACTGAAATATCAAAAACAAAAGGGGGAGGAGTAAAATTGTAGAATCTTTACATGCTATTGAAATTAAGTTTTCAGCTTAAAAAGCTATTTTGTTTTATGTAAAACTCATGGTAACTACAAAGCAAAAACCTAGAGTAGATACTCAAAAGATAAAAAGAAGGAAATACAAGAATATCACTGTGGAAATCCCTCAATTTACAAAGGAAGACAGCAAAAGAGAAAGGTCCAAAGGAACTAAGTAACAATCAGAAAACAATAATACAGCATCAGTAAGCCCTTATTCAAGTCTCTACCTGTTACTTTAAATGTAAGTGTATTAAATTCTCTAGTCAAAAGGTATAGAGTGGCTGAATAGATTTAAAAAAAAAAAAAAGACAAACCAAGATCCAACTATATGCTGCCCACAAGAGACTCATATTAACTTCAGGAATCATAAAGACTACAGGTGAAGAGATGGAAAAGGATATTCTGTGCAAATGGAAAGCAAAAGAGAGCAAGAATAGCTATACTCAAAGTAGACAAAATAGGTTTAAGTAAAAAAACCATGAGAGACAAAGAAGGTCATTATAAAATGACAAAGGTGTCAGTTCATTAGGAAAATATACTAATCATTAATATAGATATACCCGTTTTGGAGCATCTAAATATATTTTTACAAATATTAACACATGTGAAGGGAGAGACAGATAACAATACAGTAATAATAAGGGATTAATATCCCACAATCAACAATGGATGGATTAGTCTAGCAGAAAATCAATTAGGAAACATTGGTTTTAAAATATACTTTAGGCCAAATGGACCTAACAGGCAAATACAGAACATAACGTCCAATAGCAGCAGAATACACATTCTTCTCAAGTGCATACTGAATATTCTCCGGAACAGATCATATCTTAGGTCAAAACAAGTCTCAGCAAATTTAAAAGGGTTGAAATTATATAAAATATCTTTCCCCAACCACAATAGTATGAAAGTAGAAATCAATAACAGTAAGAAAACTGGAAACATTCATAATTCTTAAATATTTGTAAACTGAACAACACACTCTTGAGCAACCAATGGGCCAAAGGGGAAATCAAAAAGTATCTTAAAACAAATGAAAATGAAAACAAAACATACCCAAACTATTAGAAATAGCAAAATCAGTACTAAGAGGGTATTTTATAGAAAATTTTAAGAAAAAAGAAAGAGCTCAAATAAGCAACCTAACTTTATACCTCAAGGAACAAAAGAAGGAAAAGAAGAACAAACTTCATTCAAAAGTTAGAAGGAAGGAACTAGTAAAGAGCAGAGCAGATAAATGAAATAGAGACCAGAAAAACAGGGATCCCTGGGTGGCGCAGCGGTTTGGCGCTTGCCTTTGGCCCAGGGCGCGATCCTGGAGACCCGGGATCGAATCCCACATCAGGCTCCCGGTGCATGGAGCCTGCTTCTCCCTCCGCCTGTGTCTCTGCCTCTCTCTCTCTCTCTCTCTCTGTGACTATCATAAGTAAATAAAAATTAAAAAAAAAATTTAGAGACCAGAAAAACAATAGAAAAGACCAATGAAACTAAGAGTTGGTTTTCTGAAAAGACAAAAGTGACAAACCTTCAGCTGGACTAAGGGGGAAAAAAAAGGCAAACAGCTATAAATAAATTTAGAAATGAAAAAGGAGACATTACAACCAACAACACACAAAACTAAAGGTTCATAAGAGATCAGTATGCCCAGAATTGGATTACCTGGAAGAAATGATAAATTCCTAGAAACATACAACCTGCTAAAATTGAATGATGAAGAAATAGAAAATCTTAACAGACCAAACATGAGTAAGGAGACTGAATCAGTAATCAAAAACACCTCAAAAAAAGGAAAAACCCAGGACCAGATGGTTTCAGTGGAGAATTCTGCCAAAAATTTAAGGAAGAATTAACACCAGTTCTTCTTAAACTTTTCCAAAAAATGGGAGAGGGGGGAACATTCCCAACACTCATTTTATGAGGCCAGCATTACTCTAATACCAATGCCAGATAGGAATTCCACAAGAAAAGAAAACTACGGGACAATATCTCTGATTAATACAGATGCAAACATTTTTAACAAAATATTAGCAAACCAAATTCAATAGCATATTAGAAAGACCATGTACCATGATTATGTGGGATTTAACCCTGAGATGCAAGAATGGTTTAATATATGCAAATCAATAGATGTCATATACCACATTAATAGAATGAAAAATAAAAATTATAAAATCACCTCAGAAGATGCAGAAAAATAATTGACAAAATTCAGTATCCTACCATGGCAAAAGCTCTCAATAAATCAGGTGTGGAAGAAATGTACCTCAACCTAATAAAGGCCATAAATATGACAAGCCCCTTAACATCACACTCAATGGTGAAACTTTGAAAGCTTTTCCTCTAAGGTCAGGAAGACAGGGTTGCCCATTCTCACCACTCATATTCAACACAGTACTGGAAGTTCTAGCCAGAGCATTTAGGCAAGACAAAGAAAGAAAAGGCAAGCAAACATGGAAGGAAGAAATACAATTGTCTCTATTCACAGATGATATGATCCTATATATAGAAAATCCTAAAGACTCCATGAAGATACTGTTAGAACTAATAAATGATTTTAATAGATTTGCAGGATTCAGATCAACATAGAACATCAGTTGCGTTCATTTAGACTAACCATGAACTATCCAAAAGGGAAAGCAAGCAAACAATCCCACTTAAAATAGCATCAAAAGTAGCAAAATACTTAGCAATAAACTTAACCAAGGGGGTGAAAGATCTCTGCTCTGAAAACTATCAGAACATTAAGGAAAGAAATTGAACATACAAATAAATGGAAAGGTATTCTGTGTTCATGTATTAGAGCAATATTGTTAAAATGCCTTTACCACCTATAGTGTTCTACATATTCAATGCAATCCCTTCAAAAGTCCAATGGCATTTTTTACAGAAATAAAACAATCCTAAAAATTAATATGGAATTGCAAAAGACCTCAAATAGCCAATCCTGAGAAAGAAGAAAAGTGGACACATCATACTTCCTGATTTTAAATTATATTACAAAGCTATAGTAATCAGAACAGTATCAAGGCCCAGAAATAAACCATCCATATGCTATCAACTAACATTTGGCAAGGGAGCCAAGAATACTCACCGGGGAAAGGACAATCTCTTTAACAAATGATGTTGGGTAAACTGGATATTCACAAAAGAATGAAATTGAATTCCTAACTTACATCATACACAAAAAGTAACATGAAATGGATTAAAGACGCAAATGTGAAACCTGAAACTGTAAAACTCCCAGAAGAAAGCACAGGGACAAAAGCTCCTTGACATTGATCTTAGCAATGATTTTTTGGATATGATACCAAAAGGGCAAGCAACAAAAACAAAAATAAACCAGTAGGACTACATCAAACTAAAAAGCTTCTGCACAGCTAAGGAAACCACCAATAAAATGAAAACCCAACCTAAAGAATGAGAGAAAACCTTTGCAAACCATTTATCTGATAAGGGGTTAATATCCAAAATACATAAGGAATTGATAATTCAATAGCAAAAAAAAAAAGCCAATGAAAACAAATGGGCAGAATACTTCGACAAACATTTTTCTAAAGAAGACATAAAAATGGCCAACAGAAACATGGAAAGATGTTCAATATCACTAATCACCAGAAAAATGCAAATCAAAACACAATGAGATATCACCTCACACCTGTTAAAATCACTGCCTATCAAAACATTAAGAGATAGCAGCTGTTGGTAAGGACGTGGACAAAAGGGTACCCTGTGCACTATTGGTAGGAATATAAATTAGTGCAGCCACTGTGGAAAACAGTATGGAGGGTCCTCAAAAAAGTAAATCTAGAACTACCATATGATCTAGCAATTTTACTTCTGGGTATATATCTATAAAGGAAATGAAATCACTATCTTGAAGATTTATCTGCACTTCCATGTTCACTACAACATTATGCACAATAGTCAAGACTTGGAAACAACCTAAATGTCCATCACTGGATGAATGGATAAAGAAAATATCATACACAGAGAGAGAGAGAGAGAGAGAGAGAGAGAGAGAAATATTAGTCATTTAAAAAAAGGAAATCCTATCACTTGCAACAACATGGATGAACCTTGAGGGCATTATGCTAAGTGAAACGAAAGACAAATACTGTATGATCTCGCTTACATGCAGAATCTGAAAAAGGTGCACTCATAGAAACAGAGGTTCGAATAGCGGTTGCCAGGGAATTGGGGTTGGGATTAATGGAGAAATGTTGTTCAAATAATATAAACTTCCAATTTTAAGATGAGTAAGTTCTGAGGTTCCAATGTATGGCATGGTGACTGCATGCTTGAATATTACCAAAAGAGTAAAACTTAAATGTTCTCACCACACAAACAAAAAAAGTAATTGCGTGCATTGATGGAGGTGTTAACTAACCTTATTGTGGTAATCATTTTGCAATACATACTTGTATTAAATTATCATTTTGTAGACCGTAAACTGATACTATTATACATATAGGGAAATGAAAACATATGTCCACAAAAATTTGTACAGAGATGTTCATAAGCAGCATTATTCATAATAGCCAAAAAATGAGATCAGTCCAATTATCCATCACCTTATGAATGAATAAAATGTGATATATCCATACAGTGGCATATTATTTGCAATAGAAAGGATTGAAATACTAATAAATGCTATAACATGAATAAACCTCAGAAACATGCTAAGTGAAAGAAGTCAGGTATTATATAATTCCATATGTATGAAATATTTATAAAAGGTAAAGCCATAAAGACGAATGATAGACTAGTGGTCACCAACTCCTGGGTGTGGGCATGAGGAGTGACTGCAAAGAGGAAAGAAATATCTTTTTTAGGGTGAGAGAAGTGTTGAAAAATTAGATTTTGGTGATGGTTTAACAACTGTGTAAATATACAACATCCATTGAATTGTATATCTTTAACAGATGAATTACATGGCTTGTAAATCATATGTAAATAAAAGTATTTTAAAATGAGGCAAAGGTTGCTGGAGGAGGCAGGCATGGTATAAAGAAACTTTTTTTTTTTTTTTTTTTTTTTTTAAGGATGAAGGATTTATGTGAATGATATAGGTAGGAAAAGGGAAAGGAACCAGAGTGGAGTGGAGAGAGAGAAAATAATACAAGAGAGGAGTCATAATGCTGACAAGTCAAATATAATATAAACCAGACTAAGATCAAGAGTTAATTTTGAGGGGTGCCTGGGTGGCTCAGTTGGTTAAGCGTCTGCTTTGGGCTTAGGTCAGGATCTCAGGTTCCTGGGATCCAGCCCCACTCAGGGGAGAATCTGCTTGTCCCTCTGCCCCACCTTGCCCCACTTCCCATTCTCCCCTCCTTACCCCCCACCTCCCATTTGTGAGCTCTCTCTCATACATAAAAAATAACTAAAGAGTTAATTTGGAGGGAATGGCATGGACAGAAGTAAAGATTTCCTTCTGAGGCAAAGTAGTGAAGATGAGCTTATTGTAGATGGAAAAGAAAAAGGGAAGAAAAGTGAGAGTGTTCATATTTGGTGGCCTATGACTTCTCATGCAGAAGGCAAAATAACATATTGGAGTGATGAATTTAGTAACTTCAGGAGAATAGTGATGGTTCAGAAAACAAATAAATAAAAAAGAAAGCTGATTATATGCATAAAAGGATATTGGAGACATTATGGTCTTTAGTTGTGTTTAAATCAAAATTTGTAAAGCACTTAATCATCAAGGTTATACATTTTTCTCCAGCAGCTGTAGCTTTCCATGAAACGAAGAAAAAGAAAAAAGATGGGTTAACTGCCTATAAACCTGTATTTGAACTGATAGAGTATAGGTTCCTGCTGAGGTTGGATATAAAAGTGCATATTTAATCAACTATAAAAAACTCAGACACTATTTTGGATATGATTATCACGAACTAAATGATAAATTTAAAGACATAAAACATACTTTAGAAAAAGAATTTCAGTTTAATCAGAATTAGACCTAAGTCATTCCAATTCGATTTTTAAGCTTACTGAGCTTCTGTGAGATTTTAGAAGTGGTGCTAAAGGTGGTTTTGCTTCCTTATCAAAAGGAAATCTCAGAAAAACTAGGAGCCACTTACCATTCTACCAGATGTGTCTAGTAGGAGGTCCAAAACATCTGAATGGATGTTTGCTGGATATGCAGATTCCAGGATCCCTTTTCACAAACACTGGAGTTATACTCTGGGGGTATAGCCCAAACATTCTGTCTTTTTAATCAGGTATAAAGGTAATGCTGTTGTTAGAATGGTGAAATTTTTCTAGTAAGAATTTAAGCTGAAAAGGTGATGGTGGGGGAAAAGTATCAATTAGAAAAAGGGAAGAAGGGGATAATCTTTATGGTTTGGCAAAACGCTTGAGTTCCTGAAGGATTTTCTGGACTCCATTATTTGGTATGACTAAATCTTCAACTCTTAACTAATTCACACATGATTAAATCTTCGACTCTTAACCAGTTCACACCTTTTCTTCACATACTGTAATAAGTTAGTAATTCCAAGAAAGAAGGCTTATTTATTTAATGCGTGCAAAAAACTAGAAGTGGTATAGATGTGAAAGGAAGAGAATAATCAGATCTCACAGAAACAAAATCAAGTAAATGTCAAAATTGATTTATACGGACTGCAAGGGAAAGGAGGGAAACTGAGTGGGGAAAAATTAGAGAGGAAGAGAAACCATGAGAAGTGACTCCTAACTCTGGGAAACATCAAGGGACGCAGAAGGGGAGGGGGTGGGAGATGGGGTTGCAGAAGGGGAGGAGGATGGGGGATGGGGCTGCAGAAGGGGAGGGGGGTGGGGGGTGGCGTCACCGGGTGCAGGCTTTAAAGGCGAGTACAAGATGGGATGAGCACTGGGGGTTCTACTGTATGTTGGCAAACTGAATTTAAATAAAATATTAAAAATGAATAAGTTGAACTCTAGAAAAAAAAAGTCATTGATTCTTCTCTAAGGGAGGATAAGGTTGCACACTAAGGCCCTTAATTACCTTGCTTTAGGGGACCAGATTCATGGCATGTCAAACTCTTAACATCAGTTCATAACGCCACAAGGAACTGAAAACGTTGCCTATGAATGCTTTTTCCTTCGAGTGTGCTCGTAATGCTTCGTAAAAAAAGCATTTTATCTGGATTGGTTATTTTGGGGAATTTATTTTTTACTTAGGTTGGTTTTGTTTTAATTACGAAGTTTTATGTAAAAACAACCTCCCCTCCTCCCCGCCGCCCCCACGCAGCACCCCAAAATCACAACTGCGTAAGTTTGAGTGGTGCCCCTTCCTCCAACACACGCACGCACAGAAACTCTCTGCGCTGCGCTGCCCTCCTAGCCCCCCGGGTCGCGTAGCTCCAGCAGAGCCTCCCTGGGCCGCACCTGGCGCCCGCTCGGCCCCCGCTCGGCCCCCGCTCGGCCCCCCTCGGCCCCCGGCTGGCCCGCCCCGCTCTCCACTGCAGTCCCGAAAGTCCGGCCGGCGCGGCCCGGCGGGGCCCGGCGGGGCGGGGCGGGGCGGGGCGGGGCAGGCCTGCTCCACTGGCGCGGGACGGGGGGTGGAGGGGCGGGGAGGGCCGGTCCGGCCTGCTTGAACGCCGCCGGCTTGTCGCCCCGCCTCTGTCCGGGGAGAACGCGCCTCCTTCACAAGCGAAGTTTTGCCTGACGTGGCGTCTGGAAGCCCAAGAACAACTTTTCAAAAAACTTTTGGCGGCCCCCGTCGCCCCGATCCCCCGGTACCGCGTTTCCGGATGGTCCGCCCCCGGGCCACGCCGAGGAAGCCCCCTCCCCCGCCCCGCCTCCTGTGAGGCGCGCGGAGCCACCGCCCCCGGGTCGGGTCGCAGGGGCGGGCGCGCACCCAGTGGCCGCCGCCTCCGCCGCCGCCGCCGCCGCCGCCGCCGCCGCGGCCGCCGCCGCGGCCTCCCGGGCGCCTGCCCCGCGGCAGCATGGACTACCTGACCACGTTCACGGGGAAGAGCGGGCGCCTCCTGCGGGGCACTGCCAACCGCCTGTGGGGCTTCGGGGGTGGCGGCGAAGCCCGGCAGGTGCGCTTCGAGGACTACCTGAGGGAGCCCGCGCAGGGGGACCCCGGGTGCGGGTCCCCGCCCCGCTGGCCCCCGGCGCCGTCCAGCCCGGAGGGACCCGGTGAGCCCAGCCTTCCTTCGCCTCCCGCGCGGCCGACCGGGCTGAGGGCAGGGGGGGGGGGCGGGGGGCGCGCGGCGGGGCGTTGGCAGGTGAGCGCGAGGCGGGAGGCGCGAGGCGCGAGGCGGGGGCGGGGCGGGGCGGGAGGCGGGGGGGAGGCCCGCGGCGCCCGGGACGGAAGACCTGCTGCGGGCTGCGTCGTCGCTGTTGCTGCTCTGCTCTTCCTGCTTTATCTACACTCCGCTTTCTTCACCCCGCCGAGTATTTGGACGAGGGCACCCATTCTTTTTTCTTTTTTCTTTTTTCTTTTTCTCTTTTCCCTCCCACGGGGAGGTGACTCTCGCACCGATTATGATGCGGGTGTTTTTTCTTTGAGGTAATGGAGAGCGCGGCGGCGGGTTCGGTCGCGGTCGGGTCAGCGCTGTTCCTCGGCGGTTGGCGAGCGTCAGGGCGGCAGGCTTCAGGCTGCAGCACTTAGGTTACGTCGGAAGAGAATGCGGAGTTTACACTGGAACCTGGGTTGATTTTTGTGCCATGGACTGTGGTGTCGAGATGGCAGAACTTAGAGACTTTTTTCCCCTCAGCGACCTCTCTACCCGCTCTTGTGTTAGCCTTTTTTTTTTTTTCATCATACGTCTTCGTACTGTTCTTTCAAACAAAACAAAACAAAAACAGTCATAAAGGCCCGATACTGATGTCTCACGGAATCTTAAAAAGTGCTCGCTGAAGAGGTATTCCGTAAGAGAACTTCTCCAGTGTCATTGGCCTCCGACTAAGCAGCAGACCTAGTCTTTTCTATTTTATCTTTGTTAGTTGTTTTAATATGCATTTTGGTGTTACGAGAGTAGACTTAGCATTAGAGCGTTTAGAAAATAGAGAAAAGCTCACGGAGTTTAAAATCTATCCATAACCCCACATCTTGCCACTCATTTTAAAGCAGTGAAACAGTGGAGACATCTGTTGATCTGTGTGTGTAGGTGTGTGATTTAAACTTTGAAGAAACTTGGACGTTAAAAATCTTAATTATAGCATTGCCCCCTTAAAATAATTTTTCCTCACTTTCCTTAACATATCTTTAGAATTCCTGTTTATGGAATTAAAAATGGAAAAGGAGGGGATCCTATATATCTGCTTTGAAGAATGTTAACCAGATGCAGAATTCTCCTGAAGGTAGGACCAAGGATGAGGACTGAACTTTTAAAGTGTTAGAATAAAGGATTTTTTAAAATGAATCTTTAGTTGCTTGATTGAAAACAGTTCATAGGTGACTTGACTAGCCTCTAGATAGATGTAGAATTCAGAAATATGTGATGTGATTCAACCAGTAAGGAATATGATCAGTATTTTAATGAGCCCAAACATATATATCAGATTTATTCATTCTAAGACATTTATTGAGCAGACTGCTATATCTGACACTCTCCTTCAGAGTTGCAGTTTTAAAATTCCTCTTCTGTTGAAGCTGCCTTATCAGGTCACGGCACATTGCATTGTTTTTTTTTTTTTTTTTTTTTTTTTTTATGATAGTCACAGAGAGAGAGAGAGACAGAGACACAGGCAGAGGGAGAAGCGGGCTCCATGCACCGGGAGCCCGATGTGGGACTCGATCCCGGGTCTCCAGGATCGCGCCCTGGGCCAAAGGCAGGCGCCAAACCGCTGCGCCACCCAGGGATCCCCACGGCACATTGTTTAATATTTATGGTGCTCCCAGATGTCTGACACAAGTTAGAGAGGCCTTGTGATGTCCTAGTTATGACCACAGTCAGGTGTGCAGGAGATCCTATCATTAACTTGCTGAAAGAATTTGTACATTTACTTAATCTCTTTGGGCCTATCTTTTCTTGTTTGTAAATGAGACTGATTAGATGATCCCAAAGGTTCTCAGTTTTAGAGCCCTTTTT
The DNA here is from genome assembly GCF_048418805.1 of Vulpes vulpes. NCBI lineage: Eukaryota > Metazoa > Chordata > Mammalia > Carnivora > Canidae > Vulpes > Vulpes vulpes. Next base: position 29,652,936 of record NC_132792.1, on the reverse strand, counting down.
CATTTAGATCACAGCCAGTGAAAATGATGGGCAGTAAAGCTAGAAAATAGTATTTGGTGTAAAAACGTTGTGGATCTATGAAGTTATGCCTACAGAGTTCTGAAGGTAGTTCAAGAAGTAATTTGACCCAGCAATAGTTTGATCACCATTTTTAGAATAAGTATAGTTTCCTAGATTGACTCCGTTGAGAGGCAACATGTATACATACAAGTGAAAAATAAACGATGCTTTATTTTTATTTCTGGCTACCCAGTGGATTTTGGCTATAGGATTTTTTTTTTTTTTTTGTATTTGTCTTTCAGAATGAATATCTGTCAGTCTGTTTGAAAGATTTATTTTGCCCTTTCTGCTTGTGACTACCTTTATTTCAGATTTTTATAACAGCTGCTTAAGTTTCCTATCGTCTCACCCTTCCTTTAGTTCTTTAAAATGTCCTTTAAATATCGCAGTATTTCTTGTACAGACACATCCCCACTTGTAAATTGGCTGCACTCCAGGACCCCATTTGTTGTAGTGATCTTGCCCCATTTTGTGTTCAGTTGATAAAATAGCTTTACTGTTGATGTATTAAGAATGAATTAGGTAAGATTTTGGTCAAATGTTTTTGATTCTGCTCTTTCTATAAATAAACCACTTACTGGACTAGTTAGTGTTTGATTCCTTTACTCTCCTAGGTGGCTCCTTTTGCTACTATCTTTTAGTGTTTTCTGACTCCAACATTTTATAGTCTCCCCCCAAGAAAACCATAATTGAGACTTAGACACATTAAGGAGCTTATCACACCATCTCTCTAGTCGATAATAATTACAAAAAAAAAAAAAATCTTATGATGCAATTCTTGTTTCTGCCTAGAGAGTAAATTATGACTTGATTCAAGAAAAATATTTGGACCTTGAGTATAGCTCTTGTTAGGGAGCATGACCATAACCTATACTATGCAGCCTTTAAAAAAAATTTTTTTAGTTTAAAATCAATTAATTAACATATAGTGTATTACTAGTTTCAGAAGTAGAGTTTCGTGATTCATCAGTTGCATATAACACCCAGTACTCATTACATCAAGTGCCCTCCTTACTCCCTGTCACCCACTTACCCCAACCCCCTACCCACCTCTCCTCCAGCAACCCTCAGTTTGTTTCCTGTAAAGAGTCTTTTACGGTTTGTCTCCCTCTCTGATTTCATCTTATTTTTCCCTCCTTTCCCCATGTTCATCTGTTTTGTTCTTAAATTCCACATGAGGGAAATCATATGGTATTTGTCTTTCTCTGACTTACTTTACTTAGCTTTTAAAAGTAATCATGTTACTAGATTATAATAGTAATAAATAAGTGTAAATAATTAGGTTTATCAAGTTTAAGTCTCAACTTTCTGTGATATAGTTATTATCATAAGCTATCCTGCTATGTCAACTCTGTGACAGTATACTTTAAACACATTTCAGTCCTATTTAAAATTTATTTTCACTTAGCTTTAGTGATTAAAACACTATCTTTCAGGAGGAACAGCAACAAGAATACTAGTTGCCAGGAACCTTGAGCAGGCACTAGAAAATATTTAATCCTAATAACAACTCTATAAGATAGGTACTGTTACTCATTTTCCTGATGAAGAAACTGAGCCAGACAAAGAAAGAAGGGATGTAGAATAGATTCTGGTGATATCTTAATATTTATAAGAGTGATGGCCCTGTCAGACAGGGGGGAAAAAAAACGTGAGAAGAATGCAGAGCTCTATCATGTGTGATAAATTAAAACAAGTTAAATTAGGTAAAGAATAGGATGGGTTGTCATTGAAGCTTCTTTAGGATTAGAAATATATTAAAATGAGCTGAAAAAGCAAAATCCAATGAAGAGATTAGAAATTGCAGATGTTGATTACACATAAGAGATAATAGTTTATCTTGAACACATGAAAGACCAAGTGCCTCTAAAAGATTTGGAGGACCAGTTATTGCAAAAACTATTTAAGAAAAAAAAACCAAGACTCACAGTGTTGGTCAGTGGAGGAGGAGGATCCTAGATGATTACATTCTTAGTCTCATTTCTTAAAGTGGTGGTGGGGGGCCGGGGAGGAGGAGAAGAATTCCACCTTGATAAATAACCTTAGTCTGCTAGTGGTAACTGATGGTAAGTTTGAACTCATCATATTGTTTCCTTCTCAGGGTATATTTCCCTATTTTAAAATTGTTGCTCATCTCAGGATCTCTGAACTGAAGTCTTGTGTAATCTGTGTTTTCGGACAAAGCAGTCTCTGAATATTTGACGCTACAATAAAGCAGTAATTCTCAGACTTTAGTGTATGTCAGAATCACTTGAAAATCTCATTAGAACAAAAATGATGGGCCCCTTCCCCAGAACTTCTGATTTAGTACTTCTATATTAGGCTCCATGATTTGTATTTCTAATAGTTTACCAATAGTTAATGCTGGTGCTGCTGGTCTGAGGACCACACTTTGAGAATTACTGCTTTCCTTCATATGATCTAAGGATCTCACTTTGAGAATCACTACTTAGTGGGTCATTTATCCATGGTAAGGTTAAAAGTAAATATAGAGAATAAATTTCATTTAATAAGTGCTTAATATTAATATTTTTGAATTAAGTTTAGGAATAATCAGTGTATTTGCCATTTAAAATACTGTGTTTTAGGGGCATTTGTATTGCTCAGTCGGTTAGATGTCCAATTCTTGATTTTGGCTCAGGTCATGATCTCAGGTGAGATTGTGAGATTAAGCCCTGCATCAGGCTCCATGCTCATCACAGAGTCTGCTTAAGATTCTCTCTCCCTCTGCCTCTCCCCTGCCCTTGTATGAGAGTGCCTGCTGGCTATCCCCTCCCCCAGATTGTGTTTCAGAGAATTAGGTCTACTAGAGTACATACAAATTAGTCTTGTAAATACATTTTATTTGTGTAATTGTTTTTTAAATTGCAAGGTTTAAGTATTTGGCTAAATTTAGCTATGAGAATATTTAGAACTTAATTATATTTCAAACTTTATTCTAATGAATTTACCTACAGTTAATATTCTTAGATGTCTTTGTTAGAGCCAATTAAAGTGTTTAATATTGAATACGGTAAATTTGTAAATGCAGTTTATGTGAGAAAATTTAACTCCTCAGGTTTATAAATAGGATTCTTTAAGGATATTTAGTTTGTTTTCTGTTTTATTCCATCAGCTATCAAAAGCACCTTGGGAAGTGTGTTAGAAGTTACTAGATTTAAAAATAAAATGTTCTTTATAGTTGAAGGCTTAAAGAAAAGCTAGGTTTATATATTTGTCCTTTAATAAATCAAACATTAATTAAAAAATAAAGTAACTGCAAATAGTTCTTTTGTTTATAAAGTCTCTCTTCATGGTCACCAACAAACTTACATTAAGAGACTCTTGATAAATTTTGTTGAAAAAAAAAGGGGGGGCATATTTTATGGTCAAATTTCATGGGTTAGAGAAAGGCCAAAATTTTGCCTTTGTTTTCTAGCAGTGAAAAAAAGGGAAATATGATCAGACATAAATCAGTGTCCCTAAGATAAGCCTGTTGCCTCTACAGGCAAGAGAAGCACAAACTAAATTTTTAATTTTACTTAAACTAAAAGAGCCACCACATATGCCTGACTTCTGTCATACAGGACAATGCAGAAATAGAGTCTATAATCCAAATTCCTCAACACAGTTCCTCATTATTCACATTTCAAGTGCTTAATAGTCACATTTGTCTAGTGGCTACTATAATAGATAACAACATTTCCATCGTTGTTGAAAACTCCATTCATTGCAGGGATATCACTATTCAGGATAGAATAATGAGAAAAAGTTCTCATGGGACTCTATTGTAGCAAAAAGTATCCTTACCATTTTTATAAGTAAATGTAGCCTCTAATTTCGAAAAGCTATTTTTTAACACCATTCTTTAGTGAGGTTCAGTGGTACAATAACAAAATGCAAGTTAATAAAAGCAGTTGTGACAGGGCCAAAGCAATTAATCCAAATATGCAGTTATCGTGTGTCTTAATTGAGGGGCAGGTGCCAGATTATAAACTACAGATTTTTAGATCATAACAGCAAATGCTCTCCATTTTAGATTTTCTAGAGCAGTGCTACTCTATAGAGTTTTCTGCAGAAGTAGAATTTTAATTAAGTAAAATTAAAAATTTATTTTTCATTCTCACCATATTTCAAGCACTCAAGGCTAGTGGCTACCATATTTGATAATGCAGGTATAAACTACTTCTGTCATTTCAGAAAGTTTCATTGGAAAGCACTCTTCTATAGTAGTGAGTCTCAATACTGGCTGTACGTTAGAATTCCCTGGTAGATTTTTAAAATTCTGATAGTAAGACCCCGCTCTTAGCATGAGATCTCTGTAAACTGGCATAATCAAAGGTTTTAGATCATAAATCAAAATCTCTACAATTAGGACTTCAACTACTTTTAAGTTTCTCAGGTGATTCTAATGTGTAAGTAGGGTTTAAAAAAACCCCACTATTTTCCTCAATACTATTTCTCTCAATCAAATTACTAAGCCTCAGTGAGCTTTTGTGTTTTTGTCTTTTTTCTTCACAAGCACTTTGGACATTTTATAATTCAGATTGAGAAGAGATGCATGTTTATTTTTTTATTTTTTTAAGATGCATGTTTAAATTGTATGGCAACCTCTCAACAGGATTGAGACCGTAGGAAATTTGAGGTGACGATGAAAAGTTCCTGAAAAGAAGATTCATTTATGTGCTGGAAGGAAAAATGCTGAAGTTAGAATCTTAGTATATTTGCTTCCAGTCTTTTGTAGGACTTTTTTTTTTTTTTTAAGATTTTATTTATTTTTATTATTATTATTTTTTAAAGATTTATTTATTTATTTATGATAGACATAGAGAGAGAGAGAGAGGCAGAGACACAGGCAGAGTGAGAGGCAGGCTCCATTCAGGGAGCCCAACTCGGGACTTGATCCCAGGGCTCCAGGATCATGCCCTGGGCTGAAGGCGGCGCTAAAACCGCTGAGCTACCCAGGCTGCCCAGACATTTTTTTTTAAAGTAAAATTCATGTATGCCAACTATGAAGAAGTCATATATTGCAAGATTAAAGTGTAAAAGCTACCTCCAATCTAGCCATCCAGAGACTAATTAATATTAAGATAGGCATTATTGTCCAGATTTATGTATATATACAGAAAGGATTGACATATGGAGAGCTTGAAAGAAATAACTGAAAGGTATACTTTTTTGCCATAAGAAAGTATTTCCTAAAAGGTGTATCTAAAGTTAAGTAGATTTTGAGAAAATATTAAGACGTTTGTATTATTAATTCTTGCTTCAGATGACATTAGCATCTGCCATATATTTTCTCCCCGTTTCCTGATGTTGACTCATTATTTTTTATATTTTTCATACTTGTAACATTCACAGTTTTTAAACTATATTTTTATACCATTATTGTTCAGTGCATTTCACTCTTCCTTTTGTCAAGTCCTCCTCATTCTTGGAATTTTTATTTTTATTCAGTTAACATAACTTCAGTCTTTTAGCAATGAATAATGTTTCCAAAAAGAAGTGTTAAGCAAGCCAGAGTGCTTTTCCTCATAGGAGGTGATTTGCTTTTTGTGCATGGATTCTTTTATTTTCCAAGCACTATAATTTAATCAAGAGCAGAAAGGAAATCAGATTTGTGTGTACTTATGTGTATGTGTGATACTCTTTGGACTTACATCATTCCTCTAGGATCCATGTTGATGGGGCAGCCACTATATGGAATGGCCCTGGTCTTGAAATAGAGGAAAAAGAGAGTTAAGAAGTATAATGTGGGTCTTAATAGTTTACCTGGAATACTTATCACTTCTGTTCATGTTTCATTGATTGAAGCAAGACAATGGACATGTCAGACATAAATATCTTACTGCAGTGTATTTATATTCCCTCCCAGAGAGGAATACGGGATACTCAGTAACAATTTAGTCTATCACAATGACTACTTTAGAAAATAATAGATTAGTTTGACAGAGATTTGTAAATTGCTAGTCTTACTGTCAGTAGTAGGGAAGCCCATTTCTTCCGTCAGTTATTCAGTCTGCAAGTTCTATCCTTTCAAAAACTATTAGTGCTTCTCAAATTTATTGTGCTTGCATATCAATTGTGAATCAGTAGTTTTGGAGTGAAGCCTGAGATTCTGCATTCACCATAAGCTCCCAGGTGATGCCAGTACTGTTGGTCCCTGAAAAACAACTTTAAGTACCAAGGCTCTCTCTATGTAGCACTTTATATAATGGAGCTGTTCACTTAGAAGCAGACCAAAAAAAAAAAAAAAAAAAATACTTGGCTAGATAGAGAAAAGGGGCACTAAAGTGAAACAACTAATGGGTAGGAGACCAATAAGAGTATGAGATATTACCAAATAAAAGGAAAGATGAGCATGGAGAAGAAATTAGTTGAATGCTTCACAGAAATCAAATAACATAAAATTGAACAGGCCCATTATAATTTTTTTTTTTTTTTTTTTTTTTTTTTTTTTTTAATTTATGATAGTCACAGAGAGAGAGAGAGAGAGGCAGAGACACAGGCTGAGGGAGAAGCAGGCTCCATGCACCGGGAGGAACAGGCCCATTATATTTACCACTTAGTTTATTCTCCTTTGTCAAGGCAGGCTTAGTGAACTGAGCAGAGAGAAGCCATTATAGTGCATTGTGGAATCAGTGGGTAGTGATAGAGTAAAAACAGTGAAAGTAGACTCTTCTTTCCAAAAGTTCAACTATGAAAAGAAGCAGAAAGAGTGTAATATCTAGAAGAGGATATTTACAAAGTTGAAGAAAAATGGAGGGATTTTTAAAATTTATTTTTGTTTTGATTATGAAGAGTCATCAGAAAGGTGAAAGTTTGAAAATACAGGCATTTTTTTTTCCTGTACTACCTCACTATAGAGGGAATCAATTAATTAGAAAAACTAATCAGAATATCTCTTGTAGTTTAAAAGGCGCTTTTGGAGTTGTAATATCTGTATTATTGTGTTTGAAAATATTGACTCCAGCTCAGTATTTTTAAATTATCATACTTTTATCAGTAGCTACTGCCAAAATGAGAGTATTCAGTTATAATAGTGGGCTTCTAGTATTTTAAGACTGGATCTCATGCTATTTTCATTGTTGGTTTACAGGCTTGTTTTCTTTCTCCAGTTTGCCTTCTCCATTCTATTACCAAAATGACTTTAATTTAAAGTTCTGGTACTGCTTCATTTCTCTGCTTAAAAATCTTTTGGGACTTTTGAGCCTGGTAATAGCAAGCTGGGTGATTCAGACATTCCTGCTGAGAACAATTTGAAAAGCTGGGCCAAAACAAAATAAATTTTATTGAGAGTATCAGAAAGCAAACTGATATGACTAGATTAGGATCTGAGGACAGAGGCCAAGGAGGAGCAGCTCCAATTTGAGATTGCTTTTTCCCTGGGTAATGTGTTAATTCCAGAAATAGCAACTAGGAGATTAAAAGGTGCTTTTAACAACATACATAAAGGGACAGGGATAGAATACAAGACCCAGTACAAGGGAGGTGGTGAACTCTCATGGAGGATCCTAAAACATTGTACCTTAGGATATAGAAAAACTGAGGTAGGTAGAGTCTCATAAGATATTGGCTTAGCTTCAGATTATCGTTCCTATATCTTCATTAATAAGATCTGGTATTGCTAGTTTCCTCAGCTGTTTGATAGATAGAAGCAAATAATATTTTCTGGAGAGATACAGCTTTTTGTGTGTCAATTTCTGTCTATAGACAATTTTGCAAATATAGTATGCAGCACACAATTTAATTAGGCATATACCAACACCTCAGAAACAACAGTGAAGAGAAACAGACTCACAGGAATTCTGGTTATTGTAGTTATGATTTAAAATAGCTGTGTTGAGAATTTTGCATTAATTGAGGATTTTGGAGGAAGATAGCAATTATAAAAAAGAAAAATGGATATTCTAGAACTGAAAAAAATGTAATTCAAGTTAGAGCCTTTGTAGAAATTCAACAGCCAATTAGCTACCCCATAAGAGAGAATTAGTGAATTGAAAGATAGGTCAGAAGAAAATATCCAGAGTAAAGAGAGAGGGACAAAATAATGGAAAATATGGGAGATGGTTAAGGTTAATAAAAGATACAATGGGAAATTCTAATGTATGTATATTTGAGTCCCTAAAGGAGAAGAGAAAGAGAATGGGGCAGAAGTGTTATTTAATAAGAGAATGACTGAAAACTTCAAACTGATGAAATACTTTATTCATAGATTCAAGCATCCCTACAAACCTCTAGTGGAATCAGTACTAAATCCCACCAAAGATGAAATTTCTTAAAGGCAATCAGAACAAACAGTTAATGATGTAGCAATAAAATTGACAGTTGATTTCCCAACAGAAACTGTAGAAACTAAAAGGCAGGGGAGAATATCTGCCAACCTCGAATTCTTCACTCTCTAATATTACCCAGAGTTGCAGTAAAAATGGTAAATATGAAGGCAAAACTAAGTAAATATTGACTGTCTAGAAAAATAATAATAAAAAAAGAAAAATAATGGCATAGTTTTTTTTATACATACATGTAGTTAAAAGTATCTAATAACAATAGCATGTAAGTCTTGGCAGGGGCACACAGTTTTTGATATCCTTATATTGTTCAGAAAGAGGAGAAGAGTATTAGTTAATATTAGACTGTGATAAGTCCATATTTCAAGCTATAACCTCTGGAATGCTACACTAACAGAAATGTTAAACAGTGTATAACTTCTAAATTGATGGGAGGAAAGCAAAATTAATAGTCATCCAAAAGAAGGAAAAAAAGGTAACAGAACAGGCAGATAAATAGAAAATAGAGCAAATAGACAAAAAGGTTCTTCTTTAGTGACATATATCTAAAGTGTAAGGATAGGGTACCTGGCTGGCTCAGTTGGTAGACAATGTAACTCTTGATCTCTGGGTTTTAAGTTCGAGTCCCACATTGGGTTAGAGATTAAACTCTTAAAAAAATAAAAAAATATATAAAAAATTAAGTGTAAGGATAAAGAGGTATTGAAAATATAAAAACTAATAGAAGAATAACTGGTATATTTAATATAAGACAAAGCAAACTTTAAGGCAAAAAGTATTCTGAGAAAAGGTTCAGTTTGCCAGGAAGATAAAACAGTTACTAATTTATATGAACCTAGTATGATGGCCTCAAAATACAGAAAATAAAGTAGAAAAATTTATAAGGGATCATATATATAGCCTATAATTTTAGTGGGAGGTTTTTTTTTTTTTTTGAGATTTTATTTATTTGACAGTGCACAAGCAGGGGGAGCAGCAGGCAGAGGGAGTGGAAATGTCTGAGTCAAAGGCAGACATTGAACCAACTGAGCCACTCAGGCACCCCTATAGTAGGAGATTTTAACATCTATTAGTAATTTACAGAATAAGCATATAAAAGCAAACCAATATGAATATAGAAAATTTGAACAACATAATCAAACTTGATCTTATGGATATGAAGATAGATTAAAGGCATGTGTGATATACTCACATATAACACTACCCTATGGTACAGAATACACAGTCTTTTAAGTACATATAAAATATTTACTAAATTTATATATGATTATAAAACAAATTTCAACACATTTCAAAGGTTTGAGCTTCTTTCTTTTCTTTCACCATTGTGCAATTACTGTAGAAATCAGTAACCAAAAGAAGAATTTTAAAAACTGTCGTATATTGGCAAATTAAGCAATACTTTCTAAATAGCAAAAGAAGAAATTAGAGTAGAAATTATAAAATATTTTGGACCAAATTATTAAAATACAGTATCAAAGTTTGTAGGACTCAATGGAAATTTATTGCTCTAGATTACATAGAAGTGTCTGCTTCTGGTAGTGATGGAGTAAAATCTAAATCCCTTGTTCTTTTCAGTATATAAATATAATTTTATCTCGGGAAAGTTTTATATATTCATTTACCTAGCAAAAACTTACTGAACACCTACTATATGCCAGACATCATATAAGGTGCTGGGTACATAGGCTTCTCAACCTCAAAAGCATGAACATTCTGGGACAGAGAATTTGTTAGGGGAATGTGGTATACATCATTTAGCACAAAATGTTTGACAACATCCAAGGCCTGTACCCACTAGATTCCAGTAACATTTCCCTAATTGCAGTAGCCACTAATGTGCTTCAGGTTCTTTAAGTTGTAAAATGGGGATAATAATGATACTTACTTTATAGGACCAAGGAATCAGATAAAGTAATAAATGTGAAACGCTTAGAACAGTGGCTGGCACATACTGATCACTTGATAATTGCATATTATTTTGATTGTTAAATAAATCACAAATATGTATAATTTCTAAATTGTAATAACTTTCGTGAGGAAGAGGAATAGGACCTCTCCATACTCACTGTCTGGATTCTTTTATGCTGGCAGCTGTCTTTAAAAAGGGTATTGCGATTACTTAATAAGAGACTGAGCCAGGTGACAATTGTGATCACTCACAAAGTCTCAAATATTGTGATTATGTGATTGTGTTTTCATATTGATAGAAGAGAATGATCAGTTTGTTTCATTGTGCTCTGGTAGTTACATTTATGAATAAATGTTTTAATGTTGGTTATTAAAATTAACTGTTCTTACAATAAACATTAGAATAATATATAATTCTAAATTAAGGTAGATACTTTGAATTTGTTTTAAAGTTGAAACTAAAAAAAAATAAAGTTGAAACTATAGACAGCTGGTATATTAGTTTTTTTTTGCTCTGAATTGCACTCCGTGGTGAACTCTTGAAAATGAGAGCAATTGCAAACTTCATTGTGATTAAATGTTTAATGAACTCTTGGGATATTAGGAAACACAAATTGAAAAACTTCTACTAGGCAAAATAAATGTAGACTAATGCTTATTCCTAAAATAAATTAAGGATGGCTATATATTATTAGTTAAAAGTAATCTATAATTGTACTTTGCATTGCTTTAAACAACAAAATGAGGATAGTGTTTTTGGCTACCTCTGCTGTTTATAAAAGAGCAGAAATTACTATTTAAAACTTGTAAAATTGTTTTAGATTTTAAATAATTTAATGTTTTATCATAAGAATATCTAAATATATGCTCTTCATTGGAGGGGAAATAGATTGAAATAAGCAAAAATAATTCTCCTTCCATAAGCATTATATCATTTTGCATTCCTACCATAAATATAGAAGAATGCTGTTTTTTTCCATAGTCAAACTATATGTAGTCAGACTTCTCAATTTTACCAATCTGATAGTTGAGGAATGGTATCTCTGTGTAGTTCACATTTGGATTTTTCTAGTTATGAGTTAGGTTGAAAATATTTTTATATGTTTAGGGACCATTTTTACTTTCTCCTGTGAATTGTTTGATCATATATTTTTATCTGTTTTTCTGAATTTTTATCTTTTTTCCCCCCCTCTCAGTTTTTAAGAATTCTGTAAATACTTAGGAAATAAAAGTAGGGGATACACACACACACACACACACATACACATATTCATTCCCCCCAGGGGCGTAATGGATGAGCCATAATTCCACAGTTCCATAGAGAAGACTCCAACTCTAACTATGATTGTAGAAATCGAGTTATTTTCTCCTGTGAAGACCAATGTTGGGGATCCCTGGGTGGCTCAGTGGTTTAGCGCCTGCCTTTGGCCCAGGGCACAATCCTGGAGTCCTGGGATCGAGTCCCACATCGGGCTCCCGGCATGAGCCTGCTTCTCCGTCCTCCTGTGTCTCTGCCTCTCTCTCTCTCTAAGTCTATCGTAAATAAATACATAAATAAATCTTAAAAAAAAAGACCAATGTTACATTTTTCAGACTTGGTTTGTAATAATAATATATCATTAAATACAGTTAATTGTAATCAAGTTAGATAGGTTGAAGGAAATGATCCGTAATTTAGTTTTTAATAAAACTTTTAATAATCCTTTCGCTGACAGTTGTTTATGTTTTGAATTGACTTCCAGTTATTATAGCATAATCTTATATTTAGTTGCTAAAGCAAGCAAGAAGGTACATTTCCTTTTCAACAGTTGGTTACCTTTTAGAGCAGAGAATCCCAGGGAGCAAACTGTATTAATAGTGTGTCTAGTAGATAACTGCCCAATGATCTCTAGTTATCAGTCCTTGACATTGCTCTGAAAGGAAAATGAATTTAATAGGAGTTTTACCTCATTTTTTTCAGACACTGGCCAAAAGAAGACCTTAGACAAGAAAGATGGGAGACGAATGTCCTTTCAGAAACCTAAAGGAACTATTGAATATACAGTAAGTTATTTGCTTTTGAAAAAAACTGATTTATCTTTGCAAGAGTGTTAAGACATTATTGGTTTATATTATAATAAGACAAAGATTAATTGCCTTATTTCAAAAAACCATACTTGCCTTTAAATAACTTATTAATAATACTTAAGTTCTTAATTCTATTTTAGGTTTTATTTTTTCCTTAAAGAGAAAATTTACTAAGTGTGATACAAAGATATTTATTCCAGCAAGTTTAATTTGATATAGATGGTAATTTACAGGGAGTCAAAATTCCTGTATTGTAATAATAATTTTTATTAGATTGGGCTTTTAGGAAGATATTTACTCTTTTAGAAATGTGATCTTCATTATATTCCCAGCAGTATTAAGAATAATGAAAATGGCAGAATACTTTAAAGATAAGTTGAGATTTATCTTCCAGAATAACCTCTCACATGATTATTTGCACTGATTTATGGCTGTTTGTTTAGCTTTTTTTTTTTTTAATGATTTTATTTATTTATTCATGAGGGACACAGGGAGAGAGAGGCAGAGACACAGGCAGAGGGAGAAGCAGGCTCCACGCAGGGAGCCAGATGTGGGACTTGATCCAAGGTCTCCAGGATCACGCCCTGGGCTGAAGGCGGTGCTAAACCGCTGAGCCACCCAGGCTGCCCAGTTTGTTTAGCTTTGAAATGGAACTTTTTTCTGTGTTCTTCAAATCTCTCTAGAGTCCACTTTTTACATTTCTGGTTACTATGGAAAACTGAAGTGAGAACAATCCACTTTAGTCTGTGGCGTAATGCTTATGTGATTGTATATAAATATTGTTTATTTGCATAATGTTAATGATGTTATAAAGCAATTATTTTAACTGATCTTAATTTTGTGTTACTATTTTGTGTTTCCTAATATGTTACAACTGTATTAAGAAAATAGCAATTTTAAACAATTTCTGCATTTGTATCATCATGAAACCTTCTAGTCTTGGTTTGATCTTATTTTTGATGAACCCTTAAAATTGAAAAAATTATCAAAAACTTAAGTTATACTTTATTTCCATATATGGTGTATAATTGATAATTTGAGATTTTAAGTATTTTGTAAAGGTTGGGAACCAAATATTTAGGATAGGATTATTTTTACATTTGAAAAAATCTCTTCTTAAAGCATATTATAAACTTAAATTGAGTGTGCTTGTACATTCTCTGCATGATTGAGAAATTGAGAAAATAAGTTCAAACATTTAAATAATGGGTTGTGTAATTTGACATATTCATTAGTGTTTATTGAGGCATAAGATTATAGGCATGAGGCATAAGATGTTATCTACACATATAACAGTGTGTGAAGAATTGTTAAAGTTTAGTTTGTTTTGAGTTTAGGAGTTTACCCTTCTTGTAAAATCAATAAAACTTGTGTTATCTATAACAAAGTTGAATTTGAATTAAGAGCCATTATTTTATTGGAGGGATAATTGAAACTTGAAATTACATTTTTTCTTAACATTATAAATGACCTTTTGGAAATGATCAATTATTAACCAGAAAAGTTCTAAAACATCCTCTTGTAGGTCTTTGTTTAGATTTTTACCCTGTTTTTTAATTGTTTATTCCCTATGCCAAATCCTAGAAGAAAGAAAGAAATGTATTTCTAGAACTTAGTAAGATTTTATTTTCCTATGTTCTATTCTTATTATAGTTTTATAAAAGTTTCTTATAACATCTTATATTTATATGACATTTTTATATTTAGGAAAAGATATATTTCTCTGTTTACCTTAAAATAAAACTTTTGATATGATATACTCTCAGAATTTGTTCTGAAATATTTGTGATCTTGCTTAAATATATTTCATACTATGTAAATATAATATAAATCAATCATTGTATTTACATAGCTTTAAGGTTAAAATTATATATGTATGTATACCTGTGTATATGTAAGTACATGTATAAACATACATACTGTTTTTAATTATGGAATCACTTTCAGTAGGAATCAAACCTAACATTGAAAATGCTGTACATTTATCATTTTCTTCCTAGTTAACTTAATATTTCTATACCTTTCTAATGAAAGAGCCTTTTCAAGGTCACTAATGATTTTCTAATTATCAAACCCAGGGGCCTTTTCTTTGTTGCCTTTTGCTCATTGTTCCTTCTTTCTGGTTTTACTTTTCTTCTTCATAGGGTTCTTTAACAGTTCTTTTCAGTGACGACCTGGAAATGGATAATCAAGCAATGTCTGAAAGTCTTCACTCTCCTTCCTGGTACTTGACCTGTCTATAGATCATCAGGTTGACTGTTGTTTTTTGACAATGCTTTCAGTATTGCAATCTGTTGTCTTATGTCCCTCTCTTGCCTTTTTATTTTTATTCATTTCAAACAATCTTTTTAAGATTGTTTTGGAGTTTCCTTTTTTTGTGTACAGTTCTACAGTTCCACTGTGATAAGTCTAGAGTCAGACAAATTTTTACTTACTGTGTTTCTTTGGTCTAAGGAGTATGTCATTCATAGTTCTGAAAGATTATCACCCACCTCTTTTATTGGCTCTTCTACTCTTCTTGATTCTAAACATAGGTGGTCCCTTGTTTCTTTTCACTTTCCCACTTATATTCTATTACTTGGAGATCTTACGAACCTTACTATATATAAACTATGTGGCGTGAGACCCCAATTTTTTTCTATTCCTACCTTTCTAGACGGTTGTATTTCCTACTTTCATTTGATATTTAACAAGTTTTAGCAAACCTCTTACCAATTTCTCCATCCTTGTCCGAAGCTTGATTTTATTATTTCCATTTCCCTCAGTCTGTTATTCATCCAGATTGGAATTTTGGATTCAGCATTAGCTTTTTATTGCCATTTGCTCCCCTGACCTGCTACTACTCTTACTGCCATCATCACAACCTAATTCATTCCATGAGTGCTTTCTCAAGTCTTATTTGGAAACCTTATATACCTTAATCTCTTTTTACATTTTTATTACTTTAACCTCATTTACTGCAGTAGTGTTAAATTGTTTTTTCTGCATCTCTTCTCTTGTCTCATTAATTCTAGACCTGTTGCCACTGAGGCCATGTAACTTCTTTGCTTTATAATTATTGGTATCTTTTGTTACTTGCATCACCCTCATTTGATGGGATCATTGTGAGGATAAAATGTAAAATAATATGAAAGTACTTTGTAAACTTACAGATGTTGCTGCAAAATAAAATTGGTTTACAGAAAGCTTCTAAATATACTGTCTTGATAGGGTAAATGATAGATCATCTCATTACATAGATGGGAAAGTTTGCACAAAAAGGAAGCAAAACTATCCAATTATTATCCTATGTATTTGTCACAAATTTGATTTTATATAACCCTTAAGGGAAAAAATATATGTATTTTTACACTACATACATATCTATTTTTCATGACTTTGAAAGTATCCTACAGCATAATTCTAAATGCCATCCAATCTCATCCTTTTTGAGAATTAACTCTAGTTACTCACCTTCCTAAAAACCCTAAACTCATTAGTGTACTCTGGATGGTTTGGAAGGAAGAAAGAGTATCACACAAAAAAGTGTTTTGTACTTTTTCTCCTAATGTGTCAGTCCTATTTTCTTCACTTTGAGTGTTCTTTTCCCTTCTCTCTACTTCTAAAATTCCTATTCCTTCTTCAAAATCTAGCTTTTAATGAAGTCTTTCCTGGACAATTTGGAGCAAATGTGGTACACTATTCATACTCAGGACTTCTGTTATATTTGTGGTTTCATTTAAAGCTCTTCATCTCTCATATATAACCTTTTTTGTCTTTCTTATTTTCCAACTAGATTGTAAATCCCTTGTGCACTAAAACCATTCAGTTGCATTTAATTTTATCCTACAGAGCTGCCATAATGCCCTTTGAATGGAGGACTCCAAAGGAATATATTGACTGAGCAAGTGATTTTTTTCTTTCAAGATAATTGGGAAAAATCCCATGATTTAAGATTTCTATAAATATGATCATTAAAGGATATTAACGACTTAGAAACAGATTGCTGAATTTTGGTTCAAATATGTTTTCTAATTTATGTATTTAAATGATAGGATATATACATAAAGATCATTAGAAATAGTATTTTATGTTTGATACAGGCATACTTTTCTAAAATAAAATTTGTAGGTTTCTAGGTTCCATATGTTTTAGAAACTAGTCAAAGAAATAATGTATTTTAGAGCCTGTAAGAATAAAAATCATCTGTGTTTTGTAAATTATATTTTGTGTTTAGCAATTACTTGAAGTAGAGGCCCACATATAATTATGATATACTGTGATAAAGCATATACTATATTATAAAAGGGACCATTTACTAAGAAAGCACAAAATTTCTCAAGTTATCCTATATCTAAAGATGGAAAATACCATTTGTTAATTAAATGTGAGATTGGTCCACAGACATCTTAATGATATTAAACCTCATAATTTAGTTTTCCTGTTTTAACAGATTCAAATAATTTATTTTTTTCTTTCAAACAGGTTGAATCAAGGGATTCTTTGAATAGTATAGCCCTGAAATTTGATACAACGCCCAACGAACTTGTTCAATTAAATAAGTTGTTCTCTCGAGCAGTTGTTACTGGACAGGTATCTTTTTTTAATGCATTGGTGTTTAAAAGCATTCAGTAGCAAGACAAAGTATCCACTGAAGTGTAGTTAATAATATATAGAAAATTTAGGAATAATTTTATGCATGCTTTGAATAGATCATGTTGGCTATAGAAGAGAAAATGGTTGCTTCTATACATACTAATTTTTCTTAGTAATTGAAAATTACTAAGATTGAAAATGTGAATTATCTTTTCAAGTGTAATTTTAAAGAGCTTATTAAAACATTCAAAGTAATACCTGTACATGATAGAAAATTCAAAATTATCCTATCTCAGACTTCCAATTTCCTTTTCTAGAAGCAACCACATTTACAGTTTATATAGTCCTCCAGAAATATTCTAGCATTTCTCTTTTTTTGTTTGTTTAACTTTGATGGTTAGAAAATGTTTTACTTGAGTATGGCTTCACCTCAGACTTTTTAATGTGTAGATTGTATTCCACTATATTGATATATTAACATAGCACAATAAGCTTTAGACTGTTTCTTTTGTTGTTATAAACATTGCTGTAGGGTACGCTTTTCTATATCTATCTCTTCTTTTATATGCAAGGATGCCTGCAAAGTCCATGAAGTAAAATTGTTGAGTTAAATGATACATGCATTTTAAATTTTGCTAGCTGTTGCCAAATTATAATCTAAGAGGAGCACCTGTAATATATGAGAATTATTGTTTCCCCACCCTATCCTTGACAGTATTTATTATCAAACTTGTCTAAATTGAATTTAAATCTTCTTTTTTGACTTTGTTAGAATTATTATGGTAATATTCTTTTAATTTGAAGATTTTTATTTTTTCTATTTTTTGGTGAAGATCATTGTTAATGACTTGCTTATAAGAACACTATTCAATTATAAATATTTCAATTTGACTGAATCCTTATATGAATGCTTTCTTGCAGGTTTTGTATGTTCCTGATCCTGACTATGTCTCCAGTGTGGAGAGCTCTCCATCTCTGAGCCCTATAAGTCCTTTGTCACCAACATCTTCCGAAGCTGAATTTGATAAGGCCACTGTAAGTATTCATACTTTTCAAAGATAATATGAAGAAATCTCACTGTATATGTATATATCATATTGGGAATTTTTTTTAAGATTTTATTTATTTATGAGAGACACAGAGAGAGAGAGAAGCAGAGACATAGGCAGAAGGAGGAGCAGGCTCCATGCAGGAAGCTCAATGTGGGACTCGATCCCAGGACTCCAGGATCATGCCCTGAGCCAAAGGCAGATGCTCAACTTCTGAGCCACCCAGGCGACCCTCATATTGTTTTGTTTTTTAAAGATTTTATTTATTTATTCATGAGAGACACAGAGATGGGGAGAGAGAGAGACAGGCAGAGACACAGGCAGAGACAGGCAGAGGGAGAAGCAGGTTACATGCAGGGAGCCTGATGTGGGATTCAATCCTGGTCTCCAGGATCAGGCCCTGGGCTGAAGGTGGCACTAAACCGCTGAGCCACCCAGGCTGCCCTGTTTTTGTTGTTGTTGTTGTTGTTGTTGTTGTTGTTGTTTTGTTGTTTTTATCATGGTTTGACTATGGTTAAAGCAAAATTTGCCTTTTTATTTTGTTGCATAAATTTATAAATTTCAGTTTTTAAAGGGAACATTCTAATTAAACTACACAGCTTAAATTAACTTGCTGTTGTTATTGGTGGTGGTTCAGATATTCATTAACTCTCTCTTATAATAAATACTATATAATTTAGCTGAGGAGGGAGCTTTACCTACTAAGCGTGACAGCATCATGAAAGGAAGTCCATGTCCTGTTTGATTTTATTTCAGTTTCCTGTCACTATTTATATAGTATGTAGAACTCTTGAATTTGTATTTGATACGCTGTCTTTTAAAAAGTAACTTACCATCTTGATCATTCTTCCAAGTATTCTGTATAATTAATAGTGGATTAATTTACCTAGCATTTTTAAGGAATATTCTATATAAGTTATACTTCACAAATGAATTTTAAAGAACCAAATGGTATTTAATAATTTTTTATTAAAATCTCCCTGAAAGGTATTATATTTTTTGCCTGTTTTGTGTAAATTAATATAATCATAATTTCCCATTTTTGTGATGACCTAATAATTATGTTTACATATAAAAGACTGTTCTCTATTAAATGGCTAGGTTCCTGTGAAAGAGTCTTCAGTGTTGCCTTGCCTACTACTGTAGGAGGCAGCCTTTTACTCCCTGAGTAAAGATACCAAATCTTTATCTCAGAGTTTAAGATACCAAATGACCGGGGATCCCTGGATGGCTTGATGGTTTGGCGCCTGCCTTTGGCCCAGGGCGCGATCCTGGGGTCGCGGGATCGAGTCCCGCGTCGGGCTCCCGTCATGGAGCCTGCTTCTTCCTCCTCCTGTGTCTCTGCCTCTCTCCCTATGTCTATCATGAATAAATAAATAAATAAATCTTAAAAAAAAAAAGATACCAAATGACCTATGGGTAACAAAACAAAATATTAACTTGCCTACAAATTATTAGAGATGAAAAAAAACAAATTATTAGAGATGATAGGTTTTTAAGCTCTAGTATTAAACTAGTTCCACTTTACTCCTTGTTCAGAGACTTGTAGTGTGTGTTTGAGTGTGTTGTGTGCATGAGACAGAGAAGTGGGGTCATTTTCAAATGTTTATTTGTTGGATATCTTAATTGTATAAATATATCAGCACTGTACTTTAGAATGCAGTCACATGAAAGAGATGTATTACACTTTTCACTGTTGATGGGAATATCTGGTTCTAATAAGTAGGCATTGTGGGACCAAATGATAGAAGAATACTTTTTTGAACATGGCCATGCCATTTTTCCATGACACTTAGAAATTTCTATATTTAGAAGCAGTGCAACAACATAGGATAGCAATGTAGCTTAGGTTAATTTACCTTCGTTTTCAAATCCTAAAGCAGAATTGTGAAAACTTGGCTGTTTTAGTCAGCATCCTGCCTGCTAAAATGCTGCGGGATTGGGGATCCCTGGATGGCTCAGTGGTTTAGCACCTGCCTTTGGTCCAGGGCGTGATCCTGGAGACCCCGGATCGAGTCCCACATCGGGCTCCCTGTATGGAACCTGCTTCTCCCTCTGCCTGTGTCTCTGCCTCCCTCTCTGTGTCTCTCATTAATAAATAAATAAAAGTCTTAAAAAATTTTTAAAATAAAATGCTGTGGGATCCTTTTCTGTCCCTCACTTTTAACCCAAATCTTACCAATGAGCTTTCTTGAAAGGCATAGGATCAAAAAGAACAGAATGCTGAAGCTCAAGGGAGCAACAAAGCCAGACCTTCTCCTATGTAAAAATGCTCTCTTCCTCATTTTTGCCATGTTACTGGAAGAGAGGAAGAGTATAATAAAGCTGTATGAATTATCTTTTTAATCTGTAGTGATTCAGCTGCTGTCAAAGATGGCCAGAAGGTATCCTCTAATATGACTGGCCATATGAATAAATTCTTTTCTCCCTACGAAGGATCCAGGAAGGAGTTACGAATCATTGAGTTCTTACAGTTTTCCCTTTCCCTGATGATAGTCATCACCTGCTATCTGATTATAGGCAATAATTAGAAATAATTCTTTGAACAGTAATTTTATAAACCTTAGTTGTATTTTGTTTTTTACCTAGAATTATTCATCACTAGACTCACAAGATTCCTATGTAACTTTCTACATATCTCTAGTGTTTATATCTCCTTATGTAATTATTGTATTTAGGTCTTTCATTCTAAATTACTTAGAAGCAAAGATCTTATGTTTTAAATATAATTCATATTATAGTAATTAAAATCTTTATTAGTATTGTACATGTTTTTCCCAGAAATTGTCAGCTTATATTTTTAATGATCACCTATAGGTTTCTTGAATTTTCAGCTTTGTAGTGGCTTACCATCGAGGCTAAAATACGTTCCTGACTTTGTTAGCATAAAGAATCTCAATGGGTTTCTTAAATAGTTTATTTTCACATAAATATTATCTTTGAGAATCTCCAGGGTCAGTTTTTTCCCATTTTTTTTCTTTACATATTAGTGAAGAAACATAGAAGGAGGTGGAACCAATGTAAGAGTAAATAATAAGTGGCTAAAGTTTACATGTGTCAGGTACAATTTTAAGTACATTAAAAGTATTGTCATTTATTCCTAACCTCAAACTTATGAAATAAAGCACTTGGCCTGACAGTCTTTGTTTTCTCCTCTAGAACCATTTTACACTCTTCTTTCGGCTTTAGACTACATCAGTGTGCTCCCTTGAGCTTTTGCTTCTCTTGGTTGTGGTCTTTCAAGAACATTGTCAGGAGATAAAGGGAGCGGAGCTTCCTCCCCACAAGGTCACTCCAGAGTGGCTACATTCTTCAACCTCTCATCTGTGCTCCCACAGGAGCCCTCTGTTACTATGGTATCTGTTTCTCCCCTTACTTTTTTAGGTCTATGGGTGATAAGGAAGCCTCTGTTTGCCCTGAATTTTCATATACACTGTACATGTATATCTTTATAAATACTTCCATTTTTAAACTCTTTAGCTTGATATGCCATCTGTTTCTTCCAGTGCGTGACCAGTAACAGTGTTTATTTTACACAATAAGGAAACTGAGGGAGAGAGGTTAAGTAATTGTGTCTAAGGTCCTTCAATTAGCTAGGCTACCTTCAGTTACCAGGTAGTCTGGTCTTTATTACCACTTTAATAGCTGGAAAAATCATAATGTATAATATTTAATCATATTGTACAAAAAAAAAAAAAGATGACCATAAGTCAACATTTTTGGTTCATTTGTTCTAGTGACTCTTGACTTTTGCACATTTGAACACTTGGGACAATGATTGAGGCTCATTAGATAGGTGTTTTTATACTTCTGTGTTTTTAAGGACCTTTCTATCCCTAATGGCTAAAACAGAATTGCACAAAGATCTTTAGAAAGCACTCATGAGCTTCAAAATCACTGCATTAAGAATCAGAATCTATACATATCAGTCAAAACTAGCTACATAGAGACACTGATATTTTGGGTAATGTACATATATGTAAGTTACGAGATCTGATTACAATTCCTCTGAACATAGCCTTTTTTAAAAGAAATATACTCTTATGTGCTATACTTTAGGCATTTACTAAGCTAATTTCATGTATTATTTTTAATAGGATTAAATTGACAAATCAGGATTGCTATAGATACTGAATTATAGAATTTGAGACTTGAAGGGAACCTAAGAGATCATGTTCTTCTAGGAGGTATATCTTCATATAAGGAAAACATTTGACAGTGTTTCTTGATACAGTTTTTGTGAATGATAACAGTTACATAGTAGATAATGTTGTCAACTGGATTTGGCAGTAACTGAAGAGTAATAAACAAAATTTGTTCATAGTTTTGTGCAAGGTTAAGAGGACCTTCCAGTGGCTCAGGAATTGGCTTTTATTACCTTTGCAAATTTATCGGTTGTTTAGAAGAATATTTGAAAGGGAAGGTGAAAGTATTGCAGTGAAGCGCACTAGTTCATATGTTGATAACCTGGCTTTTACATCTCAGCTTCATCTTATCCATTGGGCAAGTTACTGAACTTGGCTAACCATAAGTTTCCTTTAAAATTAAGTAATATGAATGATTTGAAAATTAAATGAGATAGTTCATATAACACTTGAATATAACAAATATTCATGAGTTTATGAATTTATACGTTATACAAAACTCAGGTATAGTAATCACCAGAGACAACAGAATGAGTATAAAGTTATTTTATTAGTTTGCATCATAAAATGAAAAGCTTGAGGAGAATTTAATAGATATTAATGATTGAACAGTATCATGCATCTGTTAAAATTGAATTCCATTTAGGCTTTTTAAAACATAATCATAGTATATTAAATACAGTTATTTTGCAGTATTCTGTACTGATTTTCCTTCAAAAAATATTTGTTGGGTATCTGTTAGGAGAACGAATGAAATTTAGAAGAGCAGTCTAAATTTTGTTCTCAAATAGACTTAAGGAGTTAGATCTGTTTATTGGAGTAGAAGTTATGTTAAAATTTGAGAGTGCTTTTCAAGTATCTCAACATCTTTGAGATTGAAGAAGAGGCATTCTTGTTTATTATTTCCAAAGGCCAAGTCGGAACTATGGGGTATTAGTTACAAAGTGTCAGATTTTAGCTCAAAGCTCTGAAGAAGATACTATGAAAACTATTCTGTAAGGCACTGTTCATTTACTCAGGAAGTATAAAATGCCTCTGGAGGTATTTAAAACAAAAATAAAGGACATTTGTCTAGCCTTCCTACATTGTACAGAATGTTGAACTTTGGACAGGACTATGAATTCTAAGGGGTCTGTGAACTTGGATATGAATAATTTTAAGTGAAATATATTTTTTAAATTAAGAATACAAATAAGCTATAAAGTAGCACTATATGTACCTGTGACTTTGTCTCCAATGGAACTCACAGGTATTTTCAAATCAATTGAGTTGTTGATATTAAAAATACTGTTTATAACCATCTAGTTCAAAATTATAATTATCAGTCAACACTAGATTTTATCATTTCATGTTTAATAATGAAGTATATATATAACTATTATAAATTAAAAATATAACTAATTTTTTAAATGTTTTGATAATTGTTTCATTGTAATTGTTTTACTTCCGCAATCCTATAGTTTAAGTATTCAAAAAACATTCTGAGAAGGAGGTCCTTAGGCTTCACTGTGAAATGGTCAATGGCATTAAAAAAGTTAAACATGTGATCTAACTAATACTTTGTAGGATGGCATTGATAAACTCTTTGTAGCTTAAGATTTTAAAAGACTCTCCCAATGAATGAGTTTGGCTGAATTCCTAAGTATCACAGACAAGCATTCTATCTTTTCTCTCTTCCCAATACCTGAGGGATATATTAAATGGTCTTTTTAGGAGCAACTGAGTGTGTGTGTGTCTGTGTGTGTGGGGGGGGGGTGTGCAGGTACAAGTGTGTGTGTGTGGGGGGGTGCAGGTACAAGAGATGGGCTCCCTGCTCAGCAGAGTGTCTGCTTCTCCCTCTTCCTCTCCCCTCCTCCCAATTCATGCTCGCTTGCGTGCTCTCTCTCTGTCTCTCAAATAAATAAATAAAAATAAAAAATAGAGGAGTAAATATCTTTTAAAAAATACTGAGCTGGGCAGCCCGGGTGGCTCAGCGGTTTAGCGCCGCCTTCAGCCCGGGGTGTGGTCCTGGAGACCCAGGATCGAGTCCCACATCCGGCTCCCTGTATGGAGCCTGCTTTTCCCTCTGCTGTGTCTCTGCCTCTTTCTCTGTGTATATCATAAATAAATAAATAAAATCTTTTAAAAAAAATACTGAGCTGACCTCCCAAGAATGTGATGAAAATTGAGGAAAGCTATTCATTTGGCTTTAATAATTTGTTAATTTAATTTTTATTTAGTTCTCTGAAGTGCCTTTGTTATTGTTTTTGTTTGTTTGTTTTTTAAGAATCCTGATGTAGTCCACCTGAAAGAAGCAACTCCCCTATCTACTTTTACTGGTATTCGACCTGCACGAGTTGTATCTTCAACTTCTGAGGAAGAAGAAGCATTCACTGAGAAATTTCTTAAAATTAATTGCAAATATATTACCAGTGGCAAGGTAATGAATAATACATGAGAAAAAATTTTAATTATGCTTTATTTATTACTGAAATATGACAGTTTGACATTTGCATTTTAAGTTACCAACATCAGCAACTGTTTGAATATTTTGAAAAGATATTGGTGGAAATAATAGTTTAGGTTAGTATGGACTTTGCTTATAACTAATATAGAATTTGGTGGTATTTTGTAGCTGTTAAAGGCAGTGGGATATAAATTTACTAGAATAAAGTACAGCTAATTTGCTGTTGATAGAGTATTTCAAAAAGCTGATATAAAATGACCACTGCTTGGGCACTGTTTGGGGTGGTAACTCTTACAAATTTAGTATCACGCATAAAGGGAAGATAACTAGGAAGATAACTACTATTTATTGAGTATTTATTATATGCCAGAAAACTCTATGAGGGGTTTTAAGTATTTCATGAACTCAAAATAATCCTGTGGAGTAGGTGGTTCTATTCCCTTCTTCACAGGAAAAAAACCAAAAACTTTCAGAAAAGGTTAATATGTCCAGGGTTTCCCTATCATGGCAGGAATTCAAACCCTGTGTGAATGCATGTTTCATCTGCCACAGCTTGGTGCTTTTCTAAACAAAGGGAGTATAGTAAAGTAACACAGAATTGGAGAATATACTCCAGATACTGCTTAGAAAGTAGCAATAGTATGTTACCACTTATCAAGTCACACATGTTTTTTTTTTTTCTCTCACAACTTTAAAGATGTTTCTTTCAGAACTCCATTGTTTTCTGACTTGCACTATTTCTGAAGAGGAGTCGTCTACAATTTTTATATTTGGTGTATTGTACAACATTTTGTTTTTCTTTGGTTGCATTTAAGATAGTCTCTTTTTTCTTCCTTCAGGTTTTGACTTAAATTCTTGTCAATCAACACAGTGCAGTATTGATTTCAAGAGTAGAATTCAGTGATTCATCATTTACATACAACACCCAATGCTCAACATGAATTTACATACAACACCCAATGCTCAACATGACAAGTGTGCTCCTCAGTAGCCATCACCCATCTAGCCCAACCCCACCCACGTCTCTCCATCAGCCTTGATGTGTGCTCCTCAGTAGCCATCACCCATCTAGCCCATCCCCCACCCACGTCTCTCCATCAGCCTTCAGTTTGTTCTCTATCTTTAAGAGTCTCTTACTGTTTGTCTCCCTTTACCTTTTTTTTTAATCCCCCTCCCGTATATTCATCTGTTTTGTTTTTTAAATTCCACATGAGTGAAATATGGTACTTGTCTTTCTCTGACTGACTTATTATGCTTAGCATAATATACTCTAGCTCCATCCACATTATTGCAAATGGCAAGATTTAATTCATTTTGATAGCTGAGTAATATTCCATCATACATATACATACCACATCTTCTTTATCCATTCAGCAGGGTTTTTTTAAATTTATTTTTATTGGTGTTCAATTTACCAACATACAGAATAACCCCCAGTGCCCGTCACCCATTCACTCCCACCCCCCGCCCTCCTCCCCTTATACTACCCCTAGTTCATTTCACAGAGTTAGGAGTCATTATGTTCTGTCTCCCTTTCTGATATTTCCCACACATTTCTTCTCCCTTCCCTTATATTCCCTTTCACTATTATTTATATTCCCCAAATGAATGAGAACATACAATGTTTGTCCTTCTTCGATTGACTTACTACACTCAGCATAATACCCTCCAGTTCCATCCACGTTGAAGCAAATGGTGGGTATTTGTCATTTCTAATGGCTGTGTAATATTCCATTGTATACATAAACCACATCTTCTTTATCCACTCATCTTTCGATGGACACCGAGGCTCCTTCCACAGTTTGGCTATTGTGGCCATTGCTGCTATAAACATCGGGGTGCAGGTGTCCTGGCGTTTCATTACATCTGTATCTTTGGGGTAAATCCCCAACAGTGCAATTGCTGGGTCGTAGGGCAGGTCTATTTTTAACTCTTTGAGGAACCTCCACACAGTTTTCCAGAGTGGCTGCACCATTTCACATTCCCACCAACAGGGTAAGAGGGTTCCCTTTTCTCCGCATCCTCTCCAACATTTGTGGTTTCCTGCCTTGTTAATTTTCCCCATTCTCACTGGTGTGAGGTGGTATCTCATTGTGGTTTTGGTTTGTATTTCCCTGATGGCAAGTGATGCAGAGCATTTTCTCATGTGCATGTTGGCCATGTCTATGTCTTCCTCTGTGAGATTTCTGTTCATGTCTTTTGCCCATTTCATGATTGGATTGTTTGTTTCTTTGCTGTTGAGTTTAATAAGTTCTTTAGAGATCTTGGGAACTGGCCCTTTATCTGATAGGTCATTTGCAAATATCTTCTCCCATTCTGTAGGTTGTCTTTGAGTTTTGTTGACTGTATCCTTTACTGTGCAAAAGCTTCTTATCTTGATGAAGTCCCAATAGTTCATTTTTGCTTTTGTTTCTTTTGCCTTCATGGATGTATCTTGCAAGAAGTTACTGTGGCCGAGTTCAAAAAGGGTGTTGCCTGTGTTCTCCTCTAGGATTTTGATGGAATCTTGTCTCACATTTAGATCTTTCATCCATTTTGAGTTTATCTTTGTGTATGGTGAAAGAGAGTGGTCCAGTTTCATTCTTCTGCATGTGGGTGTCCAATTTTCCCAGCACCATTTATTGAAGAGACTGTCTTTCTTCCAATGGATAGTCTTTCCTCCTTTATCGAATATAAGTTGACCATAAAGTTGAGGGTCCACTTCTGGGTTCTCTATTCTGTTCCATTGATCTGTGTGTCTGTTGTTGTGCCAGTACCACACTGTCTTGATGACCACAGCTTTGTAGTACAACCTGAAATCTGGCATTGTGATGCCCCCAGCTATGGTTTTCTTTTTTAAAATTCCCCTGGCTATTCGGGGTCTTTTCTGATTCCACACAAATCTTAAAATAATTTGTTCTAACTCTCTGAAGAAAGTCTGTGGTATTTTGATAGGGATTGCATTAAACGTGTATATTGCCCTGGGTAACATTGACATTTTCACAATATTAATTCTGCCAATCCATGAGCATGGAATATTTTTCCATCTCTTTGTGTCTTCCTCAGTTTCTTTCAGAAGTGTTCTATAGTTTTTAGGGTATAGATCCTTTACCTCTTTGGTTAGGTTTATTCCTAGGTATCTTATGCTTTTGGGTGCAATTGTAAATGGGATTGACTCCTTAATTTCTCTTTCTTCAGTCTCATTGTTATTGTATAGAAATGCCACTGATTTCTGGGCATTGATTTTGTATCCTGCCACACTGCCAAATTGCTGTATGAGTTCTAGCAATCTTGGGGTGGAGACTTTTGGGTTTTCTATGTAGAGTATCATGTCATCGGCGAAGAGGGAGAGTTTGACTCCTTCTTTGCCAATTTGAATGCCTTTAATGTCTTTTTGTTGTCTGATTGCTGAGGCGAGGACACCCAGTACTATGTTGAATAGCAGTGGTGAGAGTGGACATCCCCGTCTTGTTCCTGATCTTAGGGGAAAGGCTCCCAGTGCTTCCCCATTGAGAATGATATTTGCTGTGGGCTTTTCGTAGATGGCTTTTAAGATGTCAAGGAAAGTTCCCTCTATCCCTACACTCTGAAGAGTTTTGATCAGGAATGGATGCTGTATTTTGTCAAATGCTTCTCTGCATCTAATGAGAGTATCATATGGTTCTTGGTTTTTCTCTTGCTGATATGATGAATCACATTGATGGTTTTACGAGTGTTGAACCAGCCTTGTGTCCCAGGGATAAATCCTACTTGGTCATGGTGAATAATTTTCTTAATGTGTTGTTGGATCCTATTGGCTAGTATCTTGTTGAGAATTTTTGCATCCATGTTCATCAGGGATATTGGTCTGTAATTCTCCTTTTTGGTGGGGTCTCTGTCTGGTTTTGGAATTAAGGTGATGCTGGCCTCATAGAACGAATTTGGAAATACTCCATCTCTTTCTATCTTTCCAAACAGCTTTAGTAGAATAGGTATGATTTCTTCTTTAAACGTTTGATAGAATTCCCCTGGGAAGCCATCTGGCCCTGGACTCTTGTGCCTTGGGAGGTTTTTGATGACTGCTTCAATTTCCTCCCTGGTTTTTGGCCTGTTCAGATTTTCTATTTCCTCCTGTTCCAGTTTTGGTAGTTTGTGGCTTTCCAGGAATGCGTCCATTTCTTCTAGATTGCCTAATTTATTGGCGTATAGCTGTTCATAATATGTTTTTAAAATCGTTTGTATTTCCTTGGTGTTGGTAGTGATCTCTCCTTTCTCATTCATGATTTTATTAATTTGAGTCTTCTCTCTCTTCTTTTTAATAAGGTTGGCTAATGGTTTATCTATCTTATTAATTCTTTCAAAGAACCAACTCCTGCTTCTGTTGATCTGTTCCACAGTTCTTCTGGTCTCGATTTCATTGAGTTCTGCTCGAATTTTAATTAACTCTCATCTTCTGTTGGGTGTAGGATCTGTTTGCTGTTTTATCTCTAGCTCCTTTATGTATAAGGTTAGCTTTAATATTTGAGTTCTTTCCAGTTTTTGAATGGCTGCTTGTATTGTGATGTATTTCCCCCTTAGGACTGCTTTTGCTGCATCCCAAAGATTTTGAACGGTTGTATCTTCATTCTCATTAGTTTCCATGAATCTTTTTAATTCTCCCTAATTTCCTGGTTGACCCTTGCATCTTTTAGCAGGATGGTCCTTAACCTCCACGTGTTTAAGGTCCTTCCAAACTTCTTGTTGTGATTTAGTTCTAATTTCAAGGCATTAGGGTCTGAGAATATGCAGGGGACGATCCCAATCTTTTGGTATAGGTTCAGACCCGATGTGACCCAGTATGTGGTCTATTCTGGAGAAAGTTCCATGTGCACTTGAGAAGAATGTGTATTCAGTTGAGTTTGGATGTAAAGTTCTGTAGATATCTGTGAAATCCATCTGGTCCAGTGTATCATTTAAAGCTCTTGTTTCTTTGGAGATGTTGTGCTTAGAAGACCTATCGAGTATAGAAAGAGCTAGATTGAAATCACCAAGTATAAGTGTATTATTATCTAAGTATTTCTTCATTTTGGTTATTAACTGATTTATATATTTGGCAGCTCCCACATTCGGGGCATATATATCGAGGATTGTTAAGTCCTCTTGTTGGATAGGTCCTTTAAGTATGATATAGTGTCCCTCTTCATCTCTCACTACAGTCTTCAGGGTAAATTTCGTTTATCTGATATAAGGATGTCCACCCCTGCTTTCTTTTGAGGACCATTCGAATGGTAAATGGTTCTCCAACCTTTTATTTTCAGGCTGTTGGTGTCCTTCTGTCTAAAATGCGTCTCTTGTAGACAGCAAATAGATGAGTCCTGCTTTTTTATCCAGTCTGAAACCCTGTGCCTTTTGATGCGGTCATTAAGCCCGTTCACGTTCAGAGTTACTATTGAGAGATACGAGTTTAGTGTCACCATGATATCTATTCAGTCCTTGTTTTTGTGGATTGTTCCACTGAACTTCTTCTTAAAGGGGAATTTTAAGAGTCCCCCTTAAAATTTCTTGCAGAGCTGGTTTGGAGGTCACATATTCTTTCAGTTCCTGCCTGTCTTGGAAGCTCTTTATCTCTCCTTCCATTTTGAATGAGAGCCTTGCTGGATAAAGTACTCTTGGTTGCATGTTCTTCTCATTTAGGACCCTGAATATATCCTGCCAGCCCTTTCTGGCCTGCCAGGTCTCTGTGGAGAGGTCTGCTGTTACCCTAATACTCCTTCCCATAAAAGTCAGGGATTTCTTGTCTCTTGCTGCTTTAAGGATCTTCTCTTTGTCTTTGGAATTTGCAAGCTTAACTATTAAATGTCGAGGTGTTGAACGGTTTTTATTGATTTTAGGGGGGGATCTCTCTATTTCCTGGATCTGAATGCTGTTTCCCTTCCCAGATTAGGAAAGTTTTCAGCTAGGATTTGTTCAAATACATATTCTGGCCCTCTGTCCCTTTCGGCGCCCTCAGGAACCCCAATTAAATGTAGGTTTTTCTTCCTCAGGCTTTCGTTTATTTCCCTTAATCTATCTTCATGGTCTTTTAATTGTTTGTCTCTTTTTTCCTCAGTTCCCTCTTTGCCATCAACTTGTCTTCTATGTCACTCACTCGTTCTTCCACCTCGTTAAGCCTCGTCGTTAGGACTTCTAGTTTGGATTGCATCTCATTGAATTGATTTTTAAATTCTTCCTGATTAGCTCTAAATTCTGCAGTCATGTAGTCTCTTGAGTCCTTTATGCTCTTTTCTAGATCCACCAGTAGCTGTATAATAGTGCTTCTGAATTGGCTTTCTGACATTGAATTGTAATCCAGATTTTGTAACTCTGTGGGAGAGAGGACTGTTTCTGATTCTTTCTTTGAGGTGAGGTTTTCCTTCTAGTCATTTTGTTCAGTGCAGAGTGGCCAAAAGCAAGTTGTATTGGGAAAAGGAGAAAAAGAGAGGAGAGAAAGAAGGAAAGAAAAGAGAAAAAGAAAAAAGAAAAGAGGAAGAAAAAAAGAAAAAGAAAGAAAGAAAAGGGTGCGGGAAGGAAACAAATCAAAAGCAAAAAAAAAACAAAAAAAACAAACACACACACACAAAAAAAAACCACGGGGGAGTATCTTCTGATTCTGTATACTTTAAGTCCCTTGACTTCCCCTGGAACTAGTCCGTCTAGTTGGTCTTCTGGGGGAGGGGCTTGTTGTGCTGATTTTCAGGTGTTAGCACTTGGGGGAGCTGCTCAGCCTAGTGCCTGGTGCAGGGCTCAGTGGGGGGTTGTTCACCCCGTGAGGCCCCGATGGAACAACCTCAGTAGCGGGGCCAGCTCTGGAGCCCTGGAGTCAGCCCCGGGCAGGAACTACGGAGCTCTCCATCTGCAGGGCCTGGAGGCTCCAGGGCGAGGCCGCTGATGTGCTCAGCTCGGGGCAGGAGCGTCCTTGCTGTCCTGGGCCCTCCCGGCCTCTGCCTGTCCCGGGGGGAGGCCAGATCCTGGGCTGTGTCCCGGCCCCCTGTGCTGCGGGGCCTGCGCTCTTGGATTCGTGCTCCCGGCCGGGAAGCCCTCTCTCTGCGGAGCCGCCGCCCGAGTCCCTCCGAGCTGCTCCCGGGCTGTGCAGCCCCCTCCGCACGGAGCCTCTTCCTCTGCCCGAGCCCCTCTGAGCTGCTCCGGTCCCGCCGTGCGCGCTGCAGCCCTTAGGGAGCTCGGCGCACTCTCCTGGGGCTCAGGTGCCTGTTAGTGTCCCAGAGAGCCCGAGGGCATCCCCGCCCTCCTGGATCCTGCTCCAACTCCCTGCGGGCCCCTTTCCGCCCGGGAAGGTTGGTGCAGCTCCTGCTCCTCCGGGTCGGGGCTCTCCTGTCCTGGGGACACTCGCCCCGGCCTCAGCCCGGCTCCTCGCGGGGCCCCTCCCCCTTGGAGGCCTTTTGTTTCTTTATTTCTTTTTTCCCCGTCTTCCTACCTTGATAGAAGCGGGAACTCTTCTCACTGTAGCATTCCAGCTGGTCTCTCTTTAAATCTCAGGCCAAATTCGTAGATTTTCAGGATAATTTGAAGGTTTTCTAGGTAATTTGGTGGGGACAGGTGATTTGGGGACCCTGCTCTTCCGCCATCTTGCCCCTCCTCTCTGTCCATTCAGCAGTTGATGGACATTTGGACTCCTTCCATAGTTTGGCTCTTGTAGGCAGTGCTGCTATAAATAAACTTTGGGGTGCATGTACCCCTTTGAATCTGTATTTTTGTATACTTCAGGTAAATAGTAGTACAATTGCTGTATCATAGCATAGTTCTGTTTTTAACTTTTTGAGGAACCTCCATACTGTTGTCCAGAGTGGTTGCACCAGTTTGCATTCTCGCCAATAGTGCAAGAGGGTTCCCCTTTATACCCATCCTTGCCAACACCTGTAGTTTCTTGTGTTGTTAATTTTAGCCATTCTGACAGAGTAAGGTGCTATCTCATTTTAGTTTTGATTTGTATTTTCCTGATGTTGAATGATGTCTTAAGCAACTTCATGTGTCTATTTTCCATCTGGATGTCTTTTTTGGAAAAATATCTATTCATGTCCTCTGCTCATTTTTTAACTGGACTATTTTTTGGGTGTTTAATGAATTCTTTATAAACTGTGAATACTAGCCCTTTATCATCAGATACAACATTTGCAAATAAATATCTTCTTCCATTCCGTAGGTTGCCTATTAGTTTTGTTGATTGTTTCCTTTGCTGTGCAGTTTTTTATCTTGATAAAGTCCCAGTAGTTCATTTTTCCTTTTTTTCCCTGGTCTCTAGTGACATGTCTAGTTAAGAAGTTGCTATAGACAGGATCAAAGAGTTTGCTGCCTATGTTCTTCTGTAGAATTTTTGATGGTTTCACATTTAAGTCTTTCATCCATTTTGAATTTATTTTTGTATATGGTATTAAGAAAGTGGTCCAGTTTCATTCTTTTGCATGTTGCGGTCCAGTTTTCCTAACACCACTGTTGAAGAGACTGCCTTTTTTCTGCTGGGTACTCGTTCCTGCTTTATCGAAGATTAGTTAACTGTATAGTTATGGGTCGATTTCTGGGATTTCTGTTTTGTTTCATTGATCTATGTGTCTGTTTTTGTCCAGTACCATACTGTCTTGATGACTACAACCTAGTAATCAGGTTGTGATGACTATAGCTTCAAGTCCAGAATTGTGATGCCTCCAGCTTTGCTTTTTCTTTTTTAAGATTGCTTTGGCCATTCCAGGTCTTTTGTGATTCCATATAGATTTTAGGATCATTTGTTCTAGCTCTGTGAAAAATATTGGTGGTATTTTGATAGGGATTATGTTAAATGCATATATTGCTTTGGTAGTATAAACATTTTAACAATATTTTCTTCCAATCAATGAGCATGGAATGTTTTTCCATTTCTTTGTGTCCTCTTCAATTTCTTGCATAAGCGTTCTATAGTCTTCAGAGTGCAGATCTCTAAGAGAGTCACATTACCATTGATTTTGAACAATTGGATCATGATGTGCCCTGGAGTATTTTTCTGTTTGTTTTACTTAGAATTCGCTCAGCTTCGTGAATCTGTTGGTTTATAGTTTTCATCAAATTTGGAAAATTCGGAGCCATATTTCTTCACTTTTTTTTTTCTCTATCCTCTCCTCTTTGGGAACTGCAGTTATGCAAATAGTAAGTAGGCTGCTTGGTTTTGTGCATAACTCATTGATGCTCTGTTCTTTTTTTTTTTTTTTCCCCTATCTCTCTGTTTTGGGAAATTTCAATTGCTATACCTTTAAGTTCACTTAATGTTTTTTCTGCCATGTCTAATTTGCTATTAATTCTCTTGAGCATGTTTTTCATCTCTGTAAATTCAGACTGGCTCTCTTTTATCTTCCTTGTCCATAACTACTATGTACAATCTATCTTCTATATTCTTGAATATATAGAATATGGTTATCATAATTGTTATAACATCTTTCTACTAATTAATTTATCTCTCTCACTTCTGTATTTGTTCCTGTTAATTGACTTTTGTTACTGTGATGAACCCCCTTTTTTTCATTTTCCTTTACATGCCTAGTAATTTTTAACTGGACAAATTTTATCTTCTTGAGTGCTGGATATTTGTGTATTTTCCTACATATTCTTATACTATTTTCTCTAACACAGTTGTTTTTTTAAAAGCAATTTGATCATAACATGGCTTTGTTTTAAGTTTTGTTAGGCAGGACCAAAGCAAATAGCTACTTTTTCTCTTTACTGAGAGACGATGCCCTTCTGAGTTTTCTGGGACCCTATAAATTACAAGGTTTTTTTGCAGTGGTTAGTGAGAACACAAACTATTCCTTTCTCTGTTGACTCCATGAATTGTTTCCTCTGCTTTTGAATGCTGCTGCTTTTCTTGTCCTGGGATAGTTGCCATTCATATAAGTAGCATTCAGTGCT
Organism: Vulpes vulpes; assembly: GCF_048418805.1. Taxonomy (NCBI): domain Eukaryota; kingdom Metazoa; phylum Chordata; class Mammalia; order Carnivora; family Canidae; genus Vulpes; species Vulpes vulpes. The sequence continues at coordinate 29,618,549 of NC_132792.1, read as the reverse complement.
CAGCTGGAAATTTGAAAGAAGGCCTTCAGTAGATATCCAAAGCATTCTCAGTAGGGAGTGCTCATCTCTTCTCTCCTTTCTCTGCCTCTGGCCTGGAAACTCTCTACTCAGTAAGCTGGGGCTTTTGTAGAGTTCATCTTCTTTGTTTTCCCTTATAAAGGTATCACTGCCCAGCATTCCAGTAGCTGAAAACACTCATTTGATGTAGTGTTTGTGTGTGGTTTTAGTAGTTTTAGGCAAAATTAGTTCTTGGCTAGAAGCAGAATTTCAGTTGTAGCTATTTGAATAAAATTTGTATTTAAGTATCAAAGAAAAGATAAAGTCAATGGCAGGGTTAGGAACAGCTTGTAACCTGATGTTCATTTGCTATAGGCTGGATCTTCCTATAGATTTATTGTAGTAACTTTTTTTTATATAAAAATTGTGGAAATTTATCAATAAAATTGTCATAGTTAAGTTACAGTGGATTTAAGACTGAAAAAAAAGGGCAGCCTGGGTGGCTCAGCAGTTTAGCGCTGCCTTCGGCCCAGGGCATGATCCTGGAGACCCAGGATCGAGTCCCATGTCAGGCTCCCTGCAAGGAGCCTGCTTCTCCCTCTGCCTGTGTCTCTTCCCCCCCTCCCCTCTCTCTCTGTTTCTCTCATGAATAAACAAACTCTTTTAAAAAAAGACTGATTAAAAGATCAGTAGAAGCTTTTCTCTCTACTGGATTGGATTCCCAGGTCATAGTTTTTTATCTTCTAGTATTTACAGAAATATTCAGTGTGAGTGGTAACTTTTCTTTTATAAATAGACTTTATTTTCTAACAAATAATTTCTCCATGGAAGATTAGTCAGGTAATTGCACATAAGGAATTGACAGTTACTAATACTAAAGAGAAATCTTTGCTTAAAGTTTCTGAAAGTCTTGAGATTAAGAAGATATTTTAATTGGAAACCACTTACTATAATATGTTCTTGCTCCTGATAGGTTCAGATTTATGAAACAGTATTAAAAAAGAATGAAAGAGGAATGCTTTAGTATGAGTTTATGATTTCACACTTGGTCTTGGTTAGATGAATTTGAGCAGTTTGTCAAAAGATTTTTATGAATTTTATATTGAAGTAGTGTTTCTCATGGTCAGCTCTTGATTTGGGGAGAACAATATCAGAAAGGATATCTCAAAGTCCCACCTAGAGTCAGGGAAAGAAGCTTGAAGAATACATTAGCACATCTTCAGTAGCAGCAATTTTAAGGATGATTTCCTGGAAAGTAACATTACAGATTGATCAGTCTAGCGTTAAGAGGTAGGGCTTTAAGCCCCTTCTAATCTAAGAAGCAGAAACACAATTTTGAGAGGCTTTTCAAATTACTTCTGTTGTTACACTACTAACAGTAGAAGTATTATAGTATTAACAGGTATAGTGAATTAAAACATTACATTAATATTGGGCCTTTTCTATTGTATATGCCTACTACAAATTGTCTTTGCAAAAATATTCTAAAGTGAAAGATGAGATGTAATGCCAGTGAATCTCATCCTTAAACCATTATTTAAAGCTAATGCTTATTTGAAATTATGAAATCAAGAATTAACTGAGGTTTTTCAGAGACCTGGTGTTTGCTTTCCTTAATTCTTACTGATTACTTGATTTTATTTTCAAATAACTTAAAATTATAGAAGGTAAGATAGAGTAAGGAAGATAGAGAATAAGAAACCTTCCATGAGAGATTCCTAACTCTGGGAAACAAAGAGTTGCAAAAGGGGAGGAGGGGGGGATAGGGTCACTGGGTGATGAGCAGTAAGGAGGGCACATGATGAGATGAGCACTGGGTATTACACTATATGTTGGCAAATTAAATTTAAAAAAATATTTAAAATTTTTTACATTGTATATACTCTACTCTTCTTGATGGTCTATTTTTTGGATTTTCCTTAGGGATGTAAATGTCCCTACAACATACCTTACAATCTCTCTTTGACTTGTGTTGGCATATGATCCAGGAATACAAACATATCTAATACATATGAATCTATTTAAAATATCAGTCAAATATTATATAAAGTTAGTCCTTATTTAGGTGGCCCCTGGTCTGAACAACAATAAAAATGCTATTTAAACTTACAAGAATGATTCCCCCTTTTCCACCAAAACACATACACACATACATATGCTTCTCTCCAATATTGCATGCAGTTTCTACAAATGATAAGCATGTTTTATTATCTTGAACATCTGTAATTTTTTTCCAGATGGGTGACAATTTTAAGTATTTTCTGTTTTTACTCTTCCATTTGATCATTTTCAATAGTTGTATCTCTCATTACTTAAGTTTTTATGTTCTTAAAATTAAGCCAGGTAAATTTAGAGAGTTGAATATGGATTTTGAAGAAGGATGTGATACCAAATCAAGCAGGATTTAAGTTTTTCTTTTCCTTAATAGCTTCCAAAGAAAAGGACAGGACAGCTTTAAAGTAACTACTTAGTTTATTTTTAGAATTCTGTCTGGCTCTTTATTTTTAACACTTACAGAATATAGTAGAATGGGAATTAAAAATTGAATTAAAGGAATATTTAGCACTTGAGTTGAAATGACTGTAGTTTAGACTCAAATCTGGAGAGATTTTATTTAAAAACACAAACTACCTTGATTCTACCACTTATGTTTGCAGTGTTATTTATTACTTAGAATAAGTTGACTAGACTCTCACTACCTTAATTTTCCCATTTGTATAATCATCTCATAGCTATGCTTGTGAAGAGCAAATAAATAATAATGTATATAGAGCATGATACATATAAAGCTTTCCATAGTATTAGCTAATGTTAGTGAGATTGGCTTCTCATGGACTTAAGATTGCTCATTTGTAAAACAAGAGGTTGGACTCTTCATATTTATATTGCTGTTTATTATAAATATTTAAAATTTTATAACTTTTCATGATTAAGTTAAAATGATTACTGTGTACTCTAGAAGTCATCTAATATACCTACTCTTACAGATGAAGACAGTGAGGCCCAGGAGCTTTGCATGCCCAAAGTCAAATAGCTATGTAGTTACAGACTCAAGCTGAAACAGATTTTTAAAAAAATATTTTAAAGAGAATATGCTATTTTTCTTTTATACTAGATTGAATTATTGGCACAATATTTATTAAACCTATTTGTGAACATAAAAGTATATTTGGTACCTCTAGTGAGGGGAACACAGGAAGCAGAATGCAGATCAATATAAAACATCATGAAAAATGTTTTCATGAGAATATCTTAGTGCTTAAATATACTACTTTTATATATAACAGATGGCCTAACATTGGAAGAAAATTATTAAAAACAGAATACTTTTTGAAAATTTAAAATTTGAAGATTAAATGTTATTTTCTTTCTTCATCTTAGGGTACAGTCAGTGGTGTGCTGCTAGTTACACCAAATAATATAATGTTTGATCCACATAAAACTGACCCTTTGGTTCAAGAGAATGGCTGTGAGGAATATGGCATCATGTGTCCAATGGAAGAGGTGATGTCAGCTGCAATGTACAAAGAAATTTTGGATAGCAAAATAAAGGAATCCTTACCCATGTAAGATTGGTATTTATATTCCTTTGGAATTTTATTGCATCTAGGTAGATGACTCTGGTTTAATACTCTTAGTTTTTTTTGTTTTGTTTTGTTTTGTTTTTTTGCTTTCAAGTATTTTTTATTAGTTTTATTATAACCGCTTTTCATTTTATCAACAATGAAAAAGTACAGTCTGAAAAGATTATATTTAACACATTTTGAATAATTAGGAATTGTTCTAGATTTATATTTGTATAATTGGTCAGAACTGGATATTTAAAAGTAACCTATAAACTTTATTTAATTTAGTGTTTACCAGCCCTTTTAATTCAGACACAGCATTCAGAATTTTAAATTATTCCTGTGACTAATTCAAGGTAATATAAGTAGACTAGGATAGCATTCAAATTTTTCTTAGAACAGCCTGAAGATTCTGGTGTGGGATCTGAGGGAGATCCCATGAGCATCCTTCTCCCTCAGTTGACCTTGAAAAAGTTAACCTTGGAATATACTGATCAAGGGATTCTTACGATTCAAATAACATAGTTATGAGACTGCAGCTCAGCATGGCCTTTGAAAGTAATATGCTTAACCAAAGGAATGACCAGAGAGAAAAGAAAAGAATAAAGAATAAAAGTAGAAGGTAATATACAAAGAAAGGAGTGAGAACAGAAAAGAACACTTTCCATTCCTCTACACATACTTTGTCAAAGGTTTAAAAATTGGCTTCACTTTAACTGATATTGAGATATATATATCCTTTTATTAGCCCACAGGGATGTGGATCATTGTATGAAAATTAACCCTTGTGGTGCAGAACTGCTTACATAGGAGAAAAACAAATTATTTTTGTTTCTGAGACAGAGTACATGAGTTGTTAGGATACATGTGATAGAATAAAATCCCGTATTCAAACAGTCTCCATTCTACCTTCTTTCCAATAGAAATTATTTTGGCTTTGTAAACTCACCTGTAAAGGTGCAGATAATTCCTAGAATATCTTCATCCAAAGTCACTTTCAGGAAATAAATAATATTCGGGTGGGGTGGGGGGATGAGACAAGGGTGAAAGAGTAAAGGATTAGATTTAAAAACGAGAAGATTATTTAAGTATGTATATATTGTCAGTCACTGTGAGGTTCACTTTCTGTTGCCCTGCTTTTTTATTTTTATTATGATACTTTGGGATTCTTTTATGCTGAGTAATCTGTAAGTATTCCACTAAGATTCTGTAGTGCTCTTCTTCTTGCAAATTACTGTTTTATTATTTAGAATGTCCCTGGTAAGACATGCATTTGACCCAAACATTTAAAGAAATTCCTCCCTAAAGAAGTCTTTCAGTCTTGCCTTGTGAATTAATCAAAAACAATATTTGGCAGTGAATCAGATAAATCAAGTAGTTTTGCAGAGTAATGTCATGTGTAGCAATACTGAGGTATAAGATTTGATTGATTTCCTTCTGTCTTCCACTTGGAAAGTTGATTTCAAAAGTAGTGTTCTAGAACTGTATTAAGCAGTAGCAACATCATTGGCATAGTCTTTCAGCATTTTAACTCTGAAGGTTTTACAGTCCATATACAAATGTGTGTCTTCTTACATTTGTTAACTTTATCTCCTACCTAATGATCTTATTAAATGTGCACGTACAGTTTCTCAAAACTTTTGCCTTTTCCAAGTGCCAAGACCGTATCTATGCAATTTGAGTGAATCACCAGTAGATGACACTATTACATCTTTAATAGCACAAATTAGATGCTTATGTTTCTTTCCGTGAATCAAATGCAAGAGAGACAAAACAGACAGGAGTTGTAATTCAACTGAAAAGCTTTTTAAAAAATAAATATTTACCTATTCTAGTTAAAAAATTTTATGCATACTCATTATATTAAATTTGGAAAATATCACAAGGAAAGAATTAAATAGAAGTTACCCAGCTTCACATCCAGAAACAGCCAATTATTTGTTTGAACTTATCTCCTATACTTATAAAAATGTTAGTAGTTTTTCCACTCATGTTAATTTCCATTTGTCACAAACTACTTTTTAACCATCGTTTTAAATTTATTTTATTTCATGCTTTATGTAGATGTTTGTACTGCCTCCTTCCAGAACTTAAGCTATCTAACGTTGAACATTAGTACTCCTATATACAAATGCCATTAAACATGGAAATCTTGATAGAATTATTAACTATTCACATATCTAGTATCTGAACCTTTAGCTGAACAAGTTTTTTTCTGAATTATTAAGAGTTGTTGCTGGTAGCCTAAAGAATTCCCGTAAGTATTTTTGTCTCCGTTTTATTCTAGTTGGTCTTCAGCTTTGCATTTGAGGTGCATATTTTAGTGTAATCTCTATGTACATGTAAATAAGCACTGGATGTTTGTGTGTGTCCATGTGTGTAATATCTGTGTATTTTTTCTTTACTAAGACATTTAAAATTTTAATCCAAATTTTATCTAAGCTTGTTTTCCATATTCCCGTAATCAGTAAATTTTAGTGTAGAATTAGAGCTTCACCCAAAACTTATATTTTCAGCTTCTTTAAGGTGGATTAATTCAGGAAATCTTATGTTGATATTTCTCAGATACCTAGATATTGCAAAAGCTTGACTTAACTGCTTACTTGGTCTGTCTGTATAAATCAAATTTTTGATGTGCTGTTGAGATATATGCTACACCCTTTTCTAGAAACCTTTTTAGTGATAACTAATTTAGTATTAAGTTTGTAGGAAATAAAATAGAATTTAAAAAGTAACAACTTTTAATTCTGTTTACTGGCAGAGAAATAGATCAGGTATCAGGAAGGGACTTCTGCCATTTAAAGAAAATGACAAGAAGTCATACTGATGAAATAGACTCCAGAACCCGCGATGCAGGTAATGATAGTGCCAGCACAGCCCCGAAGAGCACTGAGGAGTCTCTTTCTGAGGACGTGTTCACGGAATCAGAACTCTCTCCTATACGAGAGGAGCTTGTCTCTTCAGATGAGCTTCGACAAGATAAATCATCTGGTGCGTCATCAGAATCTGTGCAAACTGTCCATCAGAGTGGCATAGAATGCTCAACAGCCATTTCAGAGTCTACTAATACACCTGATCACTTAAAATCTGATTCTGGACATTCTACAAATGAAATTGGGACAACTTCTCTTAAAATAAATTTAAATAATCTGGAAAGAGCCATGAAGGAAGATCAAGCTACGGATAATTTTCAGGAAATATCTGGCCCAAAAGAACAAAGCACAAGTTTAAAAGATAATGCAGACCAGGATTTTCTTCTTAATGAGAATTTACTACATCAAGAAGAGGGTGAAAAAGAAAGTATGCCTTGTGAGGAAGCAGGAGATTTTAAACAAAAGCAAACTGTCAACAAAGGAAAACAAGGAAAGGAGCAAAATCAGGACTCTGAGACAGAGGTAGAAGAGCTACGGAAACTCTGGAAAACCCATACTATGCAACAGACTAGACAGCAAAGGGAAAATATTCAACAGGTGTCACAAAAAGAAATTAAACATAAAATCGCACCTGCTGATTTAGAAGGTAAGTGTTAAGCAATATATAAAGTTAATTCATCTTATCACATGTTGTCTTCCTCTTTCCTCATAGACTGAAAAGCTGCAGTATCTTAAGCTACTCTGAAGGATGATCTAGTGGCCCTTGACTAATTTTTCTCTGGGGATAAATATGTGGTCTCTAGTTCCTAGTCTTGTCTTTTCTTATCCGGTGGTGGATTGTACACGTAATGAGCATCTTTTCCACTGCATTTAGATACTCTTGTATTCCATCTTTAAAAAATTTCTTGAAAATGCACGCAAGCTCTATGATAGTTATGACTTTTCCATTTTTCTCTTAATTCTTGGTATGTTACCTCATTAAAATGTCTTTTTTCACTGCACATAAAATATTGCAATTTGTAGTTGCCAAAGTTTGTAATTCTGCCTTTAAAAAAATGCAATTAAACATAAAAATTTATTTCTTACAGTATTCCAGGTGTCCAGAGTTTGTCATTGTTTGATTAGTTTTCCTTTATAAAGCACTGAGGATAAATTAAAACACTATTTCTCTATCAGTTTTGGTTTTTAGTACTGTTTACTTATGAAAATTATAGACTATGTTTTATTTCTAATATACAGTGCTTCCCCTTAATACATAATAAATGGAGTATAGTTCAGTTATCTTAGTTAGCATTTATTATACTCTATTAAAATAGGATTCTAAATCACTCCAATCTGCAAATGAACTTTTTAAATTAAACTCCAGAGTAAATTATTGCTAAAATACATATAAAATAAAATTTACAATAGTAACCATTTTTAGGTGTAAAATTTAGTGACATTAAAGTACCTTTACATTGTTGTGTAGTCATCACCACTATCCATTTCCAGAACTTTTCCATCTTTCCAAACAGAAACTATACCCATTACATAGTAATTCCTCATTCTTTCCTTACTTTGCTCCTGCCAACCACCATTTTACTTTTTGTCTCTTTGAACTTTTGTTTCTACATGAGGCACCTCATTTAAGTGGAATCATATAGTATTTGTTATTCTGTGTGTGACTTATTTCCGGTAGGGTAATACCTTTAAGTTTCATCCAAGTTGTAGCATGTTTCAAAATTTCCTTCCTTTTATATTTTATATTCCATTATAGAGTTGACTATTGAACAACATTGAATGAACTTTGCAGGTCCACTTCTACATACTTTTCAAAATACAGTACAGTACTATAAATTTTAAGTGTATTTTTTAATATTTGTTCTTATGATTATCTTAGCATTTTCTTTTCTTTAGCTTACTGTATTCTAAGAATATAGTATATAAATCATTATATTATTGGTAAAGCTTCCAGTCAGCATTAGGCTACTAGTAGTTAGGATTTTTAGGGTCAAAAGTTATACTCCAGTTTTGACTATGTAGGGAGTCAGTGTCCCTAACCCCTGCATCATTCAGCAGTTGACTTTATATACCACCTTTTTTTTTTATGTGTTCATTTGTTAATGTACACTTGGGTTGTTTCTACCTTTTGGCTATTGTGAATAATCTTGCTATGTACTTTGGTGTACAGATATTTATTTGAAACCCTCCTTTCAAGTTTTTTGGATATATATCCAAAGAGGATTTGCTAGATCCAGTGGTAATTCGGTGTTTAACTATTGTGAATAATCTTGCTATGTACTTTGGTGTACAGATATTTATTTGAAACCCTCCTTTCAAGTTTTTTGGATATATATCCAAAGAGGATTTGCTAGATCCAGTGGTAATTCGGTGTTTAACTTTTTGAGGAACCCCCAAACTGTTTTTCACAGTTGCTGCACATTTTATATTCCTACCAGCAATACACACAAGTTTGGTTCAGTTTTTAAAATACATGTACTCTGTTTTCATTTTCTTTGTGCCATCTTTTTTTTAGATATCCTAATGATATTCAGTAGATATTAAAGAATTAATTTACTCAAAGCTCTATAAAAGATTGAATAATTATTTTGTAATGCCTTTTTCTTTATTCAGAATTAATATTCATTAAATTACCCATTTGACAAAATGGGAGATTTTTAGAAAATTTATAAAAATTACCCAAAATTCATCCATGAAATAATCATTGTTAACATTTGGTGTATATATCTTTGATTTTTGGTGTGTATATGTATATACATACACATATAAATACATATGTATACAATTTTGGTATTTTTATCTATACATGTTTTTTATGTAAAGTCAGGATTATAGTGTTGTACCTTTTTTTCACTTAATATTTTATGTCATGAATAATTTCCCATGTCTTATGGTTTTTTGAAAATATGGCTTTTAATGGCCCTGTATTTTAACCATTTCCATGCTGGACATTAAGTTGTTATTAACAATTTGTATTGTTAAGATATTTCCTGTCTTTGGTATTGTAAAGAATACTGGTGTGAATTTGATTTCTTTGTGTCTGATGGTTGCCTTATATTTTGAAATTTTTGAAAAAAGTAAAATGAGGGATATGTTTATAATGTGGTAGAATGCTTTAATTTTAGTGGGTTTGTTGAGGTATGAAATTTGATGGGGAGGGAGCTCCTGTAACAAAATACTAAAGGAGAAAAATTGATAGATAAGTTTAGATATAGGTATACCTGTATTAACTTTGGGTTCTTATTGAGGGGAAAAGGAATGAAAATCTGTTTTAGTAACTAATTTTAAGTAACTAGAGGTTCTATAGTAAGGAAATATTCCATGTTTCTGATCTTTACTGACTTTATAACAACATGGTTTAATAAATATACAACTGTGGAAAATAATTGTGGGGCAAATGGTAGAAGTTCACTCTTAACCAGATGCAAATATTGAGGCTAAGATAGATTTGTGCACCTTGCACGATACAGAAGAAAGCCATGACTAGTACCCAGTGCTCCTGACCACAAATAAGTGCTTTTACTTCCATAGTATGCCACCGTTGTAGCTAGTAATGTCCAGAATCCTGAATTCAGTCATAGCATCAGACTTCTGTATACCTATGTCAGCATCTCTGTTTGAAAGAGTTAGAGATCATTCATAATAAATTGTCCAAACAGGTGGCTGCATCCAGCATATTGTTGATTGTTTTAGCCTACCTCACATATATGTAAAAGCTTCATTAATTTTTATTAAATTTTTGTCTGTAATAACTGGATTTAAACCTTTAAAAATTCTACAAATGGTTTAGATGTTATTCTAGAAGGCTGATAGAGAATACTCAGAAAAATAGATATGTGCATGTAATTAATAAAGTTGTTCCAAGCAAAAATTTAATGAAAGAATTCTTAAACCTTTCCCCTTTTCCTGATATGCTTAGACATAATATCATTTCTTAACTTGGGTGCTACTTCATGAGTCTTTTTATTACTTGGCACTTTACCTTTAGAAGAAAATAAGTTACTTATGAGAATTCATCTAAATGACTGTCAGTAAATTAAATTTTATTCTGTATTACTTGTCAGAAGTTTGAAGGTAAACATTAATTAAAATAAATTATATAAGCATGGTGTTTGAGAATTGCAAGAATTCTGTATTTCATTTCTAGGTTCTGTACTTTTAAAAGAAAAGAGAAGGCATCGATTACATAAGTTCCTATGTCTCAGAGTTGGAAAACCAATGAGGAAAACATTTGTATCTCAAGCAAGTGCGACAATGCAACAGTATGCGCAGAGAGATAAGAAACATGAATATTGGTTTGCTGTACCACAAGAAAGGTAAAAAACAAAGACTAAAAAAACATTGAGATTCCTTGAATTAAAACTATCTTAGATGTCACTTAACACCAGTGGAAAAGTACTTTTAAAAAATGGTTTATGATTAAAACTTAACATTAAATCTTTTTAAAATTACCTTTTTAATGATTTATTTATTTGAGAGGGAGAGAGAGTGTGTGTGTACATGGGCTTGCACACGATTTGGGGAAGGGGCAGAGGGAGACAATCTTCAAGGAGATTCTGCTGAGCATGGAGTCCAACTTGGGCTGGATCTCACAACCCATGAAATGATGGCCTCAGTCAAAACAGAGCCAATTGCTTAACTGACTGAACCACAGGATCCCTTAAAATTATTTAGCTCTTATTTTGTACTTTTTAATTTACCCCATTTTAAATTTTATTTGTTTGTGATTTAATGCAAAAAAAAAAGTGAATATCTTCCTAGTTTTAGTGGTAAAGAAACCTAGTTAAAATGTCTCAGAGAGGGAGGCAAACCATAAGAGACTCTTAACTGTAGAGAACAAACTAAACAGTTGCTGGAGGCAGGAAGGTCAGTAGGGGATGAGCTAAATGAGGGATGAGTATTAGGGAGGGCACTTATTGTGAAGAGCACTGAGCACTGTATCTGAGTGATGAATCACTGAAATTCTACACCTGAAACTAATATTACACGATGCGTTAACAAGAATTTAAATAAAAACTTAAAAAAAAAGTCTTAGAGCAAGAAGGTTCATCAAAATATTAAACAGTATGACCCCTGCCTCAAGGCAGGTAATAATATAATCCCTTTTTATAATTTAATTATCCCTGCTAATTAATAGCCAAGGAAACATAGATATTTTCACTATAGTAAACAAAATTGAAAATGGGATCCAGAGACTTGAAAGATTAGACCATTTATCCCTGAACCAGTAATACATTGTGTATTCCTGGTATCATTAAAAGTTAAACACATGAAATTTCTGTAAACTTGGAAAAGTTCTGTATAATGTCCAGGTTTTAAAATAGTCAGTTAGTAAATTGTTTACGTGTATTTTAGATAATTAGGTCATCGTTTGAATGAGGTCACAATTGCTGGTTCAGTTTCCTTTCCTATCACTAGTTTCTTTAAGGATAAAAAAAAAAATTTACCTTGCATAGCATCTGAGTGTACTCAAAAGCATGCCAAGAAAAATCTAAATAGTTTCTCAGAACAACTTGACAGAACACAGCCAACTAGATTTAGGTTAATTTCTTCCTGCCATTCGGCTTCATTATCTTTTTAAATAAAGCATAGTATATGTTGTATGTATTTTAAGTCTTCTAGTTTTTTGAAGATACGTTACAAATATCATTTTATAGTTATAGCTAGGAGCACAGAATAGTAGGTCTGTTATTAACAGTCACTTGTTCTAACAGGACAGACCACTTGTATGCCTTCTTCATTCAGTGGAGTCCAGAAATATATGCAGATGACACTGGTGAATATACCAGAGAACCTGGATTCATAGTAGTGAAGAAGATTGATGAATCTGAAACAAATGAGGATTCTACTAATGAAGCAGCAGCCAGAGAGTGGGAGGTAAGGAGAAATATGTGAAGATTTCATTGATCTTTTTGCTTTTTGTGAATTTATAGCTTTATGGTAGTACAGGCAAAGTACAAGTGATCTTTGTACCAAAGAGTGATTTTTTAAGGGTTTACCATCCATGTATATATGTTTACTGAATGAATCTGATTAGTAACCTGGATTTTTTTGCTTTAAAATATTAAAGAAGCAACTGATTGGCAGTAAAATGACTTTTATTGAGTGCCTTTTAGAATATTAATTGCTGTTTTACTAATTTATATAAAACATTTCTTATCTGATTCATTTTAGTATCACTTCCTGCATGGAGGAAGTGCACCAGTCATTTAATACGTTCATGTCAATTAGCACTCCTTTCTAAGTCCATACTCAAGCATTATTTTGAAATGAATTTACAATAATGCTAGGGAAGCTGATGCTAATTTTACAAAATGTAAAATTTAACATGCTCAAATATATTGAACTTCTTTAAATGGACAGAATAACAGTAATTAACTTTCTGTAACCTCTTAAAGATATGTCTTTTAATATTACATAATCATGTTTTTTATATGCTTTGTCTTATTGCATTGATAGAGTAACAAAATCTAGTTTTTCTGTTGTGGTTGCCTGGATTAATATCTTCTTGATGCATTAGAAAATATAGAGCAGATGCTAAAATGTGATATTAAACAGAATTCAGTTTTGTTAATCACTTGGTGTTAATGTTTGTGGTTGTATATGTGATATGTGTTTATTGTACATGTACTCAACATGTATAATGATTGGAGGTATACATGGCATGTCTTTCAACCTGATTTTGAATTGTTTAAGTTCATTCTGTGTAGTATATACAGCATCAGTTTCTACTGTAACTCTAATACAATGGAGGGAAAGAGGTAACATATATTAAACATTTATTTTGGGTTCTCTTAATACTTAAACCAACATTATTAACTTCATACCAGCTTTATTCGCAATAGATCCCAAACTGGAAACAACCTGAATTCCTATCAGGAGAAGAATGAATAAATAAATTTGAGAATATTTCATAGAATTCCATATAACTTAGTTATAAAAAAGGTCTACTTGGACAGGCAACATATGGATGAATCTCACAGATAATGTGTTTAATTAAACCAAGCCAGGTGTAAAAGAGTATATGCTGTGTAATTCCATTTACATGAAGTTCAGTGGGTCAAAACTAATCAAAATTCTATCAGACCACCTGTTTCTGGGGGGATCGCTAGGGACAGGAGAGAACTTTATAGAATACTGGAGATATTCTGTATTTTTACGGGTGACAGTTAGTTACATGGGTGTTGACATATATAAAATCTCTGTGTATTTAAAATTAGCTTTAGGAGGCTTTTAAAATAGCTCAGATGATTGAAGATGGATACTTGTACTGCGGTACTATAGAAGGTGATGAAGTTTTTTAAACAGTTATTAGCTAGCTATTAAGACAGGATTTAATGACAGCTAGATAACTGAAATTTCTAATTTGGGTGACAAGGTGGGTTGCAATAATTTCAGTCAAGTAAGGGACCTTTCTCCATTGGGGCTGCTCTTAACCTTGGAAATAATAGGCTATCACTACTGATTGATTACTAATTCAATTCAAAGGAACTGCCTCAGTTCTTATGGCAGATTCTATAGGGTATAATTTCTGAAGAAAAAATAAATCTCTCCTCACCTGTTTTCAACCAGAATTCGAATAAAAAGGAAATGGAAGAGAAAATAATTTTAGAAACTTTTTGCTGCATTTTCTAGGAAAACAGTGGTGTACTGTCTAATACGGTAGCCACATCTTTATTATGTAGCTACTGAGTCCCTGAAATGTGGCTAGTGCAACTAAGGAATTGAATTTTTAAGTTTACTGACTAATAGTTGAATTTTAAAATGGATACTTGAATCAGTTATTGGATAAGTTTTTTATGTGCTTAGAACAATTAGGATATATGAATTTACTTTTTCAACTGTAAGTTTTAATCTAAATCTAAACAGCATCAGGTATTTCCTATGAAAATTTAATGTCTGAATTGAGAGATGCTGTAGTGTAAATATATTAATTCTTATACAATAGCTACTACTTGTAAGTAGCAATTTAGCACTTTTGAAATGTGGGTAGTCTGAATTGAGATGTTCTATAAATACAAAATATACACTGGATTTTAAAGATTTAGAATTAAAAGTATAAAATATTGGGCAGCCCTGGTGGCTCAGCAGTTTAGAGCCGCCTTCGACCCAGGGTGTGATCCTAGAGACTCAAGGTTGAGTTCCCATGTCGGACTCCCTGCATGAAGCTTGCTTCTCCCTCTGCCTGTGTCTATGCCTCTCTCTCTCTCTCTCTGTCTCTTGTGAATAAATAAAATCTTTAAAAAAAATAAAACTATAAAATATCAACTTTTATAATGTTTAATGACAGTATTTTAGATATATTGAATTAAATAAAAATCAAAATTAATTTAACTAGGTTTTTTTTTCTTTTTTAATGTAGTTGCTAGAAAATTTATAATTGTAATATGTCCTGCATGGCATTTCTCTTGTACCATGCTGGTCTAGTGCCTGATGGTTACTAGGTGCCTAAATAAAAAGCGTATCCTTTTTTCATCCAAAGTCCATTGTTTACATTAGGGTTTACTCTTGGTGAACAAATATATAATGACATAGAAAGTATTTTAAATGTTACATGTTTTAAAAATGGAAAGTTTTTTGAGTACTTAGGTAAAATTACTTCAAAATGTGAAATGCTGTTTTGGGGCCTTTTTTCTACATAGAGGTGGAAAGTAGGTGAGTTAGAATACAGGATGAACTTATTATGGCTGCCAACTTGGACATCAGTCTGTTTGATTAAAACTAGGTGCTCTACTCACTCTTATTCTGCCTCAGTGATACTTATAAGATTAGTATTCCTAACTGCTACCAAGCAGAAATATATTGCTAAGCAGAAATTTATACATTGGGAAAACTTTCACATATGATTAATTTATTCTGCTCTAGCTTCTCCTGTCCCTCTCCCAGTGTAAGTGGCAGAGGGCAGGATTTTGTCAGTTTCATATAGGACTATATCCTCAGCTAAGAACAATGGAAGGATATAATTCATTCTCAACAAATATTATATTACTATTATTAAATGGTTAATAAATTTTGGCAAATATTAAAATAGGATATACAAGTTTTACTCATCTTCCAAGATGGCCTACATCCTAAAATAAATTTTAATGTCAGTTGTAGTAAATATTTCGTCATAAATTTATAAACTCTGGAAGTTGGAATTAACTGGCAGTTCAGCCTCTCATTTTACATTTTACACTATTCTTGGGTCTGCTTTAACATAATTCAGTGATAGAGTTTATTACCTCAAAGGACAGTACTTTTCATTTTAGGACAACTCTGTTAGAAACTTTTTTTCGTACAGTTTAAAGAAACATAGGTTTGTAAGTTTAGTCTGTCTTTGTTCTACCTTTTGATGTACATCAACAACAAAAGTTTTCTATATACTGTGATAATGATAATTTGAAAGTATTTATTCCTTTTTAATCTTCTTCTAAGGTTAGTTTATCTAGTACTTCCCCCATTTATTAACTCTCTGTAGATTCAACACTGTCTTCATCATTACTCTCAAGGGTGTTAAAAACTTAATTCAAACTATAGCACCCCAAATTACTAAAATATGCACTTGAAATAGCAAGAAAGATTCTATAATATTTGAAACAATTTCAATTATAACCTATGCAAATTGAAAGTCTTACTGAAGATGATTAGAAAATACTGGAATTTAAAAATTAGAAATGATGAGAAAAGGAAGGAGTAAAGAAGTACAGTTGGAGATTTGTATAGTGAATTCCAGAGAGAGTTGAGAGCAGCAGAAACCTATATTCATTGAGAGCAGTTAGCCTGATTTTAAGGTTGTCAGGAATAAGAGCCTCTATTCTAAGATTCCTGATTATTGAAAGAATCTAAGAAGTCTGAGAAACCATGCATATAGCTCAAGGTGTGTAGGAGATTGATATCCTTTACCATATATTCTTTTTTGTTCTAGTTCAATCAGTATTGTTAGCATAAAAACATTGGCTTATATCAAGTTTATTTTTTCCAGCCATAGTATCTTAAGTTCCTTAATTATGAGTCCTTCTGCTATTGGGAGTTTAATAACCTTATGTTGCAACTGGAAAGGAACTACTGTAGATTCTTTTCCTCTAGTTTCTACTACTGTCACCAGTAGTAGAAACTTCTACTACTACTACTGACAGTAGTAGAAGTGGAGCATGTATACTGAGGATAGTATCTTTTGTGGGGCTTTGCAGTTTGGTGAAAAATGTTACTTTTGGGTTTTGTTGGAGAGTGTTTTTATAGATTTTCACTGACAAGGGAAGTATTTTAGTGGCCTTTCAAGAATGTGTAGGAAGATCTTGAGATAAAAGTGGGGAAAGATGCCTATTGACATCATTTCCTGATGATAATGCTATGATTTGATAAACATACAAAAATAGAGATACGTGGTATGAATTTGCATATATCATCACTCAGCTTTATCAGCTTATTCCATCTATAAACCTTCCTTCTCCTCAGTTCACATTTCTTCAAATGTCATAATTATGTTTAAAATATATGTAAGCTGGGGGCACCTGGGTGGCTTAGTGGTTGAGCATCTGCCTTTGACTCCGGGTTGTGATCCCGGAGCCTGTGTGTGTGTGTATACATTATATATAATAAGAATAAATTTTTACAACTTGTTATTTGAATCCAGATCCAGCTAAGCTCCAAATGTTTCAGTTAGCTAAAATGTCTCTTAAGTCTGTAAATGTAGGTTCTCTGTCCATTTTTTTTGCTGTGCTTTGCCTTTTTCCTTGTAATTTTCATTTTTAAGAAATTATATTTTTTTCTAGAATGTCATACAGTCTGAATTTTGCTGTTCATATCCCCAGAGTCATTAACATGTTCTTCTGCCTTAGATCTAGAGTAACCCATTTAATTATAGACTGTTATCTTTATTCTATAGATAATTTCTCTAAGCTTGTTTCTTATTTGGCTAAAATCCTCATAGTAACACGTCATAATAGTTAATCTGTAATTCAATCAGTTGTCCTTTTCTCCACACCAGATTCTCAATCTTGGCAGAACCTTTGAGTCATTTGGGAGAGCTTTCAAAAAGCATTGCCTCAGGGTCACCTCAGACCAAATAAAAATCAGTATTCTGTAAAGCTCTTCACATGATGATATTGTACATGATGAAAACTGTGCTACTCCATGTCATCACTTCAGATGTTATGTTAAATATTGCTAAATCCTAAGCTGGGAGATTTTTTCAGACTGTATTAATCATACCATAGTTTAATTTTGAAGGCCCTGTCATGCAAGTTACGTTGCATAAAATATTTTTCAAGATATTCCTATTTTGTGTGTTGCATCTGCACACCAAAAACTTAAATTTGGTTCAGTGTGGAGAAAGGTTTCCTTAATCATTTTATGCCTTGATTTTTAAAAGCACAGTTTTTTGTTTGTGTGTGTGTTTCTTATCAGTAACAGCCAGGCTGAATTACTTCAGGCATAGCTCCCTAACACACCAAAGGATTTTTATCACATTGTGTGCTCAGAGGCACTACAAGGAGAGGGAAACCAAGAAACATACCACTCTGTAAGTCATTGATCTGCACCTCTTGAATTTGTCCATCAAATGCTCTTTAAATGATGTACTTGACAAGTACACAAGAGTCTAGTAGCACAGTCTAACACAGCAGCCACAATATCTTAAAGTATCTTTGAAGCCTGTTTTATCTGAGATTCATATGAATTTTGCATTCATCTTTTTATCTGCTGTAATATAAAAAGAATTTTAAAAATTTCTTATGAAGCAGAAGTGAAACTATAGTAATATAAAAGTCAAATTTCTCCTGTCATCAGGTGCCACGTGGCTTAATGGCTGACCCCGTAGGCTCTATCACCCACAGCTTCACATGCCAATCCAAGAGTCTCTAAAAGTCTCTAATAGTCTATTAGTCTAATAGTCTCCTGTAGTCTTAGAGACTCTATTTGAATCCTCTGAAAGTATGTTTGGGTTTCAAAGTGTCACATGTTTTGGACATGCCAGTCTTGCTGCTAAATGATTCAGGCCTCAAAAATGGAGCTCTTTAAGCTACAATTGCTTGTGCCACTTCCTTTCAGTTGACTTGCACTCCTTTCGGGATAAGAACTGGCAGAAAAAGTTTTCCATTTTTTCATCTTTAAAGTTAATTTTATCCCACCTACAGTTCAATATCTTTCAGACTCCAAACCTACTAATTAAGACATGCAGTGCCCCTGGGATAAGAAAACAATTAAGCAATTGACTTCATTAAATTAGCTTTCATTGATTTATTTAGAAGTTTACCTCCCAGGTTTATACTTTTTGATTAAACTTTAAAATAGGAGTTTACTAGTACTAAGTGCCAGTAGATTATATGGCATAATAGTATTTTTTATTCTTAAAAGTAATGATTAGTATTAGAAGCATTTCATACCAGTCTAGTCCTCACTTCTCTTGCCAAAATATTGATAAAAATGTATTTTGTTCAATTTTTGGTTTCTGAGATGATTTCAGTTCTTTGGTGAATATTTTATTTTTTATACTATCTGATAATGAGTATTCTAATATTCGTTCTATTAAACAGAAAGGTTATTTTTAATTAAGGCACAAGTAATGCCAAAATTAAAATCGAGGTGATACATAAAACAAAATTCCTTATTACTTCTCAGCGTAGCTGGCAAAATCCATACAGAATTGTTTTTGTTCAAAATGAAATTATTCTATCTCTAAGTCACTAAATAGAGCAGCTGTATATATTAAAGGCAATTAAAGAAAAATATACTTTTTTACATTGATAAGATCATATAATATTACAAACCAAAACTCCAAAAATAATTTAATGAATCATTAAATTAAAATTATCAAATATTTTAATAATAATTAAAATTTAATTTTAATTTAATAATTTAATAATGTAATTATTAAAATATTTGATTATTTTAATTATTGACAAAAGGGTAGAAATCAAAAACATTGCATTCATCAATGCATTAAAAACAATTAGAATTTGGAGGACTGTCAATGTATCTGTTGCAGACACTTGCAGATTTCTTAAGTTTTTAAGCGTTACTTTCTAAATATTAAAGCAATTAGAATTTATGAGTTAATACAAGTTGTCTTAATATTTCCATATTAAATATTTATTATTTTAAAGATTTATTATTTTAAAGATTTTATTTATTTATTTATGAGAGACATAGAGAGAGAGAGCCAAAGATACAGGCAGAGGGAGAGGCAGGCTTCACGTAGGGAGCCCGATGCAGGACTTGATCCCGGAACTCCAGGATCAGGCCTGAGCCAAAGGCAGATGCCCAACCGCTGAGCCACCCAGGCATCCCTCTATATTAAGTATTTTTAAAATCACTTTATTGAGGTAGGATTAACATACAAAATCTCTGCATATTTATATGTACAGCTTGATAAGCCTGGAGTCAAGTATACATCCATGAAACCATCATCACAGTTATAAATACATCCATCATCTCCAAGAATTTCTTCCTACTCTCATTATTACTATTATTATTTTGTAATAAGAATACAACATAAAATATATCCTCTTAGCAAACTCTCAAATATAACAATACTGTATTATTATAGGTACTGTGCTATACAGTAGATCCCTCCCCAGTTCTAGACTGTTCATAAGTTTTCTCATATTAGCATTGGGCGCTCATTAATCATGCCCAATGTCTGTTTTGACTAATAAAAATGTTAGCTTAGGATGTTATCTACCTCAGGAAAATTTTGAACTAATGTTTTGCTTTTTGTTAATACTCTCCCTTGGTAATTGGCCAAAAGTTACAGGCTATCATATTTCTATTAAAAAATCCAAAATGTTATTTAGTATTGATTGTGAGAAGAGACAGGATGGATAAATGACAGATTAATTTATTTTTTAACAACACAAAAATCAATTGTATTTCTATAAACCAGCAGTGAACAACTAATTTATGATTTTAAACATTAAAATTACTTCTAAAATATTACCTTAAATATTGAATAGGGTGAATTTTATATATTTGCCCCTGATAGACCACTCCCAACACAGAAGAAATCTCATAATTTCAACACCAATAAAGTAAGTAGAGGAAACGAGATTGTTGAGTATCTGAATCATCAGAATGCTTGAATATGAATTATGATCCACCAACTGGTTATGTTTTTAAAAGTACTTCATTTTATAGTCTTGTTATTTTTCACTAATGGTAAATTGATATCTCTTTCAAGCTCTGGGATAACTAGAAATATTTAAATGATCTAATATATTTTCTAAACACAATGAAAAAAAGGCAAGAAAGATTTACTGAACTCATTTTTTATGTCTGCTAGGTATTGTGTTTATTAATTAGGAAGCATTTGGCTTCAAGAAACAGAAAACCAGGCTTAAATAGCTTAAATCAGTTGTTTTCTTAATTGAGATATAATTGATATATAGCATATCAGTTTCAGATATTCAACATGAAGATCTGATAATTTGTATATATTACAAATGATCACCACAGCAGGTTTCAAGTATTTGTCACCTGAATATTGGTAATTTTTTTTCTTGTGATTAGGACTTCAAGGTATAGTTTCTTAGCAACTTTCAAATATCCAATACAGTATTAACTATAATCACCATGTATGTTATATCCTCATGACATATTTTAGAATTGAAAATGTATACTTTTTGTCACACACACCCCCCCCCCCCCCCCCCCCCGCTTCACCCATTTTGCCTACCTCCAGCTCCTTGCCTCTGGCAACCACCAGTCTATTTATCTGTGAGCTTGGGTTTTGTTGTTTTAAATTCCACATGTGAGATCATAAAGTACCTGTCTTTGTCTTAATTCACTGAGCATAATGCTCTCAAGGTCCATCCATATTGTTGTAAATGGCAAGATTGCATTCTTTTTATGGCTGGATAGTATTCCAGTGTGTGTGTGTGTGTGTGTGTGTGTGTGTGTACACATGTGTACCATTTCATCTTTATTTATTCATCAGTTAATGGGCACTTAGGTTGTTTCAGTTGGTTGTTGTAAATAATGCTGCAGTAAACACAGGTACATATATATTTTTGAATTTTTTTGTTTTCTTTGTATAAATATGTGTAATGTGTAGTAAGATGAATGTGGGGATAATTACAGTGTGCATATGGGGGACTGTGGGAGAGATCTTAGGGTAAGAGTGGTGGGGCTGGTTGGGGAGATGGGAGACTAGCTGAGTGGGAGGTAGAATATTTAGTGTGGAGTCTGCTGCATGCTTTGTGTGTACATTTTGGAATGTGGAGGAAGCTGTGGAGCTGTGGGCGTGGTTCAGTGTGTGTGTGTGTGTGTGTATACTATAAAGGTGGTATGTGTGTGAAGGGTGGTGTCATGTATACACAGCTTTGTGTGAACACACAAGATAAAGGAGGAAGAGCTGATTTAAAATATGGAGACGGGACGCCTGGGTAGCTCAGCGGTTGAGCATCTGCCTTCAGCTCAGGTCGTGATTCCGCAGTCCTGGGATCGAGTCCCACATCGGGCTCCCTGCGAGAAGCCTGCTTCTAACTCTCTGCCTGTGTTGTGTCTCTGCCTCTCTCTATGTGTCTCTCATGAATAAATAAAGTCTTTAAAAATAAAATAAAATGAAATACGGAGAAATATTCAGGCATACTATTATATGCATTGATATTCTACTTAAAATTGAGCTCTAGGAAGTTTTAATTTATAGCCGTAATATTTAATCTTAAATATTCACTTATTTGGTTATGTTCAGCATACCACTGATTAGTGAAGTATATGTTGGTATAATAAATATAAGTAGTTTTTTCAAGAGGGATGCCTGGATGGCTCAGTGGCTGAGCATCTGCCTTCAGCCTGGGCACGATACCGGGGTCCTGGGATCAAGTCCTACATCGGGCTCCCCACAGGGAACCTGCTTCTTCCTCTGCCTCTGTCTCTGCCTCTCTCTGTATTTCATAAATAAAATCTTTTATTTATATAAATAAAGTACCTTTTCAAGAAATTAGCTATTAGAAAATGCAGATTTAAAATGGACTGTATAGGGGCACCTGGGTGGCTCAGTCAGTTCGGCATCTGCCATTGGTTGCAGTCATGATCTCAGTCAGGGTACTGGGATCAAATCAAGCCCCATATAGGGCTCCCTGCTCATCAGGGAGTCTGCTTCTCTTCTGCCCCTCCTCCTGCTCATGTGCTCTCTCTCTATCTCAAATAAATAAAATCTATAAAAAAGCAAAAATGGACTGTATAAACAGGTAAAGGAATTTTCGGGTCACTTAAATATTTGTGTAGGATTTATTTGTAGTGAATTGGCTTTATTTTTACATAGGCATTTTATGAAATTTGAGAGTTGGAGGTACTCAAAGAATCATTGTTTAAAAAATGGTCACATAAAGATGACATTTTATTGGATTTTTAGATTTAAATAAAGAATAGATATATGACTGATTGCATGAGCCAAAACAACAAAATGTTAGTGGAAATCATTTATGCACTCTAGGAGGGAGTCTGGAAACTGCATTTAGTACTTTTTTATGATAGATATTTTTAGTGTATTTCTTACTATACTAGTGTTTGCAAATACATGCTCTGTGTCTTTAAACTTTTGAGCCCTTTTTTGCACATTTGGGTACAGTGCAACCAAACTTAAACATGGGAAACCTTCTCTTCCCTCCCTGGTTTTACAGTCTCCACTCAGAACTATCTTTGCAATGGATACTACTTAGCGATTAGCTCTGTGTCTTGTCAATCAAATCTTTGTCCCTAGCAAACTGTTTTGTCACTGTAGTAGAGCTCTTGTGCTGAAAATTTATCTTTAACAGAGGAAGAATGCTTTTTAAAACAGTCCTTATGAGATTTAATTTAACTTAATTTGCTCTGGAAAGGAAATGTCTCGTCTCTGGTATGGAAAAAAAGGGAGAAGACATCAACCAATTAATCATAAATATACTCTGGTAAATCTTAGTCAATGATTTCAATTTCTCTGTTTACTAGTCTTTATGGTGACATGATGCAAAAATATACAATTCCTGAAAGCTTAAGCAGAGAGAATATTTGTAGAATACAAAGTTGTATGATTACAGAGAAGTGTGAAGTACTTTATTTCTGCTAATCCTAAATATCTTCAAAAAAGGAAATGAATAAACTGTAATTTTGTTTTGTAAAAGTGCATTGACTTTCCTAGTTTACAGTAACAGGAAATTATTAAATCTTTATTACTACCTTAGTTTTTAATTTTAGTTGTAGGAAAATATTCAGAATTTTTTTCTTAAGAAATTGAGTAGAACAATCAGAGTGAATTAACTTTAATTTTTGACTGGATCCCAGACTAGGGACATTTATAATATTGTGTATTAAGACAATTATTTTAGTTATCTTGAGAAAAGTCTCCTTTAAACTATTCTAAAATTTTCCAGCGGTGCTACCTAATACAAAACTTTAAAAGATACTCTCTCTAGCCAGGAGAAATCTCAGCCTTACTATTTTGAGAATCCTTTTATTTTTTAGTAAAAATATGTGTGCATTATTTGTTAGAAAATATACTGCCAGTTGCTCTTTCTGTGGTAATTCAAGATTATAACTTGCCTTATGAATATTATTTTTACTGTAATTGTGGATGATTTAAATAAAGCTAGACACATACTTAAAACCAAAAATGACTTTGGAAGATGCCCCCCATAGCAGCTTACTACTCATAAATGTTAAGCACAAAAAAAAATACTAAAATTATTTCAACTAGTGTTAGTTTTTATCAGGCTTGAGAGTACTTTCTTATGTCTTTTTATGTTTAAGTTGAATAATTTCAATTTTTTGTTCATGTTATATATCAGCACAGATGTAGGCATCTGAAGTGAACACAGCTTTCTTTTTAAAACCAACACAACAGTGAAACATTCATGTATTTTTTTATTTGCAGCTCAAATAACTGCTTGGCATTAGTTTGCTAAGACTTTAATACAGTTTAATCTGTTATAAATACAGACAAAATTGTGCATGTTTTGAATTTTATAGATCATCATAATGTGCATCACAAACTTACCACACTCAACGTTTCCTGTTTTTAACCTTATAGGAAGCTGTTGTGTGATCTTGTCAGCTATGAAAGCATGCCTCTCACTGGTCTTCAGCTTGGTTCATGCATATAGCTTATGTATTATTTCATTTAACCTTCACAGGAACCTTGCAGAATCAGCATTACTCCCCATTTTAAAGATGAGGAAACAGGTATGAAGTAGTTACTGAACCAAGCTGTTATGGAGCACAGAGACAGTTTTATTATCCCATTCTTTACCTCACCAGGATGTATTTGAGAGATTTTTAAAAATGGGACAGTACAGTGTGTTGTGTTCAAATGTGTAGACAAATTTAGGTTCTGGTTTTCTAGCTGTTTTCCTTGCCTTAGAATAGATAACCCTAGTAGCTATAAGACAGGAGAAAAGCTTAAGAAAAGAAGATTTAAAAGGTTAGCAATTCTTGTTTTGTAGATTGAGATTTCCTATAAGATTTTGCCTGAAAAATCTCGTGCTTTAAAATCAAAAATAGAAAATGATTCTTCTAGGGACACCTGGGTGGCTCAAGTGGTTGAGCATCTGCCTTTGGCTTAGGACGGGATCCCAGAGTCCAGGGATCAAGTCCCACATTGGGCTCCCTGCATGGAGCCTGCTTCTCCCTCTGCCTGTGTCTGTCTGTCTGTCTGTCTGTCTGTCTCTCTCTCTCTCTCTCTCTGTCTCATGAATAAATAAATAAAATCTTTTTAAAAAATAAAATGATTTTTATAGAATAACAAATATTTTATAGCTTTTCACAATTTGTCATTTCAACTGATTAGTAGAATGGTATCTATAGATCTCACTGATAAACTGTCTTATAGCTGGTATTAATATGGCTATGTATTTATGTAAACCAGGACAGTTTTCTAAATGCTCATGTATATAGCATCATATTTTACCTCACAACTAACTCTATGTGTTAATCAGATGTAGATTATTTTCATTTTTACAAATAAATTAATTTAAGACTTGGAGACATTAACTAATAATGAATAGGTAAAATATGTTCTAAAAGACATGAAATGAATGTAAACCTTTGCCATTTAGCTTCAGTGAGAACCATATTGATCAGGCATGCTTGTTAACTTTCCTGTCTTTATTTTTTTAAGGCCAGTTTAGAGTTTATTCTGACACACAACCTAAACTTTAATTTCTAACTATTTATTTGAAGCTATTTATATATTTGATGTAACCATATGCTTTATCCTGCCTTTTAAATGTCAATAAATTGTAATTTGGTTGAGCGGTATAAGCCTGTTTTATAAGAAGAATTTAGGCTTAATCAGATTAAAGTCACAAATCATTAAATATAGCAACACTGTTTTATCTCTATCAATATTTCATTAAACTAGTCACCATTTTCTTTTCTGTTTAGGCCCTCATGTGACAAGATGAATTTTTTTTATACGTAGGCTTTCATGTATGCAAACAAAGGAGAAAAATCCTATCATAAATTATTTACATCTCTGCAAGAAATAAGTCCATAAGAAGAGCCACTTTAAACGTAAAAATCTTCGTGACCTTGGTTCAAGATAATAAGTTAATGAGAAAAATAATTAAGCTCTAACACTGTGTACTAAAAATAACATTGTATTATTCTAAACATTTAACATTTATTTAATCCTCATGGTGAAAATTGCTACTCTCCTCTCCATTTTCAGACACAAAAGCATATAGCAGTCTTACTACAGCCAGTATATGGTTTGAATCCAGGCATTCTGGCTTTAGCATCTGCCCTTAAATTCTTTACACTTTCTTAACATCTTCACAACATAACCAGGGGAAGGGAATTAACATTTATTTTGTATATTTAATGTATCATTGTTTATTTTATATATGTCAGATATGTTATCATTCCTCATAAAATACTTAAAATATTATTTCTGTTTGAAAGACGTAGAAATATAGAGATTAAATGCAGTTGCTCAAGTTCACAAAACCTAGTAAAAAGCAGAATTAGAATTATTTAAGGCAGAGGTCTGAACCCAAAGTCTGTATTCTTTCTGCTATACTGTGTTGCCTAGTACATATTCACAAGATGTTTATTAACTACTATATATTTATATACATCTTATTATATGTAAAACATCTGCTTCCTAGTTAACAACCTAATTGAAAATATATATACATATATATTCAGTGTAGAATATTTTTTCTTTATTATTTGACTTAGTAGTTGAAAAGCATATGTAAGATAGGAGGCATAATAATAAAATGAATATCTATGATCCCACTCCCCAACTTAAGAACTAGAGCATTACCAAAGCAGTTGTATGAGCCTATGTGTTCTTTCTCTCTGTCATCTCATGTTTTCCTCAAATTGGTAACCACCTCTCAGAATTTTGTGTTTGTCCTTCCTCTTCTTTTTTTTAATTAATAGATTTTATATTTGGAACAATTTTAGGTTTACAAAAAAATTGAAAAGTACAGAGTTCCCATATACCCCTCCCCACACCAACACACACACACAGTACTCCTATTATTCACATCTTGGTATGGTATATTTGTTACAATTTATGAACTAATATTATACATTATTATCATCCGAAGTCCATAGTTTGTTTACCTTAATGTCTGTTCTTTGTGTTGTACATTCTGTGTAATGACATATACCATTATAGGATGATACAGGATTGTTTCACTGCCCTATAAGTTCTCTATGCTTCCTCTAGTTATCCCTCTTTACCTGAATACCCAGTAACTGCTGATCTTTTTCCTGTTTCAGTAGTTTTGCCTTTTCCAGAGTATCATATAGTTGCTATCACACAATATGTAGACTTTTCAGAATGGCTTTTTTCACTTAGTAAGATACATGTAATGTTCCTCGCTGTCTTTAGATAGCTTGATCGCTCATTTATTTTTAGTGCTGACTTAATATTCTGTTGTATCAATATACCAGTGTCTTGTATCTTTTCACCTATCAAAAGACATCCTAATTGCTTCCAATGTTTGATACTTCTAGTAAAAAGCTATTTTGGGGGTAGATTTTGTGTGAACATAAGTTTTCAACTCATTGGATAAATACCAAGGAGCATAATTGCTGGATTATATGAGTATGTTTAGTTTTGTAACAATATACTAGACTTTTCCAAAGTGGCAGTACCATTTTGCACTGTACCAACAGTAAATGAGAATTCCTGTTGCTTTACATACTCCCTAGCATTTGACGTTGTCAGTGCTTTGGATTTTAGCCATCCTAAATAGGTATGTAGTAGTATCTCATTATTTTAATTTATATTTCCCTGATGACATATGATATTGAATTCTTCTTTGCCATCTATATGCCATCTGTCTTTGTGAAATGTCTGTTTGGATGTTTAGTCCCTGAGTAGGGAAATATTTTATTTTTCTGTAAGAAATTGTAGAAAATTAGTATGATTTCTTCCTTAAATGTTTGCTAGAATTTATCAGTGAATCCATTTGGATTCACTCCGGATGCTCCAGAGCTAGAGATCATAACTACTTTGAGTTTCTTCGTAAGTACGGAATCAGCTACCATGTATATGCGTCGTTCCTTTGCAAAAGTCACTATAATAATAACGGCACAAATGGAAATCTGCCCAGTTTATCTTTTTTTAGTTCTTATGTCTTTCATAGCTTCCAACAAGGTTGCATAGCTTTTTTATAGAGTATCCTGATGTTTCCTGGTAACTAATTCATAATTTTAGTTGGCTAGAACTGGGCCTCATTCTTTCTATTTTAGAAGGTTAGTAATTATTAATTCAGTTTCTTTCATCAGTATAGGCTTACTCAGTTGATCTATTTTTTTTCTTGTGTAAGTTTTGGTGGTTTGTATCTTTAAAGGATTTGGTTCATTTCATCTAGGTTATCAGTTTTGGGTATTGAGTCACTTATAATATTCAATTATTATTTTAATGTCAACGGGATCAACAGTGATGGCCCTTCTTCATTTCTGACATAATTCATTTCTTCTTTCTCTTTTTTAGTTAGCTTGGCTAGAGGTTTATCAATTTTATTGAACTTTTCAAAGAACTGACTTTGTTTCATTGATTTTTTTTTCTGTTGATTTCCTGTTTCCAGTCTCATTGATTTCTGCTCTAACTTTATTATTTATTTTCTTCTACTTAAGATTTAATGTGTTTTTTTCTAGTTTCCTAAGATGGAAGCTTAGATTATTAATTTTAGATATTTTCTTAATGTATGCATTTTATTTTATGAATTTTCTTCTAATTCCTATCTTCTCTACATCCCAATATTTTGATACTTTGGAGTGTTTTTTCCATCTAGCTCAAAACATTTCAAATTTCTCCCAAGACTTTCGTTTTGACTATGCATTAATTAGAAATGTGTTGTTGAAAAGTATTTGGGGGATTTTCCCACTATTTCTCTGTTACTAAATTTTAGTTCTGTCATGTTCTGAAAGCATATTTTTTATGATATCTATTTGTTAAGGTATGTTTTATGGACCAGAATGTGCAGTCTGTCTTAATGAATGTTCCATGTGAGTTTGAGAAGAATGTGTGTTCTGTTGTTGTTAGATGAATAGTGTATACAAGTCAATTAGATCCAGTTAATTGAGGATGTTTCTCAGTTCAGCTATAATTTTACTGATTTTCTGCCTGCTGAATTTGTGAATTACTGATAAAGGAGCTTTGAAATCTCCAGTTCTTAATAGTGGGTTTATATATTTCAAGATTATGTAATGAGTGTTCTTTCCCCCCGACATACTATGGAAAATATTATATTACTCCCTTTTTATGAGATTCACTTCTTGTATTTATTGTTCCAAAAAGCCAAAGCAATAGTTTGAGTAGTTTACAGGTTTCTTTTTGACTAAAAGAACAGTGAATATATCTGCCTTCTAATGAAAATCTATGAATCATCTGCAAATATACTTAAGAGGAAGTAATTTTAAATATAGATTTATTCAATTTTAAATATAGATTTATTCAAATCAAAACTTTGCTAATATGTTCTCTTTTCAGTTCATTCTGGATTACATCTCTTTTTCCTCTATTCTGTTTTTTGGCTAATTTATGATTCTTTATTCGCTTCTTTTATACCTTATTTATTACAGTTCCATGAAGTGTTATTTTGAAACCAGTAGTTTAGGGCAAAAAGAAGTGAAGTTTTAACATAATTCAGGTCTTATTTTGTAATAAAACGTTGTTGTGTATGTACAGAACAGAAGGTTATGTGATTTCAAGGATAATACTGTGTGCCTTTTCGTTAGCTACTACAACTTAGATTTTCTCCTCATTAAACATATTTTTAGGTACCAAGGTAAGTATAAATGGCATTGACTAGACATATTTGTCTTTCTACTCCATTTTCCTTTACTATGGAACAAAAGTAAGAAATAAGTAAGGGATAAAAATGGCATCTTCATAGTTATCCACCAGACTTTTGTTAGTTTGTCAGGAAGTTGGGGGGGGTGGGAGGTTTTGGTTTGTTTGTGGGGTAATTTCAGGGGGAAATACTGGAACATCCTGGAAGGAGGACTGTTAGACTGTGGTGTTGGTCTTTATGAACATGTTTTTATTCATGGGTCTTAGGAGAAACTGTGTTTTCTCTAGCTTTAGCTTTTGTTCTATATTGGTGGTGGTTGTTAGTTCTTTAAGTTTTTGTTCTATATTGGTTGTTGTTGTTAGTTTCTTTGTAATAAAGATGGGTGGGTTTAATCCTGCCCATACATTTATTTTCTGTGAAAATAAATGCCTAGGGAATACTTTCTCTGTGTGAGAGTCCTTTGTCAGACTGAAAAGACTGGAGAGTAGCACTTAATTCTGTAGAGAGTAGGTCATAGTACTTACTTCTTACAGAGGGGATTTGGCAGTATGTGCAAAATACTTTATTCCTCAAGAAATGACTCTAGCAAGTCAGTGAATATACTTTTAATTGGGGTCTTGGTTTCTTTGTGCATCCTTAGTATTGGAAGTATGATGCAGGACGTATTGTAGAGATATGTCCGTTTTCTGAGGTTTAATCTTTTTGGGTAAGTAAATTCTGTACATACGATTTACCAAAGAGATAAAAACTAATTTAAGACTAATTCTAGTTCCATCATACATGCTTGGAATCTGTATCTCTTTATTCATTTAATTTGAGAAGATGACATATTAACTCTGTACTCATTTTTTCTGTATTAATGCACAGACCCTTTTGACAGTTTTTTTTGTATCTACAACACAAGTAAATATTTAGGATTGAAGAAATGAGTTTATAAGTCCCAAAATACAGGCTTTTTACAAAAAGAGTGTGAATGAGAAAAGGTAGATTTGTGACATTAAAGAAACTAAGATTTGACTAAATGTTACAAGCTTAAACTTAGGATAGGCAGTTCATGGTTCCCTCACTGATAACTCCTACTCAGTGCTATTGATAGAGTTAGCTTGTAAGTAATTCCTTTTGTGAGCATACTTTAGTTTTACTTCCATCGAAGAATTGTGTTTATGTGGTAAAATGAGCTTTAAGAAATAAGTGTAAAACTAGTATTAACAGCCCAGGTGGCTCAGGGGTTTAGCGCCACCTTCAGCTCAGGGCGTGATCCTGGAGACCCGGGATCTAGTCCCACTTCGGGCTCCCTGCATGGAGCCTGCTTCTCCCTCTGCGGTGTCTCTGCTTCTGTCTCTCTCTCTCTCTCTCTCTCTCTCTCTTTTTCTATCTCTGTCTTTGTGTGTCTCTTATGAATAAATAAATGAAATCTTTTAAAAAAATAATAATAATACTAAGATGCTATTGGCCCTTAAAAAAATAGAATGCTGAGTAGTAGGAAAGTCATATAATTTGAAAACTCTTGGCTAGAAGACTTGATCAGTTTGAATACCATGGGAAAAGGAAAAATACAGCTGTCCATTTAATATTTTGTGGAGATTTCTTTTGCTGGTCACAGAAAAACAAGGCCATGATTTTTTAACTTTTAGGACCTTATTTTTCTTTCATCTTTATTGAAAACTTTTTGTTTTTAATTGAAAGATCTTTAATATTTTTATCTAATCCTGAAATTTAATTGATTTCAGAAGAGTCATAATATACTAGATAGTTGAACTCTCAAAACTGAAATATTTTAATATCCATAAATAAATAAGGAAGGTCTTTGAACATTAAATCCCTTTAGTCCTTACGGTAAATTGGCGAAAAATGATTGGGTAAAAGTAATGTTAGTAATAGTAGCTATTATTTACTGTGTGCTGGACACTGTACTCAATCCTTTATATGTGCATTTTATTTCATTTCATAAAAAATGTGCTCTTATTATTTCCTTTGTTTTATGAAGAAAAAGATAAAAAGGAGTCCAAACTCAGATCCATCTGATCCTCTAGAGTTTGAGATCATAACCATTTTACATTTCTTTGTAAGTCGGGAATCAACTATCATATTGCATACATACATTGTTGCTTTGTAAAATTCAATATTATGCTAAAACAGAAATCTGTCCAGTTTCTTTTTACTATTCTCATGTCTTTCACAGCTTTTATCAGGTTTACATAACTCTTCAGAATTTCCTTGATATTTACAGGTGGTTAATTTATTTTAGTTGGCTAGAACAAAAGCTTTTTAAAACCTAGGTTAGAAGTCAACTCTTTCTGAGCCAGTGGTTCAACTGCATTAATCACAAAATGAATCTGCTTTGGCTCAGGAGAATCAGCACATATTAATGACACAACCAGAATTCACTTTTTTATGGTTTCTGTTTTAGGAATTAGATTATAATCTGAGAAGGTTGTAGCTGTTATATCAACCTAAGGAAACTTGTCTATTTTTGTGGACTTTTTGTAATAATGTTCCTCTGTTCTATATGGCTTGCAAATACATTATACAAGAGACTGGTCTAGGCAATTATTTAAGACAAAGAATTTTTCTTAGGAATTTAGAATGTAGGATAGTTATTAAGTTTTAGTCACAAATAACTGTTACAGTATCAACTGTAAAGAAATAATATAAAGACAAAAATTGAAAAGAGTCATGTAGACATGCTGAGAAGGTACTGTTGATTAGATATACTTCTGAAAATCTAATTTTTACTCTCATTTTTCTTACTACTTTAGGTTTTTCAATGTACTTCATATCTTATTCTTGCTCCCTCCCTTTTTTTCTGATACAGATCATGTGGTATGGGTATGTTTCTCACCTTTGCTTAGAAGAAATGCTTCCAGCATTGCCATTAGGGTATAATATTTGAGCTAACCTGATTTGGAGAGGAGACTTGAACTACATTTTCTTTGTAAAATGCCTGCCATTATGATTTTAGATGTTTTATCTTTGATGTTATCTTCGATGTTAGCAAAAACAGCATGTTGTTTTCTGTAGTGTTTCCTTTATAAACAACTATTATTCTATTTATTGAATCAGATTCTATCTGTATGAAGCAGTTCATAAACCTTATATTGTTGTATATAGGACTTTTAAACTCAGTCATGTGTATTTCTCTGTAGTTTGATATAGAAATCTCCTGGATTTCCAGCATGGAGTGGGGAAAGAAACCCTGATTACACACAGTTCTCTTTCTCCATTTAAATTTCTCCATATTTTTTTTGTTTTGTTTTGGCTCTTTTTCTCAACTGTCAGTGGAATTATTGTCTTCCTGTCTCCATATTCAGGTAGTGTCAGTGGCTGAGTATCACCGCAGGATCGATGCTCTAAATACTGAAGAACTGCGCACACTCTGCAGACGTCTCCAGGTGCCCCATTCAGTAGTTTAAACCCCTCCGGAGAGTGAATCCTCCTGGTTTTTAGTGTCTCTCGTCAGGGCAAATCTCATTTTTAAAGGATTTGTCTTGACTGCAGCACTAAAATAGCCCATCAGAAAATTCCTTTTTGTATTAAAGAGTACAGTTTTGCCTTGAAGAGCTTCAGGATTATACTTTCTGCCATCTTTTCATTTTAAAAATATTCAGAGGAATTTTCTGGCATTGTAGAACTGTTCTCAGTAACTGTGTGTTTCTTAGAGCAATAAGGAGTGTTCATTTAATTTTAACATTGGAAGAATGTCTTTGGGTTTGAGGATGAATCTTTACTCAGTAGCCTCTGAAAGATGAAGTACTATCAGAAAATTTGAAAACCTTTTAATGCAAAGCAAGACTTTAATATTTTCTCTTCTTTAAGGCTATTTCAATTGTATCAACTCCACATCAAATATTTTAATGAGCTAAATTGTTTTTGTTTTTGAGGTATTCCTGGTTGGTATTAGAAATACTTTGGAATAGTATACCCTACCTACCAAACTAGATAAATTATTTAAAATTCCATAAAATAATCTTTGTGATTTCTTTCTCTTTTTTTTAGAAACAAAGTGATACAGTTGAACTCATTTTTCAGTTTTGTGTATTATTGTGTGTTTTACTCTTCTTAATGAGATATGCTTTCATGGCTGTGCTACATCTACTGAAGTATTTTTTCTTTTAATGCTTCTCATGTTGCCTTGGATTTTTCTTTTAACTTTTCACATCATCAGAATAAGGGTAAAACATGCTGATGATGTGAAAGAATTAATATAGTATTAACTTCTCATCACCAAAAAGCAATACAGTTCTAGAACATGTATTGATTGAAAACGTGCTATTTAGGTTTGGTAAAAAATCTGTTAAAGAAACCAAATTATTTAGCAAGATTTCATTCTTAATGGAATCACAGTCTCTGTGCATTGCTGCATTTTAGTTATCTGCTCCAATAGAATTCTGTTTTCCAATTTAAAAGTTTCATCAATAATAGATATGTTTTATAGCTTTTATTTCCTAATGTTACTGCATTTTATATATTAAAATAAAATTAATATGGGACGCCTGGGTGGCTCAGTGGTTGAGCACCTGCCTTCGGCTCAGGGCATGATCCCGCGGTCCTGGGATTGAGTCCCACATCGGGCTTCCTGTATGGAGCCTGTTTCTCCCTCTGCCTACATCTCTACCTCTTTCTGTGTCTCATGAATAAATAGAATCTTAAAATAATAATAAAAATTAAATGATACAATCTATTCTATTGATACTTTTTCATATTAAGAGTTTGAGTTAATCAACATTTCTATCATTTTAGGAATGTCAGATCATTTGCATCATGCAAAAGCATATATTCTTTTTTAATGCATTAAATTTATCTAATTTTTAAGGTATAGTTATGAAAAAAATAAATTTATCATGTGGCCCCAAAGCAAAAATAATGAAGGCAATTTTTAAAGTAATGGTAACTTTTTCAGTGAAGCAGCTAATCTTTGTATGCACACATACTCATAAAAAGTTCTTTAAATTAAAACTTTGGCACCAGAATGTTTTCTTAATTATTTTTGGCAAATTTTATGTTTATCATGAAAAGAAATCCCACATATTTTAAATAATTTAGCACAGATAAATAGCAAGCTAGCTGGCTCACTTTTGCCCTTCAATGGAAAAATTAAAATTTGCATCTGATTTTTCCTTTCACACAGAAATATGGGTGTTAATCATTTTCTTTCTGTCATACAATAGATGAGAAAAATGTCTGCTTATAGTTAAAAGATCTTTTTCTACATTGGATATACCATTGTTATTAGATGGATGGAGCATCTTTGCCTTCTAAAATCTTAAATTAAAGTTTTAGCCCATTTTTTAAGGTGCAAAGTTTTATTTCTCTCAAAAGGCAGAAACTGTTTATTTCACGTTGCAGTCTTATATTAACATGCTATTGCTGTTTACCTCTTTAGATTACTACAAGAGAAGACATAAATTCAAAGCAGATTGCTCCAGCAAAAGCAGACCTGGAGTCTGAATCTTTTCGACCAAACCTAAGTGATCCCAGTGAACTCTTACTGCCAGATCAAATTGAAAAGGTATGACATACTTATATATGTGCATCTCAGAGTATGTACCCATAAGAGTAAAACAGCCTCTTTTCAGTTCTTCAAATTAAAGAAGCAGGGTTACTGCTGTTAGTCTTCCTTTCCCGTGAAGAAAAGTAAACAAAATACAGCAACTAGTGTAATAGAAGATATTAGGAGCAGACATTAAAATAAACAATAAATAAATGAACAATAGTGGGGACACCTGGATGGCTCAGTGAGTGGGCATCTGCCTTTGACTCAAGTCCTGATCCCGGGATCCAGGATGGAGTCCTGCATTGGGCTCCTTGTAGGGAGCCTGCTTCTCCCTCTGCCTGTGTCTCTGTCTGTCTGTCTGTCTGTCGCTCTCTCTCTCATGAATAAATAAAATCTTTAAAAATAAATAAATAAAATAAACAATAGCAATTTAGATGAGACACTATAATAGCCAAAATTTAATTTTTTATTGTGTACTAGTTACTTGCTTTATGTGATTATCTCATGTAGTTTTTTATAGCACCTAAAGAGATTGAATGTGCACTCTGTGCACATTTTATGAGTGAAAAAATTTAGACATAAAGAAATTTAGTATCTTGCTCAAAGTCACAGAGCTTTAAAATGTTGAAACTTGATTTCTAGAGCCCATTATTTGAGAAGTTATTAATAATTAAGCTGTTAGTCCATTCAGTATTTTTGTTAATTCAGTACAGAGGGTAAAAACAGTGAGTAATCCCTATTTCTTGTCTTTCTTTTACTCTGTGTCTTGTGGGTCCTGTTCCTTTCTTTTCCTGCTGGACAATTATTATTTCATGCTGAGAAATGCACAGTTTTTTCTTCAAGCATCTCTGTGTCTTTGAGAATAATTTCTACTGTTATTTGCATAGCCTACATTTTATAAAGTTCTGTTACATTCCAGCTGGCATTACTATCTTGCACGTTGACAATAGATAGCTATCAAGTAAAATGTTAACATTTTGTTTTGCAAAGCTTACCAAGCATCTTCCACCAAGAACAATTGGCTATCCATGGACTCTTGTTTATGGCACTGGGAAGCATGGCACAAGCTTGAAGACCCTTTATCGAACAATGACAGGTTTAGACACCCCAGTGCTGATGGTGATTAAAGACAGTGATGGGCAGGTATGAAAAGTAACTACATAGATACATTACCCTTTCAGAGATTACAGTAAAAGTAACATTTAATATATTTTTTGATAAAAATTATCTTCATTAGTGTATTTTATTAAATTTAACTGATAATATTGAGTACTTCTAATATATAAGACATTGTTGAGTGATACAGAGAATAAACAAGAGGATGAATAAAGGGATTATAGTCTGATAAAAAAAGAATATGTGTACCAGTATCAAGTGTAGTGAGAACCTAGAGAAAGCAAAAGGGGTGTTTAAAGCAAGGATTGTTCATATCTATTTGGACAAGGTCAGAATGAAGTTCATGGAAAGAGTGAATATTGTTAGAGTCTTGAAGCATAGGTAGTTTTAAAACTTAAAGGTAATTGTTTGAGAATGATACCAGAACAAAACCATAGGAAGGCAAGAGAAATACTGATTTGTTCCTGAAACATCAAGTTAGGTCAATTGCTAGGATTGGAGAGTGAGAAGATGAAATAGCAATATTAATTTAAAAAACAAAACAAAATACTACTACTTCTGACACTTTTATTGTGCTTTTTCCACCCATTTAACTAATCACTTATGCATTATCTTATTTAATCGTCAAAGCTCTATGAGATTGATACTTTTATCATCACTGTTTTGAAGAGTTAACTATGACTAAACGAATTTCATCAACTTTCCCAGAGTTATACAATAAAGGTAATTGCACAAAAATGAAGGAACTGCTTACCACATGCCATAGCATAGATAAGTGTCACAAATGTAACATTGAGTTGAAAACCAGACACTAAGGAGTAACTATCTTATGATTCCATTTAAAGAAAGTTCATAAATAGGCAAAACAAATCTATGGTATTCAGGCTAGTTAGCTTCCTTGGGGAAGTGGAGGTGGTCATGAAGAGGAGGCACAAGGTCAGCTTCCAAAGTGCTGATGATGTTCTGTTTCTTGATCTAAATGAAGGTTGTTAAATGGGATTTGCTTTGTGATAATTCCACATTGAGCTGTGTGTATTTATATAAAACATATATATGTATAACATGTACCTTTCAACAAGAAAGTCTATTTTAAAAATTAAGACTATAAAAAGCAGATCAGAGACAGTGACTATAGAAATCATCTATAAAACTCTCTACATTCCCATTTAATGCTGTGGAAATTTAGACCCACAGCAATGAAATAACTTATCCAGGTTCCTTATTCACTCATTCTTTTATAGGTTATTTATGCTGTGATATCTTGTTCTGTGTAAGCATAGCACTACAGGGCCAACCAGTTAAGACCGAGGCCTTCCCTCATGGAATTTATTATCTAATGAAGACAAAAGTAGCATATACCTTTTTAGTTAGTAGAATGTTTACTGATACAGAAGAGTTTTTGCTAAATCCTATAATCCCACTGTAACATGTTATCACTATTGTACATGCATTGTGTATATAAGTTCTCCTGAAACAAGGTAATCACTTTTTAAGATTGTTTGTTTATAAGAATCTTTTTAGATTTCAAAACTAGAAAAAATTCCCCATTGAGAAACTGATATGCTTTGTATTTGACAGTAATGCAAATTTCATAACAGCTGATCGTATTTCCCTTTTTAAGTAGTAGATAAAATTATATTTCATTTCCTTTTTTTTTGCATTTTACTTAAATAATGAGGTAATGCTTAATGAAGCAAATTAATAGTCGTGTCATTAACCATGCCTTTTCTTAATCCTTAGGTTTTTGGTGCATTAGCGTCTGAGCCATTTAAAGTGAGTGATGGCTTTTATGGTACCGGAGAAACCTTTGTTTTTACGTTCTGTCCAGAGTTTGAGGTAAGGACAATTATTCCAGTATTCAATTTATAAAGAGATGGCATAATGAAAAGAACATGCACTTTGGAGGCATTTACACTTGCATTTGACGCTCATCTCTGTTGTTACTAACTATAACTTCACACTTTTCGACCATTTTGAGGTTTAACTTTCCTATGGATAGAATGGGAACCATAAAATGTAACAGGGCATAATGCCAGACATACATCATGGTCTCAGTAAGGAGTATACATCATTATTACTATTCTGAATTGCCATTGTGAAATTCTTAGAAACTTTTAATGACTAAGTTGCATAATGTAAGTAATGAAAACTTAAAAAAATCATTTAGGTTTAAATTATCTGCTTTCTTTTTCTTTATTATGGCTTAATTAATTTAAATTGACTACATTCCAGGACTAGTTAGACCTAAAATTGAAGACCTAAAATTAAAGAATATGTTGACTGTAAAACATCTCATGCAATCGCAGCATCTTAGGTACATTAAAGTTCAGTGTATCAGACAGACCTTTCCTTAAGAGATGAAGTTATAATCTCAAAAAAAGGAATCAACACGGTTAAAAAAGTAGTCTTTAGAAACAGTTTCTATGATGATCAAAATAGAAGGTTTTGATAACACACTAGAAGATTTTTTAGCAAACTTAAGCTTAACCAGCTCACCAGATTAACCAGTGCTTTCCATTCCCTCATAAAACCTAACAACCCATGCCTACAGCTAACTGGAAGTTTATAATTGATACAGATTTTTTTAAAGATTTATTTACTTATTTTAGAGAGTATGAGGGGAGGGGGCAGCAGAGAGAGAAAGACAGAGCAGCAGACTCCCCACTGGGCATGGAGCTCAACTCAGGGCTGGATCTCAGGACCCATGAGATCCTGACCTCAGCTGAAACCAAGAGTCAGAGGTTCAACCAACTGAACCACCCAGGTGCCCCTGTTACAGATTTTTGAAGCATCGGTTGTGCTTGTACTCAAATCTTTTTATGCTATTTCTACTTGATGGTGTAATTAATTAATTAGGTATTATATAACTATGAAAAAGTTAAAGTTTATTGAAAACTATAATAAATATTTGGGGAAAAGTTGATAAAGATGATGTGCTAGAAATTGTTATTGTATTACATTTAAGTAGAACTCCCATGGAAGAAGGCTAGTAAAAAAAAATTTAAGAATATGAACATCTAGAAATTTTGTTTTTGAACTTCTGAAGTGTTTTTATTTTCTCACTGCTCTTTAAAAAAACTGAAACTAGAAATCATGAACATTTGTAGCGGACTTATATAAGAATAATGATAGGCAAATCAGTATCCAAAGGAAAAAGACCTTGGCCTTATATCAAAGTATTATCAAATTAATGACATTTCTGTTTAATGTTAAAAGTTATTGGCATCAAAAAAAAGTTATTGGCATCTATATCAATTTTTTAACCAATTTTCTGCTTTTTTTATTAACTATTCAGTTCTTGACACATACATAGAAAAGAGAAATATGTATAAATAGATAATAAGATTTGAGGCTTTGGAAATGAAAGTTGTATGCTTTTAACCTTAGTCATACAAATACAGAAGCCCAGAGCACCAGACCCTTCTGCCCAGTCTTTTATCCTTACTGTTCTTATTCCTCTTATGTCTGTCAGTCTAGGCTTTCAGTACTTGGGGTTTGGGAGAACCAACTCTGTAAAGTGACCATTTTCATCTACATGTTTTCTTTGTATTTCTGTAGGTCTTTAAGTGGACAGGAGATAATATGTTTTTTATCAAGGGAGACATGGATTCACTAGCTTTTGGTGGTGGAGGGTAAGTCTCTTGAACATTTTACCATGAGATTTTTAAAGATACTTTACTTATTTGTGTGACTTATAAAATCAGTTATCTTTGGAAAGTTTTGACATTAGAATCTTAATTTGTATATTACGACTAAGAAAACAATATATTTACAAGAAGGTTTGCTTAAGTGTAGTATTTGAAACTATTGATAAAATATTTGTTTATTCATTTTAAAATGCTATTGAGTTGATTTCCCTTTTGATTAAAACCCATCCTTAGAGTACAGCGTGACTTCTTGTATTTGAAAGTAAAATGCAGTAATGCCTTAGACCTTCTCAAGTTTTTTAAAAAATACAATGTTATTTTGTTTCTCCCAGCGTATAAAAAAGTTCCAGTTATTTTCTTTTTATTCTACCCTGGAGACTATTTGAATGGATATGTCAGAGAATAATAGAAATTTGTTTTCCTACAAAAAAATTGTGATAC
Source organism: Vulpes vulpes (assembly GCF_048418805.1). NCBI lineage: Eukaryota > Metazoa > Chordata > Mammalia > Carnivora > Canidae > Vulpes > Vulpes vulpes. Next base: position 29,578,202 of record NC_132792.1, on the reverse strand, counting down.
CCTTTCTGCCCAGATTTTCAGAATTTGTTTTCTTGTTTTGTTTTTAACAGTATGTGTCAATCATTAATTTGATTTGATTCTTTTGCATAGCAGGCACTATAAGAACGTTTGCTTACTTATCCCGACTTCATTCAGTCTTTACAGTGTTTACATATAGTTTGCTCTACGTCCTCCTAGCCTAGACTTTTCAAATAGTGCTTATTAGCAAACACTGATGCCTTCTTTTGGTAGTTCTCTCTGTCCTTCAGGATCAGACATAAAGTATGCTAAGTAATTCCCAAACTTATAAAATATTATTTGTTTCCCACAGCTGAGGATATATAATAATTCATCCAGGCTGCAGAATCTTGTTAGCCTATAAGAATGCTCACTACCCTGAGTAATTCTAACAAATTCTCTTACCACTTCTCTATAGATGGGTGTTTGAAAGACATGATTTCAGTGGTTAAAAAATTAGCCTTCTCTGAAAGACATAACTAGTAACTAAAAACCATGTTATTTTTAGTTGTTGGAATCAGCATATGTTTGTATGTTCTAGTTACACTTTTTTTTTTTTTTTTTTTTTTGGTGGAGTGCAGGCAGTCATTTAGCCCAAATGGTAGTCTTACATGTGATTCAGTTAGCTCTCCAGGAGGGCATCACAAGCAAGTGGCTAGTAATTTCAAGCTGCTAAGGGTGCCTTAAATCTTTGAAAATAACATACCTAATGTCACTAGATGTCTGCTGAAACTTGATTTTGAGTATACCATCTGATTGCAGTAAGCTCGACTAAACGTTGGGTCATTTGATAAGACAAGTACAGTCTTTGGAGAAGGAGAGTACAGGCTCAGAAGCCTAAAGCTACAGGATCTTGATATTCCAGAATCCCAAATAGGAGCCCCAAAACCTAAATCATGATGTGGTGAACTAAATATAGACTTCGGAGTTAGACCAATTTAGATTCTGGTTTCAACATATGTCACATATGGGACCTTTAGCAAATTGAAAGTTTCCTCAGTTGTGAATTGGAGAAAGAACCTTAACATTAACTACACATTAATAATGTTAGATGAGAGGAAGTTTTCATGTTAAGTATATTAAATATTTAACTCGTGTCAAATATATTAAAACTGTATAGCAAAAAGAAACCCATAATACCAAGCAAAGAAGAACAGAGTGACACCCATCTCAAAAGAATGCTATATAAATTTAATTTTAGAGGATTAATTTTGTTACTTGATCTGTGTAATAAAACAGTGACACCCATCTCAAAAGAATGCTATATAAATCTAATTTTAGAGGATTCATTTTGTTATTTGATCTGTGTAATAAGTGATTTTATAAGAGGGTGTGAACAAAACAAAATTGCCTTGTACCAGTGGGAAAGGCTTGAAAAAAATAATGATATCAGAATTTTCAATATTGAAAAGCCTCATTTAAATTAATTTAATTAACTTATTATTTTATACCCTCTGTAATAATTGTCTTACAACCTTAAGTATTAAGAGATTATTGTTTAAAACTATTTTTTTAATATATTTCAGGGGCGAATTTGCCCTTTGGCTTGATGGAGATCTTTACCATGGAAGAAGCCATTCTTGTAAAACATTTGGGAATCATACGCTTTCTAAGAAGGAAGATTTCTTTATCCAAGACATTGAAATCTGGGCTTTTGAATAAATGTAATACTCTCTGTCTTAGCAGGATAAAGGCCCAAACCTGACATGGACAAGCGTTCTTTGGAAAGTTCAAGAAGCAATACAATGTAACATGTCACTCGTGCTTTAAAATTAATTGTATCACCATTTTTTACAGCTATAATTTTGGAATTTATTTTTAAAATCATGTTTCTGTCCCAGGGTTTTTTAGGTTTAGACCATGGTGTGGGTCCATGCAGTATAACAGTGTGGGTTTTGTCAGAATTTTGGCAACCTTTTAATCATAGTGACCACCTCATCTACAATCCATGTTATCTCAGTCTCCTAATCGGATGGTGCTCTTTCTTTGAATTTTTTAGTTTATTATTTTTAAAACTATATTGATTGTTTTACTAGAGCAATCTAATTGGGACATTGAGAGAATGAAGACTAGATAATGCTGTGAGGTATCTGTGAGGTTGGCACAGGTGACTGTTGGACATGCTCAGTTTAGTCATTGTTGTGAAGGAAAAACACATGCCAAAATAATGCTTATTTCATAAACCACTGAATTCTAATTTTAATTCACACTACAACATTCTTTATTAATTTTGTAGGCATTCTCAATTTCATTTTAATAAAAATGAAATTTGAAGAGAATTCTGATTGTAATAGACCACAGTGCACATGATCTGCAGGTTTGGGCGTATGATTTCATGTTTGGATTATCTGATAAAGTTTTAAAATACAAAGGGGAATGAGAACTTGATGATTCTATTGGATTTAATATATCAAGTGAGAAAATATACTATTTACATATTTGTAGCTTAGCAGGGCATTATCATAAGTACAAAAACTATGAAACAGATACATATTTCTTCAACATATTGTGTCAGATAGACTGTTTTATAGTTCTGTTGTTTTAGCCTTGTTGCATATCAACTCCCAAAATATAGGTTCCTGTTCAAAAGGAAAAAAAAAAAGTGTGTTTTTTTTTGAGTGGTATATATTATAAACTACCATTAGCATTTGCTGTTATAAAAGGGCAATGATTATAGTAGACAATATTGTAACTCAGTAGACTTGTTGAATATGCAAACTTACTGTCAAGTGACCTCAAAAAAAAAAAAAAAACCAAGATAGAATATACTAGTAGTTCTTATCCTCTTTTGTAGGAAACCAATAATATGCCATTGTGGCAGTCACTCATCAGTTAATTTCAAAGCTTCATGTTATGCAAAAAAAAATCCTGCTGTTATACATGTGACAGTGACCTTGTGCTGAAATTTCAGCTATTCCAGATAAACATTGTATATTACCTTGTAAATTAATGTTTAAAGGTAGTTTTGTTCTTATAGAAAGTGTCGATTGCCAGGTTGCTTATAGCACTTTAAATTATTCTAAAAAGGAAATTATAAGCCAAATATGTTGGCTTTAGTAGTTTTAGTTGTATAGGACTTGACTATATTTAGATCTTTTGAAAAGTTTAGATAATTATCTAAAGAAAGCATAATGCTAATGGAAAAGAAAATCTGATCTATTTAATATGCTATCGCTGAATATGAATAGAAATGTGGGCATCATTTCCTTGTCTATGTAAAGCTATCTCATTATAAGTTAGTAACAGTATATAGATTAAATGTTTACAATATAGAGAATTGTAAATAAAAATATATCATTTTTCCCCTTTGGTCTTCCACAGCAGTATTATTGTCTTTGTGGGGCTGACTAATCATTAAAAAAAAAAAAAATCCTGTATTGGATTTCAGTTACAATAAGGTCCTGGTCGTGTATACCAAATAAAATTAAATACTTAAATACAAATTTGATTTTGGAATTTATTGAATAATCAAATTACTTTCATATCTAAGAAGTCTTTGATTAAGCTTTCTACTATGGTTTATGTGTAAAAAATGCTTCTGATAGTTTTGGGTGGTGGTGGTAGTGGTGCTGGTAATAGTAATGATGGAAGGATGTATTCAAGTAGAGAGAATAACATAGTTTAAAAAATGAGGAAGTGAGGTCAGACTCCCTGCATGGAGCCTGCTTCTCCCTCTGTCTGTGTCTCTGCCTCTCTCTCTGTGTCTCTCATGAATAAATAAATAAAATCTTTAAAAAAATAAATGAGGAAGTGAGAGGGCACTTAACCTGTGAAGAAGTTCAAGTCCTTTGCTATTTTTAGATTATGTTGTTTTCTCTTTTGATGGGGAGTGCATAGGAAGGTAGGACTTATACAATAAAGAGTTTTATAATGTGCATTGCCAAGAAATTTAGTTTTTTTTTAATCTCATAGGAACAATTAAGAAAATTTGAGTAGAAGAATGACACGATCAAGTTTACACTTAGGAAAGATCTCTGAAAATTAGATTGATAAAGAGAAAAATTAGAGACCAAGAGGCAAACAAGCCTGTTATACAGTCCAGATAAAAAATGATAAGGCCTGAATAAGAATTGTAGCAATGATGATCAGGAAGGAGGCATGGGGGGGAAAAAGGCATGAATTTGAAAGAGATTTAGGAATTAGTTAACACGGTATCATTATTTTTTGTCAGAAGGAGGTAAGGATAGCTCTTAAGTATTTTACTTAGCAACTGAGTATATTACCCATTGATATGAATGATGGGCAAAAAAGGGAAACAAGCAGCAGACAGGGAAATTGTTAGTTATGAGAAATTAGCTAATGGTGGGGGGGTAATATTTTGTTCTGATAAAAAGATTTTAAAATCAGCATATACAGGTAGATGTTGAAGCCATAACCTACAAGTGAAATGCTCTTGGAGATTATAGACTGAGTGAAAAGAAAGAGCTCTTGAGATAAATTCAGGGGTATGGTACTAAATTAAGTGGTAGGCAGAAAAGACTCTTAAACTTGCATTTCTAGAAACTAGAATAACAACAAACCTAATGAAAATAAAAGGTAGGACAAAATGAAGATAGGAACAGAAGTCAATAAAATTTATGCAAATATCCAAGATAGAAAATCTGATAATAAAATTGTAAACCTCCAGGAAGATGAAGGAAAAAGTACCATTGTTAAGAATTTGAAAGGAGACATTACTACAGAGCCTCTAGACTCTAAAGAGAGAGCATCCTATGAACAACTTTACCTCAGTAAACTTGACAATGTAGGTAAAAAGCATTTTAGAAAATGGACTTTGCTAAACCTGACCCAAGAAGAAATACAATTTTTGAATACAGCAGAATTTGAACTTGTTAATTAAAAAGAAATAGTCCACACACACACACAACAAAACCAGGCCCATATGGTTCCACTGGGTAATTATTTCAAGTATTTAAGGAAAAAAAGTCAGTCTTAGATGAACTTTTCCCAGGGTAGTGAGAAAAGAACTTCTGATACCGCCTTTTGAGGCCAGCATGATCTTGATACCAAAACTTTAACAATCCTTACAAGAAAATAAATTTCTAAAATAGTCTCATATGAACATAGACATAAAATAACCACAAATCATGGGATGCCTGGGTGGCTCAGCAATTGAGTGGCTGCCTTCAGCTCAGAGTGTGATCCCAGGATCCAGGATCGAGTCCCACATCAGGCTCCCTTGCGGGGAACCTGCTTGTCCCTCTGCTTGTGTCTCTGCCTCTTTCTCTGTGTCTCTCATGAAAAAATAAAATATTTTAAATTAAAAAAAAAAAAACACCAAATCAGCCATTTATAAAAGAATAACCAGATTAGATTAAGTTTATTCCAGTAAAGCAAAAGTAGTTAACATTTTTAAACCTACCATTTACCACATTTACAGAAAAAAGTTTTTCATGATCATCTCGCTAGAAATATTAGAAGCTTTTGGTTAATTTCAATGTCGGTCTATGATCAAACCTTGGCAAACTAGGGAAGAAGGGCTCTTAATCATTAATGATTAAAAAAATTATTCTTGAAAAATACACAGAAAGCATTATCTGTAATAGTGATGTATTGAAAATTTCCTCCTAGAGATAGGAAATCTGACAGTGATAACTGCTATCACCACTTCTATTCAACATTGTTCTGAGAGTTTTATCTAATGGAAAAGCAATAGAGAAAAGACATAAGGATTAGGAAGGAAGAACTTTAAATGTCATTTGTATATGACATGATTGTGGACATGGAAAATTCCAAAAGATCAAACTTAAAATTGAATTAATTAATTTGAATTTGAATTAATTAGTTGATTATGGTCACTAAATCTGAGTTCATTATAAAGAACTAACCATTAGAAAATGAAGCCTAGAATATTGCCATTTGTAATACCTTTGAAAACACTGGATATATAGCAAAGAAAGACCCCCGAAGGAAGGATATACTGTATTCATGACTGGAAGACAATATTGAAAGAGGTCCCGTCCTCCAAGTCAATCCATATTGATAGTGAATCTATCTCAGCCAGCTTTATTTTTGGAAATTAAGCTGATTCTGTAATTTATGTGGAAATTCAAAGAGACAGAATAGCCAAGAAGAATGAGGCTGTGGTCTTGAATGCCAGATACCATGACCTATTAAAAAGCTGAATAAGTATTACAATGTTGTATTGGTCAAAGGATTTACAGAGGAAAGTATCAAAATCAAGAGTCCAGAAAAGAATTTATTTTTTTGAAAAGATGACACTTGCTTAGTGGTGCTAGATTAATTAGATATGTGTATGGAACAAAAAATCTTGATCTATCTCACACCACATGCAAAAGTTACAGATTATAGAACTAAATGGAAAAGGTAAAAGCAAATAAAGCTATTAGTTTTATTTTTTAAAAAGATTTTACTTATTTGTTTAGAGACACAGAGAGAGAGGCAGAGACACAGACAGAGGGAGAAGCAAGCTCCATGCAGGGAGCCCGGCATGGGACTCCATCCCAGGTCTCCAGGATCATGCCCCAGGCTGCAGGTGGCGCCAAACCGTTGCACCACTGAGACCGCCCAAGCTACTAGTTTTAAAAATACAGGCTATTTTCATGACCTTAGACTATGCATACATTTGTTCAATGGGACACAAATGAACTGAGGAAAGAAATGAACTCTACTACATTTAAATTTTAAGAACTTTTCATCAGAAAATATTAAAAATGAAAGGGGGAGCAACAGAATGGAGGGTTTCTATAACAACAGCTCTAATCTCAAATACACAATACATAATCGACTACAAATCAGAAAAGTTCAACAAAAAAGAAGACTGGCAATCCCTAAAAGTATTAAAAGAGCCAGTAAGAGCTATCTTAAAAGGGAATATAAAGTGGGACAACCTTGGAAATTTTTCTTGGCGCTATCTATTAAAGCTAAGCCTTTGACCAGCAATTTAATGCATTGGTTTATATCCAACAGTAATGTGTACATTTGTTTACCAAGAGGTAGGTATTAGAATGTTTACAGAACTATCTGCTTTCTCCTCTCCCCGCTCTCTCCTCTCTCCACACACCCATCCACTCACCTATTATGCTCAATCTAATTCTGTCATACTTTACATATGTACTTGTGTGCATCTCCAAAAACAGGGGTATCCTTTTTTATAACCACAGTACAATGATTGACTGAATTCAGGAAATTTAACGTAATACAATATTTTGATTTAATATGCCATTCATTTTTTAATTCCACCAATGGTCCTAATACTGTCTTTTAAAGCAGCATTTCCTGATCCCATAATCTAATCCAGGATCCTGCATTGCAGTCCGTTATTCTCTTTGATATCCTTTCACATGGAAGAGTTCATTAGTCATTCTTTGGGTTTTATGACAGTGATACGTTTGAAGAGCTCAGGATTATGGAATGTCAATCAATGTGGATTTGTCTAAATTTTTCCTATATTTAGGTTATGCTTTTTTTGGCAAGAAAACCGCAGAAGTGATGTCGTGTTCTCTGCATATTAGGATGCACATACGTATATTTATCCCCTTATTGGTGATAATAGCTTCGATTATAATTGATTAATATACTATTCACTTTATTTCTCCACTACTATCATTCTCCTTTTGTAATTAATAAAAAATGTGTCGGGAGATTCTTTAATACCATAGATACTCTCTCCCCCAATTTTTCACAATGTTTTGGTATCAAGGATCCTTGCCTGAATTATAGAAATGGTTGCAAAATGATTTTTCTAAATTTCATTCCCAGCACATTTACTAGTTGACATTTACTGTAAGAGCTTTCTTTTATCATTTAAGAATATGTATTATTGGTACGAACTAATAGGTTCTTTTTCTTTTTTATTCGAAGTGTTATGATCCATTTTTCTCCTATATTTAACCAGCGGGTGCCCTGTCAAATGGACTGCTGGCTGTACAATTCTTCATTTTCTTGAGTGCTTGCCTCCGATACAACAATGTTCCAGATTTTACCTGTACTTCCTGTAATCCAATCCTAGAATCAGCTATTTCTCCAAGTATACATATTTCTTTTCGAGGATAATGATACTTGAAAATTGGAATGTTAAGATGTGCTTGTTGCTACTGGGGTGGCATTGCTTCTAGGGCCTTTGGGGAGACAGAAAGTAAATTCACACATCATGAATGCACACTAATACCTCTAGTTGCAATCTACCATTATTCTTCCTCGTCTTCCCTCCATGCTTGTATCTCTCTTCTTCTACAGTGAAGAATGAAAGATATCTGTATATTACTCATTTGCTTAATCTGACGATATAGATATTAGTTTCAGAATTGTTACACCCATACCCTCATAAAAAAGTAGAATATTCCTTTGCAGATTTTTGTCTTTAGACTGAGGATATTTAATCAAAGTACTATATTCAAGAGTTATGTTCATTTCTTTTTTTCATCCGATGTAGTTAATCATTTGAAATAGAATTTGTTTATTACTTTTGTTTATATTCCATTTTTTTGTCTTTCTTTCAAGATTCTATTTATTCATGAGAGAGAAAGAGAGAGAGAGAGACAGAGGCAGAGACACAGGCAGAGGGAGAAGTAGGTTCCATGCAGGGAGCCCGACGTGGGACTCGATCCCGGTCTCCAGGATCATGCCCCAGGCCAAAGGCAGGCGCTAAACCGCTGAGCCACCCAAGGATCTCCGTCTTCATTAATTTTACTTTTTGTATATGTAAGGATTTAAATGGTTTCAAAGTCAAACTACAGAATCCTCTCTCTTTCAACCCATTTCCCCCCCACCCTACAGGAAGTCAAACTCTTTATTTCTGGATATCCTCCATTTTATACACACACACACACACACACACACACACACACACAAACGTACATATGTAGCCCAGTGTGTGTACATTGTGCAGGCATATGTATACACATATATACACATTAAAAATAACTCCTTAGGGATTTTCCTTTTTTTTCTTTAGAGCTGCATCCATTGTGTGGTTGTACCATACTTTGTTCATCCATGTTCCCATATGTATTGTTTTTCCAGTATTTTACAATTTAATGCACAGTGCATTATGCATATATGTTTTCTTTTCTTTTTTTTTTAATTAATTTTTATTGGTGTTCCATTTACCAACATACAGAAAAACACCCAGTGCTCATCCCGTCAAGTGTCCACCTCAGTGCCCGTCACCCATTCCCCTCCAACACCCGCCCTCCTCCCCTTCCACCACCCCTAGTTCGTTTCCCCGAGTTAGGAGTCTTTATGTTCTGTCTCCCTTCCTGATACTTCCCAACATTTCTTCTCCCTTCCTTTATATTCCCTTTCACTATTATTCATATTCCCCAAATGAATGAGAACATACACTGTTTGTCCTTCTCCGATTGACTTATTTCACTCAGCATAATACCCTCCAGTTCCATCCACGTTGAAGCAAATGGTGGGTATTTGTCGTTTCTAATTGCTGAGTAATATTCCATTGTATACATAGACCACATCTTCTTTATCCATTCATCTTTCGATGGACACCGAGGCTCCTTCCACAGTTTGGCTGTTGTGGACATTGCTGCTAGAAACATCGGGGTGCAGGTGTCCCGACGTTTCATTGCATCTGAATCTTTGGGGTAAATCCCCAACAGTGCAATTGCTGGGTCGTAGGGCAGGTCTATTTTTAACTCTTTGAGGAACCTCCACACAGTTTTCCAGAGTGGCTGCACCAGTTCACATTCCCACCAACAGTGTAAGAGGGTTCCCTTTTCTCCGCATCCTCTCCAACATTTGTTGTTTCCTGCCTTGTTAATTTTCCCCATTCTCACTGGTGTGAGGTGGTATCTCATTGTGGTTTTGATTTGTATCTCCCTGATGGCAAGTGATGCAGAGCATTTTCTCATGTGCTTGTTGGCCATGTCCATGTCTTCCTCTGTGAGATTTCTCTTCATGTCTTTTGCCCATTTCATGATTGGATTGTTTGTTTCTTTGCTGTTGAGTTGAATAAGTTCTTTATAGATTTTGGAAACTAGCCCTTTATCTGATATGTCATTTGCAAATATCTTCTCCCATTCTGTAGGTTGTCTTTTAGTTTTGTTGACTGTATCCTTTGCTGTGCAAAAGCTTCTTATCTTGATGAGGTCCCAATAGTTCATTTTTGCTTTTGTTTCCTCTGCCTTCGTGGATGGATCTTGCAAGAAATTACTGCAGCCGAGTTCAAAAAAGGGTGTTGCCTGTGTTCTCCTCTAGGATTTTGATGGAATCTTGTCTCACATTTAGATCTCTCATCCATTTTGAGTTTATCTTTGTGTATGGTGAAAGAGAGTGGTCTAGTTTCATTCTTCTGCATGTGGATGTCCAATTTTCCCAGCACCATTTATTGAAGAGACTTTCTTCTAGTGGATAGTCTTTCCTCCTTTATCGAATATTAGTTGGCCATAAAGTTGAGGGTCCACTTCTGGATTCTCTATTCTGTTCCACTGATCTATGTGTCTGTTTTTGTGCCAGTACCACACTGTCTTGATGACCACAGCTTTGTAGTACAACCTGAAATCTGGCATTGTGATGCCCCCAGATATGGTTTTCTTTTTTAAAATTCCCCTGGCTATTCGGGGTCTTTTCTGATTCCACACAAATCTTAAAATAATTTGTTCTAACTCTCTGAAGAAAGGCCATGGTATTTTGATAGGGATTGCATTAAACGTGTAAATTGCCCTGGGTAACATTGACATTTTTACAATATTAATTCTGCCAATCCATGAGCATGGAATATTTTTCCATCTCTTTGTGTCTTCCTCAATTTCTTTCAGAACTGTTCTATAGTTTTTAGGGTATAGATCTTTTACCTCTTTGGTTAGGTTTATTCCTAGGTATCTTATGCTTTTGGGTGCAATTGTAAATGGGATTGACTCCTTAATTTCTCTTTCTTCAGTCTCATTGTTAGTGTATAGAAATGCCATTGATTTCTGGGCATTGATTTTGTATCCTGCCACGCTACCAAATTGCTGTATGAGTTCTAGCAATCTTGGGGTGGAGGCTTTTGGGTTTTCTATGTAGAGTATCATGTCATCGGCGAAGAGGGAGAGTTTGACTTCTTCTTTGCCAATTTGAATGCCTTTAATGTCTTTTTGTTGTCTAATTGCTGAGGCGAGGACTTCCAGAACTATGTTGAACAGCAGTGGTGAGAGTGGACATCCCTGTCTTGTTCCTGATCTTAGGGGAAAGGCTCCCAGTGCTTCCCCATTGAGAATGATATTTGCTGTGGGCTTTTCGTAGATGGCTTTTAGGATGTCGAGGAAAGTTCCCTCTATCCCAACACTCTGAAGGGTTTTGATCAGGAATGGATACTGTATTTTGTCAAATGCTTTCTCTGCATCTAATGAGAGTATCATATGGTTCTTGGTTTTTCTCTTGCTGATATGATGAATCACATTGATGGTTTTACGAGTGTTGAACCAGCCTTGTGTCCCAGGGATAAATCCTACTTGGTCATGGTGAATAATTTTCTTAATGTGTTGTTGGATCCTATTGGCTAGTATCTTGTTGAGAATTTTTGCATCCATGTTCATCAGGGATATTGGTCTGTAATTCTCCTTTTTGGTGGGGTCTTTGTCTGGTTTCAGAATTAAGGTGATGCTGGCCTCGTAGAACGAATTTGGGAGTACTCCATCTCTTTCTATCTTTCCAAACAGCTTTAGTAGAATAGGTATGATTTCTTCTTTAAACGTTTGATAGAATTCCCCTGGGAAGCCATCTGGCCCTGGACTCTTGTGTCTTGGGAGGTTTTTGATGACTGCTTCAATTTCCTCCCTGGTTATTGGCCTGTTCAGGTTTTCTATTTCTTCCTGCTCCAGTTTTGGTAGTTTGTGGCTTTCCAGGAATGCGTCCATTTCTTCTAGATTTCCTAATTTATTGGCGTACAGCTGTTCATAATATGTTTTTAAAATCGTTTGTATTTCTTTGGTGTTGGTAGTGATCTCTCCTTTCTCATTCATGATTTTATTAATTTGAGTCTTCTCTCTCTTCTTTTTAATAAGGTTGGCTAATGGTTTATCTATCTTATTAATTCTTTCAAAGAACCAACTCCTGGTTCTGTTGATCTGTTCCACAGTTCTTTTGGTCTCGATATCATTGAGTTCTGCTCGAATTTTAATTAACTCTCTTCTTCTGCTGGGGGTGGGGTCTATTTGTTGCTTTTTCTCTAGTTCCTTTATGTGTAAGGTGAGCTTTTGAATTTGAGATCTTTCCAGTTTTTGAATGGATGCTTGTATTGCGATGTATTTCCCCCTCAGGACTGCTTTTGCTGCATCCCAAAGATTTTGAACGGTTGTATCTTCATTCTCATTAGTTTCCATGAATCTTTTTAATTCTTCCTTAATTTCCTGGTTGACCTTTTCATCTTTTAGCAGGATGGTCCTTAACCTCCACGTGTTTGTGGTCCTTCCATACTTCTTGTTGTGATTAAGTTCTAATTTCAAGGCATTATGGTCTGAGAATATACAGGGGACTATCCCGATCTTTTGGTATCGGTTCAGACCCGATTTGTGACCCAGTATGTGGTCTATTCTGGAGAAAGTTCCATGTGCACTTGAGAAGAATGTGTATTCAGTTGAGTTTGGATGTAAAGTTCTGTAGATATCTGTGAAATCCATCTGGTCCAGTGTATCATTTAAAGCTCTCGTTTCTTTGGATATGTTGTGCTTAGAAGACCTATCCAGGGTAGAAAGAGCTAGATTGAAGTCACCAAGTATAAGTGTATTATTATCAAGGTATTTCTTCAGTTTGGTTATTAATTGGTTTAAATATTTGGCAGCTCCCACATTCGGGGCATATATATTGAGGATTGTTAAGTCCTCTTGTTGGATAGATCCTTTGAGTATGAGATAGTGTCCCTCTTCATCTCTCACTATAGTCTTTGGGGTAAATTTTAAAATATCTGATATAAGGATGGCAACCCCTGCTTTCTTTTGAGGACCATTTGAATGGTAAATGGTTCTCCAACCTTTTATTTTCAGGTTGTAGGTGTCCTTCTGTCTAAAATGAGTCTCTTGTAGACAGCAAATAGATGGGTCCTGCTTTTTTATCCAGTCTGAAACCCTGCGCCTTTTGATGGGGTCATTAAGCCCGTTCACGTTCAGAGTTACTATTGATAGATATGAGTTTAGTGTCATCATATCTATTCAGTCCTTGTTTTTGTGGATTGGTCCACTGAACTTCTTCTTAAAGGGGAATTTTAAGAGTCCCCCTTAAAATTTCTTGCAGAGCTGGTTTGGAGGTTACATATTCTTTCAGTTGCTGCCTGTCTTGGAAGCTCTTTATCTCTCCTTCCATTTTGAATGAAAGCCTTACTGGATAAAGTATTCTTGGTTGCATGTTCTTTTCATTTAGGACCCTGAATATATCCTGCCAGCCCTTTCTGGCCTGCCAGGTCTCTGTGGAGAGGTCTGCTGTTACCCTAATATTCCTCCCCATAAGAGTCAGGGACTTTTTTTCTCTTGCTGCTTTAAGGATCTTCTCTTTATCTTTGGAATTTGCAAGCTTCACTATTAAATGTCGAGGTGTTGAACGGTTTTTGTTGATTTTAGGGGGGGATCTCTCTATTTCCTGGATCTGAATGCCTGTTTCCCTTCCCAGATTCGGAAAGTTTTCAGCTAGGATTTGTTCAAATACATATTCTGGCCCTCTGTCCCTTTCGGCGCCCTCAGGAACCCCAATTAAACGTAGGTTTTTCTTCCTCAGGCTGTCATTTATTTCCCTTAATCTATCCTCATGGTCTTTTAATTGCTTGTCTCTTTTTTCCTCAGTTTCCCTCTTTACCATCAACTTGTCTTCTATGTCACTCACTGGTTCTTCCACCTCGTTAAGCCTCGTCGTTAGGACTTCTAGCTTGGATTGCATCTCATTTAATTGATTTTTAATTTCTGTCTGATTGGATCTAAATTCTGCAGTCATGAAGTCTCTTGAGTCCTTTATGGTTTTTTCTAGAGCCACCAGTAGCTGTAAAATAGTGCTTCTGAATTGGCTTTCTGACATTGAATTGTAATCCAGATTTTGCAACTCTGTGGGAGAGAGGGCTGTTTCTGATTCTTTTTTTGAGGTGAGGTTTTCCTTCTAGTCATTTTGCTCAGTGCAGAGTGGCCAAAAACAAGTTGTATTGGGAAAAGGAGAAAAAGAGAGAGAAGGAAAGAAAAGAGAAAAAGAAAAAAGAGAAAGAAGAAAAAATGGGGAAAAAGAGAAGAAAAAGAAAGAAAAAGAAAGAAAGGAGAAAAAAGAAAAAAAGGGGGTGGGGTGGGGTAAGCAATCAGAAATCAAGAAGAAAGAAAGAAAAAAAAAAGCACAAAACAAAACAAACAAACAAACAAAACAAAAAACAAAAACAAAAACAAAAAAAACCAAAAACAAAAACCACGGGGAGTATCTTCGGATTCTGTATACTCTAAGTCCCTTGACTTCCCTTGGAACTGGTCCGTGTCGCTGGTCTTCTGGGGGAGGGGCCTGCTGTGCTGATTCTCAGGTGTTAGCACTTGGGGGAGCTGCTCTGCCCCTGCCTGGTGCAGGGCTCAGTGGGGGTTGTTCACCCCGTGAGGCCCCGGGAGGAAGCCACAGTGGCGGGGGCAGCTCTGGGACCCTGAAGTCAGCCCCCGCAGTAGCTCCGGGGCTCTCCGTCTGCAGGGCCTGGAGGCTCCCAGGCGGGGCCGCTGATCTGCTCAGTTCCAGGCAGGAGCGTCCTTGCTGTCCTGGGCCCTCCCGGCCTCTGCCTGTCCCGGGGGAGGCCGGATCCTGGGCTGTGTCCCGGCGCCCTGTGCTCCCGGTCTGCGCTGTTGGATTCGCTCCCGCCCCGCAGCCCCCTCCGCGGAGCCGCCGCCCGAGCCCCTCCGAGCTGTTCCCGGAGCCGCGCCGCCCCCTCCGCGGAGCTTCTTCCTCCGCCCGAGCCGCCGCCGCTGAGCTGTTCCCGGAGCCGCGCAGCCCCCTCCGCGGAGCCGCCGCCCGAGCCCCTCCGAGCTGCTCCGGGTCCCGCCGAGCGCTGCAGCCCTTAGGGAGCTCGGCGCATCTCCCGGGGCGCAGGTGCCTGTTAGTGTCCCAGGGACCCCGAGGGCATCCCCGCCCTCCTGGGTCCTGCTCTAACTCCCTGCGGGCCCCTTTCCGCGGGGAAGGTTGGTGCAGCTCCTGCTCCTCCGGGTCGGGGCTCTCCTGTCCTGGGGACACTCGCCCCGGCCTCAGCCCGGCTCCTCGCGGGCCCCTCCCCCTCGGAGGCCTTTTGTGTCTTTATTCCTTTTTCCCCGTCTTCCTAACTTGATAGAAGCGCGAACTCTTCTCTCTGTAGCGTTCCAGCTGGTCTCTCTTTAAATCTCAGGCCGAATTCGTAGATTTTCAGGATGATTCGATGGTTTTCTAGGTAATTTGTTGAGGACAGGTGATTTGGAGACCCTGCTCTTCCGCCGTCTTGCCCCTCCCCCCCGCATATATGTTTTCATACTAAGTTTTATCTTCAAGGAATATTTTAGGAGTGGAATTTCTTGGTCAAAACTAAATTCAATGTAATTTTGTTAAATACTGACATGCCCCCCCAAATCTGAGCACCCAATGTCATCAGATAATCCTTGTTGGGATGATAGTGAACCATAGTTCTCTGAAAATCTCTAGCCTGAAAGATTGGTTATATAACGCATTTATAAACTAAATAATTCAACAGACATTAACTGTGTCCTTACTGTGTACTAAGAAATGTTGTAGGTACTGGGGTTGAAAAGTAACATTCTAGGAATCCTAAGGGAGCATCTTCACTAAGAGGCCATGTTAGCATGAGCCAGATGGTCTTCTGCTCCTCTTATCCCTGAACAGGGTGACTTAATAAGTACTGCAATCCTTCCCTGCACACAAGTTCCCATGGACTCAAAATTTTGGTTTATACAGAATTAGCCCCACTTTATGTGAGAACCAGCACCTGATAGACCTGTTGGTAGTATCAAAAAAAGAAGTAACACGAGTTTGAGAAGTTCAAAGTGGAAGGCAAAGAGCATAGATGCAGCCCCACCTTGCGTGGGAAGAGAAAACTCGAACACAGAACTTCCTTCCTGTTGCGGGCGGGTGGGCAGAATGGTAAGAAGGTGAACTGGGGAATCAGGAAGTCATAAAACTTCATTATAAAAGTTGAAAGGCATCAAACATTTAGTGGTCCAGACAGAAGGGGTTTTTCAAAAGTACATTTCAACTGCCCCAAAATTCTTTAAACATCTTACTGAAAGTTTGGAAAAGAAAAATTCTGAAGATTTGGAAACCAAGTGTATACTGCTTATAATTGGGCATTTAAAATTACCATTGGTGAAATGCTATTGATGGTGTATATTTATTTCATGTGTAATTTTCATATATTATTTTGACAACTATATGAGGACTTTTGCCATCTGAGTTCTACTTATCTACTTATCTACTTATCTTTTTTTTTTGTATCAACTATAGATTTTTTTGTTTGTTTTCAACTATAGATTTTCTTATCGTGGAGTTTTTAGGATAAAATTCTGTCACAAAGCAGGCATTTTCCTTTAAGGGAACTAGCTTTCTGACTTCCCCTTACTCAGAGAAGTGTTAATGTAGGCTCTCTGAGAAGATTTTCTAACTCCATCCTCAAATTCCAACAAATTGAAATTTGGAATAATCTGCATCAGTACTTGCATAAACTGTTATTGCCCAGAGTTGAATATGAGGAAATTTTTTTGAAGCCTTGGTTTAAATATTCCACCAATACCAAGCAACCCAACTTGCACTCTATAATTTTGTTGAATTAGAAACACAAGAAAGTGGCATTGTGGAATATAACATTAAAATATTAATATATAAACAAGAACAGAAAATATAGAAAATATCTTTTATTCTTGTGCATGACTTTGAATGTTGACATAGGTTTAACTATGATAGAAGTGTACATCTTATATGAAATTCTATTTAGAAATATTGGTCATTAACTTGTAATTTAACAAATCTATTATGGAAACAAAAATGTACATCCTTCTTTAAGAAGATATTGGAACTTTCAGTTTGAAAGAGAATCATACATGAAAACAAAGATAATTCCTATAATAGTTTAATCTATACCTTATATTAAATCTAACAACTAACAATTATGAGTGTCTACTATCTTGAGGTGTTATAATTTGACATTAATTTCTGTAACATGAAAGTACTATATTATGCGCTTTCAGTGAATTCAGTAATTATTATTACCACACTTTTTATCCAGTTTGTTTTTAGCATTTTGTAAGACACATTAAATCCGAGAAAAAATAACAAGTAACTGATAAATGCCCACTAAACTTCTCTGTCATCATATTAAACAGCTTTTTTCACTTTGGCAAAATGAATATTGCCATTTTATGACTTTCAGATATTTCATAAAGTTTGTTAGAGCATTAAGAAAATTAAAATAGCTCAAATCTGTTTCTAACTTACCAATGATTCTATCAGATTCTTCTACACTGAATATTCTACTTCATTGTAGAACTTTCTGTATTCCTACTTCATTGTATATTGACATAAATGTAAGCAGCATGGCACATTAAGGTTTTGAGAAAAAATAAACTTCTCCAAGAAGTCCTAGAAAGACAGATCATTCTGAATCTCTCACCTGTGCTTTACTTTCACAGTGAAGGTAGAAAGGTAAACATACTGCCTTCTCTTTTAGCTTTAAAACACCAGCAATGTTCGTTTTTATGTAGTTTGTGAAAATCATACAAAAGGATGATTAACTCCTATTGGAAATTTTTTAAATTCCCAGCTCACTGAGAAATTTCAGCAATTTCAACATCTTACTTACTTTTTATTTATGTGTTTATTTTATGTGATGCTTTGATAGAAATAATAGTATAAAGTCAAGCTTCTTAGAAAATGTTTAGTTTTGCCAAACTTAACAGTATCCTTTCCCTCAAAATGACGCGTCTTAATATATTCTGCTAATGTTTACCTAGAGTTAGCATTTTCTTAGATTTAGTAATTGTTTATTTAAAGATCTATAATAATTTCTGCAATTAATAGCCAAATATTTTTGCCTAAAGGTTAAGTAGAATTTCGAATATTTATGCTATTAATTTTTATTTATTTATGATAGTCACAGAGAGAGAGAGAGAGGCAGAGACATGCTATTACTGTATACTAATAACATTCGACATGCCTTCTGATATGCTGTGTGAGTGCTTCCTCAAAATCTTCAAACTTCCTCAGAAATAGAGTGCCAGAAAGTCATTTATGTAAAAACTGTTTAATATTTACTAACTTATTACAGAGCAGTTTGTGTTTTAATTTTTACTACATTAGTGTTTAGCATTAAGACAACAGTGGGTCAAGTCAGGTGTTCGTGTTGAAGGTTCACTGGAGTAGAGTAATCACAACATGGTCATCTCGGCCTTGCCATAACATCTCTCCTTCGAAGTCAACCAGTCCATGCTTCCTGGCCCGCATGAGAATGCCCACTACTTTATCTGAAATACGAACATATCTGTCAAAGAGATCTCCAAAAGTGACCTGGATCTTGCCATCTCGCCTTTGGTGGGCCATTGTACGGATGATGAAGCACAGGTCCATGATCTCTCTGTAGATGTGCTCCTCGGCTCGCTTGGCCCTTTCTGCGGTTCTGGTTCCCTCCTTGGGACGGCCATAGCCTTCATCTCCTTTGTGCAGGCGGGTGGACATGGCCAGCTGATAATCGAATTCTTCACTGAAAGGATTGAGCTTCTGGGATTGTATGTGTTCATCGGCCCATTGTTGCCATCTCCCTTTCAGGTCATCCACTTGGCTATATTTCCGCTGGGCCTTGCAGCTGAGTTTCTCTGTAAATCTATTCGCCCTAAAAGGGAAAGAGGGTGAAGAATCAAGATACTGATATTTAACATCCAAGTGTTTCTTTCTCTTTGTACTGCCTGCATGTAGGCAACTTAATGTAAGTCTATTTTTTTTCATTATTAACAAAATATAATCACAACATAATTCGAAATGAAAGAAGAAAAAGTATAACCGTCACACCATTCTTTATTTTTATTTGAGGATAGTTGACAACTACATTGTTCTGATTTTGGTACACCATAAAAATATATTAAACTCTACTTCAAGAAAAAAGCTTCTTTACACAAATATTATGTAATATGTATGTCTTAAAGTTGCAAGCTGATAACATTTTAGAATTGGAGTCATATAAATGCATTAAGGAAACTATTTTGTATGGGACTTCAGAAACCAGTTATTTCGAAAAAATAAGACTTATTATACTAGCACATACACATTGCGCATTATTCACTTATGAATACGTGGATATGTGTAAACCATATGTGGATTTTGAATGAGAGCATATTTATACTAGTATCAATGATGTGCCTCAAATTTTGGAGTATCAAGTTGTATAGATGGAAGATGATTGCTAGCAATAATAACATTTATTGAATACTTTGTGCTGGTATTCTTCTAAATGCTTTTCATTAATATTTCTATAACCATTCTATGAAGATAGGTGCAACTATTCTCACTTCCCAGATGAGGAAGCTGAGGTCAGGGTGGTTAAGTAACTTGCCTAAAGTCACAAACCTGTTAAATGATAGTTGTGGAATTTGAACCAGGCCTGTGTGTAACTACTGTGAAATAATGTCCTAAACCAGGGGCAAAGGTAGTTTTAAACACCAGCTGTCTGAGGCTTAAGTCAATACTCTTCCCACTGTGCAGTGATGTCTGTCACTCATCATGCAGGTACAGTGTCCAATAAGTAGGTGAATTGTGTTTCAAATGTGTGTGTGTGTGTGTGTGTGTGTGTGTGTCCTTGCAATTTGGACTGCATTTAAAAAAAAAAAAACCGCCTTGAACAATGTGGACCAGAAGTATCATGAAGGTACAGGCCTAATTTTAAAATCAGTAAAATTTATCTTTAAAAGATTTCTCTGTCTTTTCTATATAGTTCCAATCTCCTCGACTCTTTTTCTCGGGTCTCTTTGCCTTCACAAGTAAAATATAATTCTTGGATTATTAAAAGTCACAGATTTGTATTCCTCATTGTTACAAGTGACCCATCCTTCCTCTCCCCAATACCAAGTGGCCTCATGTCTGGAAGCACTGAGATTGGAGATACCCTCACTTCAGTTCACATGAGCAGCAGGCCTGAGCTAAGTAGCCCTGCTATCCAAACTCTCACAATTTTTATTCAAAACCCAGTTACAGGTCAGATGTGGGTATACTTCACTATCCAGTCTCACTTCCTTCCTGAAATCTGGTTAGCCGATGCAGGAAACTCACAGACATGGATGGGGAGACACATATACTCATATTAGCATTTTCAAAAGAGGAATAACAGCCACTAGGTGGCAGACTTTCACTAATTCCCATGTTTTGTGTGTTCAAAACTGCTTGCTTTCAGTTTCATTATTACAAGAGAGCTCAAACTAGATATAGTTTAAACACTGATACATAGAACACTGATACATATAGCACTTCTCTTCTTTGTAGCCACATAAACAAAAATATATGGCCAAGTTAAGTGGGAAAAGGCCATAAGAAACTGTATGCACAGTTACTGCAATTTTTAAATCACATATATATGGAAAAGTGCTAGGAATTTCACCACACTGAAACGGGTTGGATTTCTCTCAGCCCTGCTGGTCCTCACTATCCCCTGCCTCTCCAGAGGCTGTCCCTGTTCAGCTTCCCAGATATAGGCTGTTTGATCTCATTATCAGACGATAGCAAACACCTTTTCCCCTTAGAACCATGCATAGTCTTGAAGAGCAAACTCAAGGCCATCCTAGCATAACCCAAAGCTCATACCAGATTTGAAGCAGGGACATCCTGCAAGAGAAGAGATTTGAAACATCTCAGAAGAAAGTGAAAAGAATAATATAGTTTGTTGACTCATACTTGTATCTCCCAAGTGTCAATTGCAGTTCTGTCCTATATTATAAACTGTAATACAGTTGTCCACAATTATTCACAGTTTCACTTACCTGTGGGCAACCATATTCAGGAAGTAAATGATCATCCTTCTAATGAGTCATCAGAAGGTCATTACAAGAGTAGCCTAATGCCATTATCACGGTGCCTACATCATTCACCTCACTTCATTTCATCATGTAGGCATTTTTTTTCTTTTCTTTTCTTTTTAAAGAGAGAAAGAGCACACACAAACAGGTAGGGGCAGAGGGAGAGGAAGAGAGAGAATACCAAGTAGGTTCCATGCCCAGTGTGGAGATTGACATGGGGCTCATTCTCACAACCCTGAGATCATGACTGGGGACAAAATCAAAAGTCAGACACTTACCTCACTGAGCCACTCAGGTGCCCCTCCTCATGGAGGTTTTTTATCATCTCACATCATTCCAAGAAGAAGAGTGAGTATAGAACAATAAGATATTTTGACGGAGAGAGACCACATTCATATACTTTTATTATAGCACAATGTTATAATAATTCTATTCTATTATTTTTGTGGTTAATTTCTTACTGTGCCTAATTTCTAAATTAAGTTTTTTCATAGATACATATATTAGGAAAAAGCATAATATATATAGGGTTTTTGTATTTCCTGCAGTTTTAAGCATTCACTGAAGGTCTTAGCACCCACAGATAAGGGGTGGGAGGCTACTGTCAATTTTCCCTTTAAGGAGCCCCTACGCATGTTGGCATACTTTCCATCTTTTATCAAAGTATTTATGACACTTAGCCTGTGTCAAACTGTTTAAGGTACTTATTGGATAGTCAATAATTTTTTTTAAAAAGTAAATAGACATTAAAAGACATTCTTGAAAATAATCAGCAATGCAAATGTGAATATATGGTAAAATTCTTTTTTTAATAAATTAATTTTTTATTGGTGTTCAATTTACCAACATACAGAATAGCACCCAGTGCTCATCCCGTCAAGTGTCCCCCTCAGTGCCCATCACCCATTCACCACCACCCCCCGCCCTCCTCCCCTTCCACCACCCCTAGTTCATTTCCCAGAGTTAGGAGTCTTTATGTTCTGTCTCCTTTTCTGATATTTCCCACACATTTCTTCTCCCTTCCCTTATATTCCCTTTCACTATTATTTATATTCCCCAAATGAATGAGAACATACACTGTTTGTCCTTCTCCGATTGACTTACTTCACTCAGCATAATACCCTCCAGTTCCATCCACGTTGAAGCAAATGGTGGGTATTTGTCATTTCTAATGGCTGAGTAATATTCCATTGTATACATAAACCACATCTTCTTTATCCATTCATCTTTCGATGGACAATATGGTAAAATTCTAACCATATAAAATGCATACACATTTAGGATGAAGAAATCGGTGGCATGTTCATGATTGAAAACAATTGTCATTATCCAGATGACAGTTGAATTTTTTCATTTTTTAAAAATTATCTTTTCAAAAAAAAATAAAAATAAAAATTATCTTTTCTATTGATACCATATTTTTTTTAAATTTTATTTATTTATGATAGTCACACAGAGAGAGAGAGAGAGAGGCAGAGACATAGGCAGAGGGAGAAGCAGGCTCCATGCACCAGGAGCCTGATGTGGGATTCGATCCCGGGTCTCCAGGATCGCGCCCTAGGCCAAAGGCCCCTGCGCCACCCAGGGATCCCCAATACCATATTGATTTTATAATTTAAAGCAAAAAAAATAGGAAAATATTCAAATCAGCCTCCAAAGGAAACTTATTTAAACTGCATGTTATATGGCTCTCTGATTCCCTGATGTAGGGTTTTTTTCTCTCTAATTTGCATTAGGAACTTAGAGTCCCTGAGTTTTGAAACTCTATGTCATTAGGGAAAGGGTTGAGGTTGGCGAGACAATAAATCTCTGAGGAAGTGAAGGATTTATCTTCTAAAAAAGCACCTCCTAAATCTTAATGTCCATTTGTTATATCGTCAAAATAAAATTCCCAGTAATAGTAGAGAAGAAAAGCAAAGGAATGGGTCTAATAAGCAAGAATTAGAACATAGGTTATAAAAAATGAAGTACCAGGAGGAAATACACCTTAATGAGTATTTGTCTCTATCTTATAAATGTTCTGTATTGTTTTTATATTTCTGATTTCTAAAAAGTCTGAAAGTTAATGTTTAAATCACGATTAGAAAATCTTATACCTTGAATATCTTCTTGGTCAATGAACATAAGAAACGATATATCAGTTTATCCTGTTTTTTTTTATCTTCAAGTAAAAATGTGAATAATAGCTTAGATTGAGATTTAGAAAAACAATCTAGCTTAAATTTGTAGAAAGCAAAGCCAAAGACTGGCATCACATCCATATTTTAGGATGGTAATATTTCATCTAAATTTGTCTTCTTAGTAAACAGAATTTCTTGTGGTGAATCAAATATTTCCCTTGTCCAATTATGTACAAAGTCACTAATTCTACCAAACATTGCAAGTGTTCTAATTGGAAAGTGTATATTCATTCATTGAGATAAATTCTGAAATTTATTTTTGGTCATCTTTTTATTTTTTTTATTTTTTTTTTTTTGGTCATCTTTTTAAAAAGATTTTATTTATTTATTCATAAGAGGCACAGAGACATAGGCAGGGGGAGAAGCAGGCTCCCTGTGGAGAGCCTGATGTGGAACTCGATCCCAGGACCCAGGTGCCACCCAGGTGCCCCTTTTTTTGTCATCTTTAAAAATGGCATCAGTTTGAGTGTTGCTTTCTCATGTGAATATGGGCGTTTCAGCAATGTATTGAGCATATAGGAACTAATTGTATCACAGTTTTATCATTTTGGAGTAATAATTATGTGGATAAATTGTTAAAAATTAATAAACCCAACAGGAAATAAAAGCTCTGAAAGGTATATTTCAAACTTAACCAAGTTCACTGGCACTGGAAAAGCTCTGGTAGATGGCCTTCACCTGCATCACCAAACAATGCTTCAAAATGTCATGGGGCCCAGAGGTGAAATTTTCTGGTCTAAGTCTTAGATCTGCATGAAGAAAGCAGAAATCCACTTTCGTGGCCCCACCCCGTAGACTCTCCTGTGGACGGAGTATTTCTCCTCCACCTGGGAACGTCTCTCTGTCAGTAGAGCAAATAATTTCTGCCACCCTTTCCAACTTCCCAGGGAGGTGCTGGGGAGAATTTGCTCATCTGTGCATTGGTTTGCTTTCTCCTCTCCACAGGAAGGATAACCAATTTGACTAATTGGAAGCATGCCATTCAGAGGGTCACATTTATCTCTGCCTGTTATCAATCAGGTTTGAGAGCCAGGCCTGTGACTCCGCTTGCAGATTGGTCACTGTCCTCAGAGTCCATAGAAAGGGTCCCACACTCTAGAATTGGGGTCAAATAGCAAAAAGCCATACTTTGGCCTCCATTTCTAGCAAAGTCCTTCAATACAGTTGTACTCAGACCTTACACTTTGGGTGTTACTAGATTCTGTTAATGAAGCTGACACTTTGATCTCCATTTTGGTTTTTTGAGTCTGTTTTCTACTGAGAGAATCGGCCTAGCATAGTGGTTAAGAACTCTGTCATCAGCCTTCCCAACTTCATCACTTACTAACTCTACGACTTGGATACATTTCTTAATGTCCCTGTGAGTCAATTCCCTTCTCTCTAAAATAGAATTCTTATTCTCAGCTATTATTATTTTTGCGGAATATAACTTGGAGGAGAGGATGAATAGATGAATGGCACTTTAATATTATACCATTAATGTATAGGTGAAGGATGCAGTTTCTTTTGTCTAAAGAAGCTGGAGCGAACAAGTCATGTAGCTATACAATCAAAACACTCAACATTTTTAAAATAAAGCATAAAATAAAACCAATTTCATAGTAAAACCTAGTTAGCAAAACTCTGTTAGTAAAGAATATCTCTACTTTTTAGCAAACCTAACTTGTTTGATTTTGTTATCCATGGAAATTCTTAACCACCAAAAAAAACTTTCTTTTTACTTAAACATTCATGATACATAATTTTCTCCCTATTGGTAGATATGGGTAAAGAATAAAAATAAATGAACAAATCCTCCTTTCATATAGGCTTACTCAATAATGCCATGCTCATTTCTCAAGCAGTACTTGAGAGTCTCATCAGGCTTCTGCTGAAGCTTCCTGCGCACAGCTAGGATTACCACTGACATTAAGAGATGCTGTTCCTGCACATGACATTCTGGTACCTTGTGTACTCTATGACCAAGAAATGAACCAAAGAAGGAAAGAAGAGATTTAATCCCACCCCTGCACCCCAACCCTGAGGTTCAGTCTCCTAGCAGCCTGTAGGGTTGGGATCACCAGGAATGGCCCCTTGCATTATAATGCCTAGAGCTTATTAAGGAGCTCCTCTGGGTCCATTGCTTTGCATAATTAATATCAAAATAACTCTGTGGGTTACATCTATTTTTTAGATGAGGACAAAGACATAATTTGCCAAAGTAACCATGATTCAAACCTGTCTCTCATTCAAAGCTTATGCACCCCTCCATCACACTAAGAAGGTGCCCACGTACATGCCTGATTTTAGGAACCTGAGAAGGGTCCTGTATGTGCGCCCTCACTTCCAGCTGAAACAGTTGAGAGTGTGGCGAAGAGAGTGAAATCAAGAGCAACATTGCCTGGTTCAAATCCCATAGGCTTTACAATCTTATACAAATTTCCTACTATATCTTTGTCTTATGTCCCCATCTGTCAAATGTGGATATTAATTATACCTACCCATGACAATACTGTGAGGATTAAATGAATAAATATATGAATAAACATTGACCCCCGCTGTCCCCTTCCTACCTCTAGCCAATCCAAAGTACGCTGACAGATCTTCACTGTGACATCCTCAATCTTTATTCTGCTGGGTTCTATTCTTCCATTTCTAGCAAACGCACACCCGCACACACATGCACACCCAAAATCCACAAGGCCTGACTTGGTTCCATATTTCTTGGTAGGATAATTATTTCTGATGATGAATTTCTGTATTAATATAAGTAGAGCACAAATCCAAATCTCTCAACACATCTTCAAAGCACTGCAGGGAGAGGTAGCACCAAGTCTGATTTCTAAACATTGCATTTGGAGACAGGCACATCTCAGCTTTGTCACTAACTTACTGGGTAAACTTGCCCTCGGAGCTTTAGTGCCCTCATCCCTAAAATGGGATAATAATACCTGCTTCATAGGATCATGAGAGTTAAAAGGACAGAACATGTAAAATGCCCATGGCAAGCACTAAATGCATGAAGGTTGTTATAATTATCTACATTTGTCGTTTCAGTTTTCTTGAAAGCATGGGATGTCATAGTTCTAATTCTTTCAAAACACCCTTAAAGTCACAAACTGTGACATCTTTTTGTCAAATTGGGTCCTCAGTTTTGTTCTTTACTTTGTTTCATAAAGTTTAAAAACATACCTATACATCTAATATTCCCAAAGGGAGTCAGTTTGTAAGCATTCATCATATCAGAGACTTTTCACATATTTTGATAGTCTATGGTCATGGAGTGAAATAGCCTGACTTTCTATTATGTGGAGGTGGAGTCATTGTCTTAAAGTATGTACTTTTTTGTCTGAATAAGTGTATCAATTTGACTCAGTGTTTGCGTGTGTGTGTGTGTGTGTGTGTGTGTGTGTGTAGGTGTATGTATCTGACATCTAAGTTTTAGGGTTGTGGTATTTTAATGACTTAGCTTTAATAGCATCTCTGTCTTTGTTTAACAACAGAACAAACTCTTTCTGAAAGTGTGAAAAATTGCCAAATAATAGACTCTATACGAATAATAATAGGTTTTATACATGGAGCATATGTGGCAGGTAGTGTGCTAAATTCTTGGAAGCCTTAATCTCAGTTACTTCTCCCAATACAACAGAATTCATCCCAAAAGGTCACTGCTGCTATCATTTTACAAAGGAGGAAATGGGCTTAGAAAAATAACCTCCGTGACGGGGGGGTGGGGGGGGGGGGTGGGGGGGAGGTGAGAACATTTCAGATCTACTCTCTCAGCCACTTTCAAGTATGTAATACAGTATTATCAACTATTGTTGGGGCAGAGCTGGAATTTGAACTTGGGTCTAACATCAGAGGCTACTCTCAAATTGGATAGCAGCCTCCCGCCTGTTTACAGGGTCATAGAGACGTGTGTCCCACATGCACTATGTGGGTAGATGTGTCTCCTGATAATACTATGGACTGATTTGAGACAAGGGAAACGTTTGCCCAGTCCTAGTCTACCAGCACTAGTCTCCACTTCTTTTTGACCCCAGCTGTCCCCTTCCTACCTCTAGCTAATCCAAAGTACGCTGACAGAAGATCTTCACTGTGACATCTAGTCTTATTTTTCTAAGCCCATTTCCTCCTTTGTAAAATGATAGCAACAGTAACCTTTTGGGATAAATTCTGTTGTACTGGGAGAAGTAATTGAGATTAAGGCTTCCAAGAATTTAGCACACTACCTGCCATATATGCTCCATGTATAAAAGCTATTATTATTCATATAGAGTGCATCATATGTGCATCCTAGTCTGCACTTTTTCTGCAGAGAAATAAGCCAATTTGTTACTCATCACGAAATTTACTTTAAAAATGTACCCAACACAGACATCCTTCTATGGGGGCTTCACCTTTGTTGAGGCTAAAACTTGAGTGTTTGGTTCAAAACATTAAAGAAACAAAAGAGTTCAGGCCCTTGACCCAGAAGTCTGTGTCTAGCTCGGCACTGCTCCTTTAGCTCAGGAGCATGCCTTCCCTACAGGACCTTGCGGCCTGCCCAATGTTTAAGATTTTCACTCTACCATTGGTAACATTTCCCTGCCCCAGGCCCCACGGCTGGTTGGGGCTCAAAGGCAGTATAAGGAGCTGGAGGGGGGTATTCACTTACTGGGAAGGCAAGGGGCGTTTGATTCTGGTGGCGACCACCTGCTCTCCATCCTGCTCGGGCCTCTCCTCAGTCTCCCCTCCGTAGCCACTGTCCTCTGTGTCTATGCTGTCACTCCTCCACTTGGGCTCATCCTGTTCCATCTCTTTCCAGCCTTTGGTCAGCTCAGATACCAGGTTGGCACATTTTCTCCTCCGTGTCGGGGAGCCATGGCTGTGGAGCATTCTGTCAATGTCATTTTCTGGCTGCCCAGCTCCAAGCATGTCGCCATCCTCGTATCTATGGCTCAGATGGCTCACATCACCTCCTCTCTCATAAGCTTTGCTGACAACTGTCTTGGTCACCTCTTTCCTTTTGATATGAGAGACTTCAGTGGCTTCCTCAGAGCTTTGTCCATCTCCATGGCCCTCTGGCTTTTGGGAGGGAGACTTCAGGGTGCTCTGAGCTTTCTGCTGGGGTGTGGGGTAGATCACTGGCTTCGGAGCTTGTGGTGGGTCTTGGGATCCTCCCGGCTGCCAACCTGCAGGCTCTTGGGCCTGCCTGGTGCTGTTCTCATTTGCCCACTGCTGCCAACCTCGGGCCAAGTTGATAACCAGGGTGGCTGTGCGTACCTTCCGGAGGGCACGCTTGGCTGGGCCCTCTTCTCTTGCCTTTTCTTCCGGAGCCATGTCTTCTCCTCTCTGCTGGGAGCCTGGGAGTATGGACCATGGAGTGCCGAGATTTAAATAGAAGCAGAGTGTGTGTGTGTGTGTGTGTGTGTGTGTGTGGTGGGGGGAGAGTTTGGTGATAGTGGAAACTATGTTAAACATTTCTTGCCAAGACGTGGTGCCTTCCCCGATGGTGTGCTTTTTTTAAACCCTGACGTCTCCAGTTTCATCACAGCAGAGGGACATCTCTGCTGGGAAAGGACAGTGATATGCACTCCCTTTCTTCTCAAGTGCCAGAGTGGAAACTACTAGATTTGATCATGTGCTCAGCCTTATGTTCTTCGTGACCTTAAAATATGGTCCTACCATTTATAGCATAAAATATGTGCACAAATTGTGCTAGGAATATTATAGGCTTGTTCTCATTTAAATCTCAATATAGTTCTTAATTAGTCCCATTTTATAGCAGAGTACAATGAAATCTAACTTCCTACGGCTAATAATATCTGCAATTCAAACTCACATCTGTCTGATTCAAAACTTGTGCTTTTTATTCTAGTTATCAAAGACCCTGAAGTCCCTTTTTCTTTTTTCTTCACCCCTGTTCGATACCTCCTTAGAATCACCTCCTCCAACCTTCATTTTCCAGATGGAAAAACTGAGGCCCAAATAAGGAGTAGACGAAGGCCAGGCTTTTCAGTCCCAATCTTGAATTGTATAGACAGGTCATATTGATAGAAAGATGAGGATCAAAATTTTGGTCCAGTTTTAAATCTTTAAATTAATACCTACACACATGTTGAATTTCATAGATTATTACTAAGATCTTTTCAAATATTTTGAAAAAATATTTTGTTTTTTGTTTTTTTTAAAAGAGCATTTAAAGACAAAATGAGTAAATGCTATTAGAAGTAATCCTCACCTGACCTTTTGTTTTTAATTACACATCCTTCTTTCACCAGCCTTTAGGTAGATGCAGAAAAAGCCATTCATTCAATTTTCAGAACAAAGGTTGAAATATAGTTTTTAAAAAGGACTGGCTAGATAGGTTATTTGGAGAGAAAATGAACCATATATGAAGAGTGCTAACCAAATAAAAATGCTCAGGACTCAGCACTGAATAATTTCTTAAAGTAAGACAAGGATATTTTTTTTCACACAAGAGTTCTTTTTTTTATAAATTTATTTTTTATTGGTGTTCAATTTGCCAACATATAGAATAACACCCAGTGCTCATCCCCTCAAGTGCCCCCTCAGTGCCTGTCACCCAGTCACCCCATCCCCCCACCCGCTTCCCCTTCCACCACCCCTAGTTCGTTTCCCAGAGTTACGAGTCTCTCATGTTCTGTCTCCCTTTCTGATATTTCCCACTCATTTTTTCTCCTTTCCCCTTTATTCCCTTTCGCGATTTTTTATATTCCCCAAATGAATGAGACCATATAATGTTTGTCCTTCTCTGATTGACTTATTTCACTCAGCATAATACCCTCCAGTGCCATCCACATTGAAGCCAATGGTGGGTATTTGTCATTTCTAATGGCTGAGTTATATTCCATTGTATACATAAACCACATCTTCTTTATCCACTCATCTTTCGATGGACACTGAGGCTCCTTCCACAGTTTGGCTATTGTGGACATTGCTGCTAGAAACATCGGGGTGCAGGTGTCCCGGCGTTTCATTGCATCTGTATCTTTGGGGTAAATCCCCAGCATTGCAATTGCTGGGTCGTAGGGCAGATCTATTTTTAACTCTTTGAGGAACCTCCACAAGTTTTCCAGAGTGGCTACACCAGTTCACATTCCCACCAACAGTGCAGGAGGGTTCCCCTTTCTCCACTTCCTCTCCAACATTTATGGTTTCCTGTCTTGTAAATTTTCCCCATTCTCACTGGTGTGAGGTGGTATCTCATTGTGGTTTTGATTTGTATTTCCCTGATGGCCAGTGATGCGGAGCATTTTCTTATGTGCTTGTTGGCCATGTCTGTGCCTTCCTCTGTGAGATTTCTGTTCATGTCTTTTGCCCATTTCATGATTGGATTGTTTGTTTCTTTGGTGTTGAGTTTAATAAGTTCTTTATAGATCTTGGAAACTAGCCCTTTATCTGATAGGTCATTTGCAAATATCTTCTCCCATTCTGTAGGTTGTCTTTGAGTTTTGTTGACTGTATCCTTTGCTGCGCAAAAGCTTCTTATCTTGATGAAGTCCCAATAGTTCATTTTTGCTTTTGTTTCTCTCGCCTTTATGGATGTATCTTGCAAGAAGTTACTGTGGCCGAGTTCAAAAAGGGTGTTGCCTGTGTTCTTCTCTAGGACTTTGATGGAATCTTGTCTCACATTTAGATCTTTCATCCATTTTGAGTTTATCTTTGTGTATGGTGCAAGAGAGTGGTCTAGTTTCATTCTTCTGCATGTGGATGTCTAATTTTCCCTGCACCATTTATTGAAGAGACTGACTTTTTTCTAGTGGATAGTCTTTCCTCCTTTGTCGAATATTAGTTGACCATAAAGTTGAGGGTCCACTTCTGGATTCTCTATTCTGTTCCATTGATTTCTGGGTCTGTTTCTGTCACACAAAAGTTCTATAGAGTTTAGAACTGTATCCCTTCCTCTAAACAATATTTATTTTATTTTGTTTATTTATTCATGAGAAACACACACACACACAGAGGCAGAGGGAGAAGTAGGCTCCTCACCGGGAGCCTGATGCAGGACTCTATCCCAGGACCCCAGGATCACCACCTGAGCCAAAGGGAGACAGACGCTCAACCACTGAGCCACCCAGGTGCCCCACCTCTAATCAATATTGATTGAGAGCTACTAAGAGCTTCAAAAAATGGCATGAAAGCTCAGTTAATTCTGATGAGGAGACAAATTCATTTAAAAAAATATGTTGATGTCAATTTTTCATCATGTAGGTCATTTACCTCTTAGATTAAGGCAGTTTTGGAGATGATTTAATGCTTTATCTAAAATTTGTCAGATGTGTACTCAAGAGTTCAACAGCATCTGATAATGTTAACTGAAACAAAATCTGTCTTAAGGGGAAATTGGATCGCCAGGAAAGAAAACTATTACGAATAAAGATTTAAATCTGAGTCTGAAATTTCTGACATACTTTCTTAAGAATGTAGATATACTGCAGACTGTTTGGTTCCTCTTAGATTCCCTTCATCCCACATGGAATGCCTTGGAAGGAATGGGGTTCTTTAGCAGTGCCCATGAGCTTAGCCCAGGATCAAACTAATTTACAATCATTCAAGGGATTTTTCTGCCTTCCTGTGCACACCTGCTCCACATTCAATTCCGAAAGAGGGAGATGAAGTGAAGACAGCAAGTTATTATTGGTGTTTCAATATTAACAGCATTGCAGTCACTGCCTGGGGCTCGGGGCTGTCAGCAGATGGTCCTGGCAAAAAAACTCGGGCAGCTCCTAACAGAATCTGGTCATTCCTTCTGACATTTCACTTCCATGGCAACTGTGGTTCTTCATTCCTGCTTCTCCAGAAGAGAGTTTAAAATTTGTTTCCTCTTTATGTCTCCTTCAGGCATTCCTTCTCTAAACCAAGATCTATATGTATTTTTTTATTATTTATTTATGATAGTCATACAGAGAGAGAGAGAGAGAGGCAGAGACACAGCCAGAGGGAGAAGCAGGCTCCATGCACCGGGAGCCCGATGTGGGATTCGATCCCGGGTCTCCAGGATCGCGCCCTGGGCCAAAGGCAGGCGCCAAACCGCTGCGCCACCCAGGGATCCCCTATATGTATTTTAAAAGAAGTGTTCTATCTTCTTTCTCAACCTCTATCTGGATTCTTAAGAGTTCAGTATTCTTCTGTTTTAATAGAAGATGGAAAAGCAATGAAAATGGAGTCTCAAAGGTAAAGATAGAGGGAAATAGTTTACAACATGAGTTTCTTATGAAAACATGATATTAGAAATTGTAGGTGAGGGTGCAAAGCTGATTAATGAAGTAATTACCACCTATGAAATTTGTCATGAGTGTGAAAGTGTGTTGAAAAAATATTAGTTTTTACTTGATTGATATAGGCAATACTTGGGAGGAGGGGAAGGGGTTGTATCTATAGAATTCTTTGCGTAATGCACTGAGAAGTCGAGTAGGACCAATATTCGTCATCACTCTTCCTAAAAATACTTCAGGAATCTCTATGTGTGTGTGTGTCATGAATAAACAAATAAAATATTTTTAAAAAATAAAAATAAATTTTTAAAAAAGGGCAGCCCGGGTGGCTCAGCAGTTTAGCGCCGCCTTCAGCCCAGGGTGTGATCCTGGAGACCCGGGATCGAATCCCACGTAGGGCTGCCTGCATGGAGCCTGCTTCTCCCTCTGCCTGTGTCTCTGACTCTCTCTCTTTCTCTATGTGTCTCTCATGAGTAAATAGATAAAATCTTTTTAAAATTTTTTTAAAAATTAAAAAACAATACTTCAGAAATCTACATTTTCTCAAAGCTCATATGAAGCAATTATTCTATTGATCCTTTCTACATAAACTAATAATTCTTTTACTAGCTCAGTTTCACAAGTGGGAATAAAAATACTTTAATAAAGAACGAAAAGAATTTCTGATTTCAATTGAATTTACTCAGTGCTCATGGAGTGTACACAGTGGGTGAAGCATGATGGTAGGCAACATGAGACAGGGTAGAAAACTGATCAAAACAGAACTTACTTTCAAGGTTTTCTCAGTCTAGCCAGGAGAAGACACACATAACTGTTTTGATAGTTTGGGGAGAGCTACGATAGAAATACAAATAAAGCTTAATAGGATCCTTGAGCACAGCATGTCTGATTTTATTGGAAGGACTTCACAAAAATTTGGTGATCCTTTCTCTGGCTTTTCAAAGATAAAGAGAACCTTAGCAGGTGGAAAAAGGGTACTCTGATCTGTAGAAACAACATGAACAAAGTTACTGAGGAATAAGATACATGGTACACTTAGAGACCTTCTAATGGCCTGGAGTAGATATCACAAACTCAAATGCCTGCAGGTTATGTGGGTCACTCAAATGTGTGAGGTGAATTGGATTGGGGGTACAACATGGGGTGGTGAGGACTATGGGCAACTGATGAAGTAATGTTTCAAGAAACATAAGAAGTGTGGATTTTTGCAAAAACTCTCCCAAATCTTTAAATGGTGACAGTTAATACACATACACACACAACACACATTCACACACAGTAGTTCTGGGTGAACCAACATGGTATAGCATGTCTTTGGAAGAGATTGCTTGTGGGCACAAGTTTAGGAACTTTATAGAAGAACATACAGTATCTATGGGGTAAGGATAAAGGGCTAGAGAGCAGTAGGACAGGCCTTTGAAGAAGTGAGTTGGAGCTACATTGTAAACAATATTTTGCTCAGGAATTGGTGTTTTGTCATAAGCAACTTATTGTATCAGTGTGGCATTTTAAACGCAATGCAATCTCAAATTTGCATTACCAAATAATCAGATCTAGAGCTGGTAAAGTGAGGTTTAGATTGAAAAAGATAAAATTAGGGTAGGGAGACTGTTTACAGGAGTTACTAAAATAATCTTGAAAAGAACCAAATGAGGATCTGAAAGATTTGAGAGCCACTGAGGGGGACTATCAAAAGAACATAGGGACCAACTAGTCATGTGGATAATGGGTGTCAAGGATGACCCCGAGATTTCAATTTAAATGATGGGTGTGAGGAAGTGACATTAGCTAGGAAAAAAACAGGAAAAGAGGAGGATTTGTAGTAAGAAGGGAAAGCTTCCATCTTGAAGTGAGGAAGCCCCAGGGAATGCCTGTGGAGATGTTATGAGTAACCAGGAAAATGGACTCTGCGGTCAAGCATACCCAGTGAAAATCTGGGTCTGCTGGTTAGCAGGGTGACCTAGGCCATGTTATTTAATTTCTCTATGATTCAATTGCTCCATCTGTAATATGAATATTATCAGAGCATCTACCTCATAGGGTCACAGTGAGGATTAAATGAGTTAACACATGGGAAGTGCTTAAGACCATGCCTGGCACGTGTAATTCCTGTTACATGGCTATTGCTATTCATACCTTGATATTGAGTCATGGTGTTAGAAATTTAAAGCTCCTTAAATAATTCTGTTTGATGAAGGATAGGATTAATACTGCACGCATGGCAGGAGTGAGTCGTCAGATGGGAAGGTCAAGTGGGGTCATTTGTAGGGACTGGAGGCTGTAAGGGAAAGCTTATTTATAGTGTTTTATTTTAAGGTAATTTATAGGCAGTGTCTAAAAGGTTTCCCTCAGCATGATGAGGGTCAGATGAGGTCTCAGTTATTTAGTAATGATAACTCCGTTGAATACAGACTCTTTCCTGGAATCTACTAGAATATAGTGCCCAGTGGTTTACAATCACGGAGA
The DNA here is from genome assembly GCF_048418805.1 of Vulpes vulpes. Taxonomy (NCBI): domain Eukaryota; kingdom Metazoa; phylum Chordata; class Mammalia; order Carnivora; family Canidae; genus Vulpes; species Vulpes vulpes. The sequence continues at coordinate 29,543,426 of NC_132792.1, read as the reverse complement.
ATCACATCAGAATCTTAAATCACATTGGGATCACCTGTGGGGCTTACAAACTACATATGGTAAAGTGCTAGACCTAGAGACAGGTTTTGGATAGAGTCCTGACACTACCTTAATCTAACATACCATCACGGTTGAGAACATGGTTCTAGATCCTACTGTGCTGTGGGTCCAACAGAAACTCAACATGTAGGTTTTAAGAGCATAGTGACCAGTACCCCAGATACTGGGTTCAAGCAGATTGGTTTTGCATTCTGGATCTTCTTTCAAAACTCTGTACCCATGCAGAGTTCATTAATTTCTCTGAGACTCAATTACCTTGTCTGAAAATGGCAATCATAATTTTTCCTGTGTCATTATCATGTTTTTGTAGGTGAGGTCTGTAGGACAGCCTACTTCTCACTACACTGTATAAGGACACCACATGGAAGCTATTCATATTACTGTCACTTAGACTGTTATCAAGAATAATGATGCCATCTTGTAAATAAATAACCTAGATTTATAGATTGCATTTCAAATTTCAGTATGAGTAATGAGCATTAACTTTTACATTATAGACAATAGCAGTTTACATATATTCCCAGAAACTAAGGAAAATTTCAGAAAACAAATATCACAAAACCTATTACCAAACTGTAGTCACATTAACTTAATTTAGCAAACAAACACAAATGATTATTACATCTATTTAAATATGAACAATGTTGGTATTTATTTCACCTTAAAAAATATAATCTCTTGACCCCACATATATCCCATTCCTCCACTCCCCTTAACAGTAAAACTCCTTGGAAGAATTGTGTTTATTGCCTGCCTCCAATTCTGTCTCTTGTTTTCTCTTGAACCCAATCCAAACAGGTCTTACATTTGCAATTTATTAAAACTACCCTTGTACTGTCACCAATAACTTCCATATTGTGCAATCTAATAGTTAGTTATTAGTTTTAAATATACTTGTCCTAACTGCAATATTTGACACATTAGAACAGTCACTCCTTCAAATGCTTTCTTCACTTGACCTCTGGAAAAAAATTCTCTAGGTTTTCCTCCTACATTATGGCTGTTCCCTCTTAATTTCCTTCGCTGGTACTTGCCCGCCCCCCAATTTCCCCGCCACCCCCACCCCACTCTGCCCCTAGCTTCTTAACATTGGACTGTGCAAAGCTGGGCCCTCTTCACTGCTCAAATTATCCTTACTTCCTTGGTGATCTCAAAGTTTTGAATGCCATCTTCATGATGACAATTCCCAAACATCAGTGCCCGGCCTGGCCTTATACTTCAGGCATGTATATTCAGCAACCTGGTAGTCATATCTACTAGATGTCTGCCTAATGGTTAGCTCAATCCTAATGTGTACAAAACTGAATACTCAGTATTTCCAATGTGAGCTTTCCACAGTATTCCTCTTTTCAGCTCAAAAATTAATTTTGGTCTACCAGTTGCTCAGGCCAAGAAACCTGAAGTTATCTTTGGCTCTTTTTCTTTTCTCATATTCCACAACCAGTCCACTAGTATATTCTATTGGATTTACCTTGAAAAGTATCCAGAATTTGGCCACTTCTCACCATCTTTACTAATGAAGTAAATAGAGAGGTCAATAGGTAGGGTCAGATTGTGGAGGCACTTTAAAGCCCTAATAAAAAATGTAGGTTTTATTCTAATATTATAAAGTTTTGGCCTGCAGAATGGCATGATTAAAATTTTATAACAAATTTACTTCGGTGGTGGTATGAAGGATAGATTCAAGGATGGTATGTGGGCAAGAGTAGAGACTCAGGAAATTTTTTTCTTTTATCCAAAGGAAGTTCCCTACCACAAGAACAGGATGTAGGAGTGGGGGGATGGGTCTGTGGCCTCTTTCCTACCCCATTTCAGCCCTTCTAACTCAGAAATTTCAGTTAGTCTTGCTAATTCCAAATTAGGCAGACCTGTATTGTTTCCACCATTAGAAATGGGTGAGTGGAGAGGTGACCCCTACCTGCTCAATCTGGTTACTATGGTAACTGTGCCAAACTCTAGCCAATGGGCAGCTCTCCCACTCTCTTCCACCAACTGTTTCCCCTCCCCCTTCCCTGGGAACTTGATTCACAAATCTGAACTGGGGATTTCTGGCTCAAGTTCATGAGCAAGGGCAGAGGCTATAGGAGAGCAGTAGCATAGGTTAGAGTTGATTGAAAAATACTCCAAGATGGCAACAGTAAATTTGGGCAGGAGGACATAAATACTACAGGTGAAATGAAGAGGTACAATTGATATAAATTGGTAACAATGAGATATTAGTTGTGAAAGAAATGAAGACATTTAGATAAACATGGGCATTCTGGCTTGGGTTTCTACATAGATGTTTTCATTCACTAAGAATGAAAATACAGGGGGCATAAGCTTGGGGATTGGACAAACATTAAATTAAATTTTGGTCACATTAGAGATACCTGCAGGACATTATTCAGAAGGCAGGGATTGCAGCTCAGGAGAAAGATCTTGACTCATACAAATTAGGGCATCATTTTGGATCATGGAGACTAAGCTGTGCCAGGTCACAGAGCTAACAAGAGTTATAACAGGATCAAATCCAGGTCCTCTGACTTAAGAGTCAGGGCTATTAATGACTATGCTCTAATGCAAATTATTTTCCCCCTTGAAGGACAGGACTTCACAATCTCATGACACCACCCTCTAAACAAGCTTCTTAAGGAGGCCTAAATATAGTTTCTTAGCCCTGACTTTCTATGTGATCCTGCAAAATTTTCCTTTCCTTAATAGCCAAGTGTCTTTATATGACCTGATGGAGGTGTTAGCTAACTCTATGGTGATAACAATTTTGCATTAAAAAGTATACCAAACCAATGTGTTGTACATCTTAAACTTACACAGTATTATATGTCAATTATATTTCAGTAAAAAAGAAAAAAAGTACATTTAAAAAGTGGTCTATGCTCCTTAATCTATGACCTTTTGTTCACATCTCAACTTATTCAACTCACAATTCTGGTTTCTGTCCACAAACTCAGTTTATTCAGGGTCACAGATGAATTCCTCATTACCAATCAAAGGGAGAGTTTTGATTCTCACTTATTTAAACTTCCTATAGAGCATTGATAATCTTATATACATCCTCTTCTCTCTTTCTCTCTGTGTGTGTGTGTGTGAGAGAGAGAGAGAGAGACTGTGCGGATAAATATGTATATGTGTTGAGGGAAAGAGAGAGAAAGTCATGACAGAAAGAGAAAGTTTTGAAAACCAGAAGGAAATAGGTAATCATAATTATACCACACACCCACAGCTCATCTATAGACATGCATTTTTCATACAATCTACTCCCAATCCTGAAACTTTGTGCTAGAAAGTTTCAGGGAAGAGCTGTCATTTTGAGGAAAAGAAAATATTTGAGATAGCCTATTGAACATGGCTTTGTATGCCAGGCTCCCCCCTCCCCTGGTAGTCATCTAAAACCAACAGGTAAAAAACCAAAAAACAAAAAACTGTCAAACTCTGTCTCCAGTTAAATAGAACACAGATAATTTGCAAACTCTGATATATGTGTAATTACTGCTAAAATAGCTGAGATTGGTTAGAATCCACCTAACAGGAAGTGAAGACAGATACTTAGAAGATAGGTTGCCAAAGGATTTTGTGAAAACACATTTTCTGAAAAGAAAGGCTTTCCCTCTAGGAAAAAAGCTGCATGACTTGTTTGCTATAGAAAGGGGAAAATCTGGTGTCAGAAATAGCAATAAAAATCCTTCCGAACTTCAACTTTGAAAAGCAATGGATTTAAAGAGGCAGAGGTAATAAGGTTGCATAGAGAATTGCATGGATGCACCATACTTATAGGAAACAGTCCATCTCTGTGGTAGCAACAGAGATTTGAACACTGAGAAGCTATCCTGGTATCTCCTCCCTCTCCACAGCAGCTTTCTAAAATGCCTAGTCCAGAAAACTTCAACTCATTGATGAAAAAAAGTTTTAAATAGGCACAATATTAACCTAAACACACTGTAAGAGAAAATGTGGAGAAGTACAGTAAACCTATCAAAAAAGAAGATTTATGAGTAAAAAGTTGCCACAAAAAAGTGAAAAATGTGAACATTTAGCCATAATTTAAAGATAAAGAAATCTCTGTGAAGAAAAAGGGAGGCTATAAAGCATATCGAAAAATTCATGGGTGAGGTGGAAAGACACTAATGAAAGAAAAGTTTTGAAAAAGATGCTAGAGGTAGAAAAATGGGAGTTGAAGACATAAATCTATTTTTATTTACAAAGACTATGAATGTGTACTTGGAAAACACAAGAGTCAACTAAAAATAGTTTTAAATGAATAAGAATTCAATGGGGTGGTGGGGTAGATAATTATTGTGGAGAAATAAACATCATTCATATATTTAAGAAAATCATTTGGAAAGTATAATGAAAGAAATTAGCTATTTATAATAACAATAAAGATAAAATATCTATAAATTAACTTACTAATAAATATGCAAAAACTATGTACCATAAAGCACTCCTGAAAGGCACAAAATACAACTGAATAAAGAAAAGATAAAACCATAATTGGGTATGTCATTTTTGCTAACAGGCCAAGTGTCCGTCAATAGATGAATGGATAAAGAAGATGTGGATGGGATATTACTCAGCCATAAAAAAAGGAATGAAATCTTGTCATTTGCAAGGACAAGGATAGAGCTAGAGAGTATTATGCTCAGCAAAATAGGTCAGAGAAAGACAAGTACCATGATTTCACTCATATGAGGAACTTAAGAAACAAAACAAATGAGCAAGGAGAAAAAGAGAGAGAGAAAGTGGCAAATCAAGAAACAGATTCTTAACTATAGAGAACAAGCTGGAGATGAGTTAGCTAGGTGATGGGGATTAAGGAGTGCATTTGCTATGATGAACACAGGTGATATAAGAAGTACTGAATATTGTACATCGAAAACCAATATTATACTGTATGTTAAGTAACTGGAATTTAAATAAAACTTAAAAAATAAAATATAAAAAATATTCATAATCTTAGATGGGAAAATTTTACATAATTTCTCTCTATGGGAAATTTAACCCTATTCCAATAATTTAATCTTTGTCTTTCCTTACAATGAGACAAACGTTCTACAGATCATATGAAAATTAAACAATCAAGGACTGGGGTGCCTGGGTGGTGCAGTCAGTTGAAGTGTCCAACTCTTGGTTTCAGCTTAGATTGTGATCTCAGGGTCATTAGATCGAGCTTCATGTTGGGCTCCATGCTTGGGCAGAGTTTGCTTAAGTCTCTCTCTTTCCTTCCCTCTCCCTTTCTCTCTCAAAAATAAACATTAAAAAAAATAGGAAAACTTCAATTATTAAACAGTATTGTATTGATATACGAACTGACAAACAGAACCACTGGAGCAGGATAGAAAACAAACCCAACTACATACAAGAAATTAATACATGATAGAGGTGTTAGATCAGTAGGGAGAAAATAGATTATTCAAAAGATGGTGATGGAAAAGCAAGGAGGCATTTGGGGAAAAAGTTGGATTCATCTTTCACAATGTGCACCTGAATATATTCTAAATAAATCAAAGATGAAATGTAAAAAAATGAAACCATACTAGAAGAAAATGAGAACATTCTTTTATAAATTTGTGGTGAAGGTAGTCTTTTGAAATAGCACTCAAAATCCAGAGGCTATAAAGAAAAATATCAATAAATGTTACTACATTAAAAATTATGCATGGAAAAAATATAAAGAAAAGGGAAACAACTACAGATAAAGTGAAAAGATAACGTACAGGAAGAAATATTTGTGGACTCTTAAAACAGAATAACCTCCCTAGTATATAAAAAACACATAGAAATCAATGAGAAAAAGGCTAACTTCCCAGTAGCAAATTGGGCAAAAATATGAATAAAGAGTTAATTGGAAAAGAAGTGCAAATGGCTCCTAAATACACCCTTATTCATAAGACATGAAAAAAAAAATTTAATTACATGAGATTATCACTTCTCTGCCCATTGCAATGGCCAGGACACTTACAAATAAAGTTTATGTCACACTTGTTGGTCTCATGTGGGAAACAAGCACTCTGCTTCACCAATATCAGGACGTAATCATCAGTAAAAGTCCCACGGAGGGCGGTTGGCAATATTTGTTAAAATCACTCATTTATATAGCTTTGACCCAGAAATTCCTCTTCCGGGAAATTATCCAAGAGAGTCAAATGATATTTGTACAAAATTATGCATTACCGCATTTTTCAGAACAGTGAAGGATTAAAAACAACCTAAATGCCTATCATAAGGAAACAATTAAATACATCATTGTATCCACACAAATAAGGATGTTCTAGTCAGTAGTCCAAAAAGAGATAAACAGGGAAACTTTCCGGTCAAGAAAGTTATCTGATAAAAAGCTCCGAGATAAGGGCAGCCCGAGTGGCTCAGCATTTTAGTAGCTCTGCCTTCAGCCCAGGGCATGATCCTGCAGACCCGGGATCGAGTCCCGCGATCGGCTCCCTGCATGGAGCCCGCTTCTCCCTCTGCCTGTGTCTCTCCCTCTCTCTCTGTGACTCTCATGACTAAATACATAAAATCTTATAAACATATATTTAAAAAAGCTCCAAGATACATTAAATTTAAAAAGCAAGACATAGTACAATATACTTTCAAGACAAAGAGAACGTAAGAGTATATGTTCATATTTGCTCCCGTATCCAGAAAGAAACTCTAGAAGCTTCCAGAAAAGCCTAATTACAAGTGAGGCAGGAGGGAGAGAGCTGCTTGGCTGCCGTCCCTCCAAGTCTTTGCCCGAGCCTGTCGGCGCGCTGGGCCGCGACTTCCCAGCGCAGCCGCCTGGGAGGCCATGAAGACAGCTCCTCGCCCGCTGCACGTACTGACGCACCCCGAGCGCTGAGAACCGCGCACACGGCAGGCGCTCGGCCCACACGTGGTGGGCGAGCCCCGGGGTGACCGCGGGGGGAGACAGGGCTGCATCCCCGGGTGTGTTAATAATGCACTGACTTGAAAAGTAAATTAAAAATAAAACAATGAAAGAGTGGAGAGGAGGGCCTCAGATTTCTTTCTTTCTTTCTTTTTTTAAAAAAGATTATTTTTATTATTCATGAAAGACACAGAGAGAGAGGCAGAGGGAGAAGCAGGCTCCATGCAGGGAGCCCCACGTGGGACTCGATCCCAGGTCTCCAGGATCATGCTCCAGGCTGAAGGCAGGAGCTACACCACTGAGCCACCTGGGCTTCCCTGGACCTCAGATTTCTTTTTTCTCCATATCAGATTTTACGGAAACGTGTCCATTTCCATGACTACGTTTTGTTTACACGAGGGCTGAAAACGGTAGCTCGGAATCTCCCCAGGGCGCCGCCACATCCCCCACAGGAAGGCGGGCCGCCTGGCGCTTCGCCTCCTCAGGCCTGCGGAAGAGCCGCGCATGCGCACCTGCACGCGCACACGCCTGCGCACCTGCAGCCGCACGCGGCCCTCGTCGGAGAGAGCGACTTGCCCACGCCGTCCTTGCGGCGCTTCGGATGGTTTCAGGCCTACAGCCTTTACCGCCTCTGCTTGCCAGACTTCCAGCTCTTTCTGTGGTCCTAGTCAATGAACGTTCATGGAGCCGCACATAAATATTGCGGATGTTGGAGGTTCAGAGACGAATGAGGTAGTGTCTGCGCCCTCTCGGGGTCCCTAATCCAGTCAGAGATTCAGGCGCCCAGGTCTCCACAACTGGTTAACCTAAGGTTTCCGTTCTCCGAGTCTGAATTGTTTTGCTGGTGCTGAGGGAGCAGATGGCCACGACCTTGACAGGGAAGAGTCTTTTCTTGCCTCTCCAGCTTCGGGTGGCTCCCGGCTTCCTGGGCTTGCGGCAGCGGCGCTCCAGCCTCTGCCTCTCCCTCTGTGTGGTCACCTTCCAGTCTGTGTCTTTTCCTCTTCTGTCTGCGTCAGATTCCCCTCAGCCTTTTTCTGATGTAAGGACACTTGTCATTGGGTTTAGTTAGGGCCCTCCCAGATAATCCAGGAGGATCTTGAGATCCTCAAATTGATTACATCAGCAAAGACTCTTTTTAAAATGACATCATATTCACAAATTCTGGGGGTTAGGTTGTGGGCCATCCAGTGGGGGGCGGCCACCATTCCATCCACTAATGTCCTCTTGCATGGTGTTCTCTCACTTTTCTTTAGCTTCCCATTGTGCTTGTTCTCTGTCTGCATTAGGAGGCTGACTTGGGATCCAGCTCAGTCCAGCCACCAGCTAGCCATGTGACCTGGGGTGTATTACCTAACTTTTCTCTGCCTGAGACCCCTGTCCAAGTGGGAAGTGGAAATTTAACAAGTTTGTTGTGCAAATTAAATGGGGCCTGGAATGTAAAGCTGTTAGCGCAGCTCAAAAGATGTGGGGAGTGATGATCTCATTGTGGTTAGCATCTGTGGTAGGATTTCAGCTTTTCAATGTAGGGTTTTACAAGGAAGCATTTATCATGGTCCTTCGGCCTTCATTTTCCCAGTGCCATAAGCGTTGGAGGCATGCTCCAATCTTGGAACAGTGGCTTGGCTTTGGAAGCCTTGCAGCTAACTGGCAGACAATTGGTAATTCACTATTTTAAGTTTAGGACACTGGCAGGAGGTCTGAGTTATGTTAATTTCAAAGCCCTCTGACAGGCTTCAGTTTGTTTTTTTTTTTAAGTAGAGTTTGGCACTTATTCAGAGTCAAAAGAAGCTGTGATGGGGAGATATCTTGTTTAACATCTGTCATTTAACACCACTTGTACCCCAGGGGGAGAAAGGAGAGGGTGCCTGAGAGCTAAATTTAAGTCTAAGGATCTAAGCATTTTTAAAAGAAGGTAGATAATAGTTTCCTGTCAGGGAGAGACTGCTAAAAGAGAAAGTTTTGTTCAAGCTTTCTTTACTCTCTTCTTTACTCTCCCTAAAATCCAGGGAGAGTTATTTGTAGGTAAGTACATGTCTTAAATCCTGTCACCTTTAAAGTAAATATTCTCTTCAAAAGCAAGGAATGAAAAAAAAAAAAAACCAAGGAATGTTTAAAACCTGTATTTCCTTTCCTTTTCCTTACAAGGAAAAGGTTTCTCTGATGAAACACTTCAGTCAAGTGAGCATGTCTATGGAGGTCCAATTTATAAAACAAAAATAATCTTATTGGGAGGGGTGATGGTTGAGAATCTACAGTAATACAATATTCCTCAGCAGGCAAAAGGTGGAATCCCCAAAACAGGCAAAATCCCCTCCCCAGGGTATCACCCTTAACTGGGGCACCTGTCTCCTCTGAGGAAGGGGCTGGAGGGCATTCGGACCAGCTGGAGCATGCCTGAAGCTTCGACTTGAAGGTCGGGTTGCTCATGTAAAGTTTTGTTCTGTAAATCACGTAAACGCAAAAAAAGGCAATGAGATGTCAACTACGTTGAATAGCTTAGGGTTCCAAGGATGAATGTGGGACAAAAATAAAACTAGACCCATTGTTGATAACAACCATAGTGCATTCTGGAAGATTTGACTAGTGAAGTGGTTAAGAGCAGGGGGGCTAGGAGCTTAAGGTGCTGGTTCCTACCCCGAGCTTTGTGGGTCTGCCTGGTCCCTAGACCAGCCAGTAGCATCGGCAACACCTGGCAGCTTGGAAGTGCAGACTCTCAGCCCCATCCCAGACCTACTGAATCATAATCTGCATTTAGCACGAATGCCAGATGATTTGTATGTGTGTTAAAGATTGAGGAGCACTGATCTACTGTGGCAGACAGACCCTACGGTGACCCTCAATCATTTTCACTTCCTGTTGTTTGCACATTTTCACTTCCTGTTGTTTGCACCTTTGTGTGATCCCTTCCTCTTGAATGAGAGTGGGACTTGTGACTTACTTCCCGCTGGCAGAAGGCAACAAAGGTGAAGAGATTTTGCAGATACAATTAATGTCTCACATTGGTTGATTCTGAGTTAAAAGGAAGAATACTCCTAGTAGGGCCCAACTTTATTAGGTGAACAGCCCTTAAAGGAGGGACTGATTCTTCCCTGAGGTGAGAGGCTCTCCTTGTGGGTTTGGTGATCTAAGTAGCCAAGGTACTAAGTACACAGCAAGGTACTTCAGGTGGCCTCTAGGACCTAAAGGTGGCCAACAGCCAGCAAAGGGGGGGGGTCCTCTATCCTGCAGCTGCAAGGAGAGCATTTCAGTCAACCACTTGCATGAGCTTGGAAGCAGATTCTTCCCCAGCTGAGCCTGGGGATGGGCAAGCAGCCCAGCCGACATCTCTGACATCTCCGTGCAGCCTTGCAAGCAAACTGTGAGAAAGGAACACTAGGGCATGCCTGGACTCTTGACTGATAGAAACTGTGAGTTAATAAATGTGTATTATCTCCAGCTGTTGAGTTCGTGCAGATTTGTTATACAGCAGGAGAAAACCAGTCCACCTAGGGCAACTTATTTACCTATTCTCTCTTCTTTGCCTAAATATAAAGAGGGGGTGAAAGTAGTATTAACCAGGGGTTATTGGGCAGATTAATGGGTAATATGTGTAAAGTACTTAAAACTGGACTTGGTAAACCATGGTTACTGCTAAAAAATTGTATTATTACAGTATATACCTGAGACAGAATTACATGATTATCATTCCCTGCTTTTGAAAACTGCTTTTTAATAGGATGCACAAAATGAATGACAGTCAAGGAATTATGTTGTATCTTGTGTATATATGGGCTTATGGGTCATCCCAAGTGTGTCTTTTGAATTTACTTCAGTGAAAATACAGCTCAATGCTGCTAGAGTCTACAATGCATCTTGTGTTACGTTTAGTCTCCTAAGAGACTCTGTCTAAGCACCTCCTGGTTATAACTTAAAGTGGAAAAACATGTACTTTATCTTCATTTTAAGACAGGTAAGTGGAGCTGTGGAAGACATTATTTGTCCAGGTTGTGGAGGAAATAGATGATGTAAACAGAATTGAAATCTTGCATCCTGATTCAAGCTCAGATTCTCAAAACCCCAAAAGCTGTTTGCTGTGTGGCACAAGACAGGCTCAGCTAGAGATGGGCTGTATTAAAAGGACCTTTCTCTTTTTTTTTTTAATTTTATTTATTTATGATAGGCACACAGTGAGAGAGAGAGAAGCAGAGACATAGGCAGAGGGAGAAGCAAGCTCCATGCACTGAGAGCCCGACGTGGGATTCGATCCCGGGTCTCCAGGATCGCGCCCCGGGCCAAAGGCAGGCGCCAAACCGCTGCGCCACCCAGGGATCCCAAAAGGACCTTTCTCAATGCAGATTCCAACACTTGCTTCTTTCCTCTGTGTCTGCTCCTCCACACCGGCTGATCCTCTTTGACAGAAACTTTGTTTTGGGACTTACTGGCAAAATGTTACTTCTGACTGTGCACCATCCCACCCCAGGCAGGTGTAAACAATGCAGAAGCAGTAGCAGATCTCTGAGTGGCAGCATGGCTGCTATTATGACGGTAAAATTAGAATGGGAGATGAATTCTACCCTTCACTGAAACTTTTTTTTTAGCCTCTATGTAAAACAGGTGCACTGCAATTCCAAGCAGTTACTTGCTGAGCATCCCTGTCATTCTTTGTCAATGGCTCTGTTACCTTCCTTAAGTGACTGTACACTGTACTTAAAATACTCTTCAGGTTATTTTTAATGGCAATGTTCTTTCAGGAGACTTTTATCTAGTAGCCACCTGTTACATTGCTCTTTGTTTTGAAGCTCAATATGCATTCAAGAGGGCTTTTTGTTCTACTCTAAGGTAAAGTCACTCATGCTTGGTTTTTGGCTAGTACCACAGATGAGATTATAAGTGAACTTCCATAAATCGTCCTCTGCTCACCCAATTCCACAACTGATTCTTCCCTCTGAAACCTCTTCTAAGTGATGAGATAAACAGGTTTATCTTCTTCAGTACATGTTTTATTTTTTCATTCCTTTATCAACTAAAGGTTTAGGTTTTGGTGCTAATGCTAATGTGTTAGTCTCATCTTATTCTGCTGAGGAAGTTGCCTAGCTGTGACAACTGTACTATGTCCTCAGATATTCCTGATGATATGATAGAGTATATTTTTTCTTATCCATTAGTCAAGGTAATATGGTTTTGATACTTACAAGTCACATCTCAGTTAATATACAGGTATCTGTGTGTGTGTGTGTGTGTGTGTGTGTGTGTGTATGTCCTTCTATTTAAAAGTCCTTCTATTGAAAGTCCCTGGATTTCTTATTTACTCTAACCCTAAACTGCCAACATCATTCATTTTTTTTTAAAGATTTTATTTATTTATTCATGAGAGACACAGAGAGAAAGAAAGGCAGAGACACAGGCAGAGGAAGAAGCAGGCTCCATGCAGGGAGCCTGACGTGGGACTCCATCTTGGGTCTCCAGGATCAGGCCCTGGGCTGAAGGCAGCGCTAAACCACTAAGCCATCTGGGCTGCCCATCATTCATTTTTTAATTGTGGTAAAACCAACAAACATAAGAAGAGTATATTTCTGACTCATTCAAAGATATTTGGCTTAGGGACAGTGAAAAATATTGAGCCTAAACTTTCCTTTAGAATATTCTCTATATAACACCAGTACAATATGCTAATAATAATGAGAAGGAGGGTGGCAGTAGTTATAACTTTCGAATCTGAATCCAGCTAAGTATGTGCATTTTTAATGACTGTGTCAGGAAAGTTACATGACAAAAATTCTTTAAGAATCTTTCAAAGACAATACTAGAGAGTAGTAATTACGATATTTTTAGATGATAGATTCCTTCCTTCAGGAAGCTTTCACAATCACTGTTTTCATGATATCTTGACTGAAGGTGGGAAAGATTGTTTCACACAAGGAAAACAATGCAGTTAACTACATAATTGCATAAGAAACACAGCAGGTACAAAATTAAGATCATCTGATATTTGTTTTCTGTTGTGTCTTAGACCATTTAGAGAGAGGCACAGGCTATATGCAGGGATGATGGGATGCAGGTGTATGCAGAGACAGCACCACAGCTAGAATGTTGAAATACTCGTGCAAGCCACACTGGTGCCCAATGCCGGCCTCTGCCCAGGAACATCTAGACACCTGAATCCATCACCTCAAGGGTTAACACCTGGCACATAGTGGGACCTTCAAGCTCCAGCATTCATTCAGGGCTCAGGCTGTCCCAGTGCTTCAATGTTTTGAGGGTTACCCATGGGTAAATTTGATTAGGAAGTAATTGTGATGCTCAGTGAAGTTTCAGTGATTCACGTGGCCGTAAGCTGTCTTAAAAAGGATCGTGGTACATCTTCTTTCTGTTGTGATGTGCTTCATTCCATTTTCCTCTCAAACTCAGAAGTGTCAACTAATCTGCCTCTGCTCTGTGGAGTTCCAACCTGAAAAGCCGCTTCATGGAATCTGATATTTGGAAATCCGAATACCTTAATGGAGCTGCTGAACTACTCTTGCAGAGGAAAGACAGAGAAGTGGTATCCTTCCCTCTGCGTTAAAGTGGTCATCTGAGGTGAGGAGAAGTATGATCAGAATGACTCCTTGGAGGATGCTAGGATTTGGTTTCCCGTGGCTGCAAATATAGCTAGTTATCATAAGCCAGCCTCTAACACCTAGGAATGAAGAGTTTTTGATCTTCACTGGAAGATAAACAAAGACACTGTCTGAAGTGTGTTAGGTAACCCTCTAGGAGTTGTTTTTCTTTAAGTGAGGGAGGACAAGTAACTGATGTTTGAAATACCTACAAATGAACCACTTTTGTGTTTCTGCCACAATGATGATATGACAAGGTTAAAGCAACAGTTCATGTAGTCAAGATCCACTGCAAATTTCCAACATTATCTAATGTCTCCAATGTCAAGACTAGTTCTTAGAGAAGGAGACTAAAGACTAAATATTCAGGTATTACTGTCTGCCTCCAAGGCTATTTAGAAATGCTATGTTAGGTTAGTCTTAACCTTTATGCCATGTAGAGTCAAACTGCTTATTCCCCTTTTATCACCTTAACTCATTTGCGTTCCTAAGCTCATTTTTCCAAATAAAACTTTCTTCTAGTTACTCATGACTGAGCCACATCAACAGGACTCATATATTGCTGACTGATGACCACTAGCTTTATTTTGCTTTTCCCGGGGCCACTTATACTCTGATTGGGATGAAATGTACACTCCCATTAGTTTTCCCTCCCTACTCAATGGCTTTCCAGGTCAGTTACTGAACGCTGTTGGTGAAATGTCCTGTTTTCTGATACAGTGACAGACCCGAAGATCATAGCCTGATTCTTCAGTCACTGGCTGGACAGTGTGATCTCATTTCTCCCTCTTGTTACAGTCTCCCTCTGGGCTTGCCTTTCACAAACAACTCAGTTGCATTTTATACCAAATGTACAACTGAGTTGCTTGACCTTTCTATTCTGCAGTCTCTCAGGACAAGTCAAGCTATCAGCTACCTCCTTTCACATTTCATAGCAACAGGCAGAACATATTCTTACTCACTACTTTCCTATCTACCAACTGTTCTGCTCAGCAGGCAGCTGTGTTATGGTTGGGAAAGGTAGCATTCTAACAGACCTAATATTTATTTAACCAAAGAGACCTCTGGGGCTAACCTACAATTATAGGGATCCTCAATCAAACATTGTCTGTACACACATTGTATCTTAAGCATGTCAAGAACTTGTGATTAGAAACTCTGATAGAGGGGAATTAGACTCACTCAAGCTCCCGAATGCCTTTGGGACTCTCAGCTTATACTTGGGACATTCATGAAACAAGGAAGGAAAACAGCAGTGCACTGAATGTTGTAATTCAAGATATAAACCAAGATCTGTGTTAGAGGCAAGTTTCTATGGTTAAATTAATATTTTTAGTACATTTAAGTGAAAGTAGCCTTTTATTTTAAAGTGACTAGACATAGACTTAAATGGGAAAAGTGTGTAAATAAAATCAAAATTTTATTTTCTTTAAGAAAGGATAAACCACAAACTTACCATAGTTTAGTCCCTTCTAGGGTCTAAAGTATAAAAAATTGGGGGACAGTTTTTTTTTTTTACTGTATTTAAGTTTCTCAGTTTTTCTTCCTCAGAAGTCAACGTATTTCTTAACCCAGCTTTCTATATCCTCAGAATTTTCCTAGATGATCCGTATATCAATCCAGTGTAATCCATAGCTTTCCCACTTTATCTAGTACCCTGATCTGATGCTCACTTCTCTGTCTATAACTTGCCTCCACGCCTGTCCTTTGCTCCTTTGTTCAATCATTTCCTGCTACTCTTTGACCTCTCTTCTATCTTTCTATTTGTATTTATCGAAGGAAATGTGTTCCTAAAGAGCAGAAGCCATGCAACATCTGCTATAACAATATTGGACATCTCTAAAACATGAGTGCTGGTGGTATCAATAATATCGCTGAGTTTGCTTATTTTGAAGGCAAAAGCAAAAGATTTAGCTCTTGAAACACTCATTCTTGGGCTGTTTGTTGGAACACAGCCACCATGCCAGAAGCACCATAAGCCATGAGGATTGGCCATGTGCAGAGACTTTAATCAATAGTGTCAGCTGAGCTCCCAGTCAATAGCCAGTTATCTAAGTGAGGTCTTGGATCTTTAGCTTAGTTGGGTCTTTAGACCACTCCAGCCCCGCAGCCATATAATTTCACCTACATGAGAGACACTAAATGAGAACATCCCAGATGACCCTGGTCAACCTAGAGAATTGTTTTATAGGTGGCAAAAAGTATCTCACTTTTGGGTAAAGATCACCTGAAGGTTACAGTTTTGTTAAGACTACTATAGTCCCTTTCAAGTAGATTAGGAGTCTTTTAAGAATCTTAAAAGCCGTGTCTTACCTACAGTTGCCAGATAAAGTACAGGACATAACATTTGGCAGTACTTACACTAAAAATTTATTCATGTTCGTATGAAAATTAAATTTAACCAGTATTTTACTTTATTTGCTAAACTTGGCAATCAGGCATACCCTGAATCTACCCAACAAAGAAAGGGCTGATCTCAAAGAGGCCTCTTATATTCCCTATCCATACTTCACTCCTTGGCCCTTTATTAGATGATATGGGAAATAGATTCCCTAGATCAGTCAAATCTACTTATTAAAATGCTATAAACCTTTCCCCAAGATCCTCTGAGCAAATATTCATTCCCAACACTTCCAAAATGTTATAGAATATGTAACTCAATCCCTCAAAGCAAATCCAAAAGCAAATTAGAACTTGGACTTTGGAAAAATCAAATGCAAATCAAAACATGATTGAATAAAACAAAGCATTACTTGTTTTGATTTATCTCTTAAGGCTACAGGAAGGAAAAAAAAAAAAGAATTTGGATGATTTTCAGCAACAAATACAATCTTCAAGTTGAAGGAAAAATAGTACCAACACCATTTAATTTTTGGATATTGTTTCATAGTTTACAAAAAACTTTCAGATTATTTCATTTGAATTTCACAAGAAACATGAAGTGAAAAAGTGATAGATCATTTATGAATCCTATGGACCTTAACAGACACTGCCACTGAAACTGTTGTACCTTACTGCAGAGCTCCTTAAATTATCACATAGAGGTCTATGTACTCTTAGATAAATTCTAACAAGCTGTTTGTTACTCCTTCTAGCACAGGTTGGAAACTGCAATGAGAAAGATACCTTTATAGCATTAAGAAGCTAGTTGACCCTCTGGAAGACACAGCAAACACAACTCCAATTCTGTTAGAGTTTGAAGACCTCTTAATACATTAGCTAAAAATCCATTCAAACCCCAGTAAATTCTAAGACCTGAGACTGCCGATTTTTGACATGCTAATTTAGTTGATATTTTTATCTGTGGCCCATATACCTATGTTAAGCTACTAAATAAAATAATGCACTTTAGAAAAATGTGTCAAAGTAATACATAATTTAAACAAGTAGCTGGAAAAATGTCCTACATCAACTATCTTATTCTATGACAATCTTAAACAAGTTAGAATTATGTTGTGGCACTAAAAGGCAATTGAATGTATAAAGCAATGCAAGTCATTCATTCCTACCCTCATAGGTTTTTCTGCAAATTGTATTGTTGACATCAATAACATTGTTAGCAATTTCTACAGGATATGCTGATATCAGTTGGAAGTCTGAGGGAACAATTCCAAAATAAACCCAAACAACATAAATTAAAGCAACCAGAATGTTTTTTCAGTGGATTAGAGGTTCTCCTCCTATAAAGATGGGCTACCATAAAATTCATTCTTCAAAGGTCTTGGAGCAAGCAGCTCTCATATCTTTATCTGTTTTCACATGTATAATAGATGAGGCTTAAAAAAAATCTGGATGCAAATTTAAGCAAAGTTTACCATAATGGCATCAAAGTCAATATGGATGTGGATATAGTACTTACTCTCTCTGCATTTTCTCTTGCTATCTTCCTTATTCAAAATTTATCTGTCAATAAAATGAGAAGATAAATTGTTGAGATTTATGGGATTATAATTCACATTACCACCACAATGTACTTGCTGGTATTGCCATGTAAGAACAGGAAACAACATAGGTTTGTCTGTTAGGTGTAGTGGACAAATGCTTTTTCTGACATTCCACGTTGTTGCATGAAGTTGACTGATCTTTGTTTTGTCTGCTTGGTTCTCATTTTTCTTTCTAGAACCAGCATCTCATTTTGTCTTTCAGTAATCATCTTGCTCTCTGCCCACATCATTGAGTATGACCCACTACCTGCCCCATTCCTCCTCTCCAGGGGAGTGATTGATCTAACAAATCAACATATTTTATCTTCCCACCCCCAACCCAGAGGCAGAAATGGAGAAGTGACCCCAGTGATACAGTGAGATTCAATCCCAGAGTTTTTTAGGATACTGGGAAGGAAAGGTTTAATTTCTGTTGGTGTTGCTAAGTGATAGGGTGAGCTGTTTTGTTACTTCATGGGGAGAGCCTACCTGGGAAGGAACTCACCATAAAGGAAAGCAAAGAAGGCTAAGAGAGTAAAAGTCCACGTGACACTGTTTTAGCATCTTGCTCAAGCCATATCTGAAGATGTTACTACTCTAAGACTCTTCAGTTATGTTAACTAATAAATTCCTTTTCTTATTTAGGCCACTTTGAACTGGAATTTTATCATGTAAAATTAATCAAAATCCAGAATTAAAATTCAAGCTAGCAAGAGTGATTACAGAAGAAAAAAACATGATTCTGTTTTAATTCAAGAAAAAAATGCACAAACTTCAATTCCTTCACTGAAATTATGTATTACTCATTTTTGCCACTCACCTCATAAGACTGTGAAGTATTTGTGAGGGAGAACGTGAGTGTAGACCATTATTTGTCCTTTCCACATTTTTAATTAAATGAAGAAACTTCCTACACCTAGAATGTCTTATGGCCTAGCGTCATAAAAAGCAATTGGTCACTATCATTCATGAGAAATCCCAGCACAAAGTACAACAAAACACTAAACCTAACAGATAACATCTGTTTGAAATACACAATATGATACAGCCAAAGCAAAGAGTTCTTGAATTGGATTTAGTGCAGTCAACCCACATAGGTATCAAAAACTGGAAAATAAGATGCCTTATTTTACCTTTAAATGCTTCTGATCAGGGCAGCCCGGGTGGCTCAGCGGTTTAACGCCACCTTCAGCCCAGGGCCTGCCTGATCCTGGAGACCCAGGATCGAGTCCCACATCAGGTTCCCTGCATGGAGCCTGCTTCTCTCTCTGCCTGTGTCTCTGCCTCTCTCTCTCTCTCTGTCTCTCATAAATAAATAAATAAAATTTAAAAAAAATAAATGCTTCTGATCAGCTAGTTCAAAAGTTATATCATGGAGAAGATGTCTTTTAATTAATGACTCTAATAGCCAAGCACTATGGTAAATCTTTGCAAAGAGCATATTATTAGCTACAAGATTGTTCTTCCAGTGGGGTTAGGGAGACAAGTATTTAAATCTCTCAAAGGAGGAGGATTGCATTCAGTTTTCTGCCAAATAACTTGTCCTTCAGAGTTAATAGGGATCTACTTAAATATTATACAATAAATCTTAGTGATCACATATGAGGCTAGCAACACGGAGCTAATGAGCTTGAGCTTGCAGGGGAAAGATTGGCCTTGCCTCTTACTCCTAAGAAAGACCCTGTCTGAAAAAGAGTTCCTCCTTTCTCACTGCTTTCACAAGTCATGTGCGGCCATCTTACTCACATACATGCAGGTCTAGATGTACTTCCTTCCAGGACAGGAAATGAATAGTTTCTCTGGCAAATTAACAAGTCCGCTTTACCTTAGATTGGGCTCTCTTTTGAATTCTAATCAGAAGTTATTTTTGATTATCACAGGCATCCTTTTCAGGGATTCTTTTATCTTTAGTCTCTGGCTTTCAACCCACCAAAATCAATGTATGTGTGCACATGTGCATGTGTATGAGTGTGAAAAATAAGTGGCTACTTTTAAATATAAGAGTGGCTCTTTGCCATATATCCCAGATTGGAGTCCTGATTAGCTTCTGGAAGGAAAGGAATTTCACAGCACTAGAGGTTAATTGTAGTGAGGGATGAAGGACATAATTGGATGACTTGCTTGATGGATCAACAAAAGAGTGTGCGTTTACTTGGTCAATGCCAGAGAAAACAATCTCTGATTTACTTTATAGTCCCCATTGTATTTGATAAAATGGGCTTGTGTGGTGACAATGGACATGGATTCTGTAGTCAGAGAAGTTTTAAATCCAAACTTAGCATCTTATTAGTTATATGACTTTAGGTGACTTTCTGAACATCTCTGTGCCTTGGTTTCCTTATTTGTAAAATGGAAAGATAATGAGAGGGCTGAAAAGTATATTCAGTGTCGTTGGTGACATGCTTAGCACCCAAGGCACCCAATAGTTCATTGTTAGGCTCTGATCCTACCGAAAGTGGTCAATACCTGTCTGTCTCCTGATTCAGTTCCTCAGTGGCAGGTGGAGGGTCATATGAAAACCTTGGCAGTTTTTACTGAACTGAGAATCTGGATTGTGATGGCATCTAAATTCTAAGTTAGAATGAAATGACCAGCTCACTGTATTCTCTCCTTTTCTCTTACATTTTGTGGTTGAGGCCCACTTGAGGGTTAGGATCCACTTCCTGAATTTTTACACTATTGATTTAGAACTGAGTATTTCCAATCCTTTCGATAACAAACTGATGTCTGTTTTTTGAGCCAAACCTGCCAACTGTAGAATAAAAAGAATGATTCTGAGAGGTTTCAAATTATCTCTCATTTACACAGAAACCAATTTTGGAGAGCTGGAGGTTACTTGGAACCATACTTCTTCCCTCTAGCAGAACTAGACTGAAAACTTTTTAGAAAATGAATACATGTTTGTTTTTGTGTTATTGTTTTTAAATCTTGATTATCTGGTAAATCTAATAGTGTCATTGCCAAGAAAGAATATATATTACTTAAGATCTTTCTACTGATTTTTTTCCTTCTTTGTATGTGATCTAATTTTGATTTTCCAAGCCTGATATTTCCCATGTCTATAATCCACAGCAGAAGGTCTTCCAAAAGCTATCTTTGGTTTGCTGGATTCCATGTGTGTTGTGAAGATTTTGTTCTGCCTTTATTCACCCAGTAAATGCCATTTATTAATACCTTTTTAAAGGATTTCAGTTACCTTAAACCTTTCTATTAGTTGGCTCATTAAAACTATGTAGTAGGGAAAATTTGAAACACAGGCAAAAGTAGAGATTACAGTATCATAAGTCCTGTGTACACTGAGTCTCTGTCAACCAGGCTCAACAATCATGAGCTAATGGCTAAACTTGTCTAACTTCATATATCCCCACTTTCCTTCCATTGTCAGATGATGTTGAAATAAACTACTAGACAGTGTATCATTTTATTAATATTTCAGCCCTGCTTGTTGTCTTTCTAGAAGATTATTTTTAATATATCCCTAACACTAAGATCACACCTAAACAATAAATCATCACTTCTTAACATCACGATCAGTTAGTTAGGGCTCAAATTCTACCCAATAAGTCTGCTTTCAGCTGCATAAAACTGCAGTTTCTTTTTCCAGATGAGGTGTCCAGAGTAAATTGCTACTATCTCTGATCGCCGCTGGATGGCCACCCTGTGCCCTCCAAGATTCTTCAGTGACCAGGTTGATTCCTTTTACTCAGAACTAGAGGTATTCCCTGGGGGCATGTGTGCCAAGGCCCAGGAGAGCTTCCTGCTCTGAGAAACTGGGGAGGGAAGAGCCCAAAAACTGACATATATCCATGAGACTCAGAGCTCATGAGAATGGCTAAAAGTGGGAATCAGAGAAAGCTTTCTCTTCACCCAGTGGTAACCTGAAGGATGCAGAGGTGTGGCAGGGGCCCTAATTACAGATGGGGGAGACTGCACTGTTTACAGCCTGCATCCACACAATCTCTCCCCACCCCCACATCATGCAACCTAGGAGTAGGGGGTGAAGGAGAGAGACTGGAATGATATCTGTCATTCCAGAATATCATTCGCAGTCAATACCCAAGGGGATAGTGAGGATAAAGCAGTATGGAAGGATGGGCCATCTCACTAACATTCCCCTCTCCAAACTCCATCCCTAGGTAATGCTGTGCCCAGAGAACAACATGGACAGATGGGCATATCCCACTAAAGTCCCTGATCAAGTCTATCTATTAGCATTCCAGCAGGGTGGTACCAGGAGTCAGGTGGTGGGGAAGGACCTGGAAACTGTGGTGTTCACCATACCTCAGCAATAGTAGGCCCCCGCTGGGAGAGGGTAGCAACTTCCTAGCAACCTTTGGTAGGAACTGCAGAAAGATGGAGCAGAGAGACAGTCACTGGCTCTGCTGTCGGGGTCACCTCTAGGCTGTGTGGCCAGAATAGATCAGCACCTGGGTTATCTGGGCAGGGACAGTGCTTCACTCAAGGAAGAGATGCATACTGGTTTTGGGGTAAGTGGTTTCATGGTGCTTAGGGTGGTGCTTTCCTTGTTCCCAGAATAACTGATTTAATATGGCTACACCACACGATCACCAAGAAGAAGGAAGACCTCCACCTCTCTCTCCAGCCTGAGTGTTCAGGAGTTTCTACCTCTCTATCCCATCCATGGACAGCTTCTACCTCTTCCTCAAAAGCGGATAGCTCTGCTGACTACTGGCCTTCAACGTTCTTCCTCTGTTTGGAACACTCATTCTTTTCCATGTCCTATCCCCACTCCTTCCTCAGGTCTCAGCTTAAATCCCCCTTGGCTCTGTCAAGCCCCCTTCCCACAACCCCTACCCCCATAGGTGAGAGGCTGCCACCATATGCTCCTGGAGTGCTTGTTCATTGTCTATCTTCTCTGTTGAATTGTTAACATCTTAAAAGGCAAGGATCATTCCTATTTTGCCATCCCTTTATTCTCAATGCCTGCTACAATGCCTGACACAGTAGTTTCTTAATATATATTTATTGCCTGACCGATCTCAGTTTACAATATGCTTAGGGAACAGGTTTGAGCCAAAGTTATGAGCTAGTTTACAATCATTAATACAGGGCCTGCTTTATTAGGGATGAGACTGTAACAGGATTACAAACATTTTTGCTGATGGAAAGGGGAGTAAGGAGCAGAAGAGTGGGCCATGGGCCATTCCCCATACGGAACTAACCTGTGCTATTGACAGAGCCTGTGCTCCATCATGGCCAGTGGCTCTAAAACAGAAAACAGGACAAGCCCTCCTATCACTGCTCCCTGCTCCGGGAGGCCATGCCAGGTCCCTCTGGTGCTGGGAGAGTCATCTGACATCTTAGAACCCAGGACCTGGGAGCCCCAGCTGACAACCACCTCCAGATGCTAGAGTGTAGAATTCTGGTGGTGTGGAGAGGCCATTCTAAGGACTTCCCGTTAGCCTTTCATTGAAATCAGGGCTCCTGTACACACAGCTGTAAATAAAAAATGATATGGCCCCTGCCAGAAATCATTAACAATAGAATTCAGCCTCTGGTTAAACAATTCTCATTGAAGAACAGCAACAAAAGGTTTTTTTGTATTTTGTTCTGAAACCTGATTTCCTGAAATTTCCATCCAAGGGTTCTCATTCTATGTAACAGACCCCGAACTATGTGGAGAGAGCTTCAGGTTGTGACCATAGAGTATTATCTATAATATAACTGAGATACTGCCTTGAACTAATCTAAAAGGAGAATGGGAATTATTAATTATTTTGAAGGAGAAGTAAGGATGTTTTTCTCTAATTATATAGTGATTATTAATTACAGGGAGTATATTTATAAAAACCATCTAAAATAGAACTCTGCTAAAAATAACTCATCTTTCCCATTCCCAAATACTGCTTCCATAGGCTATTAATTCATGTGGCAGCCAGACATTATAAATGTACATTAAAGAAAAATCCAGTTTTAAAAGTCTCTGTCCTGCAAAAAAGACCCAGCCGACTTTACTGATGGTCAGAAAGAAATGTCACCCAAATTCTTAGCTGTTCTGCTCTAGACTAGAACCTTGGAGCATCTGTTCTATTACTTTATTAATTTGGGTTGATATCATGACAGTGGTTTAAGTTTTGCTCTTGGCCGAATTTCTCATTTGCAAATTGTTGTCAGTTGAATTCATGTGCTGGATGATTCGCAGGATATAAACAACCAACTCAGTTGCTTTGTTTGGTTCTTAAATCACTTCCCTATTTTTAGATCATTACCATATTTGAGAAGAATAGGTTACCTTTGAAGTCTTGTGCACATGGCAGCCTGAGGTGTCAGCAATTAAGGCTAAATAGCTAACTCGAATTCATTTGATGGCTAGAAGTATGGGACTAGTTGTGTATGACATCTAACTCAGTGAGTTTTTTCCCCCCTGAGAATACATCCCATTTAATAGCTTTAGCCCAAACAAGTTTAGCGAAGCCCCTGCCCTTCTTACCTAGTAAGGGACTATATGGTGACATCCCCTTCCTGCCCACTGGTCTGTGCTCTGTAACTTGAAGCTACCTGCAACTGGTTGTGTTGGTGTATGATCTCCTCAGAAGCTGTGCCATGTCCTTACAAGTAAAGCTGCAGTGCCCAACTCTCTTTAGCACCATTCCAAGTCAGTTTGCCAGGAAAAACGATTGACTCATGGAAAGAGACTTTATGTTAAAAGACAGTACCGAAAGTTTATCCAAGAAGGTCCTTACACACAAATCACTTTGAAATGAATATTTGTATCTCGGACACTGTGTGTTCCATGTACTGAAAATATAAAGACCTGTGGAAATGACACATACCCTACCAGTGTATACTTCTTAATTGAACATTTCTGTATCCTACAATAGTGAGTTTATCCTTATAAGAGGCCTTTTTGTCCTCCAAGATATCACTGGGATAGAATGTTAGTTCTCAACCACGAATGATTTTGTCTCTTAGGGGACCTTTGGCAGTGTCTGTCTCAGCTGGAGGCTTGCTACTGGCATCTAGTGGGTGGAGGTGAGGATGCTGCTAAAAATCCTGCAATACACAGGATGGCCCTGCATAATAGAATTATCTGGCCCAAAATGTCAATAATGCCAAAGTTGAGAACCCCTGGGTTAGAGAACTTATTTCTAATTGATTTAAATTTTCTCCCTATTGACCTCAACATTATTTACTGTTTTAAATCATTTTCTTCTTTTTTAGATCATTTTCTTGAGTCTAAGAATGACTAAATTTAGTACAGAATTTTATCAAAATTCCCTACAGTACATCCAAGATGAGTTGATATTACAAGTGTAACAAACATAATACACATTTTGAGTTTATTCCTAGGTGAGACTGTGTCTCCATGTCTTTTGCACACTTAATGAGGAAAGACTGAAAAGGAATAAGGTATTAGTTTTCTACTGTTGCCATAGCATGTTACCACAAGCTTAGTGGCTTAAAAAACACAGATTTATTGTCTTATAGGCTGGACGTCAGAAGCCTAACATAGGTCTCACTGGAGTAAAGTCAAGGTGTTGGCAAAGCTGCATTTCTTACCAAGGCTCTAGGGGAGAACCCATTTCCTTGCCTCTTCCAACTTCTGTAGGCTGACCACATTCCTTTGCTTGTGGCCCCTTTCTTTGCAACAAAACAAGTTATGTTGCAAGTCTCTGCCCTCTCTTCTGTAGTCACGTCCACCTCTCAATATAGCTGGGGAAGTTTCTCTACGAGTAAGGACCTTGGTAATTACATTGAGCCTGTCCATCTAATCCAGGATAATTTGCCCATTTCAACGTTTTACTTAATCACATTTGCAAAGTTTTTTTTTTGCCATTTAAGGTAACAAACACATTCAAAGGTTCCAGGGATTAGGAGTAGACATCTTTGGAAGACATTATCCTACCCATCACAGAATTGTGCTAATTTTGGCAACAGCTCACTTCCGTTGGGTCCTATAAATTGGAGACCAGCTAAAGAACATGAACTTTGGGAAACATGCTTATCAGCCATCACAGAATTGTCTTGTAAGCAGCTAGCCACAACCTGGTAGATAGGAATAGGTTTGCATCTGAAGGAAACGTGCATTTCCTTTGTCAATCGTTCTGGAAAGCAGTCACTCCTGAGTGAGCTTTAGAACAGGGTGAGGAAAATACTTCCTTCTCTTTCTGAAGCCTCGGCTCCCTTTGGTCTAGATGTGGAGGTGTGAGGTACCTGGAGCATGAACAGTGGTTGGGTATAGGATAAACCCTTAGCTTTGAGCAAATGGCATGGGATAGAGGACGTGATGTAAACCTGTTTTGCAAAGGACCTATAAGAAGCCAAGAACTGTGCAGTATCTTTGAATTATTCTTAAAATAGTCTCATTATGATTTTTAAAATACTAGCTAATTTCTACAGCATTGTGACAAGTAAAGGGGAAGGGCTTGTGGCACACCTGGAGATGGCTCTCCTGGGATGAAAAGAAGCAGTTTATAGGGTCAAGAATCAGATAAGTGGTCAAGGGAGGATTTGGGGAACATACAAAATGCTGAGATACTCAGAAGCTGTTAGAAGAAGAAAACTTATGCTAGAGACTGAATCTACACCCTACCCCCAGAATCTGTTATGTTGAAATCCTGACTCCTACAGACGTACAGATCTTGCTCAATTTGTAATAGGGTTATATCCCAATAAATCCATCACAAGTTGAAAATATGAGTTGAAAATGCATTTAATGCAGCTAGCCTACCAAACATCACAACTTAGCATAGCCAACTTTAGACTTGCTCAGAACACTTACATCAGCCTACAGTTGGGTAAAATCAGCTAACACAAAGTCTATTTTATAACAAAATGTTGAATATCTCATATAATTTACTAAAGACTGTATTGAATGTGGAAAACAGAATGGTGGCATGGGTACAAAATGGTTGTAAGTGTATTAGTAGTTTACCCTCGTGATCACGTGGCTGACTGGGACCTTTCTGCATTTGAGTCTTCTCACTTTGACACTCAAGCTGTGTTGGAAAAAACAGGGTGGCTGAGTTCCCCGGGTGGCTTTCAGGATCTCCAGCCCCCACCCACTTGTGTGTCTCACACTCAAGGAGCTCTGTCCCCTCACCCCAGCACCTGTTCTAACCAGCTCCGTGGTGTAAAGTGCACACCCTTCATTCCCTCCCACCAGCACTGCAGCCAGTCTAAGCTACAGATTTTAAGAGATGTTTCCAGGACTTTGGGAACTCACTGAAGACAGTGATGGTTATTTTGGATGCTATGATCTATATTTATAGAAAGATTTCTGGACCACTCAAGTTCCTTGACCGAAATCAGGAACATCTTGGGATTTATTAAATTCTAGCACAGAAGATAGCACAGATATCAGAATATTGTGTGGAAGTGATGCTTTTACTTTGGTCTGATTTCATTGATGTATGCAACCAGTTTCCAATAAAGTGCTAGAATGAGGGGAAAAAAATACCCTCTAGCATGGAGAGAGAGGGTCCTGTAACATATTGCTAGCCTGGGAAAAGATCCAAATTCAAAATTCCAGGTATGTTTCCCCATCATTTTCACACTGTGGTAAAGTTGAAAAATTGTAAGTCAAATAATCAAAAGTCAGAGACCGGGATCCCTGGGTGGCGCAGCGGTTTGGCGCCTGCCTTTGGCCCAGGGCGCGATCCTGGAGACCCGGGATCGAATCCCACATCGGGCTCCCGGTGCATGGAGCCTGCTTCTCCCTCTGCCTGTGTCTCTACCTCTCTCTCTCTCTCTGTGACTATCATAAATAAATAAAAATTTTAAAAAAAAACAAAAAAAACAAAAAAAACAAAAGTCAGAGACCATCTGTAGTAATAGAAGGTGGGGCCTTTGGAAGGTGATTAGGTCATGAAAGCAGAACTCTCATGAACAGGATTGATGCCCTTATCAAAGAGGCCCCAGAGAGCTCCCTCACCCCCTTGCTTCATGTGAGGACATAGAGAAAAGACAGTAGGCTGTGAGCCAGGAGGAGTGGCTCTCAGAAGACACTGAATCTGCCAATGCCCTGATCTTGGACTTCAAGCCTCCAAGATTCTGAAAAATAAATTCCTGTTGTATATTTATAAACCATTTATTCTGTGGTTTTCTGTTATAGAGGCTAAGATAACCTAGAAAAGTTGCACATCAAAAGGGTAAGAGGGTTCCAACTATAATAGTTTGAATATAAAAATGGGAAATGTGACCTCCCAGGTGCTGAAGCTTGGCATATTTGTATAAAAATCTGCTTTACAGTAGCCAGCACAAGATTAGAGAGCATTTTGGCATAAATATGACATTTTTCATTCATATAAAATTCTCTTACATCACAAGATTGAACAATATAGTACTGTGGAGATAATACCAAGTTTTTTTTGTTTTGTTTTGTTTTGTTTTTTGGGGTTTTTTGCAGGTATGGATTGAGATGGGTCTTGTAGAATGAACCTTGGAATTTTCATATGAAGATTGGCTTTTGTGTCTCGTGTCTTTGCTCTGTACCTTGTGCTTGAATAAGCTCATCCACTCCTAGCTTTATCCACTATCACATGTTTGGTTCTGGCTGGGATACTTAAACACTATCTTTCTTCCCTGTTGGAAACCATAGCTCCTGCCCTCAAAGAACTGAGTGTAGCATGTTTATTTCCCCTTTGTAGCCACAGATACCCAGCACCATGCCTTGGAAAATTTATTGATTTATTTATTTTTTGCTAAATAACCATGAAAGTTACTATTCTCACTAACCAGCTGAGACCTTAGTCACCTCACTTTATTGAGCCTCAGTTTCTTCACCCAAAATGAAGAGTATGGAAATTTAAGTCTAAGGTAATTTCTGACTCTAATATTTTATATTTCTTTCATTGTGTAAAGTGTTGCTTCAACCAGTGATGGTTTTTCCTACTCTTTTCTTTTTGAAAAGTAGAAATGTCTTCTGGTAAAGTGTCAGATATTTCAACTGACAGCTAACTAAGCTGGTAGGATGTCTTGAGATACATACACACACACACACACGTTTGTGTGTGTGTGTGTATGTATCTCACATATATACATATATATGTATATAACATATACACATATATACACACACACACACATTTGGTTCTTTCCATACTTATCAGTTCCTGCTATGTCTATACAATATAAAATGCATTGAAAATTAATTCCATCTCTGTGCTTTGTCAGGCAGAATCAAATAAAGGAGTTTCTGGGTTCTACCTAAGAGATTTGGCCAAAATGATGCATGGGATGAGGCCCCAATCTTTTATCATTTCCTTCTACCTTGCAGTCTCCTTAAGCTTCTTAGATTTGTGTATCTGGCTCTAGAGAGTCCATTGTCCTGGTCTGAACCCCTTGGATCTCCAACTATCCCACTTATCCTTCAAAGGAAATGCTGAGGTTGTGTGCTAAAAAGTTTCTTAATTGCATTTTCCCCCAGGAACAAGAGCAGCTGCCTTTCTTCCAACCCACGGGTTGAACTCTGACATGCAGGAGATGACAGAAATATACTGGCTTACAAATGCCAACGCCCAAGGCCACCACAGGGATGCAGAATTCACCTGCCAGAGCATTTGACACTTGCGTCAGGAAAAAGCAACAGCTGAGAAAAGCTCTGTGAAAAATACTTTGTCACATATGTGGGAAAGGCTGTCCAGATTGTAAATCAGTAGGATGTCTGTTTTGTCCAGCTAATGCTCCCAAGGGCGGAAGAAATGGGATTTTCTCAGCTCATTTAGTCCTTTTGTGGAAATGATCACATACCAATGATGAGGGAGTAATTTTTCATCATGAGATAAAAAGGCCTTTGGTTTTTTGTCCTTAGAAGGTTGGCTAAGGCTGGGACACAAGTTGTTCCTAGGTGTGTACTTCTGTATGTAGTCCCTTCTTCACATTTGATAGTAAAGGTCACAAACTTTGAGCATGTCCAGAGATCAGCTCTTTTTTCAGACTATCATGACAGTGGTATTCAAATGCCCTTCCCTAAGCTCTGACTCCTTGAAGCTCTTAGAAGGCTTTTACTTTCATTTCTGATGGTGTTCAGGCTCCTTTAGATGCTGACAGCAAGTAAGTTACAGATATTGCTGATAAAGAAAACATTTTGGGTTTAAACGGTAATGAACTAAAGCAAACCAGGAGGGCAGAGCCATTTGCCCAGATGTAGTTATACATGGGTAAATGTGTGCAACAGTGTGTCATTGAGAGGAGAGTTCTCTGCTCAGGAAGTTAGGACAGCTAACTGGAGACCTGCCTCAGAACTACTCAAATAGACATGAAATTCTGGATGTGACCCCTTTGAACCTAAAGACTCAAGTAGCACCATTTAAGTAGTAGTTTAACTTTCCAAAAACAATCCAGACTCCCAAAAAGGAATCTAGGAAAAAGGAAAATATTTTATTTATGCTATTTTGAGAAGATTCATAGGCGAATCAAATAGTACACAGTAATATTCATTAAAATATCCATTTTTCTATCCAATTATCTAGCTTCTCCAAAACCTACCTATAGTCCCACCTCCCAGTCTGAAATATTCTGTGTCCTTGGCAATCGTTGTCATCTAGGCACAAAGGAGAAAGCTGTTTTCTCATTAGAAGGTAGATTCAAGGGCAACCCAGGTTGCTCAGCAGTTTAGTGCCGCCTTCAGCCCAGGGTATGATCCTAGAGACTGGGATCGAGTCCCACGTCGAGCTCCCTGCATGGAGCCTGCTTCTCTCTCAGCATGTGTCTCTGCCTCTTTCTCTCTGTGTGTCTCTCATGAATAAATAAATAAAACCTTAAAAAAAAAAAAGAAGGTAGATTCCACACTAAACTCACTATAAGACTTCATATAAGAAAGGGAAGGAGTAAGTAGGAATAGGAAGTTTGATTACTCCATGAAAACTACTGTATTAGGACAGCAGTTCTCAAATTTGTCTAAGAGATACCCTAAGACCCTCAGATTTTATGATACTTTTCAGAACACCATGAAAAAAAAACAGACTACTTAATTCTGTTATGTGAACTGAGAGCATACTTTACATTTATAATGTGAAATCACAAACTTGAGCATATCTTTCCATGAACTAAAAGTCACCAAACCCCACGTGGTTAGTTTCTTCCTAGGTTTCCTCACTTAAAATTTATTACTTTTATCCCCCCTTGTGTTTTTAGACACTAGCAGTTGAGAGCAGAAGTGCAGAATGGACACTAAAAAGCATAATATAGATACATGAAAGATGAAGTTGAATTTGAGAACACAATCATCTTTATTTATTTTTTTAATTAATTTTTATTGGTGTTCAATTTACCAACATACAGAAAAACACCCAGTGCTCATCCCGTCAAGTGTCCACCTCAGTGCCCGTCACCCATTCCCCTCCAACACCCGCCCTCCTCCCCCCTTCCACCACCCCTAGTTCGTTTCCCCGAGTTAGGAGTCTTTATGTTCTGTCTCCCTTCCTGATATTTCCCAACATTTCTTCTCCCTTCCTTTATATTCCCTTTCACTATTATTTATATTCCCCAAATGAATGAGAACATACACTGCTTGTCCTTCTCCAATTGACTTATTTCACTCAGCATAATACCCTCCAGTTCCATCCACGTTGAAGCAAATGGTGGGTATTTGTCGTTTCTAATCGCTGAGTAATATTCCATTGTATACATAAACCACATCTTCTTTATCCATTCATCTTTCGATGGACACCGAGGCTCCTTCCACAGTTTGGCTATTGTGGCCATTGCTGATAGAAACATCGGGGTGCAGGTGTCCCGACGTTTCGTTGCATCTGAATCTTTGGGGTAAATCCCCAACAGTGCAATTGCTGGGTCGTAGGGCAGGTCTATTTTTAACTCTTTGAGGAACCTCCACACAGTTTTCCAGAGTGGCTGCACCAGTTCACATTCCCACCAACAGTGTAAGAGGGTTCCCTTTTCTCCGCATCCTCTCCAACATTTGTTGTTTCCTGCCTTGTTAATTTTCCCCATTCTCACTGGTGTGAGGTGGTATCTCATTGTGGTTTTGATTTGTATTTCCCTGATGGCAAGTGATGCAGAGCATTTTCTCATGTGCATGTTGGCCATGTCCATGTCTTCCTCTGTGAGATTTCTCTTCATGTCTTTTGCCCATTTCATGATTGGATTGTTTGTTTCTTTGCTGTTGAGTTTAATAAGTTCTTTATAGATTTTGGAAACTAGCCCTTTATCTGATATGTCGTTTGCAAATATCCTCTCCCATTCTGTAGGTTGTCTTTTAGTTTTTTTGACTGTATCCTTTGCTGTGCAAAAGCTTCTTATCTTGATGAAGTCCCAATAGTTCATTTTTGCTTTTGTTTCTTTTGCCTTTGTGGATGTATCTTGCAAGAAGTTACTGTGGCCGAGTTCAAAAAGGGTGTTGCCTGTGTTCTCCTCTAGGATTTTGATGGACTCTTGTCTCACATTTAGATCTCTCATCCATTTTGAGTTTATCTTTGTGTATGGTGAAAGAGAGTGGTCCAGTTTCATTCTTCTGCATGTGGATGTCCAATTTTCCCAACACCATTTATTGAAGAGACTGTCTTTCTTCCAATGGATAGTCTTTCCTCCTTTATCGAATATTAGATGACCATACATTTCAGGGTCCACTTCTGGGTTCTCTATTCTGTTCCATTGATCTATGTGTCTATTTTTGTGCCAGTACCACACTGTCTTGATGACCACAGCTTTGTAGTACAACCTGAAATCTGGCATTGTGATGCCCCCAGCTATGGTTTTCTTTTTTAAAATTCCCCTGGCTATTCGGGGTCTTTTCTGATTCCACACAAATCTTAAAATAATTTGTTCTAACTCTCTGAAGAAAGTCCATGGTATTTTGATAGGGATTGCATTAAACGTGTAAATTGCCCTGGGTAACATTGACATTTTCACAATATTAATTCTGCCAATCCATGAGCATGGAATATTTTTCCATCTCTTTGTGTCTTCCTCAATTTCTTTCAGAAGTGTTCTATAGTTTTTAGGGTATAGATCCTTCACCTCCTTGGTAAGGTTTATTCCTAGGTATCTTATGCTTTTGGGTGCAATTGTAAATGGGATTGACTCCTTAATTTCTCTTTCTTCAGTCTCATTGTTAGTGTATAGAAATGCCATTGATTTCTGGGCATTGATTTTGTATCCTGCCACGCTACCAAATTGCTGTATGAGTTCTAGCAATCTTGGGGTGGAGGCTTTTGGGTTTTCTATGTAGAGTATCATGTCATCGGCGAAGAGGGAGAGTTTGACTTCTTCTTTGCCAATTTGAATGCCTTGAATGTCTTTTTGTTGTCTAATTGCTGAGGCGAGGACTTCCAGAACTATGTTGAACAGCAGTGGTGAGAGTGGACATCCCTGTCTTGTTCCCGATCTTAGGGGAAAGGCTCCCAGTGCTTCCCCATTGAGAATGATATTTGCTGTGGGCTTTTCGTAAATGGCTTTTAAGATGTCGAGGAAAGTTCCCTCTATCCCAACACTCTGAAGTGTTTTGATCAGGAATGGATGCTGTATTTTGTTAAATGCTTTCTCTGCATCCAATGAGAGGATCATATGGTTCTTGGTTTTTCTCTTGCTGATATGATGAATCACATTGATGGTTTTACGAGTGTTGAACCAGCCTTGTGTCCCAGGGATAAATCCTACTTGGTCATGGTGAATAATTTTCTTAATGTGTTGTTGGATCCTATTGGCTAGTATCTTGTTGAGAATTTTTGCATCCATGTTCATCAGGGATATTGGTCTGTAATTCTCCTTTTTGGTGGGGTCTTTGTCTGGTTTCGGAATTAAGGTGATGCTGGCCTCATAGAACGAATTTGGCAGTACTCCATCTCTTTCTATCTTTCCAAACAGCTTTAGTAGAATAGGTATGATTTCTTCTTTAAACGTTTGATAGAATTCCCCTGGGAAGCCATCTGGCCCTGGAGTCTTGTGTCTCGGGAGGTTTTTGATGACTGCTTCAATTTCCTCCCTGGTTATTGGCCTGTTCAGGTTTTCTATTTCTTCCTGCTCCAGTTTTGGTAGTTTGTGGCTTTCCAGGAATGCATCCATTTCTTCTAGATTTCCTAATTTATTGGCATACAGCTGTTCATAATATGTTTTTAGAATCGTTTGTATTTCCTTGGTGTTGGTAGTGATCTCTCCTTTCTCATTCATGATTTTATTAATTTGAGTCTTCTCTCTCTTCTTTTTAATAAGGTTCGCTAATGGTTTATCTATCTTATTAATTCTTTCAAAGAACCAACTCCTGGTTCTGTTGATCTGTTCCACAGTTCTTTTGGTCTCGATATCATTTAGTTCTGCTCGAATTTTAATTAACTGTCTTCTTCTGCTGGGGGTGGGGTCCATTTGTTGCTTTTTCTCTAGTTCCTTTATGTGTAAGGTGAGCTTTTGAATTTGAGATCTTTCCAGTTTTTGAATGGATGCTTGTATTGCGATGTATTTCCCCCTCAGGACTGCTTTTGCTGCGTCCCAAAGATTTTGAACGGTTGTATCTTCATTCTCATTAGTTTCCATGAATCTTCTCAATTCTTCCTTAATTTCCTGGTTGACCTTTTCATCTTTTAGCAGGATGGTCCTTAACCTCCATGTGTTTGTGGTCCTTCCAAACTTCTTGTTGTGATTAAGTTCTAATTTCAAGGCATTATGGTCTGAGAATATACAGGGGACTATCCCGATCTTTTGGTATCGGTTCAGACCCGATTTGTGACCCAGTATGTGGTCTATTCTGGAGAAAGTTCCATGTGCACTTGAGAAGAATGTGTATTCAGTTGAGTTTGGATGTTAAGTTCTGTAGATATCTGTGAAATCCATCTGGTCCAGTGTATCATTTAAAGCTCTCGT
This sequence comes from Vulpes vulpes, assembly GCF_048418805.1. Taxonomy (NCBI): domain Eukaryota; kingdom Metazoa; phylum Chordata; class Mammalia; order Carnivora; family Canidae; genus Vulpes; species Vulpes vulpes. Next base: position 29,509,230 of record NC_132792.1, on the reverse strand, counting down.
TTCTTTGGATATGTTGTGCTTAGAAGACCTATCTAGTATAGAAAGAGCTAGATTGAAATCACCAAGTATAAGTGTATTATTATCAAAGTATTTCTTCAGTTTGGTTATTAATTGGTTTAAATATTTGGCAGCTCCCACATTTGGGGCATATATATTGAGAATTGTTAAGTCTTCTTGTTGGATAGATCCTTTGAGTATGAGATAGGTCCCTCTTCATCTCTCACTATAGTCTTTGGGGTAAATTTTAATTTATCTGATATAAGGATGGCTACCCCTGCTTTCTTTTGAGGACCATTTGAATGGTAAATGGTTCTCCAACCTTTTATTTTCAGGTTGTAGGTGTCCTTCTGTCTAAAATGAGTCTCTTGTAGACAGCAAATAGATGGGTCCTGCTTTTTTATCCAGTCTGAAACCCTGCGCCTTTTGATGGGGTCATTAAGCCCATTCACGTTCAGAGTTACTATTGATAGATATGAGTTTAGTGTCATCATATCTATTCAGTCCTTGTTTTTGTGGATTGTTCCACTGAACTTCTTCTTAAAGGGGAGTTTTAAGAGTCCCCCTTAAAATTTCTTGCAGAGCTGGTTTGGAGGTTACATATTCTTTCAGTTCCTGCCTGTCTTGGAAGCTCTTTATCTCTCCTTCCATTTTGAATGAAAGCCTTGCTGGATAGAGTATTCTTGGTTGCATGTTCTTCTCATTTAGGACCCTGAATATATCCTGCCAGCCCTTTCTGGCCTGCCAGGTCTCTGTGGAGAGGTCTGCTGTTACCCTAATATTCCTCCCCATAAAAGTCAGGGACTTTTTTTCTCTTGCTGCTTTAAGGATCTTCTCCTTATCTTTGGAATTTGCAAGCTTCACTATTAAATGTCGAGGTGTTGATCGGGTTTTGTTGATTTTAGGGGGGGATCTCTCTATTTCCTGGATCTGAATGCCTGTTTCCCTTCCCAGATTCGGAAAGTTTTCAGCTAGGATTTGTTCAAATACATATTCTGGCCCTCTGTCCCTTTCGGCGCCCTCAGGAACCCCAATTAAACGTAGGTTTTTCTTCCTCAGGCTGTCATTTATTTCCCTTAATCTATCCTCATGGTCTTTTAATTGCCTGTCTCTTTTTTCCTCAGTTTCCCTCTTTGCCATCAGCTTGTCTTCTATGTCACTCACTCGTTCTTCCACCTCGTCAAGCCTCGTCGTTAGGACTTCTAGCTTGGATTGCATCTCATTTAATTGATTTTTAATTTCTGCCTGATTGGATCTCAATTCTGCAGTCATGAAGTCTCTTGAGTCCTTTATGGTTTTTTCTAGAGCCACCAGTAGCTGTATAATAGTGCTTCTGAATTGGCTTTCTGACATTGAATTGTAATCCATATTTTGTAACTCTGTGGGAGAGAGGGCTGTTTCTGATTTTTTTTTGAGGTGAGGTTTTCCTTCTAGTCATTTTGCTCAGTGCAGAGTGGCCAAAAACAAGTTGTATTGGGAAAAGGAGAAAAAGAGAGAGAAGGAAAGAAAAGAGAAAAAGAAAAAAGAGAAAGAAGAAAAAAAAAGGGGGGGGGGGAAGAGAAGAAAAAGAAAGAAAGGAGAAAAAAGAAAAAAAAAGGGGGGGGTGGGGGACGCAATCAGAAATCAAGAAGAAAGAGAGAAAAGAAAAAAAAAAAGCACAAAACAAAACAAAACAAAAACAAAACAAAAAAAAAAAAACACGGGGGAGTATCTTCCGATTCTGTGTTCTTTAAGTCCCTTGACTTCCCTTGGAACTTGTCCCTCTAGCTGGTCTTCTGGGGGAGGGGCCTGCTGTGCTGATTCTCAGGTGTTAGCACTTGGGGGAGCTGCTCTGCCCCTGCCTGGTGCAGGGCTCAGTGGGGGTTGTTCACCCCGTGAGGCCCCGGGAGGAAGCCACAGTGCCGGGGGCAGCTCTGGGACCCTGAAGTCAGCCCCCGCAGTAGCTCCGGGGCTCTCCGTCTGCAGGGCCTGGAGGCTCCCAGGCGGGGCCGCTGATCTGCTCAGTTCCAGGCAGGAGCGTCCTTGCTGTCCTGGGCCCTCCCGGCCTCTGCCTGTCCCGGGGGGAGGCCGGATCCTGGGCTGTGTCCCGGCGCCCTGTGCTCCGGGGCCTGCGCTGTTGGATTCGCGCTCCCGGCGGTGCAGCCTCCTCCGCGGAGCCGCCGCCCGAGCCCCTCCGAGCTGTTCCCGGAGCCGCGCCGCCCCCTCCGCGGAGCTTCTTCCTCCGCCCGAGCCGCCGCCGCTGAGCTGTTCCCGGAGCCGCGCAGCCCCCTCCGCGGAGCCGCCGCCCGAGCCCCTCCGAGCTGCTCCGGGTCCCGCCGAGCGCTGCAGCCCTTAGGGAGCTCGGCGCACTCTCCGGGGCGCAGTTCCTCTGTTACTGTCCCCGGGAGCCCGAGGGCATCCCCGCCTTTCTGGGGATCCTGCTCCAATTCCCCGGGAGGCCTTTCCCCCGGGAAGGTCGGTGCAGCTCCTGCTCCTCCGGGACGGGGCTCTCCTGTCCTGGGGACACTCGCCCCGGCCTCAGCCCGGCTCCTCGCGGGGCCCCTCCCCCTTGGAGGCCTTTTGTGTCTTTATTTCTTTTTCCCCGTCTTCCTACCTTGATAGAAGCGCGAACTCTTCTCACTGGAGCGTTCCAGCTGGTCTCTCTTTAAATCTCAGGCCGAATTCGTAGATTTTCAGGATGATTGGATGGTTTTCTAGGTAATTTGTTGAGGACAAGTGACTTGGAGACCCTACTCTGCCGCCATCTTGCCCCTCCTCTCTAATCCTGCTTTTCCACAATCATCTTTAAAATTAATTTTTTGTACAAATTGGGAAGGACTATCAGCATTTTATATGTTGGTACAATATCTTCTCTCCAGCTTAAAACATAGCTGAATTGCATGGGAAAATACTTTCTTTGCTAATCATTGTGCTGGGTTCTAGGGAGCATATCTAGGGATATGAAGGAAGCTTCTATCCTAAAGACAGAGACAAAGGAAAGCCTTATTTCTTTAGCTTTATTTTTCCCTCTTCTAGGCTACTTCTATATAATTTAGCCTGCTTTCCTTTATTTTTTTCTAATCCTTTTTATTAAATGGGAACTTTCCATCTGATCTGATCTATGTACTCTGTAGCTTTTCTTTGGTAGCACTCTTCTTGAAACTGCTGTGATATGAATATTTGTGTCCCTCCAAAATTCATACATTGAAATCCAAAACTCCAAGGTGATACAATTAAAAGGTGAGGGCCTTGGGAGGTGATGAGGTCGTGAAGGTGGAGTCCTCATAAATATGATTAATGTTAGGATGCCTGGGTGGCTCAGTGGTTGAGCGTCTGCCTTCAGCTCAGGTCATGATCCCAGTGTCCTGGGATGGAGCCCACATCAAGCTCCCTGTAGGGAGCCCTCTGCCTATGTCTCTGCCTCTCTCTCTGTGTGTCTCTCATGAATAAATAAATAAAATCTTTTAAAAGTGTAAAATTAATGTCATTATAGACGGGATCCCAGAGAGCTCTGCCTCACTTCTACCACCTGTGAAGTTAATGCACTGGAGTATGCCATCTGTGAACAGAAAACTGGTCCTCACTGGACACCAAATTTGCCAGGGCCTTCCTCTTGGACTTCCTAGCCTCCAGAACTGTGAGAAATAAACTCCTGTTGTTCATAAGCCACCTGGTTCATGGTGTGTTATTATAGCAGCCTCTCTTCACTTCCAGGACATCACTTTTTACAGATTCGCATCTTACATTTCTGTTTGTATCTTGGTGGCTCCTTGCCCCATATCTGTCCATTAGAGGTCAGTTGCTCCAAATCTGGCCACATTTCATACATTTTTCCCAGTCAGTCTCGTTCATTTTTATATTTTCTCTAACATCTTTACGGTGACAACTCAATTTCCATCCAGGTTTAGATTATTCTTTCAACTTTCAGATCTGTGTCTCTACTTGCTCACATACATTGCAATATTTTAGTCACAACAAATACTTAGAGTGCCAACAACAGGACAATAAACGGCAGTTTTGTTGCTCTCAAATTGTTCATGGTTTCTTGTAGGAGGCAGTTTTCTTGACTGCCGTCTCTAAAATGTGAAATCCTTGGAAATAGAAATTGTTTTATGTCCAAGTTCTACCAGGAACTGGCATATTAAGATGCTCAAAATGTGTTCACTGAATTAACACATGAATCATAGACACTTGAGGTCAAATGAAACCTTCCAGTCAACCACTATCACAATTCAATATTTGATTCTCCTCTAAAATATACCAATGACTGGTCACCCAGTTTCTGCCGGCATTGGAAGGTTACTGTTTGTAATTGGTGTGGATAGACTCCATGCACTATGGCTTTCCTAGATGTCTTCTTTCATTCTGAGAAGAGCCTGGGGAAAAGCCTATGATATGTGAACAGAGGGAAAAAGAAATGACCATTATGCAATGAGGAAGTCATATAAATAAATAGGTTAGAAAAGGGGACGGCACTATTGACCTCAGGTAGCACCTATTCCAAAGAGAGGGTCAATAGGTACAGCTGTTTCACTTTTGCCAATTTTGCCCTCCACATTAGACACGTGCCTTTAATTTACGTTAATAGGAGCCATATGTGCACAGTTGAAGGCGGTACTTATCGCTCAGGAAGCAAAGTGCTGAGTTCCTGCCACCCACCTACATCTGTGGCTTTATAAGCCACCCGCAAATGAAAAACAAACATGCTGCTGGCATAGTAGGAAACCGTGGTACTTTGAAAAAACCAACCAGGAAGAAAAAGAGAAGTGGGGCGTGGAGATTCTGTGCTGGCAGGCTGCTCGAGCATCACAGGTGAGATCCTAAATTCACCGTCCACGTGGCACTTTGCCAAGGTCTTTGGCTGAAACATTATGGAGGATATTTCTGAGACTTTTTTATCTGGGAATGAAGCACAGCGTTTATGGTTAATAAAGATAGCTATTCATTCCTTTATCGAACAAATGCTTGTTTGAGTTCCCAGGGGTTGTCTGCTAAAATATGATAACCCTTCCCATAGTACCAGGTTGGAGTTTTAAAGAAGAAACTATTATAGTGATAGGGGCGGGGAAGATGGTGGAGGAGCAGGGCCCTCACCTCACCCGGCCCAGCAACTTACCTAGATAACCTTCAAATCATCCTGAAAGCCTATGAATTAGGCCTGAGATTTAAAGAGAGAACAGCTGGAATGCTACAGAGAAGGGTTTTCACTTCTAACCCGGTAGGAAGGTGGGAAAGACGAAGCTGCATCCGGCGGGGCGGGGCTGCGAGGAGCCGGGCTAAGGCCGGGAGGGCCTCGGCCGGGAGCGCCCGCCCGGAGAAGCGGGAACTCGAACGATCCCCGGAGTCTTCCCACCGGGAGGGCGCTCGCAGGGAGCTCGGGCAGGACCGCAGGAGGGCAGCGGAGCCCCCAGGTTCCCGGGGTCACTGGCACGAGGGCGCCCGGGGGAGAGCGGGCCGAGCTCGGGGAAGGGCTGGAGCCGCGCCCGGGGGCCTCGGGGAAAAGCCAGGGGGCGGGCGGGGGCTCCGGGCGGAGGGGGCTGCACCTGCTGCCTTCGGGAGCCGCGGCCCGGGAGCGCGAGTCCAGCGGCGCAGGCCCTGGAGCCCAGGGCGCGGGGGACACAGCCCGGGATCCTGCTCCCCCGGGACAGGCGGGGACGCTCCTGCTCCGGGGTCCCCGAGCTGTGCAGGTCAGCGGCACCCCCCCTCCGAGCATCCAGGCCCCTGCGGACTGAGAGCTGTGGAGGTTACTGGGGAGCTGACTCCAGGGCTGGGGGGCGCCCCCCGCCAGTGGTGGTGTCCCTCCTGGTGTCACCCTGTGCCTGGGAGGGGCTGGCAGCCAGGGAACAGGAGCCTCGCAGGGTACACAGCTCTGACTGAGCCAGCACCCGGCAGGGGGCGGGGCATCTCCCCAGGTGCACACACCTGAGAGTCAGCAAAGGCCCCTCCCCCAGAAAACCAGCTGGAAGGACAGGGGGAAAAGCAAGTTATTGACCAAGCAGCGCTGGAAAGCTCCAGGGGAAGTCAAGGGATTTATAGTATATAGAACCAGAGGATACCCATCCTTGGTTTTTTTGTTTTGGTTTGGTTTTGGTTTTGGTTTGTTTTTTTTCCCCCTTTTTTTTCTTTTTTTTTTTTTTCTTCCTTTTTCCAAGACAACTTGTTTTTAGCCACTCTGCACTGAGCAAAATGACTAGAAAGAAGAACTCACCACAAAAGAAAGAATCAGAAACAGTCCTCTCTCCCACAGAGTTACAGAATTTGGATTACAATTCCATGTCAGAAAGCCAATTCAGAAGCACAATTAAAGCTACTGGTGGCTCTAGAAAAAAAGCATAAAGGATTCAAGAGACTTCATGACTGCAGAATTTAGATCTAATCAGACCGAAATTAAACATCAATTAAATGAGATGCAATCCAAACTGGAGTTCCCAACGACGAGGGTCAATGAGATAGAAGAAAGAGTGAGTGACATAGAAGACAAGTTGATGGCAAGGAAGGAAGTTGAGGAAAAAAAAGAGAAAAAAAAAAGATCATGAGGAAAGGTTAAGGGAAATAAATGACAGGCTCCGAAGGAAAAATCTACATTTAATGGGGGCTCCAGAAGTTGCTGAAAGGGACAGAGGACCAGAAAGCATATTTGAACAAATACTGAGAACTTCCCTAACCTGGGGAGGGAAACAGGCATTCAGATCCAGGAAATAGAGAGATACCCCCCAAAAATCAATAAAACCATTCAACACCCCAACATTTAATAGTGAAACTTGCAAATTCCAAAGATAAAGAGAAGATCCTTAAAGCAGCAAGAGACAAGAGATCCCTAACCTATATGGGGAGAAGTATTAGGTTAACAGCAGACCTCTCCACAGAGACCTGGCAGGCCAGAAAAGGCTGGCAGGATATATTCAGGGTCCTAAATGAGAAGAACATGCAGCCAAGAATACTTTATCCAGCAAGGCTTTCATTCAGAATAGAAGGAGAGATAAAGAGCTTCCAAGATAGGCAGAAACTGAAAGAATGTGTGACCACCAAACCAGCTCTGCAAGAAATATTAAGGGGGACTCTGTAAAAGAAAGAGGAAGTCCAAAGAAACAATCCACAAAAACAGGGACTGAATAGGTATGATGACACTAAATTCATATCTTTCAATAGTAACTCTGTACGTGAATGGGCTTAATGACCCCATCAAAAGGTGCAGGGTTTCACTGGATAAAAAAGCAGGACCCATCTATTTGCTGTCTACTAGAGACTCATTTTGGACATAAGGACACCTACAGCCTGAAACTGAAAGGTTGGAGAACCATTTATCATTCAAATGGTCTTCAAAAGAAAGCAGGGGTAGCAATCCTCATATCAGATAAATTAAGGTTTATCCAAAAGACTGTAGTAAGAGATGAAGAGGGACACTATATCATATTTAAAGGATCTATCCAACAAGAATATCTAACAATCATGAATATTTATGCCCTGAATGTGGGAGCTGCCAAGTATATCAATTAATAACCAAAGTTAGGCCATACTTAGATAATAATACACTAATACTGGGTGACTTCAACACAGCGCTTTCTGTAAATGACAGATTTTCTAAGCACAACATCTCCAAAGAAACAAGACCTTTAAATGATACACTGGACCAGATGGATTTCACAGATATAGAACTTTACATCCAAATGCAACTGAATACACATTCTTCTAAAGTGCACATGGAACTTTCTCCAGAATAGACCACATACTGGGTCACAAATCAGGTCTTAACCAATACCAAAAGATAGGGATTGTCCCCTGCATATTTTCAGACCACAATGCTTTGAAACTAGAACTAAATCACAAGAAGAAATTCAAACACGTAGAGGTTAAGGACCATCCTGCTAAAAGATGAAAGGGTCAACCAGGAAATTAGAGAAGAATTAAAAAGATTCATGGAAACTAATGAGAATGAAGATACAACTGTTCAAAATCTTTGGGATACAGGAAAAGCATTCCTGAGAGGGAAAAACATTGCAATACAAGCATCCCTCAAAAGACTGGAAAAAATTCAAATACAAAGGCTAACCTTGCACCTAAAGGAACTGGAGAGAGAACAGCAAATAAAACCTACACCCAGCACAAGAAGAGAGTTAATAAAGATTCGAGCAGAACTCAATGAAATAGAGACCAGAAGAACTGTGGAACAGATCAACAAAACCAGGAGTTGGTTTTTTGAAAGAATTAATAAGATACATAAACCATTAGCCAGCCTTATTAAAAACAAAAGAGAAAAGACTCAAAATAATAAAATCACGAATGAAAAGGGAGAGATCATCACCAATACCAAGAAAATACAAACGATTTTAAAAACATGAGCTATATGCCAATAAATTAGGCAATCTAGAAGAAATGGATGTATTTCTAGAAAACCACAAACTACCAAAACGAACAGGAAGAAATAGAAAACCTGAATAGGCCACTAACCAGTGAGGAAATTGAAGCAGTCATCAAAAATCTCCCAAGACACAAAAGTCCAGGGCCAGATGGCTTCCCAGGAGAATTCTATCAAACATTTAAAGAAGAAACAATACCTATTCTACTAAAGCTGTTCTGAAAGAAAGGGATGGAATACTTCCAAAATCATTCTATGAGGCCAACATCACCTTAATTCCAAAACTAGACAAAGACCTCACCAAAAAGAATTATAGACCAATATCCCTGGTGAACACAGATGCAAAAATTCTCCACAAGATACTAACCAATAGGATCCAACAATACATTAAGAAGATTATTCACCATGACCAAGTGGGATTTATCCCCGGGATGCAAGGCTGGTTCAACACTCATAAAGCAATCAATGTGATTGATCATATCAACAAGATAAAAAAACAAGAACCATATGATCCTCTCAATAGATGCAGAGAAAGCATTTGACAAAATACAGCATCCATTCCTGATCAAAACTCTTCAGAGTGTAGGGATCAAGGGAACATTCCTCAGCATCTTAAAAGCCATCTACGAAAAGCCCACAGCAAATATCATTCTCAATGGGGAAGCACAGGGAGCCTTTCCCCTAAGATCAGGAACAAGACAGGGATGTCCACTCTCACCACTGCTATTCCACATAGTACTGGAAGTCCTAGCCTCAGCAATTAGACAACAAAAAGACATTCAAGGCATTCAAATTGGCAAAGAAGAAGTCAAACTCTCCCTCTTCGCCGATGACATGATACTCTACATAGAAAACCCAAAAGCCTCCACCCCAAGATTGCTAGAACTCATACAGCAATTTGGTAGCGTGGCAGGATACAAAATCAATGCCCAGAAATCAATGGCATTTCTATACACTAACAATGAGACTGAAGAAAGAGAAATTAAGGAGTCAATCCCATTTACAATTGCACCCAAAAGCATAAGATACCTAGGAATAAACCTAACCAAAGAGGTAAAGGATCTATACCCTAAAAACTATAGAACACTTCTGAAAGAAATTGAGGAAGATACAAAGAGATGGAAAAATATTCCATGCTCATGGATTGGCAGAATTAATATTGTGAAAATGTCAATGTTACTCAGGGCAATTTACACGTTTAATGCAATCCCTATCAAAATACCATGGACTTTCTTCAGAGAGTTAGAACAAATTATTTTAAGATTTGTGTGGAATCAGAAAAGACCCCGAATAGCCAGGGGAATTTTAAAAAAGAAAACCATAGCTGGGGGCATCACAATGCCAGATTTCAGGTTGTACTACAAAGCTGTGGTCATCAAGACAGTGTGGTACTGGCACAACAACAGACACATAGATCAGTGGAACAGAATAGAGAATCCAGAAGTGCACCCTCAACTTTATGGTCAACTAATATTCGATAAAGGAGGAAAGACTATCCACTAGAAGAAAGTCTCTTCAATAAATGGTGCTGGGAAAATTGGACATCCACATGCAGAAGAATGAAACTAGACCACTCTCTTTCACCACACACAAAGATAAACTCAAAATGGATGAAAGATCTAAATGTGAGACAAGATTCCATCAAAATCCTAGAGGAGAACACAGGCAACACCCTTTTTGAACTCGGCCACAGTAACTTCTTGCAAGATACATCCACGAAGGCAAAAGAAACAAAAGCAAAAATGAACTATTGGGACTTCATCAAGATAAGAAGCTTTTGCACAGCAAAGGATACAGTCAACAAAATAAAAGACAACCTACAGAATGGGAGAAGATATTTGCAAATGACGTATCAGATAAAGGGCTAGTATCCAAGATCTATAAAGAACTTATTCAACTCAACAGCAAAGAAACAAACAATCCAATCATGAAATGGGCAAAAGACATGAACAGAAATCTCACAGAGGAAGACATAGACATGGCCAACATGCACATGAGAAAATGCTCTGCATCACTTGCCATCAGGGAAATACAAATCAAAATCACAATGAGATACCACCTCACACCAGTGAGAATGGGGAAAATTAACAAGGTAGGAAACCACAAATGTTGGAGAGGATGTGGAGAAAAGGGAACCCTCCTGCACTGTTGGTGGGAATGTGAACTGGTGCAGCCACTCTGGAAAACTGTGTGGAGGTTCCTCAAAGAGTTAAAAATAGACCTGCCCTACGACCCAGCAATTGCACTGCTGGGGATTTACCCCAAAGATACAGATGCAATGAAACGCCGGGACACCTGCACCCCGATGTTTCTAGCAGCAATGGCCACAATAGCCAAACTGTGGAAGGAGCCTCGATGTCCATCGAAAGATGAGTGGATAAAGAAGATGTGGTTTATGTATACAATGGAATATAACTCAGCCATTAGAAATGACAAGTACCCACCATTTGCTTCAACGTGGATGGAACTGGAGGGTATTATGCTGAGTGAAATAAGTCAATCAGAGAAGGACAAACATTATATGGTCTCATTCATTTGGGGAATGTAAATAATAATGAAAGGGAATATAAGGGAAGGGAGAAGAAATGGGTAGGAAATATCAGAAAGGGAGACAAAACATAAAGACTCCTAACTCTGGGAAACAAACTAGGGGTGGTGGAAGGGGAGAAGGGTGGGGGGTGGGGGTGAATGGGTGATGGACACTGAGGGGGGCACTTGACGGGATGAGCACTGGGTGTTATTCTGTATGTTGGCAAATTGAACACCAATAAAAAATAAATTTATTATTTAAAAAAAAACCACAATGAGATACCACCTGACACCAGTGAGAATGGAGAAAATTAACAAGACAGGAAACAACAAATTTTGGAGAGGATGTGGAGAAAGGGGAGCCCTTTTGCACTGTTGGTGGGAATGTGAACTGGTACAGCCACTCTGGAAAACTGTGTGGAGGTTCCTCAAAGAGTTAAAAATAGAACTGCCCTATGACCCAGTACTTGTACTGTTGGGGATTTACCCCAAAGATACAGATGCAGTGAAATGGCAGGACACCTGCACCCCAATGTTTATAGCAGCAATGTCCACAATAGCCAAACTGTGGAAGGAGCCTCGGTACCTATTGAAATGAATGGATAAAGAAGATGTGGTCTATGTATACAGTGGAATATTACTCAGCCTTTAGAAATCACAAATACCCACCATTTGCTTCGACATGGATGGAACTGGAGGGTATTATGCTGAATGAAATAAGTCAATCGGAGAAGGACAAACATTATATGGTCCCCTTCATTTGAGGAATATAAAAAAATAGTGAAAGGGAATAAAGGGGAAAGGAGAGAAAATGAGTGAAAATAACAGTGAGGGGGACAGAACATGAGAGACACCTAACTCTGGGAAACGAACAAGAGGTAGTGGAAAGGGAGGTGGGCGGGGTGTTGGGGTGACTGGGTGACAGGCACTGAGGGGCGCACTTGACGGGATGAGCACTGGGTGATATGCTCTATGTTGGCATATTGAACCCCAATAAAAATAATAATTTAAAAATTTTTTAAAAGAAACTATTATAGTGCAGCATTCTCTATGATATCTCTAAATTAGATAGTAGTCGGTGGTCAGCAAGAGTGGATTTTAATAATTATAACATTTTTATACAACCAAACACCATTGGCAGAAGTTAGAGAGGGTTATGCCAGTAAGCATTGGCATAGGCTGCTTCCAAAGACCTATGGCTACCTGGAAAAAGAAAGGTTTCAGAACAATATATGTGTAGGCATTTATTCAACAAACTATGGATTCTCTGAAAAACATGACTCTCTTAAAAGCTAAGAAAGTTTGGAATCTATTTGTGCCGGTCAATTTTAGTAAAGACAAAACAGTTACCTTGTCGAGTCAGTGCCAGAATTTAGGTTCTGGTCAGTGGACCCTAGAATGCTGTACATCTTTGTGGTGATTAGTTTAATACTCTCTTAGTTTGGCTTCTGCCTCAAGATAGCCCAAAAGTCCCATATTATCTTTCCCTTGTCCTCAGCCTATAGTCCAATGACTGGCTTTTTTCTGATGGTCTGCTTTGTAGATAGGGAGTTCACAGGTTGGGGTGTTTAAAAGAAGTCTGAGGGAAAAAGCGATTGATTCTTCCTGCTATCTTATCTCCTCCACTTTTAGCCTCAATTCCAACTTTAGCCTGGGCCACAGAATTTAGTATTGCTAACCCTGCAAGTAAAAAACATGAACAGAATCTAAAAGTCTTTCAACTACTTGTATGACGAAAAGGTCTTTCTTAGCATGGTTCTATTTTCTTCCCTCTATTTCCAGATGGGCTAGCATGTACAGAACATCATTCGAGAAGTTTGTTTCTTCCTGGGGCTTAGTGAATGCTACATGGAATAATCAATACACCCCTACATTCTAGAGTTTTCTGAAAACAGCCCCAGTATTTCAGCTTCATTAGGCATGTTATCTATATCCCAGGTGCAATAGGTGGTGGGTTAACCACCTAATAATAAACATTTCAACTTCTTCGTAATAGTAGGGAGTATCCTTATTGTCATCCACCCTTCACAGTTCAGCCAACTCCACATTTATGGACTCTTAGAATACCCTGTATCCAAGTATTGGTTTCAGTATTAGACCTAACTCTTCTAGTTTTAAGAAACAGAGAACTAACTCAAAATACTTTAAGAGAGTTTGTCTTCTATATGGGAAGCAGAGTGGGTTTTCTTGAAGCACAGCTGGATTCCATCAAATGCTTAGTAGGTTTGGGATTAACCTCTAGGAGTGATGTTGCCACACCCAGATGTTTTATATTCACCCCTGAGTTTTATACTTTTGTCATTGGATTCATTCTCAAGACTTCTTATACTCTCTTTTGGCAACTATGGATTTATATTTCTGAAACTGCTATCCTCAGAAGTAAGAGTCTTATGCCCAATAGCACAAACAGTCCTTTTCCATTGCCTCCAATTGGCACATGTGCTTGACCAAGGTAGGTCACTGTGGGCTGCAGATGGTTGGCCAGGGCTGGTGCTCAGTCCTGGAGGCAGATTTGATCAGCTATACCTGCAATACTTGCAAGGAAGATGGGTGATTTCTCAAGGAAAAGTGCTCTCATTCCTAGAATAAGACATTTTAGAATCTGGGCATGAAAAATAAGGTATCAATGACTAACATCAGAGACAGTAAGCTATTTACAGAAAGAAACATTGATTTAAAAAAAGAGAGAGAGAGAGGTGGAAAGTCCCAAGTAGGCTGAATATTTGATAGATGGTGTTTTTGAAAGAGCATGGAGGACATATTAGAAGCATTTGTTATACTGCTATGTGGGATGGGGGGGGGGGCGGACAGCATTTTTAAGCATATTTTGCTGTTTTATGCTGTATAATTTTCTGCAACTTTTCAAGAAATATAAGCAAAACACCTTTTGTCAAGGTGCTTTAGACATCTATTCGTACTGCCTTGTGGATGCAATGTGCTAATTCTGGTCTAGAGGGCACCCCTCTTTTGGGGGGTTACATAAAAACACTTAGACACAATTGCCGAGTCTTTAGGGAGAATGACTAGACTAAGGCTAATGCTTGATGCAGAACCTATCTTCAGGCAACAGACAATTTCTCTCCAGAGCTCTTTCTATTCTTAGAGTCTTCTATATTTCTGACTTGCAAGTTTCCTTTTAACACAGATTTAGGGTCCTCTGTAGTGACAAATAGTGCAACAAATAAATGGGAACAGTGGGAGTGGACAGCCCTAAAATTTCAGAAGGCATTGAGAGCAGTTATTCTGGAAACCATGAGGATTTATGATCCGTGAAAATAATACGCAGCAAAAAATGCACTGAGTTGTACCTTAGGATGAGGAGGAAGCTTTAAAAGTGACCAGTGCCTGCGACCTACCCATAATGATTTTCATGTAACTGGCCGGGGGTGGGCTTGCCTTGAGCACATGTTAAAAGCTCTCTGGGTGATTCAAATGTGCTGCTCATGCTGAGAACCACTGCTGCCGAGTTTATGCCGTCAAGCATGCACATGAAGGCCATGGTCACAGGAACCGCATTTGTGGAGAACCCTTGCGCTTTCTCCACCCCCTTGTTATTTAATGAGCTTAAGATGGGAATGCCTAACTGTACTGCTGCTTTTATGAAGTAATGACAGTGTCCAGTAAGTTGTCTGGATTGGTAGGAGGTATGGCAATGGTGAACCCAATAATGTACTTCATGACCACACTTCCATGTTGCATTTGGAACAGGTGGCCGAGCTGGTCCAGAGTTGAAGGTGAGCATGTAGATAGTTAAAAACCCGTAGCAAAGGCTTCTGAGACCTGCAAAGCCAAGAGAAGATTCAAGCAATGATCTTACAGCAAAGCTGTCTTGACTTTCTATACTTGTAAAAAACAGAAGAGGCCCTGGGTCACTTGGGGTATGTGGCAATACTAGTTCCCAAGTAGGACAGTGGCCACAGACTCAGAAATAGATGTTATTTCGAGTTAGAAGCTTAGATGTTTCACTTCCTTCCATTCCACCGATCCCTCTGAACCCCCTTATCCCACTTGCCAGAGCCCCCCACCCCTGTGGCCCTCCCACCTTGCCAGTGTCCTGGGGGTGGGAGGATCTCATTGGCCAAGGCTGGGTGCTTGTTAGGCCAAGGCTGTGGCCACTTCCACACCAGTCTGCGTAGTGGCCTGTGAAGGAGAGCTGGGAGCAAAGGTGATTGCCTGCATCTGGCATCTTTCAATAAGTAAAAACATCTCCTGCTGTGCTGATGAAAAGGTGCTGCCCGGAAATGTTTTATACACAGCTTAGAACAACAGTAACAAAAGAAGCCAATGAGATTTATATTCATGCTGCATTGAAAGGGACCCTGCTTAATGCTGCCTATCTTCTAGTGTCTTCTAGGAAAATATCACTTCCTCAGAATCATTTTGGTGGTTGTCTCCCCTCAGGGCCATTTCTGAAGGTGAGCACCAGTAGAATTTCCAGACTAAGGGAGTGAACAGTGATTTGTCACTTGTTTTGTAGTGAGAAGGGTTGGCCAGAGAGGAGTCAGCACAGGAATGAGTGCTGCAGGAGGCATAAACAGAGAGAGAAGAAATGGGTCAGGGGGCCAAACCCCATCTCCATTCCAGGGAAGTCCTGAAAGACCCAAAGAATGCCGTCTAACCCCCTTTTCTGGTTAGTTGAAGTCAGAGGAGTTTGATTTTCATGAGCTCTGTTTCAGGTTGTCTATTGGCCTGTAAGAAACCACCCTCAAATAGGTGCTGACCATAACCACCACTGGTTATTCTCTCTATAATTTTGAGGTTTGCCTGGGGTTAGCTAAGTGGTTCTCATTCAGAGTCTCTTAGGTGCTTGCAGTCCCAGCAGAAAAAGTAGCTTGCTTGGGATTTCTTTTTGGTAAAAAGAGGTAACAAAAGTGAGTGAAGACATTCTAAGGAATTTTTCTAGATCCTTCTCGCCTACTAGAATTCTCACCCAGAATTGCCATCATTGGAGAGTCTTTTTGTCCTACCTCCCCTGAGTACACTACTGGTTCCTCAATGGCCCCTGATTTACTCTTCTGAGTTTGGGTGAGGAACTGAGCAAGCATGGCTCAGTTTCTCTGTCTGCTTTTGGCCATGTGGTAAGCTTCAAGCTTGGTGCCCTGCCCTGCTCAGGAAGCCTGAGGTTGACCAGGGCTGCCTGTGACTTGGGTATAGTAAATGGCATGGGTGCCCCACCTCTCTCCTCCTGCATTCATCTCTATAGGCAGAAGGCTGATGCTTCAGCCCCCTGTATTTTCTGAGTGTTTATTCTTGGCCACATGAGCTTGCTTGGCTCTTGCCCAAGACAAGCTGGAAGGGCCTGAGAGTGGATGTCCCTAAAGGCATTCTCAGGCAAGGATGGATGGGATTTTGAGGAGTAAATACACCAGTTTCCTGGATTGGAGGTTGAGATACTCTCAGAGGTGTGTTCTCTGCTTTCTCCCAGAACTCCCTGGCCGGCGGGACCTCGGGCTGCCCACAGCAGTGACTGGCTCTAGTAAGTATTCTTGCTAGCCAGCCTCACTCCCACATGCCTCTGCTTGGACTAAGTGCTGAGTAAACCACTTGTAGTCAAACCCTTGTCTGTTTCTGAGGGAACCTGTTCAGGGTACATTCCAAGGAACCCAGTACCTGCGTTCTCTCTCTGTCTCTCTCTCTCCTGACTACCCTGTTCATCCATTCAGAACCCAGGACAGTAAATGTTCATTTTATTGAGGCTCTTTCTCAAATCTTCATAACTTTTTATTTTCCTTTTCTCCTAGTTTCTGCACAATAAAATTTTTAAATATGGAATTAAGGCCTTATAAATAAACATCAGGTATATTTTGCTTCAAACCCATCCTACTCCTGCCAAAGACATGAAGGTAAAAAGTATCTACATTTTCCATTTTGTTTACAGTGGTGTAGTCTTATGACAAATTTACTCTCTTTAGAATTTGACAAGAATTGCTTTAGTTGACCACATTAAATGGTTTTGTTTTCTCTGTTGGATAACCACACTCAGAATTGTCTCTTTATTCTGCCTTTGTCTGGTGGTTTTCTCTGGAAATACAAAATCTTTTCTTTTTGAAAGATTTATTTTAGAGAGACAGCATGTATACAGGGTGAGGGGCAGAGGGAAAGAACCTCAAGCACATTCCCTGCTGAGCATGGAGCCTACTACAGGGCTCAATCTCAGGACCCATGAGATCATGACCTGAGCCAAAACTAGTAGTCAGACACTTTGCTGATTAAGCCCTACAGGCACCCCAATACAAAACCTTTCCAATAGCATATGGCTCTTTTTATTCGCTTTTGTAGCTGAGTCAGAAATTTACAAATGGAGGGGCATCTGGGTGGCTTGGTTGGTTTAAGCGCTTGACTCTTGATCTCAACTCAAGTCTTGATCTCAGGGTTGTGAGTTCAAGCTCCACATCGTGCTCTATGCTACGTGTGGAGCCGACTTAAAAATAAAACAAACAAACAAACAAACAAAACACACACACACACACACACACACACACACACACACAAAAACAAAAACAAATGGGAAGTGAATACCAAGAAGTGAACACAATGTGCAAATTTTGGGTTTAGCTTCGATCTCCTCATCTATGAAATAGGCATGGAATTATTTTATCTACATAACAGGATCACTGTTAATATCAAATGTAGGTAGAAGTACTGTCTGATAAGCATAAAGTGGTATAAAAAGATTGGTTTTTATTTCCTCAGGGACAATTCTGGTTTTAAGGAAAGATTTCACTTATCCTCATGGCTAATTTGAAAGTATAGGTGAGGCTCCCACAAGACCTTATTAACCTTTGAAGTAGATATGAAATTATTTTTCTGGCAGATGCCCATTTATTCTAACCATAGTAAATTTTTTTATTGTTTTTACTTAATTTTTTGTGGCTAGATATGAAATTATTTTTCTGGCAGATGCCCATTTATTCTAACCATAGTAAATTTTTTCATATTGTTTTTACTTAATTTTGTGGCTTAATTTTTTTTATTCTTTTACTTAATTTTTTGTGGCTAAATACCCTAAGTAGGCAGAACTTTTTCTAAAATTGCCAATAAGACAATGAAGCCAGGTTATTCACATGGGGAATGTGGAAAAGTCTGTAGAATTCCCTGGAATTAATCAATAGCTGTGACTCCCAAATAACTTGCCCATTTCACATGATGCCTGTATTCATCTTTGGTAAGAAGGTATCACAAAGTCAAGTTTATTAAAATAATTTTGCTATTTGCTGCTTATCTGACCGACAGAAACCACTGTTTCTTCCTCCCAAATGTGGCATTGGTTAAGTAAAACATTCCCTTTGTGAGAAAAATTGGAAACTGATTGATTGATCATGGGTTTCATTAACAAACCTTGACACTTTTTGAGTTTCTGTATTTGATATTCCTCTTAGTGTTTACATCCAACATGTACAGAATGTTCTCTCCTCATGTAAATTTAGGCAAGTTATAAAAACAAAAAAACACACAAAAAAAAACCCCAAAGAGTTGCTTTTCTTTTCCAGCTTACACTGACATCTGGTGGCCTCTCAAGCTACATGGGAAAAGAAAACCATTCTTGATTGTGCTTTGGCTGGACAACAGCTTAGGATCTCTTTTTGTTATGTATTTGGATCTCACAGGACCTTTTTTTTTTAAGATTTCATTTATTTATTCATGAGAAACACACACACAGAGAGAGAAAGAGAGAGAGAGGCAGAGACACAGGCAGAGGGAGAAGCAGGCTCCTTGCCGGGAGCCCCACGTGGGACCCGATCCCGGGTGTCCAGGATCAGTCCCTGGGCTGAAGGCAGTGCTAAACCGCTGAGCCACCTGGCTGCCCTCACAGAACCTTTTTTTTTTTTTAATAATTTTTTAAATTGTTTTTATTTTTATTTACTTATGATAGTCACAGAGGAGAGAGAGAGAGAGAGAGAGAGGCAGAGACATAGACAGAGGGAGAAGCAGGCTCCACGCACCGGGAGCCCAACGTGGGATTCGATCCCGGGTCTCCAGGATCGTGCCCTGGGCCAAAGGCAGGCGCTAAACCGCTGCGCCACCCAGGGATCCCCCTCACAGAACCTTTAACTTCTCACTCAAACTGTATATCCCTTCCATAGCCCCTTGCCATAAACATCCAGCTTCTGCTTTGCATTTCCAGTGATGGGTTTTAGTTCTTTGCTAAAGATTATCATTAGAATTTTAATTTTTACTGAAGTTAAATTTACTTCCTCTTTATATAACTATTAACCATTTATCCTCTCACATCCTTTCTATTAAAGGGAATCCCACTCTTGTTATTTGGGAGAAAAGTGGAGATCAGATGGCCATAAGATGTGTCAGACATTCTAAGACTGTGTTGGATCTGTCTTCTCAACTGCAGATTTTGTGTCTGTTTAGGGGGAAAGAGTTAGAATAAATTCATGGGACATATTTTCCTTTGTCTATGTGATCATAAAGAAACAGCCTTGGAAAATGAACTGAGCCGTTGTAGAAATGGCTTATTTGAAGCCTGTTGGCATTCTAGAGTACCAGTTGATCACTCCTCTAAGTGCTAATAGGTCCAACACTGGTTCAGGGAAAACAATAAATTACCAGTTTTTAAATCAAGAATTAATAATTCCCAAAGCTCAGATCTCCCTGGTTGAAAATTTAGGCAGAATTCCTACTGCCTCCATGTAAATCAGACCTTACACTGGCCTTGGAGAGGATGGAGTCTGCAGGACTGAATATGAACTGCCTCTATGTGGAAGACCTTGGGCTGCCTCATAGCTTGCAGGATAGCAAGAAGGAGAGGAACATTCCCACATTGCTTCAGTGGCAAGACTGTAATAACTTCAGGATAGTAATATCTAAAACTGATGCAAGCCAGAATGAAAACTCCATCATGGTTTATGGGTACCCCACAATGAGTTTGGCTATGTATGAAGTTCACAATTATTACTACCTCTGTTTCTATTCCATTCCAGCAGTATGGAGCATTTAGCACACAGGTCACAAATAATGGATAGACAAGAAGCTGCATGCCTTAATGACTCATTCAGATGCAGCAGCTTGGTGTTTATTTTGCAATGTTGGAGGCAACTGATGAAAATTTAGTAACTAATTATGTAGAATTCCCATATGTAAACTGGATTGACTCAAAGGTATTGTAAAAACAAGTGCTGTTTGGAAATTCAAAGAGAATCTGAATAAAGTATGTGCGTGTGTGGGGGGCAGATTATGTATTTTCTGTGGAAGCCCACAATAAGGACAAAACTTAATGTCTCATCAAAAAAAAAAATCCATATACCTAGCACCATGCTGCATGTTTGCAATGAGGTAGTCCTAAGTTAATTTCTCTTTTAAAATGTGTATTAGGGTTTTCCAGAGGTGAGGGCAGGTCTTCTTCACTGAGTCTACTGATTCAAATGCTAACTTCTTCTAGAAACATTCTTCTGAATATACCCAGAAATAATGTTTTACCAGCTATCTGGGCGTCCCTTAGCCCAAACAAGTTGAAATGTAATCATCACCATGGGTCCTGATGCTTAGCATATAATTTTCTTCTCTTTTCATGAGAAACAAATAGAATTAACAAACAGTACTCATTGTTTATTCTTTTTTTAATGATTTATTTACTTGAGAGAGACAGAGAGAGAGACATAGGGGGAGAGGGAGAGAGAGAATTTCAAGCAGACTCCCACTGAGTGTGGAGCCTGGTAGAGCCGATCTCACAACCCTGAGATCACCTGAGCTGAAATCAGGAGTCAGTCAAATGCTTAACTGACTAAGCTGCCCAAGCACCCCTCTCATTGTTTATTCTTAAATAAGTCACTGTAAAATAAATAATACATATTATACAAAGGAAGAAGGCATGTTGATCTTGTAAAATCTCTAAGACATAATTTTATTCAAAATTTTGCATTTTTAATGATTCTATGACAGGTGAGAGACAGACAGACAGACCTGTCCCTCATGACTCAAAAGAAGTAACAGCGTTACGATTGGATAGCACAGTTTGAGGCTCAAGAGCTACTAAAGGACATAGCATGTCCTTTCCTTTGGAAAAGGACCCTGACCCCCTCTTGGTCAGGGTCATGAAGTTTGGCTGTAGGTAGTATGCAATCCTTCGGGGTTCTGGATTGCTCAGGTGGGAAGACACACAAGATTGCTTAAAACCAAGACAGAGATGGTATTATCTGGGTATTTCTTGGCACCCCATTTTGTTAGGCATAAAGGGACAGTAAAACCTTTTTTTCTTTTCTAATTGTCCTAAATTTTCATCTCCTTGTGATTTGAAAAATGCAATGTAAGGTCCTGCTTAGAATGGGGAGATGTCTCTAATGATGTTTGGCACAGAATTGTGATCTACTAAAACAGTACTGGAGGGAGACACTTGGAAAATACCTTGTTGCTGCAATATCTGTTTGGTTTTGGGAAGTGGGGTGGGGTGAGTGGGAGGCTAAGAGAGTACCTTGAAGGCAGTAATCATGTCATATCCATGTATCCTCATATCTTATCTTTGTATCCTCAGCAAATAACACATCAGAAGGTACATTATCAATTAGATAGATAGGAAAAAGTTAGGGCTCTATGGAGGAAAAGTAGAGGATGAGTCTAGAGGGATAAAATGACTATGGATAACTCACAAAAGGTCTCAAATGAACTCTGGCTAACGTGTTGCTAGTTTTTAAAAATTAAAAGTTATTTAGTTGAATATTTGAGTCTGAATATTAAAATCTAAAAGAGCCAAACAAATAGGGAATTATGGTTGATAAAGCCTCTGTATGAAATTTATTAACTCAAACATAATAGTGGCTAACTAGTAAATAGTTAATAATGGATCTTACCAAATATCTCTATCAGGTGTTCATTTGAGCTTTGAGCCAGGGTTGGATCACAGAGAATTCCTGCCTGCATTCTTGGAGTGCCCCAAATGCCAACTGTCTGTGGTTTTGATTAAAGATAGATCTATATGCCTTACATGCCAGACTTGCAGGCGGCAGAGTTGACTCTCTGCCATGAAATGTTAGCAGCTCTGGCTTTCATGCTTACACACAAAGGATCATCCCACAGCTAAGAGGAGGCTTCAGCTCCTCAGGGCTGTCTGGGAGCAGGGAGATATTTTTGTTAAAATACTTGGGCCTTCAGTCCACTAATTGTTTAGGGAGGCCTTTGTCTCCTTTTGTTAACAGAAAAAAAAAAAAAGTATCCTAAGAGGTATGAAATCCTTGCAGAATCAGACCTATAAATAGAGCAAACTGTTAGTAGCCAGAGGGGAGAGGGTGAGGGGATGGGCAAAATGGGTGAAGGAATGTGGGAGATAAAGGCTTCCAGTTAGCAAGGAGGAAGTTCTAGGAATAAAGACCCAAACAAGGAATATAGTCAATGGTATGATAGTTTACTTACTATGTTGACAGATGGTAGCTATTCTTATGGTGATCATAGCATAGTGTATAGAGAAGTTGAATCACTGGGTTGTATGCCTAAAACTAACGCAACATTGTGTGTCAACTATACTAAAAAAATAAACTGTCTTAGGGATGGCCATCAGCTGGCTACTTTTAGCTTACAGTCTAAGAAGGAGGTTGGAAGAATTATATACTAGGAGACTTGAGCCCTGGCTTACTGGGGGTAAGGGAGGAGACAACTTAATCAAGTTTATTACTGAAACTGTCCATAAAAGAATTTCTGATGGCTATTTTGAAACCCTGCTGGAACCCCATTCAAGCCAGTGATACAGAAACTTTAGAACTGTCAGGTCAATGTTCCCTGTTTCTTAAAACTCTTTAGTGGATCTTTGTTTCTAGAGTAAAGTGCAAACTCTTTAATATGATGTTAAAAGCTTTTCAAAATTTGGTTCCAGGTTTTCTTTCTAGTGTCTTCATGCAACTCTTCTCATCTTCTTGTTCTCCATCTGCAGACACCCAATATAATTTCACACCTCTTTAGCTTCTTCTAATATTCTTTGATACCCTGTATTTTTTATTGTGCTACAACATACATAAAATAAAACTTACTGTAAAGTTCAGTGCATTAAACACATTCATATGTTGTGTAACCATCATTACTACCTACTTCCAGAACTGTTTCATCACTGCCAAAAGAAACCCATACCCATTACATAGTCACTCTACATTTCCCCACATGGAATCCTATAATAAATAAGTAGCCTCATGTGTCTAGCCTCTTTCACTTAGCATAATGTTTGCAGATTTTCTTTTGTATGCTCTTGTACTTATCTCCTTCTCCCTCTCCCTCTCCCTCTCCCTCTCTCTCTCTCTCTCTCTCTCTCTCTCTCTCTCACACACACACACACACACACACACACACTCCTTCCTCTAGTAGTGAAATTATGGGATCATACAATAATTTATGTTCAGCTGACTGAGGAACCACCAAATCATTTTTCCCACAATGGCTATACCAGCATTTCTACCAGCAATGTAGGAGGGATCCAGTTTCTTATCTTCTCCAAAGTCCTTTTTCATTTTTTATTATGGCCATCCTAGTGGCTACAAAGTAGCATCTCGTGTTTAGATTTGCATTTCCCTAATGATTAGTGATGTTGAACATCTTTTCATGCATTTGTTGGTCATTTGTATATATTCTTTGGAGAAATGTTTATTCAAGTCCTTTGACCCATTTTAAATTGTCTTTTTGTTGCATTGTAAGAGTTCTTTCTATATACAAATACTATCAGATATGATTTACAAATATTTTCTCCCATTCTGTGTTTTGGATTTGCTTGCTTGATATGATAAAAATTTTCAATTTTTTTGAAGTTCAATTTGTCTATTTTTTTCCTTTGTTGCTTGTGCTTTGGGTGTTGTATTTAAGAAAATGTTGCAAAATCCAACATCATGAAAATTTCCTGTATGTTTTCATCTAAAAGTTTTTTTTTTTTTTTCCCGGAAGCATTGTCATTTATTTTTAGTAAATCGTTTTTTAATAGGCTATTTCTTTTTTTTTTAATTAATTTTTATTGGTGTTCAATTTACCAACATACAGAAAAACACCCAGTGCTCATCCCGTCAAGTGTCCACCTCAGTGCCCGTCACCCATTCCCCTCCAACACCCGCCCTCCTCCCCTTCCACCACCCCTAGTTCGTTTCCCCGAGTTAGGAGTCTTTATGTTCTGTCTCCCTTCCTGATATTTCCCAACATTTCTTTTCCCTTCCTTTATATTCCCTTTCACTATTATTCATATTCCCCAAATGAATGAGAACATACACTGTTTGTCCTTCTCCGATTGACTTATTTCACTCAGCATAATACCCTCCAGTTCCATCCACGTTGAAGCAAATGGTGGGTATTTGTCGTTTCTAATTGCTGAGTAATATTCCATTGTATACATAAACCACATCTTCTTTATCTATTCATCTTTCGATGGACACCGAGGCTCCTTCCACAGTTTGGCTATTGTGGCCATTGCTGATAGAAACATCGGGGTGCAGGTGTCCCGACGTTTCATTGCATCTGAATCTTTGGGGTAAATCCCCAACAGTGCAATTGCTGGGTCGTAGGGCAGGTCTATTTTTAACTCTTTGAGGAACCTCCACACAGTTTTCCAGAGTGGCTGCACCAGTTCACATTCCCACCAACAGTGTAAGAGGGTTCCCTTTTCTCCGCATCCTCTCCAACATTTGTGGTTTCCTGCCTTGTTAATTTTCCCCATTCTCACTGGTGTGAGGTGGTATCTCATTGTGATTTTGATTTGTATCTCCCTGATGGCAAGTGATGCAGAGCATTTTCTCATGTGCTTGTTGGCCATGTCCATGTCTTCCTCTGTGAGATTTCTCTTCATGTCTTTTGCCCATTTCATGATTGGATTGTTTGTTTCTTTGCTGTTGAGTTGAATAAGTTCTTTATAGATTTTGGAAACTAGCCCTTTATCTGATATGTCATTTGCAAATATCTTCTCCCATTCTGTAGGTTGTCTTTTAGTTTTGTTGACTGTATCCTTTGCTGTGCAAAAGCTTCTTATCTTGATGAAATCCCAATAGTTCATTTTTGCTTTTGTTTCTTTTGCCTTTGTGGATGTATCTTGCAAGAAGTTACTGTGGCCAAGTTCAAAAAGGGTGTTGCCTGTGTTCTCCTCTAGGATTTTGATGGAATCTTGTCTCACATTTAGATCTCTCATCCATTTTGAGTTTATCTTTGTGTATGGTGAAAGAGAGTGGTCCAGTTTCATTCTTCTGCATGTGGATGTCCAATTTTCCCAGCACCATTTATTGAAGAGACTGTCTTTCTTCCAATGGATAGTCTTTCCTCCTTTATCGAATATTAGATGACCGTACATTTCAGGGTCCACTTCTGGGTTCTCGATTCTGTTCCATTGATCTATGTGTCTGTTTTTGTGCCAGTACCACACTGTCCTGATGACCACAGCTTTGTAGTACAACCTGAAATCTGGCATTGTGATGCCCCCAGCTATGGTTTTCTTTTTTAAAATTCCCCTGGCTATTCGGGGTCTTTTCTGATTCCACACAAATCTTAAAATAATTTGTTCTAACTCTCTGAAGAAAGTCCATGGTATTTTGATAGGGATTGCATTAAACGTCATCTAAAAGTTTTATTTTTTAATTCTTACTTAGGTCTTTGGTTCATTTTGAGTTGATTTTCTATACGTTGTAAGGTAAGGGTCCATTTTATTCATCTGAATGTGGATATCACGTTTTCTCAGGGCTATCTGTTGAAGAGGTGACCTTACGGTTTTGACATTGCCCTGAATGCATTGTTTTCTTTAAGTGAAACATGGTTTTGCCTGATGATAATGCTTTTCTGGCCACCCTCTGAAATAGAGGCTTCCTCCCCTCACCTTCACCTTCTCCTCGCTCCTGGAAATGTCTGTATACATTTAGTTCCCATTTTTTTGCTTCTTCCTCAGTGCTGCCCCACTAACCCCTCTTGGTGCCTTTCTTTGAGCCACAATATTATCCATTTATTGCCACCTTCTACTCACCTACATTGTTATTATCCACTCAATCCATCTTATTTGGTGATCTTAACACTTAGAGAAGTCTTTGTCTACAACTGAATCACTGTTGTCATCTTTGTAGACTTGAAACATTGTATTGATGGCAGGCCTTTTTCTTCCTTCCACAGTGCCAGGATATTGGTTTTCCCTTTTCCTAGGCATCATTCATTAGTGAGGCCATGATTTAGTCTATCACCCTCAGAAAATGCTTCCTTTTATAGGGTTTAAAACTCCAAAGCTCCTTCTTCACATGTCCAGACTTCTGTACTTCTGCTTTTGATATTAGCTTCTGGCATTATTTATGAGCTCTTTGCCACTCCCAATTCTTCTAAAACAATATAAACATTTTGTAAGCTTTAAGTTCAATACAATTTCAATCTTACAGAAAAGTTACGGAAATAGTACAAAGAACTCTCTACCCCAGATTCACCACTTACTTTTATATTCAACCTCTTGCCTTATTATTGAATTCTTTCTCTTTCTTAATCATTAAAAAAAATAAGTTGAAAGGTATCCCTTTATTCTCCAAATATTTCAGAGTACATTTCCCTAAAAAAGGACATTCATTTGCATAAATAACAGTAAAATGATCCAAATCTGGATATTTACAATTGAATATTATTTTTCACCTAATTCATATCTCTATATTCCAATTTCATCAATTTTCCAATGTCCTTTTTTCCTACCCAGCCCAATATTTAATTCAGTATTACATATCACTTTGTTTTCCTATATTTTTAGTCTCCCTAAATCTACATTTCTTCAGTCATTTTTGTCTTTCCAGATCTTGATATTTTCTAAGTGGATAGACTCTAGAATGTCCTTTGATCTGGGTTTATGGTTTCCTTATGATTAGGTTAACCTGCTTTGTCAGCAAGAATACTACAAATACTATGTCCTCGGTGGATCATATCAAACATATATAATGGAGCATTGTCTTAATTTTAGTGACATTAACTTTGATTACTACATTAAGGTAGTGGTCACCAGCTCTTTCTACTGTACAGTTACTATCTTACCCTTTGTTATTAGTAATCTGTGGGAAGATGCTTAGAGATTATGTAAAGCACCCTGTTCCTCATCAAACACTCAACCAGTAGTTTTATTTATTTAAAAGGTCTTTCTTAAATTTTTTTAAAATTTAAATTCAATTAATTAACATATAATGTATTTGCGATTAGTTTCAGAGGTAGAGGTCAGTGATTCATTAGTCTTATACCTGGGTTCTCGTTGTGTTTGTTTTTTTTTAACTCCTCAACCACTAGTTTTATCATCCATGGATGATTCTTGCCTGAATCAATTCTTCCATAGATGGTATGAAATGGTAATTCCCTACTCCCACAATTCTATCATTTGTTCTACATTTATTTGTTGTCATTCCACTATAAGGTAAGTCTTTACTTTCTTAATTTATTAATTTATTTATGTTAATGTTGGGTTATGGATTTTTGTTCTATTCAAAGGATTAGTATATATTACTATCACTACTCATTTTAGTGCTCAAATTTCCCAACATTTGGCCAGTCTCTCTATACTGATTCTTGTGTCCCTTTGATGTGCCCTATTATTCTTTGAGTGATTTCGTACTTTCTAACACAGGAAGATGTTCCAGATTTATCTTCTACTTTCCAGACTCCATGGTTTCCAAGAAACTCTAATTTATTTTTGTGAGAAAAAAAAATATGCTAGATATGCTCATTGCTCCCAGAGGGTCAATGCCTCTAAGAGCTGTGAGTATGTGTGTATCTTTATTTATTTGCCATATATGTTTATATCAAACACCATGAGGTCACACTAATATTTTCAATTCCAGTCCAGACTTCTCCATTTCTGTATCTGTAATTTCTTCTCCTGTGAGCAGTGAGCAAATTGGTTCCTGTTATTCTCAGTATGTTGACCCATTTGCTTAATCCCGGAATAGACACAAAATAGTTTCAGAATTGCTAATGCCTATCACTGTGAAAAGCAAACTATTAACTAGAGCTCAATATTTGTTGTTGTTTTTTGTCTTTCGACTGAGGGGAGATTTTGAGTTTTATTCAGGGCAGTTAAATTTGATATGCCTATTACATATCTGAGTAGAGATGTAGAGTAGGCTTTCTGGATCTCAAGGGGGATGTCAGGAATAGAGCTAAAGATACAGGAATCATCAGCTTAAAAATGATGACTTATAATTTAAAACAAGAACACCGAGGAAGCTCATTAGGGAAAAGGAAGTTAGTGAAGAGAACTGAGGAGGAGGATCCAGCAAAGGAGGCTGAAAAGGATGGGCCAGTGAGTTGGCCATATTTAAAGCACATACTACTTTGGAGGCCAACTGTAGAAAGTGTTTCAAAAGGAGAACATCCTTAGCTGTGTCAAATACTCCCAAGAGGCTGTAAGAGATGAGATTTGAGAATGTGTTCATTGGTGATATTGACAAGTGAGGTTTCTGTGGATGATTAGAATAAATGCTTACTTAGAAAGCATTAAAACCTAGCCAGTGCCTTCCTAAGAATGGGAAATGGAAAAATGGAGACAGTGAGTATAGGCCAAATCTTACGAGAAATTTTGCTGAAATGTAATGCATACTTAACAGCATTGTGTGTGAGTTGGTAAGAATGACCCTATGGAGACTATAACAGATTGATGTAAGGGAGAGTGAACTATTCAGAGCAAAATCTTCAAAGAACTGGGATTATAAGGATCCATTGTACCAGTGGAGTGGGTTGGACTTAAGAGCAGAAAGATTATCTGTGACAACAAATGAAGAGAACTGAGGATTCTCAACTGAGTCTCTCTGACTGCTGAGTCATTATACATAATAGCATACTAAATTCACTCTTCAGTACTGCTGCAGGTTGACTTTCCAGACTGATTTTTGTTAATTCCTCCTCCCAAGCACTAGTCCATATGTCTGTGTAACATCACTGACTCCTTCTGAAAATAACTCTTACCATAACTCTTGCTGTAACAACTAAGAATCCTAAAGAAAACATCTTTATAGTTTATTTCCCACTTCCTTCTTCTAGACAAGAGACCTGTTTCTACCAGCTTTCACGTGGGAGCTCTGGAGTGCTAATGAGAGATAGAAACTTCCTTTTTTTTTTTTTTTTTTTAAAGATTTTTAATTCTTTCGTTTGAGAAAGAGCCAGAGCATGCAAGCGATAGCAAGAGCAAGCATGAGCACGGGGGAGGGTCAGAAGGAGAGGCAAAAGCAGACTCCTGGCCAAGTGTCTGACATGGCATTTGATCCCAGGACCCTGGAATCATGACCTGAGCCAAAGGCAGATAACTTAACCAACTGAGCAATCCAGGTGCTCTGGGATCAAATCTCCTTAATGGAAATCTTGGCCTCCATTCCTGAGGCCAGTTTTGTTTTGTTTTGTTTTTTATGAACCACCTCACTGCTTACCTCATACACCAAGAGAAAGTTGACAAAGAACAATTTAAAAATAGAGGACCTCAAAATCTTAACCTCCTGTGCAAAAACTAAGGGTCTTCCTTACCAGATCTAAAGATCTAAGGGATGTTATGTCCTGCCCTAGCACCCTCTCTCCCACCCAGTGCAGTAGGATTCAAGGCTCATAGTGGACCGGAACCTACTTCTGGTTTGAGATCTTAGAGTGTAGCAGCGCCTAATCCCCTCACCTCACACATACACCACTGAGTTCATTGTGGGTGAGTTGGGGAGCTGAAAATGGCAACAGTATATTGGAGCATCAGAGTTTAAAGACTGCCCTATCTTTCATTCCCGATCTGACTTTTTCAAGGCTTCAGAGAATTTGAAAGGACCTGAGGTACCCCTGGGCCTGACTGGGGAGAAAAATTGGCAAGAGGAAGTGTTCCAGGCCTGCTGTTAGGTGATCATGACTAGTGGTAGGATGCACTGCGAGGGTACATAGTTTATCCCATAGATCATCAGGAAATTTGTTTGGAATTTCAAAACCCAAAAGCATGTGAGGGAGTTATGAACTATAACAAGACTATAACCTTAGAACTGAGCTGAGAATTTGGACTGGACCGAGAACTGATCTAGAATTGGCCTGTTTTCTACCATCAGCAGAAATGAGTCCAAAGAGCCAGTCAATTCCAATTATAGAGAAGGCAATGTACTTAGGCATTTTATCATGTACTTAAAATGCATGTAGATTTCAATAAGGTTATAATAATTTACACATTTATTAACTTTAAAATTAGAAGCGTATAAGCATCTGAAGATGAATCCCGACCTCCATCTCCACACTGCTGGATTTTGTAAAAAAGGAACACTTCCTAGAAAAATAACTAAATCTAGTATATAATGATGGGTTAAATATTCTACTAGGCTTTATGTACAAATCAATTACTATTTGAATAGTAGAATATTTAAGTGATCAAGTCCCTGTTCATTAGTTAATTATTTTCTTTGTTAAGTTTCTGAACTTGGATTAATTGTGTTTTGGTGAAGTTCACTTGATATTATCTAAGTTAGAGTTTGGTAAACTATGGCCTGTGGGTAAAATTGGACCTGTTACCAGTTTTTGAAAATAAAGTTTTATTGGAATATAACCACACCCATTTGTTTATATATTGTCTATAGTCTCTGTTGTAACAGAGACCATTTGGCTTGCAAAGTCTAAATAATTATTTACTCTTTACAGCAAAAATTTGCCAAGCCTTAAACTAAGGCTTAATCAAGGCAAGAATATTTGTGGTCTTATCTTTACAATACTAAGTAGAGTCCATTTTATTTCCCTTGAGCATATTAAGATCTTATTTCATTAAGGCATGGTGCCTTCCAAACATAATGTTTGGAACACTGCAAGGAAAAATCTTTAAAGATCTTGTCCTTTACAGAATGGGGCATCACATAGAACATTACTCCTGGGACTCAAGCTGACATTTACAGATGCATAAATGCAGTTGTCTTTAGCATATCATAAAACCCTAAGTACTTGCTGGAGTAGCTGGAAAAGAATAGCTGGTGTTTTGTGAGAAGGGTTCAGAGAAGAACTCTCCTGAATCACTTTGCCTTTGAATTCCATATACTATCATTCTCGTGTTGCAAAACAGATCTTCCACACAGACAGCATTTAAAGTTAGACCAAGTGGACATTAAGATGTGCTGGCAGGGAAAACCTCCCATGCCTCCCCATGAAAGGATTCATGATCTTACAAAGATTAAGTGCATATTGCAAATTCTACATGTGAGGCCTGATAGCCTATTGGTTACCTTTTATCTATCTACTGAAAAGCCTCTCCTACTTAGTTGAATCAATTTCTTCTTCTGTGCTTTCTATGCTATTCCTATTTCCCACTTCAGATTGTAGGACTCAAAACACTCTTGTAAGAAATTGTATGGATTGAGGACTGGAGGTCCATCTCTGGTTATAGGCTCTGGAAATCACAATGTCTCAGACTGGACAGGATTGAAATAATTATCAGTGTTTTAAAAATAAAGCCCTGTATTCATTTTGGAAAAAAAAGTGTTTGAAATAATGGAAAAAGGAAAAAATGAAACTCATCCATAATGCTTCCCCATTTCTCACAGTTAATGATTTTATAATTTTTGTGTATGTATCTTTTCATAATTTTTTCTATGGACACAAGATTTGTATTGTAATATAAACTCACAATGAATATTTTTGCATATTGACTAGAACAACTAGACCCTTTGGTATATGTTATGTATCTGCCACAAGATTTATTTAAAGCATTACTGCATCACTTGACTCTTGGGTTGTTTCCAGATGTTCACTATTCATAATGCTGTAAAAAAATTCACGTGCCTAAGTACTTGATCAAATACTTCTTTGGACTAAATTTTGAGTGGCAGAATTATAAGACCAAAAGATCTGAAGATTTTTGATGCTTTAGGTGCCTGTTGCTACACAGTCTCTAAAATGGTTGTAGCATTTCATAGTCTCTGGGAAGTGTACAAGAGTGCCCCTTTCCCCAAACTGTCACTATTATCAGGTTACCTAATCTAGCAACTTCCAAAATTTTCTTGAATATGATCCAAGAGTAAGAAAAAATATTTTACATTGTGACTTGGAACACGTACACATTCATATACATATAATAAATACATAAATACACATATTTAACTATAAAATCTTAATATACTAAGTATATTAAATACATTCAATTTTTTTTAATCCTATTCCATTTCATTTTAAAAACTGCTGGCTGGGGGCAGCCGGAGTGGCTCAGTGGTTTAGCGCCACCTTCAGCCCAGGGCCTGATCCTGGAGACCGGAGATCGAGTCCCATGTCAGGCTCCCTGCGTGGGGCTTGCCTCTACCTCTGCCTGTGTCTCTGCCTCTCTCTGTGTGTGTCTCTTGAATAAATAAATAAAAATAAAATCTTTTAACAAAATTCTGGCTGAGACCCACTAGGTTGATTTAATGAATGATAAATTAAGGTGGAAAAAAATGGTAAAGCTTTGGGGATGAAACAAATAGGAGCTAAAAAGCTTCCTTCAAGTCCATACAAGATGAAATTTGACAGAGATATTGGGAGACTCCTCCACCACCATCAATACCACTACCACGTATGTCCAGGGGTTCCTGCCATATGATGCTCATCCTGCCCTCATTTACTAAAAATCTTTTGAACTTTAAGATTTCAGCATTCATTTCATCATCAACTTTGCTTTATTTCCTTCAATATACTCCCTGGCTTCTTAAACTCTATAGTGATGGTGACTTAGCAATCGAGCATCATTCTTCAATCCTCTCACTCTGCAGCAATCACCTTCAGATTAAGTCCAGTAACCCCTCTTGGTCCTTAAAATTATCTGGAACCATTTTTCTCAAATTATCATTTTGCCTCTGACTGTGCCATCCATCCTTCCACACTGTCCCTTCCCTGTATGTGCTAATAAACTTCATAGAATATTCTCTCTTGGCTCCTTCCTACCTTAGAATGACTTCAATACACTCCTTAAACCCTAAATCAAATGAACTTGTGTTTGGCCTATCATATGTACTTGGGCATTCCTGAATTTTAGTAAAAGGTCCTAGGTTTTTCCTTTCTCCACAACTACCATTCCCATGAAGACATTCTTTAAAATGGATTTTACTGGCTAACTGGCAGAGTCTTCAAAACATGACTTTCTTGGTCCTCAGAACATGTTCTGTATCACCTGCAGAACTCAAGAGTATTGCCCATTAGTTTTCCTCTCAGTAATAGCCAGTGGTTTTCAAACTGCAGTCTGGAGGCCGAGGGATTTCATAAAGACCTTTATGTACTGCCTTAGAAAGGAGGGAGACAGAAGGATGAGTTAGGGAGGGTTGAACTCCAAACCCCTTCAATGAAGCTGTCATTGTCAATATTTTTATATATTAGGCTTCCTTGTAAAATCCACTTTTTAAACCCTCTACCAGTAATTGCCATAGAATTTCCAAGTCCAGAAGACTGTGCTAAGAAAATAAATAACAAATATTAAATACTTTTTAAGTATTCAGCAAGGCCAGCCCCACTGGCTCAGTGGTTTAGTGCTGCCTTCAGCCCAAGGCATGATCCTGGAGACCCGGGATCGAGTCCCACATTGGGATCCCTGGATGGAGCCTGCTTCTCCCTCTGCTTGTGTCTCTGCCTCTCTCTCTCTGTGTCTCTCATGAATAAATAAATAAAATCTTTTTAAAAATATTCAGCAAGCAGTATTAAAAAGACATCAAGTTCCATTAGAGTTTTTGTATTGCTCAATTAGCTCTTACATGGGTGAGCGAGCGAGCGAGTGATTGGCATAGTCTCTAAATGATCCAAGAGGGTTTCCTCTGGCATGTCTTGATGGCATAATAATAGTTTTGAATTTTAAGTGTGCAGAGAACAATCCAAATATTTTCCTTTTTGGTACCTGCCATTACCTACTATAACATAAAACAGAATGTAATTGGCTGTTAATTTCTATTTGTCCTTTGTCCTATGCTATTTATCTGCCAAATAAACAAAAATTCATTTCACCTTCTCCAAACAACCCCTTTCAACTTTGAGCTCTTCCACCTGAGTTGGAACATTAAGGCTGTTTTCAGTTTTGTTCCCGTGATGGTCCTACAGAACCAGTACTAAACACTTAGGCATAAAATCCTACCCCTGATGGCTTCTTAGAAGCTGGGTTATGTGGAGGCTCTGAACGCAGAATGCCTGAGTTCAAATCCTGATCTGCAACTGCCTAGATGTGGGTCTTGGGGCAAGTTAGACTTTTCTGTGTTTTACTTTGCTCATCCATAAAAGACATTTGATAAGTGTAATACTTGGCACATAGGGATATTATGAGGATAAAATACACTTAAAGCACTTAGAAAAGTGCCTGGGGCCTAGTAACTTCCCAGGAAAAGTTGATTTTATTATTCCCATGTAATTTTAATCCACTCTGATCTAAGTTAAAATTGAGATTTTAATGTAAATGAAGGCTATAGGTCACTATCACTGCTAATACCTTCTTAATGGAGCCTAGCACAAAGCGCTTTCAAGGTTGGGAGTATAAAAAGCACAGAAGTGTGAACTGGAAGAAAACATGGAGATCACAGAGTCCAGACAGCCCTGTTTGCTATGACTTCTATCTCCCAGAAACAAAAGGTGTCAATACAAGATAATTCTATTCTGGGATGCATGGGTGGCTCAGCAGTTGAGCTTCTGCCTTCCGCCCAGGGCATGATCCTGGAGTCCCAGGATCGAGTCCCACATTGGGCTCCCTGCAAGGAGCCTGCTTCTCTCTCTGCCTAGGTCTCTGCCTCTCTCTCTCTCTCTCTCTCTCTCTCTCTCTGTGTGTGTCTCTCATGAATAAATAAATAAAATCTTTTTTTAAAAAAAAGATAATTCTATTCTTAATGACCCAGGAAACTGGTGAAGTCCTGTGACAGAGATCTGAAAAATATTTTGGTCCCGATTCTCACCTGGTAGGTGGTCAATGATATTGTTGAGTAGATTGACTCCTAATAAGACCACTTCCATGTCATCAGGTTATCCATGGACTGGTCTGTGTCCTCCATTAATCATAGACTATATGAAATAAGAGGCGACATGTTAACTGTACTATTTCAGTTTATGGTCTTCAACAACTCTATATGACTATATGGTAATGCTGTTTCTATTTATCATGAATGAAGTATGTGTAAGTATTGAATCCTGAGATTTGGCTCTTAATTTTTATTTTAATTTCAGTATAATTAGCATGAAGTGTTATATTAGTTTCAGTTGTAAAACAGTGATCCAACAATTCTATATATTACTCAGTGCCCGTCAAGATAAGTGTATCATAATCTCCTTCACTTATTTCATCTATCCCCCTTTGCCCTCTCTCTGGTAACTACCAGTTTGTTTTCTATACTCAAGAGTGGTTTCTTTATTTTTTCCTTAAAAATGTTTTGTCTTTTTAAAATTTATTCATTTTGTTTCTTAAGTCCCACAGGAGTGAAATCATATGGTATTTGTCTTTGTTGGACTTGTTTCACTTAGTGTTACAGTCTCTAGAACTATCCATGTTGCAAATGGCAAGATTTCATTCTTTTTTTTTTATGGCTGAATAACATTCCTTTGTGTATATATACCTCTTCTTCTTCTTGATCCATTCATCTACAGATGGATACTTAGCTTGCCTCCGTAATTGGGCTATTGTAAATACTGCAATAAACACAAGGGTGTATGTATCTTTTTGAATTAGTGTTTTCATTTTCTTTGAGTAAATACCCAGTAGTGGGATTACTCAAGCATGTGGTAATTCTGTTTTTAATATTTGGAAGAACCTCCATGTTGTTTTCCATGGTGGTTGTAGCAATTTGCATTTTACCAACAGTGCATGAGGCTTCCTTTTTCTCCACATCCTTACCAACACTTGTTATTTTTGTGTTTTTGATTTTGGCCATTCTGACAGGCCATCTGGACGTCTTCTTTGGAAAAATATCTATTCATCTGCCCATTTTTATTTTTATTTATTTTTATTTATTTTTAATTTTTTTTCTGCCCATTTTTAAATCAGATTGTGTTTTGGTGTTGAACAAATTATTCTTGTCTAGTGAAAGGAAGATAAAAATGTAAATTCCTTGGGATTTGAGAGCCCAACTTCTCAGAAAGCTATTAATCTTTTCTGTGTAAAGTTCATTATCTGGACCACCAATTAGTAATTAACAGTGATAGCCAAAACATTAGTAGAGTTGGCTCAGCTTCTACCAAGGTCCTACCATATTTATTTGAGGAGTGAGTTTTTAGATTAGGCAACATGTCTTTCCTTTCTCTATTTCCCACCTCATATTTTTCTTTCATTACTTTTTCTTTTTTGCCTGTGCTTTTTTTGTTTTTCCCTATTCTTTCCCCCACTATCCACAAAGCCTGTTATTGGGGAAATGGGGTAAAATACGCACCACTCATATACAAGCCAAAATGATAGGATATAAAACAAAATAGTACATGAAATTATCCATGGGAATTGTACTGTTTAGGTCATATTTGTTTTGCAGTTATTTTTAAAATGCCTATTTTATCAGGAAGATTCTGAAAGTAAACAGTGGTGGAGAAGATGTCCAATTACCACACCAGATTCTGTATTTCTTTCACCTAATCGTTCTTTGCTTTTGCCATTATTCCTTTTGTTTGACTCCTTTTGTGCTTCTTACAATATCATATCTTTTTTTCTTTCTCTCGTATTAATTTCTCCATGACTTATAGTTTTTCCAAATAAAATCAAGAATAGAAGATAAAAAGATTTTAGTGAAGATATTTTTGATAAACATTAATACTTAATATATCTCTAACGAGGCTATGCACTGCATAGGCAGGGATTGCGTCTCCAGCATCTGGAATATTACCTGAGACATGGCAGGTGCTTAGTTGTGCTTGCTGAACAGATTGAGTACTAATATATTTTTAACTTTTTATTTGGCATAATTTTGGATTTAAAGGAAAGATGCAAATATAGAACATTCCAGTATACCTTCACCCTGCTTCCCAGCCTTAATATTAACATGTCATAAAACTTTGGTTCATTTGTCAAAACCAAGAAATTAACATTGATACTATACTATTAACTAAACTACACATTTTATTCAGATATGATCAGTTTTTCCACTAGTGCCCTTTTTTCCTCTTTCAAGATTGAATTCATGATATCATCTGGCATTTTGTATTCATGTTATTTTAGTCTTTTCTAATATTGGATACTAACTTAAAATTTACCTTTTATGATTTTACTTCCAATACTTTGTCATGTTAAATGGTATGGAACATTAAGAAAATGTGTGAATAAGTAGAATAAACTATCACTTTTCAGTGACTCCAATTTTGACTAGCATCAGTGAGGTGAGGTATAAGAAAATCTATCAGATTTAAATTTCAAGATCTGGAAAGGGAAAAATCTTCCCTGGCATCTCTTGACCTTTCAAATTCCCTTTATTTTAAAATTTAGCTCTATTTATTGGCTTTTGTAATATATGAAGGTTTATTTCTTGGCATTGATTATTCAAACTCTACTCAATTGGCAAGGTTAACACTGGTTTCCGGGGTAAAAATATTGTACAATTTTATTGTAAGCAAATTCAATTCAAAAGGAAAGACTTAGAAAAGGGTTGGGATTTTGGAGTCAATCCAGATTTTTTTGTGATAATCCCACTCGGATTTTTGAAAATTGCTTGACAGTCTTTTATCTTGATTATTGCTTTATGTGCTATTTCTTCCCTACTTTTTAGTTATAGCCTCTTGTGCCCCATTGAACTATAGTAGTGTGTTGTCAAAAAATCTTGCCTTTTTTTTTCTGTAAAATACCCAGTATTTTTTTTTCTAAACCATATGGTAAGTAATGGTCAATTTTAAGAAACGAATGGCATTGCTCAACAAAATCTAGCATAATCCTTGGCACAAACTATGCATTCAAAAAAGAATTATTGAAAGTTGAACTCATAGAAGCAGAGAGTAGAATGAAGATTTTTGGAAACTAGGACATGGGAGAAATGGAATGTTAGTCAAAGGGTAGAGTCTTTCAATTATGAAATGAAAAAATTCTGGGGGAGGATCTAATGTAGAGCACGGTGACAATAGTTAACAACATATCACATACTTGGTATTTCCTGAGAGAAAAGATCTAATTGTTTGCACCATGAAGATAAAGACAACTGTGTGAGGTGATGTGTGTTAGCTCAATGGGGGTAGTTACTTCACAATGGACACGTATATCAAATCGCCAAGTTGTATACCTTCAATACATTTTTTAATGTTTCAGATATACCTCAGTAAAGTTGGGCATAGAATAAAAAAAGAGGCTTGTGGATGCATTCAATAAAAGAGGCCTGAATGGGGGTAGAAGGGAAGTCTTTCCTAGAGCTCTGAAGCCAGTCTAAATCCCTGCCTGCCATCTTGAGGACACTATGAGAATTGCACCCTTGGCATTTATATCCTATAATCCTGTAAAAGTGAACATGATATGATGGGGTGGGCTGTGTCTGTGGCCAGTTAATTCCAGCCCACTACTAATCTCTCCCACTCTGAATTTTATTCTTTTACAGAATCTTTTCTGTATGCACAGGGCACAGCCCCTTTCTCTACATTCACCATTGATTATACCTGGTGGCACTTCAAACCTCCTAAGTGTTTGCCACATAATAAGTGCTCTGTGGGGGTCTTGAGGCAGGGCCCACATCCTATCCATCAAGGTCCTTTGTGGGGTGATTGCCTCCTTAACATTTTTATCCTCTCTTCAACCCGTTGTCTCTTGATTGGGTCTTTTTGAAATGTCATGGGTGTCTTTCTCTGTAGTAATAATTTCAAGTCTGTTGTGTTGTTCAGCTCACTGGCCTTTGTCTCTCCATCTCCTATTTTTCTTTACCTCGTCTGTCTTATCCTTTCACGTGTTTCTAATTCCAAAAACACAGCTGTCTTTTCTTCATTGTGCATTGCTAGCCAGAAAATGAGAATACTTACATCATTAAGGACACGTTTTCCACATGAGGACATTGGTGGGCATGAATATACACAGTGAGATTGACAAAATGATTAAAATGTCAGGGGTAGCACATCCAAAGAACCAGTTCTGTGCACACAGCTTCCTCAGTACGGTGTAGACTGCCAACACTAGGTGAGTATCCTTAGCTATTTTTCTTTTGCTCTAGTTGTACCAGTTGCCAAATGATAGTGCATAGCTCTGCATAAATGTGGAGCCTGTAAATCTCTACATAGCCTGTTTGAAAGCTAAAATTTCTTACAAGTGGCAAATATGCTATATAAGAGTACTGTGGCAGGCATTGTTCAAAGTTCTTTACATTTAGTAATTCATTTTATCCTTACAACAGCCCTATGAGGGAAAAGTATATATTTTAGAAATGAAAAAACTAGAAAACTTGCAAAATGCTTCTCCCTCCATAGCTTCAACAGGCATCCTCCAAAGCAGGTACCTACATACAAAACTCCAACTCGTGGAGTCAGGATTTGGACATAGGCAATAGAGCTCTAGAATCTGTCCTCCAGAGCATTATACTGTGGATTATCAGGATGCCTGCTGCCTGCAAACACCACCTGAAGAGAGTCAAGAGGAGTATTTCATTGGTTTTAGGATGATCTAATATGCTCCAGAAGCCTGAAGTTAATTCAGCACACTAACACTAAAAGAATAAATGTTAGACATCAGGAATTGGTTTAGAGGTGGTGCATATCAACTACCGCACCAAGTCCAAGTTCTCAGGGAGAATATTCTCATGCTGTTTTTGTGAAAAATACTGCAGCTCAATAGAGCTCTCCTCACTGAAACACAAGGAATCAGATGAAAGGAACATTGGACTTAGGGAACGATTCTACAGCCTAAAGAATGAGAACTTTTTTTTTTCGAGTTGTAGAAGAAAAGTCAGACTTCTGACAACTAATTAAAACACAGAAGTATATTTCACAACACCTGCTTTGGGTTTTCAATAAAACACAGAAAAAATTCTATAAAGATAATATATACACACACAAATGTGATAAGAAAAAGGAAGGACTTTTATGTAGGTAAAGATAAGAAAAACCTTGTTGCACAAAGTTAAATAATATATGATTTATAGCTTTACTAGAAGCAGTGAGGGGTATAATCAGTTCAAAGAATTCTTTCAAAATTTGAAAAAAGTTCCTGATCAGAAAAAAATGAAGAGTAATAAAAATCAAATACACAAGACCATAAAGCTTTACCGACCTAAGAGATACCAGTTGTAAATAAAAGAGACACCAAATAGCAAACACAATTGAAAAGAAAACCCCTAGACATAGCTTGGTGAATTATTCCTGAATTTCAGAGAAAGAGTGCACTCTATTTAAATATCTAGATGTGGAGAGGTAGAATGGATAAAAGCAAAGCAGTATTATTACAAATGAAATGAAACTGAGGTGCCTGGCTGGCTGAATGGAAAGAGCATGTGACTCTTGATGTTGGAGTCATGAGTTTGAGTCCCATGATGGATATAGAGATTACTATAAAAAAAAAAAGAAAGAAACTTTTAAAAAATTTACAAAATACAAAATTATTTCAAGAAACAAATGAAACTTTTTATGCTTTGCAACATTAGTCTTAGACTCTAAGGATACAGTGCTTATGCACTATTGGAAAGATTTGTGATCTGAGTTTTCTTTTTCTTTTTAAAAATATTGTCAAAAAATATTATCAAAGTAATCTGACATAATATTTAAATTTAATATATACAACATGTTAATACATTTATATATCATAATATTATCACTATTGTAATGCTAATTAAAACTCCTATCATTTTTATAATTTCATTTCAGTAGTTGGAATAATTCCATTCTAGTTTCTTATTAAGTTTTATAATTACAGTATAATATTGTCTATATTCACTATAATGTGCATTAAATCTTTAGGACTTATTTACTACTAGTTTCAAGTTTATACCCTTAAACATTTGTCCTATCCCTTCTCCCAACCCCACCACCCATCCCCTGGTAACCACCATTTTACTCTATTTTTGTGAGTTTGACTTTTTTAGATTCCACATGTAAATATTGGTCTTTCTGTATGACTTATCTCATTTAGCATAATGTGCTGAAGGTCCATCCAAATTGTCAAAAATGGCAGAATGTCCTTCCTTCCCATGGGTGAATAACATTCCAATATATATATGTATATATACACATATATACACACCATATCTTACCCATCTGTCCATTGATGGGCACTTAGGTTGTTTCTGTATCTTGGCTATTGTAAATAATGCTGCAATAAATATTGGAGTACATAGGTCTTCAACATCCTGTTTTCATTTCCTTTGGGTATATAGTTCAATTACCTTTGGAATTGCTGGATCATATGGTAGATCTATTTTTAATTTTTTGAGAATTTGCCATATTGTTTTCTATAGTGGCTAAACCAATTTATATTCCAACCAACAGTGACCAGAGTTTCCTTTTCTCCACATCCTTGCTAACATTTATCTCTTATCTTTTTTGCTTTATTTTTAAAAAAGATTTTATTTTCTTATTCATGAGAGAGAGGCAGAGACATAGGCAGAGAGAGAAGTAGGCTCCTTCTGGAGAGCCTGATGCAGGACTCAATCCCAGGACCCCGGGATCACAACCTCAGCCAAAGGCAGATGCTTAACCAGTGAGCCCCTCAGATGCCCCTTATCTCTTCTTAAAAAAAAAACAAAGATTGTATTTATTTACTCATGAGAGACACAGACACACACAGACACACACACACACACACACACACACACACAGAAAGAGGGAGGAGAAGCAGGATCCATGCAGACAGCCTAATGTGGGACCCAATCCTGGGACTCAGGATCATGCCCTAAGCCAAAGGTAGATGTCAACTGCTGAGCTACCCAGGCATCCCTATTTCTTGTTTTCTTGATGATAGTTATTCTTATAGGGTGAGGTGACAGCTCCTTGTGACTTTGATTTGCATTTCCCTGATGATGAGTGATAGTGAGAGCATCTTTTTATGTACCTGTTCACTCTTTGGATGTCTCCTTTAGAAAAATGTCTATTTAGTTCCTCTGCCCATTTTAATCCAATCTTGTTTTCTTACTGAATTGTATGAGTTATTTATATATTTTGGATATTAACCCCTTATTCAACCCTTTATCCCCTTATGGTTTACAAATATTTTCTCCCATTCTATAGATTGACTTTTCATTTGTTTCTTTTGCTAGGCGAGAGATTTCAAGTTTGTAGTCTTTTTGATTTTTGTGGGGTTTTTTTGTTTGTTTGTGCTTTTCATGTCCTATCAAAAAGATCATTACTAAGATCTATATCTCAGACCTTCTTCCTTCCTTCTCTGTGTTTCTTTCTAGTTTTACATTATCAGGTCTTATATTTGAATTTTTTATTCATTGTGAGTTAATTTTTGTGAGTGGTGTAAGATAAAGGGCTCCTCCCACCTTGTTGATCTTTCCTAGGATTGCTTTGTTAGTTCAGGGTCTTTTGTGGTTCTATACAAATTTTAGAAGTTTGTTTTCTATCACCAAGAAGAATGCCTATGGTATTTTGAGGAGGATTGCATTGAATCTATAGATAGCTTTGGATAGTATCAACATCCTAACAATATTAATTTGTCTGATCCATGAACCCAGGATGTCTTTCCATTTGTTTGTCTCTGTTTCAATTTCTTTCAACAAAGTCTTGTACTTTTCATTGTACAGATCATTTACTTCTTCAATTAAATTTACTCCTAGGTATTTTATTGTTTTTGATGCTAATGTGAATGGGATAGTTTTTTAAATTTTATTTTTCAGATATTTCATTATTAGTGAATAGAAATGCAAATGACTTCTACATGTTGTTGATTTAATATCCTGCAAATTTATTTAATGCATTGATTAGTTTCAGCAGTTTTTTTGGTTGAGTCTCTGGGATTTTATATATGCAAAACCATATCTGCAAATAACTGTTACTTCTTTCTTTTTGACTTGGATGTCTTTTCTTTCTTTATCTCACCTAATTTCTCTAGCTAGGAATTTCAGTACTATATTGCATAAAAGTGATGAGGATAGGCAGCCTGTCCTATTCCTGATCTTACAGAAAAGCTTTCAGTTTTTCAATTTCAATCTTAAGTTTGCTTTTTTTCTGGAGAATGTTCTGTATGCACTTGAGAAGAATATGTATTCTAGAATGTTCTGTATATGTCTAAGACCATTTGATCTAAA
The DNA here is from genome assembly GCF_048418805.1 of Vulpes vulpes. Taxonomy (NCBI): domain Eukaryota; kingdom Metazoa; phylum Chordata; class Mammalia; order Carnivora; family Canidae; genus Vulpes; species Vulpes vulpes. Next base: position 29,466,360 of record NC_132792.1, on the reverse strand, counting down.
GTATGGTTCAAGTCCCATGTTTCCTTGTTGCTTTTTTTCTGGGTAATCTACCTATTGCTGATAATGAGATATTGAAGCCCCCTCATATAACTGTACAGTTACCTGCTTCTCCCTTTAGACCTATTAGTATTTAACGTATTTAGGTTGTCTGATGTTGGGTGCATACACATATATGTGTATGTGTGAGTGTAATTATTAAATCTTCTTGATTTATGGACTCTTTAATCACTACATAATGACCTTCTTTGTCTTTTGTTACCAATTTTTGGTTCAAATCTATTTTGCCTGATATATGTATGGCTACTCTTACTTTCTTTTGGTTTCTTCTTGCCTGGAATATTTCCTTATGTGTCCATTCACTTTGAGTCTAGGTGTGTCTTTCAAGCTGAAATGATAAGTAAGGACTTCTGTCATCTGATTTATCCTCTAGTTCCCTTATATTTCCGTTGTTTCTTTCTCTCCCTGTTACTGCCTACTTTTGTGAATTGGTTTTCCATAGTGGTTTGCTCTATCTCCCCCTTTCTTTATATTTCATGAATTTGCTGTAGATTTCTGCTTTATGGTTAGCATGAGGCTTAACATAAAACATCTTATAGATAAAACTGTCTATGTTATGCTGATAGCCACTTACCTTCATTTGCCTGTAAAGGCCCTACCTTTTTACCCCTCCCCTTTTATATTTTTGACATCACAATTCTTTTTATGATGACATCACAATGCTTTTTATGCAAATCATAGCAGCTACAGTTATTTTTAATGCTCTTTTACTTTAATGTTTGTACTATAGTTAGGTGGTTAATGCACCATTTACTATAGAATTACAGTTTTTAAATTCTAGCTAGTTTTCATTTTTACCAGAGTGTTCTATACCATCATAGGTTTTCATGTCACTAATTAGTGTCTTTTTGTTTCAGCTTGAAGACCTCCTTTCAGCATTTTCTGCAAAGTAGGCCCAGCAGTGGTGAATTCCCTCAGCTTTTGTTTGTCTGGGAAAGCCTTTATTTTTCCTTCATGCCTTTGCCAGATAAAGTATTCTTGGCTGGCAATTTTTAGCTTTCAACACTGGGAATATGTCTTACTACTCTTGGCCTGTAGAGTTTCTGCTGAGAAATCTGCTTGTAGCTTAATTGATGTTCTTTTGTAGGCTACTTTTTCCCCCTGGATGCTTCTAAGATTCTTTATCACTGATTTTTTTTGATGGTTTCATTACCATGTGTCCTGTAGAAGATGTCTTGCATTGAACTAATAGGGTGTTCTATTAGCTTTGCAGATGTATGTGTCCACATTCTTGCCTGGATTTAGGAAGTTCTCAGCTATTATTTCTTTAAATAATCTCTCTGCTCTCTTCTCTTTTCCTTCAGGTAAATCAATTCTTATATTTGCCTTTTTTATAGAATCTAATAGCGCTTGTAGGGTTTCTTAAAAAAAAAAAAAACTTGGGCAGCCCCGGTGGCCCAGCGGTTTAGCGCCGCCTGCAGCCCCGGGCGTGATCCTGGAGACCCTGGATCGAGTCCCACGTCAGGCTCTCTGCGACAAAGCCCTCCGCCTTTGTCTCTGTCTCTGTCTCTGTCTCTCTCTCTCTCTCTGCATCTCTATGAATAAATAAATAGTCTTAAAAAAAAACTTAATTGGAAGAGGAAAGTGAACTATTTCTATATGCCTATCCTCCAAGTTACTTAGTCTTTCTTCTGTTTGGTCTGCCCTGTTACGAATGTTCTCTAGTGCATTCTTCTCATTTTATTGAATTCTTCAGCTCCCGAATTTGTTTGTATCTTTTAATAATTTTAATCTTTGTTAAAGTACTCTTGTGTATTAATTGTATTCCTGGGATCATTGAATTGTCTTCCTGAGTTTTGTTATAGCTAATTAATTTTTTTCAGAGCAGCTAGTTTGAGTTCTTTATTTTTTACATTGTAGAATTCCATGCCCTTAAATTTGGTTGCTAGAGAATTATTTTATTTTTGATATCATGTTTCCTTTTTTTTCTTTCAGCGTTTGAAGATGTACACTTCTGCTTTTTTTTTTTTTTTTTTTTTTTTTTCTGTGTTTTAAGTAGGCCACCCATCCTTAATTAAAGTTGTATGTCTGGTCCTTAAGTTCAACAGGTTGCTATCAGAAATCTTTCTTTTATATTCCAGAAGGTGGCGCTGTAGCTCAAGTTTGGTCTCTCCTTGGGCCGCTGCCTCTCAAGTACTCGGGAGGGTGTTCCTGGAACTGGCCGCAGAATTGTGGCAGGTGTGGGCTTAGCTTTGAGGCTTTGAGGGTACCCATGGGTCCAGTGGGTGGATCTTGCAGAGGGGCAGTCCCAGAGGTCCATGAACAGACGTCCTGCTGAAGGCCCAAAGCTGATGGCACAGAACGCATTCCTTCAATGCCCTTTGAGATTTTTACCTGCTTCCTTTCCTTTTCTTCCCCTCTCAGAATTCCTTAGAATTCTGTGTGCTCCTGGAGAGAAACAGGTTTCTCCAGACACAACCTACACAAATGGGACAGCCAGGAAGTCACTCACCACTTTGGCTCCCCGCCTCCTCTGTAGGAGAGTTTGCCCCTCTCCACCTCTGTTGCCAAGGTAGCCACTGCCACAGCCAGAAACACAGCTGCTTTTAGTGTCCCCTAGGGCGGGGGTTGGGGGGGAGGGGGGACCATCTTTTCCTCTGCATCCGAACTCTTCTTTGTCCTACTCCAGTGGCTTGTCAGATTCGCCCTTTAGGCACACTGGACTTCCACAAAATCTCCCTTACCTATGGGTATCTGCTTAGTTCTGTACTCTTCAGGTTGCCTTTTTCCTTCTCTGGGATAGTGGAGGTAGAGCAGGCTCGTGGACTCTCTGGATCCATAATCCCTGCTTGAGGTCCTATCTGTCCACTCTTGAATGCACAGCTGGGTAGAAACTTCCTGGATGTTCCTGTGTAATGTAGAGTCTTTTCATTTGGTTATGGATGTCCAAATAGTTGCTAATCAAAGGGGAGAGCAAAGAGAAATGACTCCTGTTATAATGAAGCTGAGGTCGCTTCCAGCTTCCCTCCATTTGTCTAAGGTAGATAGGAAATACAAAAATAAGAATATGTGAAAAAGTTACATAAAATGAAGACATTCTCATAAAATCAAATATACAAAAATTATATTGCCCATCCATCTTTAAAAATGTACATTGGAGCAGGACATACATTAGTAACAAATTCAAAAAATGATAAATTAAGCCATAAAAGGACTGATGTTAAACACTGATAACAGTGACTCATAGATACAAGTCGGAATTCTTGCTGTAAATATAAATACAAGGATAATGCAAATGTAAAACTATGCTCAAAGAAAAGATACAAAATATAATTCTTGCCTTAAAAAGCCATATTTTATAAATACTGAGCAAGTGAGAGAAAATGAGGGGAAGCAAAGACATACTAATTTTCTTATTTACTTGGGAGAGTCAAAAAGTTCTAAAAAAAATTCTCTTGCATTCTTGATATTGGTTAATTGAAGAAAGTGATTTCAAATATGTTTGAGTCTTAAAAACACTTTAGATAACTTCTTATTGACAAAAGCAGAGAAAATACAACTGTAATCCACAAAGTAAAAGAAAAGTTAGAGGGAAAATTATACACAAGAGGTATATTAAGATATATGCATATAAATAATAATTTGCCTTTAGTAAAGATAGGTTGTTTTTTAAATCAAAAGAGAAGAAAAAAATCAAATTCAAATATTTGCTGTTTCCAAGTGACAAAACTAAAATAACAAAGGTATTAAATATAGAAGGAATGGCAAGGATAGATTGGGTACATGAAAATTCGAAACAATGGTAACATCAACATTCTACAAAGGAGAATTTATAGGGAAAATCACTAAATGAACAAATATATCTGTTTATCTGGTTATCTCTGGTTATCTGTCTGGTTATCTGGGTATCTAGCTCTATTGATAAATCCATGTAGATATATCTATATATCATATATTTATATGTACTTATACTTATTAGTATATGTATATGTTTGCACATATGTATGAGGGAAGTCATCCAACTGGATGATGAAATTAATTTTAGGCAAGTAATAACCTCACATCAACATATGTAAAGTAAAAACATCAGTACTTGGAGAAATTACAGATGTCCTTTACATAGTATAACAAATACATCTGGCAGACTCTGTTCAAGCATGTAAAAATTGAATAAGATAGATAATTGAAATACCAGACTTTTTCACCCAGTGAGAACATAACTTACATTTAAGAAAGTTTCAAAATTTTGTCATTTGCAATGAGCTTAATAGTCTCAAGTAGGAGAGTGGAATAGATACCCAAACAATACTGGGGTAAGAAATTTTGGAACTTCTAATTGTGTTTATTTTTATCTCACCTTTTAAGATGTAGATATACAAAAAAACACAAAGGTATATTATATAAAATAAAAATTAAATGTAAAAATATATATAAGTGAGATTATATTATTGTGCATATGTTTGTGTGTATATGTTTATTGGGAATGTAGGCTCAAAATTTCACTATTAGAATTATATGACCAACAAGTTTGGACCCTACTGCATTCATTCACAGCAACTTTTCCAAAGCAAAAATTGTGCAGACCCCACTGTCTACCACAAAACATCCCCAAACTCCAAAACCAAAGGTAGCACCCCTCACTGAAAACCAATCAGCAAAACAAAACCCCCCACCCAGTCACACATACAAATCCTGGAAATTAATATTTGAAGTACAGTAGGTATTTATTAACTTGCTCACTTTGAAGAGCGCTTTCAAAATCTACAATGTCCCCTACCCTTCACATCCTGTTCGTATACTTCATAGTCTTTTCATGGCCCCTCTCATTTTTTATTTCTGCACTGTATTTACTGCTTGACTAATCCCTACTTCCACTCTAAACTCTGTCAACAGTTTTTAAAATCCTTGGTTTTATGACCTTTTCCCCCAACCATCTTTCCTAGATATAAGTTATCCTTAAGATCTAGTGGTGGATTTCCCCCATTTCAGCATTTTCCCCAATCTCAATCTTAAATCAACTGTCCTCTTTATTTAGAGGAGCCAATTTATATCTCTCATCTTGATCTCTCTCTTAAACTGCTAGATTAAAATTTCAACCATGTATACCTATTTAGAAGGATTTGCTGAGCATCTACTATGTGCTTGGTCCTGTTTTAAGCATGTTCTCATGTTCTTTCACATCATCTTTGGAAAAAACCTGTGAGACAGATGGTTTCACTATTTTTACTGACAAGAAAATTAGGTAACTCGTTCAGTCCAATGTCAGAATCTGTACTCAAGCCTGATTCTACCCAACTCCTATGCCCAAGTAGAGGACTAGTGAAAACCAAATTTTAGGAAAAGCATTATTTTACCCTTTTATCTAGGAAATGACCAGGTTTGTGAAGGGCACCCTACTGACAAGGAGCAGATGAAGGATTTGATTTGATTTGATTCTGGGTCTTTTTATCTTGTTCTATCACTTTGCCTCAATTAGCTATTAGCTGTTAATTTAAGATTAAATTGTTTTCTCTCCTAATCTGTGTTTGGTTTCATTATTTTTTTAATGAAGAACTTAAATGTCTGATAAACCAAATTTCCTTTGGTTCTCTTAAAATTGAATAGCTCTAAACAGCAAAGCTGATCTCTGAGAAAATTAGGTACCTTAGTAACAGGGCTGCACTTGGATATTTTGCCTCAAGATTTGCCTTCTGCATTGTCATTATACCAAACTTGTTCCTTCTCTCGTGGCCTATGTCTCAATCAATGACACCAACCACTCCTGAGCTGATGGACACAGACACTTGCGAGAGTGCCCTCCCCACCTCTCCATTCAGATAATCTCTCAGTCCTAAGCATGATGAGTGTGTCCATCATAACTTCTAAACTGGCCACTTCTTCTCAGCCCCACTGGTACTTCTTTAGTCCTGATTTATCTCTTACTTATAACAATTGTAGATCATGTTCCTGGTCCTTCTGTCTCCACCCCCTGCCTTTCTTGAAACTGTTCTCCACAAGGTACCAGAATGGTCCTTCTAAAATGCAAATCTTGGTGTTGTGTACCTCAAAAAAATATAACATTGTATGCCAACTATTTCAGTAAAAGATAAAAATAAATAAAAATTTAAAAACAAAATGCAGGGACGCCTGGGTGGCTCAGCGGTTAAGCTTCTGCCTTCGGCCTAGGGTGTGATCCTGGAGACCCAGGTTCGAGTCCCACATCAGGCTTCCTGCATGGAGCCTGCTTCTCCCTCTGCCTATGTCTCTGCCTCTCTTTCTGTGTGTCTCTCATGAATAAATAAATAAATACAATCTTAAAAAAATAAATAAATAAAAATAAAAACAAAATGCAAATCTCACCCGGAAGCCTGCACAATAGGATTTCATGGTGCTCAGGGGTCTTAGGGCAAGTGTGACTCAGCATGCTCCTGCCTCTGTTGACATGACTCGCTTTACTACGTGTCCTTTTGCTCTGCCTCTAGGAAGCACTGAATTGCTTGCAGTTCCCATACTCCAAGTTCTCTGGACTCTAAGTTATAGATACACCACTGTCCTTACTTAACTATTCTTTTCTTTACTCATTTTACTTTTCAGCCCTTTAGGTTTCTTATTCCTCAAACTTGGGTCAGGTGTCCTTTCTCTGAGCTTCAACATTACCAGCATCATCCTGGGCTTACCGGTGGTGTTTATTACAGTATCTTGAAACTGCCTGTTTATTATTTGTCTTCCCACTAGGTCATAATTTCCTTTTAGATGGAGAGTATGTACCAAATCCAGCGTGTGGCACATCTAAGGTGCTCAGTAATATTTGTGGAATGAAGGAAATAATTTCTAGAAGTCTTAGTCTTTTTTATATCAACTAATCTCTTTACTGCAAAAACATTTGTTCTTGGGCTCATTTTTTTGTCCCTTTATGCTTCCTAGGAGTACCTACTAAGGATATTAGAAGAATAATGATGAGGAAAGGTAATAAAGCTCACTCAAAAGAATATAAAAAGAGCAAATTAACTTCCCTTCACAAGGTAAACTGATCCCATTCCAACATGGTCTTTTTGGAAAAGGAGCCACACTAGGGACACGTACTCAGCTGTGCCAGGTGGGGTTTTATGTTGGTATGAAGGAAGGAAAGTCCAAAACAAAATTCCAAAGACCCTGGAAGATCTGTTTTTCAGCATTCATTTAAAGTTAAAGATCAGCTTGCCTTAGATGATACATTCTAAAGTAAACTTTTCCATCTTTAGTTGGTCTTGTGTTTTATTTTCCTCTCCTAGAGGAGATGCCTTCTCTGCTTGAAGTTTATCCTGTTTTGTACAGGCAGCAATACTCTGAAGGGGCAGCCCCATTGCTAAGTGCTGTTTTGGAAATCTGGGGGTGGCGATTTGTGGATGCCCCAGTGATTAAGAGGCTCTACTAGCATCGAGTGAACATGGGGTATCAGGAGGCTGCATGTCTAACCATGTTCAGGAGAGTACTGATGAACAAATCATTGTTTCTTACACTGCCATTCACTTTTCAAAGTCCTACCAGAACTTCATATATGTGAAGAACCTATTTATAATTATCTGAAGGAAGAATCAAATTATATTTTTACATATTAAGCATTCAGTATTTTTATGCAGCTTTAATATAAACCAAATTTGCTAGAATCCAACTATTGTACATGTAGAGAAAGATTTTACTGTTTCACTTGGAGCTTCACCAAGAGTTGTTCTTCATTATAGTACTTCTCATCACTGATGACACTGATGTTTGTGGTATTTGAGTCAAAAATGCAAAACACCTGTGTCAGTTTGCATTTTTGGCTGTTTAGATCATAATTTCTTCAAATGTTGAATTATCCATTATCTTACTATAACTTGCTTTATTTCTCCTTTATATAACAACTAGGGAGTTTGGGGTGTTGTTTTAATTATATCTGTAAGCAGATTACATTCTCTATAAATTTTACTTTAGGATTTTGAAATAGGAGTTACACATTATTTATTTTATAGGGTTAAAAACAATTGATCGGGTTAAAAATAATTGATCTATGTAGAGGACCATAATGACTTAAGAGCAAGGACTATGGAATAGATCTTTGGTTTGAATCCCATCTCTTGCTTGCTCTGAAAGCTTTGGGAAGTCATTCCCCTCCCCCCTTTTTTGTTTAGTTTCCTCATCCAAAAAATAGTTAACTTTTGTAGGGTTGTTGTGGTGATTGTTTAAGTTTACACAGCAGAAGGTGCTTACTTAGATCTAGACCTGGGACAGAGAAAGTAAATGTTATTTTAATTATTATAAACCTTGAATATTTAAATACTCCTTTCCTATCTATTTTTTAATGGCATCTGAAAGCATCTGTTTCATTTTTTGTTCTGTTATTTACTTTTAGACTATTAGACTTTCCAACATATTTTGATCTTTGAGCATGAAATATAACTTGTCAAACTCTGTTAATATTACATAGCTTGAAGTATAAAATCAATCACTTAAAAATACTTTTGAGACACATATGGGATGAAGAGAATTTATAATCATTACAGGAAATTATTTTAATAGTAATAAATAGTTACAGACTGGAGTTTGTAGATTTTCTTGGATGATAAATGATTTTAAGATTTGTGTTTGAGTCGTCTTCTGGAATGGTGGCAAATGTGAAGGTTAATTGGTGGAGAAAAGAGGAGAGTGCAGGGTATGGTGGTGAGGTGGACTTCATTAATCAAATGATTCATTTTGGTTCCTTTTTGGATGGTGGATAACTGCCTGTAGATGTTCCCCTACACTGTGGTGCTAGTGCTTAAAGCTCAGCTTTGCTGCAAGCAGTTATCACTTTGATAAATTACTGGCAGTTCCAGTTAAAGGGTGCAGGAGAGAGAGTGAGGGGGCAAGCCAAAGTTGGCTTATCGGGGGGAGGGTGGAGGAGGCTCAGATGGAAGGCGAAGTGTCCCAGAAGATAATCATGGCTGCCAAAGAAATGGAGATGGAAAAAGGGAAGTTGTATTTCCAAAGAGGATCATCAATTATGGAGAAAGATGGCCAAGAAATAGATGTCTGGCTTGTGCAACGCTAAAAGTTTTTTATTTAATTGGTAAGTTTGGAACTTTTTTAAAAAGCTAAATCTCAAATAGAAAATTTAAATTATACAATTATACAATTTGTTAACACATTAGAACATATGTAATTAATCATTATATTTCCATCAACTATGTTTCCAGTGAGTGCATTGCTGTGTATGAATGCTCCAGATGTAGAAGAACGAATGAGTGGAAGAATTAATAGGATTTTAAAGTTCAAAAAGACAACCTAAAACAAAAACAAGAACAAAAAAACCCAAAAGACAACCTAGGAGGTAGGCTGAACCACAACATTTATCAGCCAAACCGGGACATGTTTCCATGTGAGAGGGGATGCTATGAAAGCTCAGGGACTGTTTGGGGAAGTCTGATCACTTTCCAAGAGGTCACCTAGTTAAATCTCCTCACAGTACACATTTGGAAACAAAGCCACAAAGATGTGCAGTTTAGTGAAGTCACACTTTCATCAGGGACCAAGGAAGGACTAAACCCAGCTGTTGGTAAATCGGTACATGTCTGTTTCTCCTACACACTTGCCTGCCTTCCTAGTGATCTCTTTGACAGATTTCTGTAATTGCTTTGCAACAGAGGCTAAATAATGACCTTTGCAAATAGAGAGGTGAATAGAGCAAAAAGTAAATTCTTACCCTTCAGCCTGTTTTTAAAAGTTGGCCTTTTTGTCCTTTATGCAGAAGTATCAGGAATAGAATGGATGAAAGCTCCTTAGAGTGCACTCTTCCTAAGCTATTCACTAGCCAAACATCATGGCTTTGTGATTGTGCTTTTCATCTACTTTAGTCTGTTTTCTGAAACCTGACTTCAGATATGAGTTCCCCTTAGTGTTCTTTTCTGCTCTTTTTTTCTTCACCTCTGTAACCTAGTGACTCTGCATGGCCACTGCTATAGTTCTTTTTCACATTGCAGGTCTTTGCTATTTATCCTTCTATTTTTCACATAACTGCATTAAAGCACAAATGTCCAGGCATTACTAAATTCAGTACACTTTCTTTGTAACCTGTTCAAACACTTAAATCCTGGAATGGATCAGGGCTTCTAGGGAATCTGCAGAACATGTTATCTGCGTTATATGGCCTTCCAGTACCCACAGTGCTGAATTTTGTGGGTACCTCATGGGGACCATCAGTAGCTTGAGCCAAGACTGTGGGCTGTGTATTTGGGGACCTCTTGGAGCCACCAAACACAGTGGGTTCTGATTCCATAAATGAGTTTTTTTTAAAGCCCTTCAGCCTATGGGTATGACAGTGAGTGTCCTTGTACTATGTTCCAGGATAGCGGTAGTTCTTAGCAAATGGGAAAACATTTGGCAAACGTTTAATTTTGCTTGTCAGAATTTTATGAAGAAAGAGATCTGACCTTAATAGTATTCCTTTTTTTTTAAATAAAAAAAAAAAAACTGGTTCATTAAAATGAACTCCTTAAAAATTCCTCTATGTAAAATGATTATTTCATGCACTTAAAATCGAAACGATGTTCTTTTTCATTGAAGTGACCTAAAGAAAATAACTTTTATCCAAAAACTGTTAAGTGTGTACAGAGAACTGAAAAATGACATTGTAAGAGCTCCCATTGAGCCTTCACCACATGGCAAGCAGGCATAGCATTATGTGATTCATAGGTCTTAAAAAATTAATCCTTATAATAATGTAGTAGAGTACACATTACTATGATCATATCCCAGATGTGGAAGCTGAGGCTCACAAAGTTGGAATTTATTGGCCCAGACCACACAGATAGCAGGTAGGAGAACCTGGAGTCAGCAAAGATTCCATTCCAAACAAAGCACAGGACCTGTTTCCTCACCTAGATAGTCGGCAAAAGTAACCTGTTTCAAGCAGTGTCAACTAGCTTAACAGATTCTATCAGCGATAGCACAATATCAAAAACTCCCTGTAACATCAAGAACCAGTCTTTACAGGGTTACTAAAGAGAATCAGGACCATTGTTAAAAATCAATCTCAGTCATCTTTCCTCAGAGGCGAGCATACACAATGCACAGGGAGAAGCAGCTTGAACCCATCATAGCAGTTTGAAGCATCTGCACTTGGGGTTTTCTGCTCAGAGACCAAATTTGAAAGCACGGTTTTCTCTTCTGTCAATGGTGTCTTCACATATTTGGCAAATCTCCTCCAGTTGGCAGCCATACCGGGCTTTCCCTGTTCCACACTTTCAGCCAGTCAGGTGTTTGGTGCAGAGCCCATATTAAAAATTGATCATCTCAAATGTAGCATAAAGGCTTGATGACAGTGTATGCATCCTTACTCATATACTAGAGCAGTAAACAAATAATGCTTACACTAGAACTTTATTTTAATAGGTAATTTTTTTCTTACGTCCCTGTGTCTTTTCCACTGAAGCACTGTAGAAAAATGAATCTAGATGCTTGGAATATATCATCTGTATAACAACAGGCCTCCCCCTGTGGTAGATATTGCCAGTGCTCACTGACTCCCTCCTCTTGTGTCCTGTGCATGAGGGAGGCCTGACTCTCCAGTCCACACAGCTGTGTGAGGTCTGTGACTAGTTCCTGGTAACAAAATAGGGACAGAAGGGAAATACGTACTTTTGAGTTTCTCTGCTAAATAGCCTACCTTGACTTCCTGTCCCCCTCAGGATAAGTATCAAGCTTGGAATATGGTTTAAAAGGTTTTTCATGATCTGTCTCTATCCCTTCTCTATTTCCTGCCTTGCTCTCTGTCTCAGCCACCCTAAGGCTTCCAGAAAGCACTATCCTCTTTCTCACCAGTGGAAGATCCACAACCACTTCTTCCAAGCAGTCCACTCTGACCTCTAGAGCACTAAATAGAGGCCCTTCCTGTGTACTTCTACAGTGCTCCACAGATTCCTGCTTATAGTACTTCTCACATCTTAATGAAAGTTCTTTCTTGGGGCACCTGTGTGGCTCAGTGATGGAGCATCTGCCCTTGTCTCAGGTCATGATCCCGGGGTCCTGGGATTGAGTCCTGCATCAGGCTCCCCTCAGGGAGCCTGCTTCTCCCCCTGCATGTCTCTGTCTCTCTCTGTGTCTCTCATGAATGAATAAATAAAATCTTTTTTTTAAGAAAAGAAAGTTTTTTCTTGCTTATCTATTTCCCCACTGAGTCATATGCTCCTTGAGGCAGACTGATGTATCATTGCTAGTTCATCATTTGATATTTATTTCCAACTCTAAAAAGAAGTTCTTCCTATTATTACTCATAACTCCCCATTCTTACCTTTGTTTAGAGAAATTACTACAAGTCTTCTTTGGAACCACTCCCTCCCCCCCCCTTCTTCCATATCTCATCCAACAGCAAGTCTTAGTGGTTGCAGCTTCCAAATTATGTATTCATCCATTTCACTCGTTCATTCACTACCACCTTAGTCCAGTTTCTTATTTAGATTATGAAAATGCCATCCAAATTGGATTCCCTACTTCCACTTTGCTTCCTATTTGTGAAGTCAGCTACATATTACTTCCTTTCTTAACTATATCAATATTTTCCCATTATATTCAAAATTTAATGCAAACACCTTTTTATGGCCCATGACCCTATGTGAGTTGGCCACTACCTACTTGTCAGACCTCATCTCAAATATGCTCAATACTTAATAAGCACTCTGGCCCTCCTGCTGTTCCCTTAGTGAAATAAGCTAGTATTTTCATAATCTAAATAAGAAACTGGACTAAGATGGTAGTAAGTGAATGAGTGAAATGGATGAATACATAATTTGGAAGCTGCAACCACTAAGACTTGTTGTTGGATGAGATATGGAAGAGGAAGCAGGGGGAAGGGAGTGGTTCCAAAGAAGTCTTGTAGTAATTTCTCTAAACAAAGGTAAGAATGGGGAGTTATATGTGTTTCTGTGTCCACTGAGTTGTATAGATATCCTAGTGTGACACTGTAGAGTGTTTTGGGGCAGTGATAAAGGAGTAAACACAGTGACATGCCATCTTTGTTACTAGTTTTATTTCTTTATAGTAAACTATAGTTTACAGCTAATAATTAGTTTATAGCCATAGATTTTTGTCAGTTAATGATGATTAGGCTAAGTCACCACATAAAGGTTTACAGGATAAGGAGTATCATTGTAGCCAGGAAAAATTCCTGCTTTCCTGGAGTTCAAATCTGTTCGTTTGGCAGAAAGCTAATGAGGAAGTAGCAGTACAGAGACAACTAGCTGAAATATTGAAGCTATTTATAGACTATTTGATTCTCCAATTCTCTCCCCTATTTTATTTTTCAACAACACAGCTGGCACTCAAAATTTCATAATAACCAGAAAGTAACTAGGATGGAATATCTTAAAAATATTGGAAGAAAAAATCTGAGAAGGAATGTGACAAAATACTTGAATTGGTTGAGAGGTATTTTACCAGGAAGCAGGCAAATATTAGAATAGAAAATATATAAAGTTCATTAGTGACTACCCTGAAATAAATGCTTAGAGATAAAGCAAAATGAGGCAATTAAAAATATTAAGTTGGTAGCACTTAGGCAAGAAATATGAGAAATACAACCATATCAGAAATGGAAAACATAGAAGAATTAGCAAAAATATAACAGAAGGTTAAATAGTGCTGAAAAGACAGGTATGAAGAAATTGAACAAATTAAAAGATGCTAGAAAGTTGAAGGAGATAACATATACACTGATATTAAGAACAGAATGGAAAAGCAAACAATAATATATTAAAATATGAGGCTAGGTGAAATGGTTTAAAAGTATACCTACTGTGATGAGCATTGAATAATGTATAGAATTATTGAGGGGTGCCTGGCTGGCTCAGTTGGAAGAACTATCTAATGGCTTTTTGATGAAGTTAATATTTTTTTAAATCAGAAAGAGGGAGGGAATAAAAGAGAATTAAACCCCAATTTTGAAAGGTCTTGATGAATGGGAGATAAAATCAAGGACCTCCTCAATAGAAGATTCTGCTAAACCTGGAACCTTAAAGATGCATACTTTCATGTCTTGGAAAGGAGTAATAGCTCTGTCTACAGAGGAGGACATAACTTTGGCATAGGTTGGAAGAGGAAAATATCTTCCTTGATTATTTGTGGCACAAGTTAATCTTCATGCAGTTTTACTACCTGGATTCATGCAATCTGTTTGTTCCAAAATATGTCAAGTATAACCACTTTAAATTCACTAAGACATCTATAAAAGAAGAGTATAATTAAATTTTTGAGATTACATATGTAAAGAGATAGAAAATATATGACAGAGTAAGACAAAAGAAGGATACTGGAATACAGTCTAACATGTACCTAATTAGGATTTTGGAAGAAACAGGGAAAGAAGTAATATTTGAGGAGATAAACAGCAAGACTTTTCCAGACTTTTGGAAAGGCCCTAACTTGTCAATTGAAAAAAGACTAAGGTGAGATAAAAATTAACAGGATAAATAAGAAATACTAATTTAATGAGTCAGAGTAAACTATAAAATACTAAAGGCAAAAATAAGATGCTAAAGCAAAGACCAAAAAAATTACTGCAAAGAAATGGTAATTTGAGGGACAACTGAGTTCTTAATAGCAATAGCCAGAATATAAACATTATCTTCAAAGTCTGAAGAAAATAACGGTCAACCTAAAACTATATATTTGGTGACAATATTTTTAAGAATATTACTTAATTACTGAAATTAAATAATTGTCAGGCAACCATACTGAGAACATGTATCACCAATAAACCCACACTAGAGGATGCTATAAAGGATATACTTAAGGCAGAAGAAAAATTATATTGTAGGAGATACTTCCAATTGGTGAGGAGGAATGATGAACTGAGATGTTATTGTGTGAGAAAGATCTAAACATTGTTGTGGAAAAACATCTGTAAGTCTATAACTAAAGTTTTTTGGATCACGTAGACAAAGAGATAAAAATGTTTAACTCTGGGGGTACCAGGGTGGCTCAGTTAAGTGTCTAGTTCTAGATTTTGGCCCAGGTCATGATCTCAGGGTTGTGAGATCAGCCCTGTGTGGGACTCTGCACTCAGCACGGAGTCTGCTGGAGATTCTCTCCCTTTTCCTCTGTTATTTCCCCTGCTCACATGCACATGTACTTGCTTTTTCTCTCTCAAATAAAATCTTATGAAAAATGCAAAACTCTGAGATGTTAAGCAAAAAGGATACTGAGATGTAATCTTAAATATATCCCATAGTGTGAGTGATATGCATCATGTGGTGTGCCATGGTGAAATTCATATAGGATAGAACCAAGATACTGGAAACAATAGCAAATGTGTCAGTGGAGGCTCTCAGAATGAAAGTGTTCTAAGATTCTTATATTTTCAGGGAGGAGAGTAAGGATCTTGATTAACATTAGATTTGGTCTGGATTTAATCATGGAACGTATTAAAAGAAGAACCCTAAAAGGATAATATGTAAGTTAATATAGGGAATAAATGAACTGAGAAAAAATGACTTCTCCCAGTCAATTGAATAAGCCAAGGTATGAGGAAAAAAATAAGAAAATCATAACAGTGAGAAACTACAAAAATAAGATGGTAGAAATGAAATTTGTCAGTAAGCAAAAGAAATATAAATCAAATATACTCTTAGTTACAATAACTGTGAGACTAGATTTTAAAAATCCAACTTTGTGATATTTATGTGACAGTTAGCTACAACAAATAGATCAAAAGATATTAAAAATTGGAAAGAAAAAGAAATGGAAAAAATATGGTCATATACTAGCCAGAAAAAAGTGAAAGTAGCAGAATTAAATCAGGCAAGAATAGACTTTAAGGTAAAAGAAAGACTTTATAGATGGCTTCAAAAAAGATAACTTATTTTATGTATTCACTTCACAATGAAATAATGTTAGATTCATTTAGGAGAAATAACAATTCTGAACTAAAAATATAGCTTCAAAATACATAAAACAAAAATGGAAATACAAAGAGAAATGGAAAAATCCATCATCATCTAGGGAGAATGTATCTTACCTCTTTCAGTACATGGCATAAGCAGCAGTCAAAAAAAAATCATTTAACTACTTAATAAATTTGAAAAGTGATTTAGAAACTAGACCTAATAAAATAACAAAAATAGAAGGCTGTACTCAACAACTGGAGAATATATCAGACAGAAGGCTGGAAGCAAAACATTTAAATGGTAGCTCACAAAGATACTCCTATTAGTTACTGATGTGAAAGGGTTAAAATTTTTAAAATTCTAGAGATCTAAATCCAAAGCTTTTAGAGAAAAAGCTTATTCTTCAATCTTTACCTGTGTTTTTCTATTTCCCTCCTAAACTTCAAATACTTATACACAATGATGTTGGCTGTATTTGAATAAAAAACCTGCTGAGCAGTTTGTTTTCCTCCATCTGTGTTTAATTGGATTTCTTTTTTTCCCCCCATGAGCTGGTCAGATTGAGTCGAGCTTGTCTACAAGCAGAGCAGATTGTAAATTCCCATCCAGATTTGTGATTAGACAGGGATATAACAAGAGTGTTTATCATTTTATTTGGGGAAAGGCAAAATGTTCATGCATAAAGTATATATTCAGAATGTTCACAGTATACTTAGTTTATACTAATATGCTAATAGCTTACTCTATGTATTTCTATTTATTTTTTTCCTGTCCTGTCCTCATTTCATGTTGGGCCTTATAAGAATGGCCATTCCATATAGATATTTTAGAAAAAGAAAATAACTTTTTAAATCTCCTGATACGCTGCACTGGCATCTTGTTCTACAAGAAAATGGAGAGTTTTATGTATTTTTCTCTCATTCTCTTCCTATTCAGAGAAGCAATGAATGGTCCTATAATATATGTAGTAAATTTTATCTTTCGTATCAAATCTCAAGAAAACAACTTCTATTAGTCTGAGGAAACTTCTGTTCTACTCTGAAGAGATACTCTGCCTACCAAAATATAGCATAACCAGTATAGTTCATGTAATTGGCTAGAAAACACACCTTAGAAAAGGCTTCTGTGTAAAAAAGAAGTAATGATATTGGCAAAGGGTTAAAAATTCTTTTTTCCTATAGAGTTTCAGAATCACCTGTTCTTGTTCAAGAACAAGTTCTTGTTTTTTCTTTTTTTTTCTTTTTTTTTTCTTTTTTTCTTTCTTTCTTTCTTTTTTTTTTTTTTTTGGTTTATTCATTTGAGAAAGCAAGAGAAGAAAGAGTAAATGAGTGGGAGGATGGACAGAGGGAGAGAATCTCAAGCAGACTTCCCCACTGAGCACAGAGCCCATGCAGGGCTTGATTTCAGGACCCTGAGATCAGACCTGAACTGAAACCGAGAGTTAATGCACAATGATGGAGCCACCCAGGAGCCCTAAAGTTCTTCTTTTTTTTTTTATTTTTTTTTATTTACGATAGTCACAGAGAGAGAGAGAGAGAGAGAGAGAGAGAGGCAGAGACACAGGCAGAGGGAGAAGCAGGCTCCATGCACCGGGAGCCCGACGTGGGACTCGATCCCAAGTCTCCAGGATCGGGCCCTGGGCCAAAGGCAGGTGCCAAACCGCTGCGCCACCCAGGGATCCCCAAGTTCTTGTTTTTTAAGTTGAGATAGTTCTCCATTTCCTGGTCTCTTTCTCCAATTAACCACAGAAAAGTTTACTTCTCTTTGTTTTAATGATTATTTTTATCTTTGTTGGTGCATAATAGACAAATACAAATTATATATATTTAAGGTTTATAGCCTGATGTCTTGACATACATTGGGAAATAAGAACCACAACCAAACTAATTAACATATCTATTAGCTCAAATAGTTCATTTCCTTCCATCTTTCCTTTCTTTATGATGAGCTCAAGATCTACTCTCTTAGTAAATGTCAAATATACAATTTAGTACTGTTAACTATCTTTACCACGCTGTGCACTAGATTTCCAGAACTTCTTTATCTCGCATTAACTAAAACTTTGTACTCTTTGACCAAAATCTCCCCGTGCCCCCCTCATTTCAGCCCCGGGAAACCACATTCTACTCTGTTTTTATGAGTTTGACTCTTTTTGATTGGACATACAAGTGAGATCATGCAGTATTTGTCTATGTCTGACTTATGTCACTTAGTGTAATGTCCTCTAAGTCCATCCATCCATGTTATCATAAATGGCAGGATTTCCTTCTTTTTAATTAAAGCCTAAATAATATTCCATTATATATATTTGTATATTACATTTTCTCCTGTATTTGGGAAGTGGGTATAAGCTTTTTTTGGACAACTGAATATAAGACAGTTGAATGTGAGATGTTGTCGTGTGTGGGAATTTCAAAGTGGGTTCAGAATAGAAATTCCTCTCAACAAACTGACTAGCCAAGTAACTGAATTCTGTCAGGTTGCAAGATGGTAGCACGTCTTTGCAGACACTTTACAGATGCTCATTGCTTCAGAAAAATCTGCAATGGGAAAGTTCAGTGTAAATTTATTTTGTTTGTATATATATGGATCTGTATCAATGAACTTAAAGTTATCCTACAATGACTACTTTAGTAACAACAATGCTGATGTACAAAGAAGTGTTATAAAAGTTGAATGTGCATACATATAATTTGGGGAATCTTTTTAAATACAGAATATGTTTCAGTATATTTCAGGTATGGTCTGAGATTCTGCATTTTTAACAAGCCCCCACATGGTGCTGATGCTGCTTGTTCTTGTACCACACTGAGTAGTGAGGGCATAGAGCTTATCAATTCTGTTGGAATTCTCCAATAGCTGTGGAGAGTAGGTATTAACTCCTTGTACAGATGAGAAAATGGAGGCTAAGAGAACTTATCTGATACTATCAGGTAGCCGTAAGTCCTCTGATTCAGCCTTTTTTTTTTTTTAATCCTTCAACTGTATTCTTATCTCTCTCTTGAATTACTATATTTAAAAAAAAACAAAACTTGGTTTTCATGTAGTAGCAACTCCTACCCTTTATTTAGGAATCTTGTATCTTTGAAAGTTCTTTTCAGATATTTAAGTCAAATGCAACACATGAAAGCACTAGGTTTTCACATATTATGGGCTTGTAATATGTCCAGTCTCTTAGATATGACACCCCCACTGTATTCTGTGTATTTGACCACAATATAACTTCATCTTTTTAATGTCTGCTTTAATAGAAGATAGGTGGATTCTTACATCTGCTTCTGCATTTAGTCTTTTGCAATATGTTGTTTTGCTCGAAATACGTGAGCAAAATCTAGCCTCAGACGTATATGTGATTGGAAAAGAAATATGTCTTTTAAAAAAAAAATATGTCTTTTAGTAGCCTTTTTAGATGATTATGAATATTCTAGTGTTTACAACACTAAAATTTAGCAGCAGTTGCTTACAGCTTAGTTGTGCTATGGTTACAGGACTAGCTCAAAATTAAGATACCTAATCATAAATTCCACTTTCACTTCCTGGAAAGAACAAAGAAAGCTCTGCTTCTATGAACCCTCCCAGATCACCTAACATGAGCCAAAACCCTATTATGAATCCTTTCTGAAACCCCCTGACTGAGATTTCTCCCACCGGTCTCAGTAGTATGTGTTCTCCTTTGTTGCAGTGAGTCAACCAAAGATAGTCTGTTTAACCACAGAGGTATTACTTATGGTCTAAGGCTGGAAAGAAGCAACATTGTTTTTTATGGCCCCTTATGAGTAGGATTTCAAGATCTATTGATGCAGGTAGATAAAACTAACCCATTTTCAAAAGATTGCTGTAATGATGGAGGAACCACAGTCCTACTTTCAGGATTGGTATTATTCTGACAATAGAACTGCCTTAAGTCCTTTGCCTTTCTTTTTAGAAGACTCTGATAGCCAGTAATCAACACTAAAAATATTGCTGAATTTTAATATTTGCCTCTGTGCTTTGTGAATCTGTATGCAGAGTCAGACTTCCTGGATTCAATTTACAGCTCCACTACTTACTTAACTGTTGTGTGATCAGGGGCAGTTTATTTATGTTCTCTGCGTTCAATTTCCCCACTTGTAAAATGGGGATAATAATAGGACCCACCTCAAAAACTTGTTACATTCGGGCTGCCGGAGTGGCTCAGCGGTTTAGCGCCGCCTTCAGCCCAGGGCCTGATCCTGGAGACTCAGGATTGAGTCCCATGTCAGGCTCCCTGCATGGAGCCTGCTTCTCCCTCTCCCTGTGTCTCTGCCTCTCTCTCTCTCTCTCTCTCTCTCTCTGTCTCTCATGAATAAATAAATAAAGTCTAAAAAAAAAAAAGACTTGTTACAGTCACATGAATTTGTGTTCACTTTAAATCATGTCACTGGGTACTAAGTGTATTTGTTAAATAAAAAGTTTCTTAACAGAACCTGAATTCGGCATGTTCCCTTAAATCTTAGCCTAACTGCACAGGTTTACTTAGAAGCAATGCCAACTATAAGCTGATGAAACTTTGTCTCCAATTGTCTTGTTTGGTCATCACAATGAAATAGTAATGTTATTGGTAGAAAGATGCTATTTTTACAATTGAAAATTGTGCAGTTTTAAAAATGACAAGCAAAGGTAAATATATGATTACATAAAGTAGGAGATAACCTATGTGATCTGAATTCTTATACTACAATTAGCTAAGCTCTTTGATGTAAGTAGTATCCTAAACTTTACCTGGATTGATATGGGGAAGGGAATATGTAAATGTAGTGTGAACATAGGGTTTACAATAAAAATTTATTATAACCTAATGTACTAGTTTTTAGCAAAATGTTAGACAATTGTGGAAAAGGTTTAGAAAATACAGTAAGAATTACAGGAATCCATAGAAATGATCTCACATGAACTTTTGTGGTAAAGCTCATTTTTATAGCTATGTCAATGAAATGTTTTAACGTATGAGGAAAACTTGGTGTTCGTAAAGGACTCTAGTTACCAGAATTTTGACTAATACAGAATTACTGGATGTATGAGTTTCAAACTTAGTTTTTCTACATCCTATGTATGATTTACAAGTTTTATCCTATTTATAGATCTATGAGATTGGAGCAATCACCCATTTGTTATTTACGCTCATAATTGATTAATAGACTAAATTCTATTATATGAATAATATGATCTGTAATATTATTTCAAGTTAATATATCTGATTTTCTTAACACTATAAAGATTCACTTACACATCTAACAAGTAGAATATTCTTAAATATTTTGATACAACTTCTAAATAAACTTTGCCTAAATTTATAAATTAATCAGATTATATTTAATATTAAAACTACTATCTACAAATGGATCAACCATCTTTTATGCCTTTCAAAGTAAAATCACATCTATAATACCAATTTTAAAAGTTTAAGTGAAACTACATGTCTAATAAATAAATAGAGGGTCCACATAGCATAGTGGATGATAGTATGAACTGTGGAACTTTACTATCTCAGGTTTAAACCCCCAGGTTTGCCACTTACTACCTTGAGTGAATTACTTCTCAGTGCTTCAATTTTCTCATCTATACAATGCATTATTTTAGGGGTGTTATGAGCAGTAAATAGTTTCATGTTTCTAAAAACTTAAAAGGGTACCTGTTACACAGAATTATATAGTTTATTAAAAATAAATACAAAAAACTTCTCTAAAATATCAAATTATTTTAAGCATTTAAAAATCTAAAATCATTTAATGATTGTAGAACTTATTTCTAAACTTAATCCTAAATTGATATAAAGTTGACTTGATTTACTTATTGCTACTCTTAAACAACTTCTTGTGGTTTTAAACTCATTTGTCTCATACAAATGGAAGTTACTTATTGGATATTGGTGACTATGATACAAACATGGATTTGAGTTATTGACCACGATTCAAGGAACAGGATGTAGAATCTGTCCTAGCTTTGTACCTTCCAAAATGATGTTTTTCCTAAAATGTATCAGTAAGCTAGTCTCATTCTTACAGATGGGACTCTGCTTGCTTTGTCAATAGGAAGCTGAGTGCCTATAACTACAGCTGAGTCTCATTTTATCAATCCAGTAAATTTGGCTCTAACACAATTTTTAACTTCAATCTCTTTTTTAATCTGGACTCCAAATTTTAATTGAATGGAATTGATTGAATTTTTTTTATCCCCTGCATGCACTTTAATTTATTCATTGTTTGGATTAAATGAATCTCATTATTGCCTGATATAATGTTTCATGCTTTTTCTTTTTTTCTTTTGGTACTGTGAAAAGTTCTATCATTTTCTTGACAGCTTTCTCAATTCCTCTGGTCCCTCTTTTTATTTAATCCTGGCTAAGGCATGAAGGAAACAAATTGCACTATTTGAATGCTTGCAGGTTGGTGACCTTGCATTATTGGACCTCTCTTAATAAAGCCTTCTAACTATCCTGCTTGCTTCCTTCAGCTGGAATATGTTGGGCCATGTGCTTCCCTCTCTTGCAACACTTTATCAAAATCTGAAAGAAGTAGCTAACATGGTCCATCATTCTGACATCTCCTATCCAGCCCCCTGAAATTCGTATCTTTAGTCATATTATCTGAGCCTCGAAACACAACAGATGGTTGCTTAATCCAACAGCTTTTCTATTTAGAGTAGCAAAGATCGAAACCATACTAGCCTCAACATAAGAAAACCTCACTGTTTCTCATTCAGTCTCCACTCATTTTTACAATTTAGCACATGACACTTGTAATGCTCACTTCCAACGACCAATTTCAGTATTAATTAGGACTCTTGGTTGCGAGCAATGGAGGATTACTCTAGTTAACTTAAGTTTAGAAGAGGAGACAGGAGTTGTTGGAGAAAAGCTGTGATAAGCCATAGAATCAAAGGAAGAGTGGAACAATTTAGTCCTGGGGAAGAGGAGGAACAGCTGGACTTTGTAGATCTTCTCTGTAGTGTTGTGACATTTTGATGACACCACTTGAAAAAATATTCATTAATCATCTAAACCCAAGTCTACTTGCAAAGTACTCTTTAGAACTCTTTTAAAACTCAGTGTTGCACCTGGTCTGAAAACTTCTTTCATTTTACAGATAAGAAAACTGATCCAGAGGGTTTAAGTAATTTGATTATAGTAAATGTAATAAAGTTCCTTTGGCGCTTAGGACTATTCAAAGGGATTTATTTACTTAAGAGTCAATTAACTCCTAAAGCATTCCTAAGAGTAAATATGATTAAAGTGACATTTTACTAGGATGCATTGTTAGTTCCTTCATTGTATCATTGAATAGGACACCATGGTCTTTATACTTAGTCATTCTTTATGCTTTTCTCAGCTCTTTTCCTTTATCCACAACAATACCAAGATTATGTATGTATTAGTTGCCTAAAGTCACTCAGTAACCCTGAGAACATATTGGAGAATTACTACCTAGATGTGACCATATAAAAAAATGATTTTTTTCAAAGGTATTCTTTTTTGTCTAGTAGCTTGTTAAAATGAGAACCTTCTGAAAAGATTAACTCTCTGTAATTGTATTTATTCAACAAAGACTTACTGATTATATATCTTAGGTATAGCACATAATAATATGGGGTGCATTAATAACAAGACATAAAAGCAAAGATAAGATATCTGTGGCTTTATGGAACTTACATTCTAGCTTGAGAATACATAGTAAATATACAATTTAATAAATTATATAGTATGATAGCTGTTACTAAGCATAGGAAATAAAGTGGAATAAGGGAATCAGAAATTGGAAATAAGGCTTCAAATTTTAAATACAGTAATTAGGAAAGTCCTCATTGAAAAGACGACATTTGAACAAAGACCGAAAGGAGTTGAGGGACTCTTTCATGTAGATATTTAGTGAAAGAATATTAGACTATATTTGGAATTATTTTAGATATTTAAATGGAACTTTTTCGAAGTATAATTGACATATAATAAAATGCACCCACCCATTGTAATTTTAGGGTTTAAGGAGTTTTGATAAATGTATATTTCATGTTACTGCCTTCAAGAACAAAATATAAAACATTTTTGTCACCTCCAAAAGTTTCTTTATGCTCTATTCCAGTCAACCTCCACCTTTCACCACCAGCCCCAGACAGTCACTAATCTTTCTATACCTGTAATTTAGATTTATCTTCCTAGAGTTTTATAAAAATAAAATTAAATAATAGTGTTTTTTTGTGTTGGCTTTCATTTGCTCAGCATAACTTTTTTGGGGTTCAGCTTTGTTGCTCTCAAGAGTTTATTTCTTTTCATCCCTATTAGCATCCCACTGCATGAATAGTTTGCATAGTTTGTATTTCTATTTACTTGTCAGTGGACATTTGGGTTGTTTCCATTTTTCTATTATTGCATATAAGACTGCTATGAATGTTCAAGACAAGACTTTGTGTGGACATATATTTTCATTACTCTTAGATATGCAAGTGTGTGTCTATAAGATGTCAAGTTGTTTCCAAAGTGTTGGCCTGATTTTCTATTCCAAACTATTAACACATGAGATTCCCAATAACTCCATATCCTTGCCCACATTAGGCAACGTCATTCTTTTAAAATTTTAGCCACTGGAGTGTTTGTGTAGTAGTATCTCATCATGGTTTTCATTTGTATTTTCTTGATGACTAATGATGTTAGTCACTTGTGAATCTTCCTTTATGATGTATTTGTTCAAATATTTTTTTTCTATTTTTAAAATCAATGGTCTGTCTTGATATTACTGAGTTGTAGGAAGTTTTTCTATATTCTGGATATAAATCCTTTGGTATTTGTGTATATTGCCATTATTTTCTCCCAGGCTGTGGCTTGTCTTTCTTTTTTTTTCTTTTAAACATGCTGTAGGTGACTAAATCTCCCAGATTTCCAGAGGACATGAAATAATTTGGAAATGTTAAAAGTAGGTATGGAAGGAGTGAATTTTGTATGCCATTCATAATTTTGTACATTCTAAGAATATCTCTTAAAGTAAATCCCTTTCTTTTGTTTACCATCTAGCACTTAATTATATTTTTTATGTAGTTTTGCCTTTGCTTTTCACATGTATACATATTCTTTTGATAGTCCTATATTTCTTTCCTTAGTTAGATTACAAGTCATTTTTCTTTCACTAGACTATAAGTTTTGTGTTTTTTCCTCTGTGTTCACCACAGAAACTTTGGGCTCACTAGATATTTAAAAATATATTTATTCATTTTATTAGACTTGGATTCTAAAGTTTTAGAAGTATTTGATGAATCTGTGATTATTCTGGTGGTTTTCGTCATATGTGTTAGAGTTGTCCAGAGAAACAAAACCAACAGGATGTATATATATACATAGAAAGAGATTTATTATAAGGAATTGGCTCACATTGTTATGGAAACTGAGAAGTCCCAAGATCTACAGTTGGCAAACTAGAGACTGGAGAGAACCAGTGGTGTAGTTCCAGTCTGAGTGTGAAGGCCTGAGAACCAGAAGAGCTAATCATATAAGTTCTAGTTGGAAAGCCTGCAAGCTCAAGATCTAGAAGGGTTGATGTTTCAATTTGAGTTGGAAGATAGGAAAAATGAGCTGTCCTGGCTCTAAGGCATTCAGGTAGGAGGAGTTCCCTTTTAATATAGGAAGTATCAGCCTTCAACTGATTGATTGAGGCTCCCCCACAGTAGGGGGGAGCAATTTGATTTACTGAGGCTACCAATTCAAATGTTAATTGGACCCCAAAACACTTTCAATGGCCCAGAATATTTGACCAACTATCTGGGTACCCTGTGGCCCACTCAAATTGACACATAAAATGAACCAGCATACCCATGGTAGAGGGGAAACTAAAATGGAAAAAAAAATTCTTCAAAATTTGCAATAGGTTATGGAAAAAGTAAGTAGGCAAATTTCAGTGTGAAGGAAAGGTGTGGCTATATAAACATTTATATTTGGTACCTACTATTGAATTACTAGATATTTGAAATGAATAAATGCCCACTTGTACTATCAACAACTGTTCACTGATGGCTGTTATGACTATTTAGAAAATGTATTTTAGAACTATATTGTTGAATATGTTTTCTAGATACCTTGAAATGTTCAGATGCCAGTTCATAACCACCCAAACCTGGAGAAAGGTATATTCCTCATGCAATCACTGCATTCCTAATATTTCCTAAGTTTCATAGGACATAGAAAAGTAGATATTTAGAGAAAGAAGGAAGTCAGCATTTCCAGTTTCCATGAGGTACTATGCTGTTGTCAGACTAACCCACTGACAAAAACTTTGCCTGAGGATACATACAAATCCCATCTCCTTCTTAAACAACCAGAGCCTAGGCATGTCTCAGGTTGTATCAGAAGCATTCCTTTGGCATTTCAAGGACTCAGAATGATGCGCTAGAGCAAGGTCAGGAGTGGGAAGATTGTCTAAGTAAGACATCCTTCCCTAAACCTACCATACTCATCAGAGACATTGGTTCATGCTAACAGAGGGGAGGCAGGATAGTGTAATGGGATGGAAGCACGTGGAAGGAGCAAAGAGCTAGTAAATTTGTAGGTAGCATTTGTAAATAACATTGCCTACATTCTTGTTGATTAGAATAGTATGTCTTTTGGAATAGCTTCAGATGGGCAAACAAGGAATTGGGTTTAAAGGAGGACTGGAAATCCAGGCAGGATATGGTATCACTCTGTAACATTTCCAGTTCCAGTTTTTTTGGCACTGGCTTCACCGCTGTGGGGAAGAGTCCACACAGTCCTTCACATCACAGCTTTCTTTTAGTTTGACAGAGTTTCTATTGTACCAGGCACAAAAAATCCCAGAGGGATTCATTTGGATTTAGGCTTTGGGTGGGAACTGGGTTAAATTGTGTTCCCAGCTCATGTTCTACAAATCATGTTCTTAAGCCAAATAAAAAAAAACACCCATCCCTTGAAGGTTAACAGACAACTGGGTTTTACTTCACCTGGTAAGAATGGATTTTCGAGCAAGGAGCCTAGGGGCCACTTAGAGCTAAACATAGCACTTGGGCAGCCTGTTTGGCTCAGCTGTTTAGCGCCGCCTTCAGCCCAGGGCCTGATCCTGGAGACTCAGGATTGAGTCCCGCTTCAGGCTCCCTGCATGGAGCCTGCTTCTCCCTCTGCCTGTGTCTCTGCCTCTCTCTCTCTCTCTCTCTCTCTCTCTCTCTCTCTCCCCGTTTCCCTCATGAATAAATAAACAAAATCTTAAAAAAAGTAAAACAAACATAGCATTCACTTCAAGTTGTAGGAGAAATCTCAACAGTGTAAGAATGTTCAGTGAGACTATCAGCACTCTTATCAGGATGCAGCTCCTGTTCAATTTGTTTGTAGGATGGGTTCTTGCTTATTAGGATTTCTCTCCTTAGGGTAAAATTGAATGGTTTTATTCCCTTAAAGAAATACTTTCAACAAGAAGATTTTTATTCCTTAAGCCAGGGCAATTCCAGTGATCTTTACCTAACCTAGCCCATCATTCTGAGTCCTTGAAATGCCTAACCTTTACCTAACCCTCACTGGCATCACAAGCTCATATTAATTCAGTTTACTTACAGCTTTAGCTATTTCCTAAAAGAAAGGAATTTATTTTGAGGATACATTTCACATGACACATTATCTTCCCAATTAGCATATAATTTTTACACCATTCTAAATTTGGATCTAAAAGTCTATATCGTTATTTTCTTTCTTTTCATATATATCATCACATTATTATATTTAGTGTTTTGTGGACAAATTTGGATGAACTCTTTTTTGGAGAATTTCAGATCACTCAGTTCCACATCACTAAGGTAGAAATCCATTTTTGTGTCTAATATAATATAATATAATATAATATAATATAATATAATATATAATATCCAAACAGTGCTATGTTTTCATTTGATTTTATAATGTAATGCTTTGAATAAGATAATATCATCTGAATAAGATAATAATATCATTGAATAAGATAATAATATCTTATAATGAAACATTCATCATGCTGCCATTCTCCTCTTCATACATTCTTACTGTCCTGAAAGAGTGGCATGGAAAATATAGTAGACATTTTTTCATTTTATGTGCATGTCTAGGACTGACTACTTGTGGTACTTCAGGAATTTTCACAGCATGTATTCTTCCTGGGAATTATGAAGTTAGTTTTGGGATCTGGACAAGTTACCCAGAATTCTGAAAATCTGAATTCTAAAAGCAGTTATTTCCGTTCAGAGGTCAGGTGGCCTGGCCAGTGAAAGGGCAGTACTGGGGCGAGTGATCATTCATCATGTTGTCTGTCCTAGAACTGTTTCCTTCTATAATCTGCAGTGTGGAGAATGCTGCTTCCCAACCACCTCACTCCATTCTGTCTCCTCAGTAAACATCTACTCTGGGGACCTGTAGCCCCTGTTGGGGCAAGAACTTCTTGAAGATTGATTGCCCCAACTTCTTGTTGGGGCAAGACCAGCAATGTTTGGAAGTTAACTGCAATTTTGTTCCTAAGGGATGATGGTACTCTATCAGAGGCCAGTCTTGTTCTCAGGCATTCTTGAGTTGTGTTTATGGTAATAATATTAATCAGACTGGAGCACTTTTGAGAGCAAAAATGGTGCTTGCCTGGTGCCTGTGTAAAATAAGACTGTGCCAGGCCAACAAGGATGAAAGTACACTCTAACAGTATAGAGGTGGTTTCATGGGGTATTTATAGTGAGAAGGATTGACCAGGAGGGAGATGAGCTGTGTTATAAGGTGAACTAGGTGATGGATTAATGCCATGCACATGCAACAACCTTATAAATCACAGGACACCAGGACCAACACAGGAAAGAAACACAAGACGGTTGCTTGCCACTCACCCCAGCTTGGTTTAAGTAAGCCAGGATTTGTTCAATTTTGTGTCACAGATCTTTTTTGAAGTCTGATAAAAGCTAACAAAATGCTTTCAAGAAGAATGCACAGACAGGTCAAATTTTGCATGCAATTCCAGGGAAACCTCACTTTCTAGGAAGCCACCAATGAAAATATGGACCCTAGGTTTATCAGCCACATAAGGAAGGCATAAACTACAAAATAGACCTTTATTACTTTTTTCAAAGGTGTTAGAATTTAGGAGCGTATAACTTGTAGAATCTATTGAAATAAATAATGATCAAAACCCACTGTGAAACCTAAAGTTCAGTTTTCTGAGTACACATCGCTGACTGATTTTGAACCAACTGGGGAACTGTAAAGGAATTCATATCAGAATTCAGCATGTTCTGATCCCAAGAAAATTATTTCACCAGAAGTGATCATTTTTGACAGTGATGACAATTTGATAATATTCTGTAGTTATAGTGTTGTGGGGTTTTTTTTATAAGAAATATACAGCAATAATAAAACACTAGCATCTGCTGAGTATTTTGTACCAGGTATGCATCCAAAGACTTTACATGCATATGTCAACTGTCCTACACGTAAGAGGTATATTTTAAATTACATTTCCATTTTACAGATCAGGAAATCAAAACTTGGAGAGGCAAAATAACTTCCTCACACAGTATTCTATCAGCTCAGGTTGTCTGACTCTAAAACTTAGGCTCTCACCTTTTGTAAAATGTAGGCCATGATTCGTGAGTATCTTGCCTTCTTCTGCTGATGTTATAGGATTGTAATCCTCTGTACGAGCAGGAGAAAACATGACCACATAGCCTCAGGAAAAATGGTCTATGGAAGGACACAATTTGTTTCACATGTCATTTTAGAAGTGCCTCACGAGAAGAGCAGGGAAGATTTTCAGGAGTCTCAAGGTAGCTGTAATAAAAAGAAAATGAAGATGTGACAGAAATATATGGGTAAAAATTAGTCCCCTGGCTGGGCTTCAGGAAACATAGATCCCAGTTAGCTTTCATCTTGATTCCTTCTTAGATCTTTTCTCACTCTTGTTTTCTTCTGCCCTCTGTAGTGCCATATTCAATGGCTTTCCATCCCATCCAGAGATTCTATCCTTTTCCCTGTATATTTAAAGAAATTACAAATTGATTTGGCATTTCAAAACCCTCCTACCATTGCCTTCAGAAAAATGGAATCACTCTTTATACAAGGAATCAACCGGAAAATGGATACTCTAGTGTACACATACAGTTGAAATCTATGCATTAGAGAAGACAAATGAATTAGAATTAACGTGCATGCCTTTTACAAAGAGTTGAACAAATATCATACTCCATATATTCCTCTTTATAATTTAGTACTGTGTGTCATTAAGGATACATACATATGTAGTAAAATGATAAATTCATGACAATGCAAAACATCTAATCAAAATGAGTGATTATCTTTGGAGCAAAAAAGAGAAGTGTCCATGGAATATTATACAGGGCACTTCAATTCTGGTGTCTTCAGCCAAAGAACTTGACAGAAAGTTCAGGATGGAGGAGTTATCCAAGAACTATCTTGTCAATACTTTTAGCAGTTGAGAGAATGGTGTATTTATTCTATTGTGGAGACCTAGGTGGGCACCACAGCATCTACTAAATTATTGTTTTTGTAAACTTGCATATTAGAATCACTTGGGGTGATTTGCAAACTCCTAGAACCCAGTCTGCATGCCAGACCAGTTAAATCATACTTTCTGAAAGTGGGGCCCAGGTGTCAGCACTCCAAAAAAAAACCCCCAAAAAACTCGTCACATGATTCCAGTGTGGAGACACAGCCTAGTGAATAAACACTGTGTTTCAGTACATCCCTCCACTTATCCAGCTATTTTTTAATTCTTACAGGAAGGTCTTATACTATTACCTATAGAGCTCTTAAATTTCTTTCTTTCATCTTCTTTTGGTTGTTTAAAATGTTACTTTTAAATTTTTATTTTGTAGTGTTGCTAGTGGATAGAAATAAGACTAATTTTTTAAAAAATCTACCTTATGTCCATCAATCTTGATGCATTTTTTAAAATTCTCTTGTTGTCTATGTTCTTTCGCAAGTGTTTATGGTAATAATTGTACAGTTGTGAATAATTGTTTTGTTTCTTTCTTTTCAATTTTTATCCTTTTAAACCATTTTCTGTCTTACTGTGATTGCTTAGACCTCTAGGGCTATGTGGATTAAAAGTGATGATGGCAGGAAATTATTTATTCTTGAATTTAAAGGGAAGACTTTTGAAGCTTCATTATTAAGTATGACATTTGTTTTTTTTTTTAAGATAGACTTATTTATTTATTTATTTATTTATTTATTTATTTATTTATTTATTATAGACAGAGAGAGAGAGAGAGAGAGAGGCAGAGACACAGGCAGTGGGAAAGCAGGCTCCATGCAGGGAGCCTGATGTGGGACTCAATCCTGAGTCTCCAGGATCAGGCCCTGGCCTGAAGGCAGCGCTAAACTGCTGAGCCACCCAGGGATCCCCTAAGTATGACATTTGTTGTAGGTTTTATGTATATCTTCTTTTTTGGGGTAATAAGTTCTCATTTATTGATTTTTATAGTTTTGCCACTAATTGGTATAAAATTTATTGAATTCTTTTCCTATCTATTCTTCAATCTGTTAATGTGATGAATAACATTTGCTGTTGTTAAATTTTTTTTACATTTATGGTACAAACCCAGTATGTATTACCCCTTTGTCTTTCAATTTTGTTCATAAGTGATTTAGCATAAAGTTTCCTTTTCATACTATAATATTGGTATTAAGCTTATTATATTCAAAGTGTTACTAGCATGTTCTTTCTCTGGTAGAGTTTGTGAAGTTTGTAGCATCTTTTCCTTTATTGTTTAGTAGAATGTACCTGTAGTACAGTCTGAGATTTTAACCACTAAT
Organism: Vulpes vulpes; assembly: GCF_048418805.1. Taxonomy (NCBI): domain Eukaryota; kingdom Metazoa; phylum Chordata; class Mammalia; order Carnivora; family Canidae; genus Vulpes; species Vulpes vulpes. Next base: position 29,434,725 of record NC_132792.1, on the reverse strand, counting down.
AAAATTTCTTTAGTGATGTAAGGACTATTTATGTTTTCTATTTCTTCTTGAGGGAGTTACACCAAGTATATATTTGCAGGAAATTGACTATTTTATTTTGATCATTAAGCTATTGGTATAATATTAATAATACATGATTATTATATCTCATTATGAATTTATGGCTCCATAGTTGCCCCTTATATAATTTATCTGTTCCTTTTCTGTTATTTTTTATTGGTCTTTTCTGGGGAAAATGTATAAGTTGATTTCTTCTCATGTTAAGGGCCATACGTATATTCATATTCAAATACTTGGTCTAAAGAAAACATTTGTATCTGACAGGCGCTCTTCTGTAAACAAGGTAATTCTAATGAGACAGACAGTAGGCATATTTTGAAAAAGTTGTGCATTAAACTCAAGACTTGTTAGAAGCTGTGCATTCTGCTCATATGTAAAACTGTTTTGTGGTCATACACTGCCCAAGGTCTTTTGTTATTGTTATTGTTGTTAACAATTTAAAAATCTTAAAACATATGGAAAACCAATAAATTTAAAGTATCCAAACAAGCTCATTAGTTTATTCATTCATTTATTCAACAAGTATTTATTACATACTGTATGTCAGGAATGATCTTAGGCATACCATATTACTAGGCATTGCCATTCTCCTGATCTAGAATGCACAATGCCCTTGTATTTGAAGATGTGCTATTCCTAGAAATCTTAAAAAGAGAGAGAGAGAGACAGAGACAAGGTCAGTCCATAAGGGATTAGCAGTAGAATGAAAACACTGCATCAAATAGTTGATGGAAACTAAAACATTGGGCTTCTTTTCTGCCTCTCTTCAACGTAAGTCCTTGTGACAGGAATATATTTCAGTATGTTCCTCTCCTGGCGCTATTGTTTATGTCGGATTGATGTCACCCAGTGAAGTGATCATTTACTTCATACCATTTAAATTGCTGGTGGAATTTGAGTAGCATACATATGTCTTTAACTGAGGGTTTTTTTTTAATCTCATCACTGTCATTTCTAATATATTCTGAGACAGATTTGGTTGCTTAGTTTTGTCCACTCACATAAGGCAAAACATTTTGGTTTTGAGAATACAGAGTTCACAATGGTATTGCCAAAATCTAAGAGTCAATGACAGTTAGGTGAGAACCATTTTACAATTTTCAGTTTTAACTTGTTGCAAATTTCTTTCCTAGGGGATGATATTTGGCTCCCTCATTGTACTTTGATGGAATATAGACATTAATTATCATTTTCCATTATTAGTATAAGTAAATTATCTGAACATGCTTTGAAGACCATTCCTATTTCCATTTTGCAAGATGTGGAATGGGCTGGGGTTATGTGAAGCAGGGCAAATTAAAGGAATTCAATATTAATTAGCTGAATTATAGTGTATACTGGAAGAATTGAAGCAGTTTTTGGATATGGTCTCTTTGTTTTGTATCATTTTACTTTTATATATTGTAATGCTTTCAGTACATGTATAGAATTTATCACCCCTTACAGTTCTATCCTATTTAGGATCAAAGATTAAGGCATAAAATGGCAAAGGAGGTATTTGGAGAACTGTGATGGTAGTAGTGGCCTGTCTAGCAAAAAACTAAGAGCACCAAATTTAGTATAACAAAACCCCACTTTAAACTTTTTTCAGCTCCAATTTATAGAAATCATACAGACTAGCTTCAGCCAAAACAATTTATTTTAAAGATACTGGTGTACTAAAAAAAAAAAATAAAAAAAAAAAAATAAAGATACTGGTGTACTCAATAAAAATCAAGGAAAAAAATAGAAAGAATCTTCATTTCATGAATAAATGGGACAAAGACTCCCTCACCCTCTTTCCTCTTCACTTTTATTTTTGTATTCTTTTCTCTAACTCAGAATAACATTCCCCATTCTGCAGAAGTCATGGATACCTATAACTCCAGAGCTAAACATATTGAAGCCTTGTAATCAGAGAGAAACTTTCTTGGCTTAAGTACAAAGAATCTTGAGAAAGAACTCCCTGGCTGAGATTGAGTCAGATGTCTACCCTAGGACCAGTCATTTAGACCACTGAGAACATGGGCTGTTATTGACTCCACTTGAATCTTATTCCTATTATTGGACCAATCAACTCTAGCGAGGAGCATGAATTTATAGAAGTCTTGGAAATTCTTAAAGAAACTCTGTGAAGTGGAGGGCAGGTCTTTTTTGTTTTAGATTGATTTCATTTATTTGTTTATTAATTACTTGAGGGGGGCTGGGCAGAGGGAAAGGGAGAGAATATAAAGCAGACTTCATGCTGAGTGCAAATTTTGATGCAGGGGTCAATCTCATGACCCTGAGATCATGATCTGAGGGGAAATCAAGAGTTGGGCACTTAACCCGCTGAACACCCAGGTACCCCTGGAAGGCAGGACATTTTTCAAGACAAAGAAAAATCCTAGGCAACCAAAGTACATCTACCACATTAGAAATTATTAAAAATAAAAGAAAGAAATTATTAAAAATCACTTAATTCCTCTGAATCTCAAGTATCTCCTCTCTAAAAGGGTATGGATTTAACTACTGCTATGGATTCATATGGAATGAAATATTAAGTGTTTTTAAATGGTAAAGTCTATGCAATTATAAAATGTTGCTCAGGTTATATAATGATTTAGCTAAAGTGAGTACTAGGGTAAAACTCTTAGGAGCTTTAATTTGTGAAAGGTAGACTAATTTTCCTCTATTTCTTATGGTTATGGACCAACAAACAAAACTTCCATTTTTGATGCTTTATTATATAACAAGAATTAAGGAAGGAGCTTTACACATATTATCTTCTTTGATCTTTACCACAGTCATGTAAAGTAGATATAAAAATATTTTATTTAAGAACAAGAGCAAGAAAGAGAGAGAGTGAGTGAGCACAAATGGGGGAGGTGGGCAGGGGCAGAGGGAGAGGGAAAAGCAGACTCTGTAGAGCAAGGAACCAGATGGAGGGCTCCATCCTAGGATCCTGAGATCATTACCTGAGCCAAAGGTAGATGCTTAACTGAGTGAGCCACCCAGGTGCCCCTAAAGTAGATATTTTTAACAAGTGCACTGTCAACTGAAGTAGCTTAAATTCCTATAACAATTAAGTATCAGAAAGATTTAAACTGAGGTCTAAGTGATTCCAGAGATAAGAAATGGATGGTAGGGATTTTAAGGAGTCCTCTAACTCATTCTATGAATGTATTTTAATGATTTATTGTTCATCTTTATAGTGGTTGGGTTATTTCTTAATTAGTATTCTTTTAAAAATACTGTTTTATGATTGTTTCTTTTTGATGATCTGGTGATTGTACTCAAAATCCTGCCTTTTATGAAGACATTAGAATTTCATACTGTGGACTAGCTAAGAGATGCTCTGCTTCTTGTTTTGAGAAATTAAAAATTTAATTCTGAATGAAAAACTTGATGTTTGTAAGCAACTTCAAGAAGAGAGGGATAAATAATCATAATTTGTCCAGAAACAGTATGATAGTCTTCAGAGTGGTTTCTGGAAAATTCTCAACAGCAGGTCAACACTTCTGGTTTTAATAATGGAAAGTACAAGTAATGAGAAATTATAAGAACTTTTGGATTCTGACCCAGCTGAAAGAATACATCGTATTTTAAAATTTGTATCAGGGAGATACCTGGCCCATCTGAACATGTGTGATTGATTTGGTGGAATTGTGTTCTAAGCATGAATATTAGAGTCATAATCTTTACAAGACAAATCTTTTTCAATCAAATAGTTAATACCTAAAAAATATGGTCTCCTACTTTTATGTTCTTAATATAATGAAGTGTTATAAATCCCAAATTTCATCCAAAGAGATGAATCAGCCAACTATCAGCTTGATAGTTCTCATCACTGGGATATTTTATGACCCTTTTAGCTATTTTTGAAAACACATGGAAGACAGTCTATTCTTCATTAAGCAAGGTGTGGTGTCCTCTTTAGTGTCTCAGTGTGGTTACTGTTAACTTCTTGACTATCTGGATGTTTCTGCATAATGCTTTCTTCTTTTGGCTTGACTATAGGTCTCTCCTCTGTTAATCTTATGTGTATACTTACTGGTTCCCTTTCAAGGAGTGTATTTCCTTTAAGACTTAAGCTCCTTTGGCAATTAATCCAAACTTGTGGCTTTCCAGAGAAGTCTAGGAATTATGACATTATTTATATATCTAGGAGAACAACTCTATAACACATTATCACATCATTTACTCAAAGTATTTTTCTTTGGACATCTTTTTAAATTTTTTATTGAATTTGACACACAACATCCTATTAGTTTCAGGTGTTTATCATAGTCATTTGATGTTTTTATACATTATAAACTGATGTTCCTAAGTCTAGTTACCATCTGTCACCATGCAGAGTTATTACAATATTATTTACTATATTCCCTATGCTGTACATTACATCCCCATGAGTTACTTATAACTGGAATTTTGTACCTCTTACTCCCCTTCATCTATTTTGCCTGAGCACCCAACCTTTCCCATCTCTGGTAACCAATGGTTTATTTCCTGTATCTATCGTGGATATAACTTCTTGAGAGAGAGGGCTACAACTTTCATGTACCAAAAAGGTCTCAGATGTATATGGTTTTCTTGTAAATACTTGCAAAGATGGTGCCTTGTGAAGTTCAAAGGGAATGTTTATTTATTTCTGTTTTGCAGAGGTTAGAACTAAAGTTTTGAGGACTGAAATGGCCTAGTATATATACAGTGTCACATGGCTGATTCGGAAGTAACATTCAGGTCTCTTGACTCCTAGTTCAGTGCTTTCAGGATCCCTTTACACAACACTTTTATCTCTACCATATCATTTTGGCTCTTAAAATAATACAGCATGTAGGCAGAAACAGATTTAGTCCTCCATTAGTTTACAGATGAGGATACTGAGCCTTAAATACCCAAGACTACACAACGAGAAACATTTTGCTTCAAAGTTCAAGTTTAATTTGCTGACTTGTCAATGTTAATAAACCCGAAATGGCCTATTAAAAATTCTAAAACCTCTTGGTTTTTAAAAAATTTCCCTTTATATTTATAATAATTAAAACATATTAAACTAATAAATCATACTTTATGTAGAATTCAGCCTGAATTCTCTAGGGAATCCAACCTGCTGTTCTTAAAGTACTAACAACTGTAGCAAATAGCCTTTTTTGATTGAGAACTACATCTGCTGCCAATAAAATAAACATTTCTTAAGTGATATGCATGAATAAAACTTTTAAAAATGTATAAATTCTTTTCATTCCTCTAACCAAAATTAAAAAGCTCTATGATTCCTTTCCTTGAAAACTAAATTGATATTAATTTAATAACACTATTATCTGTATCTTTCAAAACATCTGTTTTGTTTGCTAAATGTCTGTTAGGAAGTAGTTCAATATTTATTACCAGGAAAATAAAGATATATTATGATTCCACCAATAGGAAATTAATAGAAAATGGAGTAACAAATGTTCCAGCTCAATATTATCCTTAAAAGTTGCATGAGAAAGTGCACTTTGAGAAAGTCACTTCTCTATTCACTGAGGTCCTACAACAGTGTTCTATTATTGCTCTTACACATTACCACAAATTTAGTAGTTGAAACACACAGATTTATTATGCTCTATCTCTGTAGGTCATAAGTCTGACCTAAGTCTTGTGCTAAAAACATAGTGTCAACAAGGCCACTTCCTTTATAGAGGCTCTAGACAAGAATCTTGTTTCTTTGCTCATTCAACTTCTTGGCAGAATTAATTTCTTTGCAGTTGCAGGACTAAGATCTTGTGGAGGTGGGGTGGGGAGTGCAGGTTGCTGGCTGGTTTTCAGCTTGGAAAGAGCGCTTGAATTCTTTGATGTGTAGGACCTTTTGTCTTTAGAGTCAGCATGGTCATGATTGTCCTTTTCTCACCTTGTTTTTTACCTTTTTATCTGTCATCACATCTCTCTGATCAGAGTTGGAAAGGAACTCCACTATTAAGAGTTACATCATTCAGTTGGGCATAATCCCACAAAATCTTTCTATCTCAGATCCATACTTTTTTAAAAAAGATTTTATTTATTTATTCATGAGACACACAGAGAGAGGCAGAGACATAGGCAGAGGGAGGAGAAGCAGGCTCCGAGCAGGAGCCCAATGTGGTATACGTTCCCAGAACTCTGGGATCACATCCTGAGCTGAAGACAGACATTCAACCGCTGAGCCACCCAGATCCATACTTTTAATCATATCTGCCAAGCCCCTTTTGCTAGATATAAAGTAACATTTACAGGTTTTGAGAATTAGAGCATAGACATTTTGGGGGGTCCACTACTCTGCCTACTACAGGTCCCTCACGAGATTCTGTGACTCTTTGATTCAAGTTTATAACTGCAGAATAACTGCTTTTGATGTCAGGGAAATAAATATTGGAAACATTGTGACTCCTGTTTTCCTGGAGCTCAAGGTCTTTCAGTTTAATGGCATTAAAAATAGCTTTCTAGAGGGGTGCCTGGGTGACTCAATTGGTTAAGCATATGACTCTTGAGTTTGGCTCAGGTCATCGTCTCAGGATCATGAAGTTGACCCTGCAGGGGCTCCAAATTCAGTGCAGAGCCTATTTGAAGATTCTCCCTCTCTCTCTTTCTCTCTCTCCCCCACACCCCCCCCCGTACACTCACTCTCTCATATGAAAATCTCAATTAAATAAATAAAACCCTAACTTTCTAGAAAAACAGAGTCTGTTCCAATTTATGCTAAATAAACAAAATAAAAGGTTGATTTTTTTTGTTAATTCGATCACTCAATACAGTGAAAACAATTATAGTCTTGGTTGTTTAGTGTCAAGATGATTGAAGGCCCTACCTTGAAGATGTGAAGCAATTCTATACAAATGTAATCATGATAAATGTAAATGGCTATTGTTGATTAAAAGCAATGTTCAATTTAAAAGAAATGTCATATAATAAAAAATAAATGGTCGTTGCCTATGATTCCTGGCAAACATTTCCTAAACCCTTGAACCTCCAGAATGATAAGAAAGTCTTTTAAATGCTAATGAGATATCTGCTGGCTGGGGGCCCCTTGGTCAGGATGGGGGATAGTTGCCAGAGAGACCAATGTCCAATTAGAAAGTTAGAACTTTTATCTTCACCCCCTGTTTCCTTTAACCTATTATTTTTTGTCAAGTTTAGTGACATTCAATGAGCTTTTAAATTTCAAAATATATAATTTCATCTTAATTTTTTATTTCTGTATATTACAACATTTTGGTTCTTCTCTGCTTACTTCTCATAGTTTTACTACATACTTTATAATTCCATTTTTCTTTTACACATTTTACAACTATCTTTGATTATGTCAAACAGTCTCAATATCTGCAATTCTTTCCACTTAGATCTTTGCTTCTTATGGGCTGATTCTTATACATAGTGGCTTGTTTCTCTGTGTGTTTGGTAATCTTTATTTGTAAGGTCATTCTGGCATTCAATCTGTAGGAGACCTGTGGATCTACTTTAGGGAAGCTTTCCACTGAGGGCAGTTTGCCTCCGTGGTTGGGTGGGTAGGTAAGCTATCCCAGACACTGCAGATCCTTGAATCTCAGTTACAGCTCAGAGGAGGAATATCAGACTTAACCTTGCCCCCAGGTGATAGTCTAATGCTGTTTCTTTGAGACTCTGCCTCTCAATGGTGTCTATTGATTTTAGCCTATCTCCCTGTTCCTCTAGCTACTCACTACTCAAATTCTCTATGTATTTAGCCTAGACTCCCTTTCTCTATGGGACCTGGCTCATTTTTATCAAATTCTTTTTATAGACATTTTGATCATATTCTTCAGAGATTCCTGCTTTGTCTCTGGCTTACCCAGTCTCTGTCCCCTGGAAGCCTTGGGGTGAGCTCTACTTTGTTGGAGGGAGGGAATGTGACAACTCTAGGAATTGTCTCCAACCTTTTGAGACACCAGTAGTATCTCCAAGAATGTGCTATATATGGTTCTAGTTGTGAATAACATGGTTACTCAAATCACATAGATACTAGTGATGCTGGAAGTAAAACAAGCCAGGCATGAGGATATACAAGTGGGAATCCCAGAAGATAGCTATGTGTTTGCATACCAAGGAGTGAAGGAGCCATATTTAGAGAATTATATTTTGAGAAGCAAATGGGGCAATGACTATCTCACTTGTATTTGTGACTAATAAGAAGCCAGGAATTGGACATTATTGCAAAGGTGAAAAAAAAATACAGTCAAATCTATGTGTTTGCTTTGTGGAAAGAAAGACATGATAGTTTCCATGCTGTTAAGAACATTCTAATTATCGATTATGAAATAGCTTTAAATATGAGCTTGTCATGAACACACTAAAAATAACTTGTTATGAGCATACTGTGCAGGCACTCATGAGTTGTGTCTTTACTCAGTATTTAATGTCATAAAACAAAGTTAACATAATTGTAGAGTAGGGTCAGGATTCAAACTCAATGACATTTCAGTATGTATTTAATTTGGCTTTGTACACAACACAAAGCAAAGCATAATATAGTCACACAACAAACAAGATACAAAAAGGTGTAAGAAGTGAGGGACCTGAACACAAGCCCAGATCATGAGTGTGCAGTTGAGGTGAGTCCTCTATCTGGTCAAGGTCAGCTCTAGGGGCTTAGTGCTTATTCAAGCCATCGAGGATCTCTGTTACCTATTCAAGCCATAGAGGAACTCTATGGAACTGTCTCAAGTTCAGAGAGCAAACAGGCAGAGGCTTTGGCAGCAGTTACCTTTCTGATGTGGTCAGGTACGAAAGAATCTGGAGAATCTGACTGGTTGCTGCAAAAGTCCTCCCTTTGTAAAGGAGTTTAATCACTCTTGAGCCTCTTCTGGTTCTGGTGATTATCACCTCTTGGTTCTTCCAGGCTCCTTTGGTTTTGCTGGTTATCAGTTCTGGGTAACATCTGCCTGTGCTGGTTTTGGGGATATCCAGTCTTATCTGTAATGCTTTAATGAAAATTTAAATTCAAGAGAGATTGATTTCATTTGAAATCATTAAGATTTTAAGTAAGCCTGACCGCCTTATAACACTGATTGACCTATTGACTCTATCATGCTCTCTACAGAACAATTTTGTTTTCTCTAGAAAGCATTAAAAATCTGGGTAATACATGAATGGTCTAGATGAGAATTCATCTTCTGTATAACTCTGTATGTAGATGTTCATCTGTGGAGGAATTAATGTCACATTGTCAAACATCTATAGATAACATGTGAAAAGATCCTGAGAATTATGGAGTGTTTAATTACAAAGGGGCATCTCCATTTAGCCCTTGCAGGGAAAGAAGTTCATAAAGGGACAAGCTCTGTTTAAAGAACCAGTGAATGACACCATCAGTTTAGGACAAGTTTTTGATTTCCAGACTCATGCTTTTCTCAATGTAACCTGCTGCCAGTCTAGGGAATACATGAATAAAGTCTTCAGGGACAAGCTGAATAGAAAACTAGGGTCTTTAAATTATAAAATAGGGGGTGCACCTGGGTGGCTCAGTGGTTGGGCGTCTGCCTTCAGCTCAGGTCATGATCCCGGGGTCCTGGGATCGAGTCCCACATTGAGCTCCCTGCAGGGAGCCTGATTCTCCCTCTGCCTATGTCTCTGCCTGTGTCTCTCATGAACAAATGAATAAAATCTTTAAAAAAAATCCCAAACTGTATTTGGCTTTATTTAGGCCTTTAACAAAATACATTAATTTGTGAAGAGACTTTAGCAATAACAAATCTTTCTTGAATTATCACTGATTAAAATGTCATGTTGTCTATTGATTAAAACAGTATGTGGGAGGAAAGGAAAACTTGTAGCCTCATTTCTTCCTAATGAAGTAGAATTTGGCATTCATCTGAAAATTTTAAAATGTGTTTTAATTTTCATGGTGCCCATTTCTATCATTTCAGACTATTGAATAGTGGATGAAGAAAAAATATAGGGGGTGATAAGAATAAAACCTTAATAGCAGGCACTTTGTAATGCTCACACTACTGCCAAGCATGACTCTAAGTGATTTATGAATTTTAACCCACATATTTCTCACAACCCTATGAAGTAGGCCTTGTTGCAATCTATATTTTGCAAAGATGGGGAAACAGAGGCACAAGATGATTAATCAACTTGCTCTGGTCAAACAATTAAGAATATGGACAACATATCTCAATATTAAATTCCCAAAGTGAAATAATTTCTAAATCCTTATATATTTAGGGGTGGCTGGGTGGCTCAGTCAGTTAAGCACCTACCTTCAGCTCAGGTCATGATCTGTGGGTGCTGGAATCGAGTCTGGCATCTGACTCCCTGCTCAGTGGAGAGTCTGCTTCTCCTCTTTCTGCCTCTCCCCACCCTGCATGCACATACTCTATCTCTCAAATGAATAAATAAAATCTTTTTAAAAAATCCTTATATATTTAGAAATAAATAGCAAAGGAAATGACCTTATAAATCTAAATGAAGATTTTTTTCATATCTCTTCGTTCAGTGGCTTCTGAAGACATTTTCCCAAGTTTGAATGTGAGATTTCAGAAATATACTCAAATCCACTCATTGTTTTGCTGATCTACTTTACCCCCCACCCCCAACTTCTGGACTGCTTTTGTTGATGCTCTTCAACAAGGCACAATTTTACCATGAGAATCACTGACATTCATGTAGGAAGACAAGCAAGGCCAAAAAACCTCCATAGGCAGCAAGGCACTCTGAAGACAAGTGCCAGCAGCAATAACATTGTATGGTTTCTATGTGAACACAGAGGACATCTGTGATGAATTACACTCCTTGGATAGTTTTGTGTGATTGCCACCTTAAGTGAGGTGCCAGTGAAGTCAGTTATAGAAAGAAGAATGGCTTTAGAAAGTTGAAATAAAAAATAACTCAGAATTGGAGATGACAATAGAAAAAAATGTTATGGCAAGGGATGTAGAGATTGTTGGATTGAATAGAAGAATATGATCTTGAATTAAATAAAAGAATTTGATCTTGCTTATTCAACATTCTTTTGGAGATAAACCAGAATGTTTTTCCAACATGTAGGCCTAAATAAATTGTAGTACATGCACTACAGAGTATCTATAACCATTATTGGTGTTTCAGTATTTATTTTTATATTTGGTTCAGAAATTCTGCATGGAATATTGTGCATAAAGAACTTACCATGACCTAAAAAGCTTCATAAGCTTACTGTGAATAAATCATTTGAAAGGATTTGTCATCTTGGATTGGATATTTTCTCAAATCATAGAATGGAATTAAAGTCAATAGAATGTGGAGTTGGAAATCTGTATTTTGCTGTTGTGTTTGTAGGAATATTGTTAAGGACATTGCTAAGGATGCTACTAGCTCCCATTTTCTATGTTGGTCCACAGAGTAGATGTTGGACAGATTTCCAGACATAAGAAGTTGTGGCTTTTCTTCAATGATTACTTATTACAATTCTGGGACATTATGTATCTGTAGGGATTATATTTCTCTCTTTTCTTTGGGCACTAGGAATCTCAAAGCAGAATTGCAAAGCAGTTTATAACTATTGTAAGCATTTTATAACTCATTTCTCAATTTGTTCTTGGCTTTGTGGTGGTATCTATAAGCACCTCCAAATCACTTTGAAAGCATTTTGGGGTATAGTTACCTAAACAGATGTTTTTCCTTATCAAAACTTATAAGTATGATAAACAGGGATAAGGAATGAATTCTCAAATATGGTAAAATGACCTACCAGAAAATCACATACCATTATTTTCTGAGTATGATACTCCAAAGTCTGAAGAAGATCAGAAATACAGAAATATTAGTGTTCTATAATTCCAGTAATGGAAAGGAAGAAAGAAGCAGATACACAACACAGAACAAATATTAGATGTGTTATTGAAGGGAATTATGGCAACAAAGTCACTTAGAACTTGAAATTTACAACATGGCTATGTATTGGAAATACTTCTACAAAAGCGTTTGAGATGTATGAGCTTTGTAACCTATTTTGCTTAATGTAAACCAATTGTAAATTATTCTACTTGTTTGTCCATATTAGCCAGTGTGGGAGTATTCAAGGAACCAAATTTGATTTGTTGTACATTTGCTTTGGCTTATTTAAGCTCAGATTTTGGAACTGAATTTCAATAACGTAAATAACAGCGCTGGAATAGTGATTTGAGGCCAGGCAGTTTGTTGACTTCATCTTCTAATCACTCTGTTGTAGTGTTTGTATCTGTAAGGATGGACAAAGTTAATGTGCAATAACAAATTACCTCCCTAACTTAGGGGCTTTAAACCATAAAAGTTGGTTTCTTATTCTCGTTAACATGTTCACTATGGGCTGGCTGGTGGTTTGCAATCTGTTGTCTTCAATTTTGGAGCTAGGCTGATGGAGAAGTTCCTATCAGAGGCATTGCTGGGCTCATAATAAAGGGAAGACGGAAACGTGGTGATTCATGTGCTGGGTCTGAAAACTTCTGAAAAGTGACATGTTTCACCTTCTGTTCACATTTCATTGTCCAAAGTAAGTCTGTTGGCGAAGCCTGTTGTCAATAGAATGGGGATATATAATTCTCCCAGAGAGGAGCAGTGAATATTTTGAATAATGATACAATATATAATACTGTTGCAAAAAGTCTTACCCCTAGTGTTTTTTGTTTTGCTACATTGAACCTGGTACAGCGTTTAGTACCTAAACTTGATGACTATCAGTCTAGCGCTGTAGATTATTACCGTCTGGTTATGAACCTGGCACAAATGGATGACACTTCCCTCTTCCTATCATGTGGAGGATGCCAACTCTTTGAAGTGATAAAACCTGAAACAATCCTCCCAGCATGACCTACTTCCATACATTCTTTTCTAACCTGCTTTATAAAGGATAAGTAGCAAGGATATAAATGACCTTGGAAAAGCTGTGAGTTATGGTATATGTTTATTTCATAGAGTTATTTTGAGGATTAAATGAGATGTTTGGGGGGTCATCTTTAGCAGGGTGTTTGGCATGTGATAAGAGCTCAGTACATTTTTATTAGTGGTAGTATTAATTCTAGCACAATGTCTTCTGTTAACGTCATAGCTCACCTAATACTTAAAGAGTCATATAGGGAAATGATTTACTTTAAAAAAAAAACTTGAAAAAAACTTCCTAGGGATCCCTGGGTGGCGCAGCGGTTTGGCGCCTGCCTTTGGCCCAGGGCATGATCCTGGAGACCCAGGATCAAATCCCACATTGGGCTCCTGGTGCATGCAGCCTGCTTCTTCCTCTGCCTATGTCTCTGCCTCTCTCTCTCTCTCTCTCTCTCTCTGTGACTATCATAAATAAATAAAAATTTTAAAAAATTTAAAAAAAGAAAAAACTTCCTCTTCAATAAATTTGTGTTTTATTAATACAATAGGGTGTATACACACACATGTACATGGACATTAGAAAAGATATAAGAAACTGTATTTAATCTACTAAAAAAGGGAAGATAGGTGTGCCAAATGATTTTAGTGCTTTCCAATAAATCTGCACACCCTGGTCTGCTTTGACCCTCCAAAGCTTCATGGTTGACTTGTTGGTATATAAAAAAAACTGTATCCACTCCTTGAGTAGTGCCCTAATTCCAACACTGACCTCTCATTAGCTACCAGTCATCTCACTCAACATGATTCTGTAAGTTTGGCCAAATTTTTTGGTCAATATCAAGAAGCTTACTTAAATCTTAATGATTTCAAATGAAATCAAACTCTCTTGAATTTAAATTTTCGTTAAAGCACACATGGTTTTAAAATTGAAGGGCCAAAATATTCCTTAAAATATGTTTTGAATTTAATGAATGTAAAACGGTTAGCAATAATTTGAATCCTGATGAAATCAGCATGTGTGGCAAAGATTTGTCTACTCTGGTAACCAGCAATGCATTTGTGCACCAATTTTGACTTGACATTTTGTAAAGCTATAGCAAAAGAGAATGTGGTCGCTTATTTCAGCTCAGCTCTTTAAGGCATTTTCTGAATAAAATGGAGAAAACTTTTCAGGAAAGCAAATAAATGACACCATTCACTATCTTACATACAATTGAGTTGACTTTTCTCTAAAGCAATTATGTATTATCATGTTAGTACTGTGTTTTGCATTTTCTTTGTCTCTTTCTCTAAAAAAATATTTTTCTTAGAGTGGAAATTCAACAATTTTTCCCCTTATAATTGACATTTTCTGTTTGTATGAGGACGAGGATGAAACAGAAAAAATAAGCTATATGAATGAGGCTGAGGAAGGAATATTTGGTGAGGAACAGGGAGAAGAATTGGATGAGAGCTCTTTCCTTGCATGTAGGGCCACAGGCATAGCAGGTGCTGGAATAGTTTTAATCACTGGAAACAAGCCTTATCACTGAAGTACTATGTGAATTAATGTCTTAGAAAAATGTCTTAGTAATTTCTTTCCATTGATTTATAACTATAAAGACATTTGGTTTTTATTTCTGATTTAACCATTTAACCATGTTACCTCATTTCTAATTTTGAAATTATAATCTATTTGTAAGTAAGAATGGGGAGGTAAAAGGGTACTACCTACTTAGTAGAATTTTGAGAGGAGTGCTTTTATAAAGTAAAATATATTATTTTAATGGTAGTAATAACCCTCTGTTGATCTCTTTTCTAAATTGTTTTTTAAAAATATTTTGTCATCTGCTTGATTTCTTGAATGTGAATATATAATAAATGATCTCTGCAATGTGATTGATTATTCTGTAATTTTTCTCCTTTGGAAATAAAGACCAATTATATGTTAGGCTTCAGGGGATGTACAACACAGCTCTGGGATTGGGAATGGGCAGATTCTGAGGAATTTTGCCAAAATGACATGGTTCCTGAGTGTGAGGCATAAGGTTCCACAAAGCCCCACCTGTCTTATGAAAGGGAGGGCTTTCACCCCCTCATGCCCTTGTTTCCATAGTAACTTGGTATATTACTTGTCTTTGGCATTAATAGTGGCATAGTGGCAAATCACGTTAAATTAGAGCTAGGGCCTCAGCCTCAAATGCTTTTGCCTCCTGATTTATGAAAGACAGCATGATTGATAGAAAAGAATTTGTAAGTAGCAATTAGAGGAGTGAGGTAAAGAATTGAACTGAGATTTATTTTTTCAGTGAAGTGCAGTTAATGGAGCATATAAATGGAAAGGACTTTCTATTCTTTGGCTAGCTGGTACATTCCCTGATTTAATCAAATAAGACTGAAGTGTGCCTTTTACTTTCTACACAGCCTGACAGAGGTAATTTAGAAAGGAGCTTTTAGATGAGTGTCGGCGGCTGTTGCCGGCTTATGTCTTTATGAAGGAAATACAATTGCAAATGTCTTCTCAAGCTGATTGATAGGCAATACGAAAGTGAAACAAGAGCTCAATCTCCAAGAAACGAGAAAAAGTTGTGTTTGTTAAATGGAGCAGAAAGATATCTGCTATCCTCCTGGGATTTTTGTCTCTAATTTAGTGCCTATGCAGATCTGTACTATAAAACATGAAACCAGAGCCACATTACTAATGTAACATGCCTCATTTCAATCCCAGCATTTTCACTGAACTGCATATCCCATATTGCTCCAGAGCCAGCCTAAAAAATTTGGCTGATTAGAATTATCTGCATGTATAAATTATTGATGTTGGATCCAGAGAGAAAAGAGAATTTGTGGAGTTTGGGACTCTAGTACATATTGTAATTAATAGAAGGATTTAGATTCAGATCCTTATTTTCATCCTCAAATTATTTCCTTTTGTTAATATAAAAATTATCCACTAAAATTGAAGGCAATACTCTAAGATCACAATATAGATTGCTGCTTATTACTGCAAAACATTCCTCCTTCTTTCCTCCTTCCATTCTTTCAAACATACTGCATCTTGGCATACCTAACAAGGACATTGCCATTTGCTATAGAGGTGTACATAAAAGTAATAATGATGTACTGTGTCTGGACAACAGTAGATAATTTCAATACTAGAGGATTAAGTCTGTGTAAGGTGTTGGGAAAGAGAGTCAGTAACTGTCAGACAGTAACTCCTGTCTGGGGGTCACTGGGGGAAGACTTCGTGCAGGAGCCCAAGGAGAAAAGAAAACTTCATCCAGGAGAGCACTGATACAAAGACATTGAAAAAGTAAAATGTGTTCAATTATTTGATTCTGGTCAAGACTTCAAGGAAAGCCTAAGAAAAAAGGGTAAGGACATTAACCTTTCTATATTACTGAGCTGGCTTACCATGGTGACTTAATATTGCAAGAGTGGATAGAGCTTTGGGACAAAAGATGTAGTCAGGACCAAAGATTAAACACTAAATTTCTCCTTGATGAGGGTGGCTGGGTAGTTCAGTCATTTAAGTGTCTGCCTTTGGCTCAGGTCATGATCTCAGGGTCCTGGGATTGAGCTCCAAATTGGGCTCCATGCTCAGTGGGGAACTTGCTTCTCCCTCTGCCCCTCCCCCTGATGTGCATGCTCTTTCTCAAACTAAATAGATAAATAAATAAATAAATAAATAAATAAATAAATAAATAAATAAATCAATCTTAAAAAAATTTAAATTTCTCCTTGATGAAACTCTCAGGTGCCTTAGTGACTATAATGTGCAGCTATACAAGGTGCACATTAATAAAGAAGATCCAAATATTTGATGCAGATAGCAAAAGCCTCTTTAGTTTTGGAGAGAATATTAAGAAGCAAAAGAGATGATTACCAAAGGTTTTTGTGAGGATTCTATCTTGGATTTCTGGTCATGTCTATGCAGATATTGGATGAGTTATGTCTGAAGTACTGATGAGCCAAGATAGTTACCTTGTAGCTGGAAATACAAAGTTAGATTCCAGGAAAGAAGCTGAGATTGCAATATAGATTTGAGAGTGCCCATCATAGAGTTTGTAGTTAAAATCATGAAGTAGTGGATTAAATACCCAGAATTGCTGTACATTGACAGCCACAAAATTTAATTCATGGTCTAGGAGGAAACTGATTAGCATTTGTGCATGATCAACCCAGCAATAATCACCCACCTCCCCCTTTCTAACAGTACCCAGATTTTGGGGAACATTCACACATCTTTCCATTATATTGGTGATGTGTTTCTGAAGAAGCTGACTTAGACCCAGCTGTAAGAATGAGTCCTGGTTTATATAACCATTGAGAGTAATCCTATACTGTTGCCATAATGATGGGGTCAAATAACCCAAACCCAAGACAATCAGAACATAGCATTTCCAGGGTGAGAGGGATTCGTTGAGGAAGGGGCAAAGACCCAATTAAACTTAATTAGACATGATAGGAAATTTGCTAGAGATTTCTGGGGGGAAAAACTCCCAAAGTACCATCTTATTCTGAGAGATGTGGTCTGTTAATGTGAAATATGGAACTGTTACAGCATAGGATGAAAGTGAAACCAGAGAAGCAGAATAGAAGGAAAGAAAGCAAGTTCTTGATGAGCTTCCTGATCAAACTGGCTCTGAAACCTGCCTTAACTGAAAATTTCAGTTATACTCATTTACAGATTGTTACTATTTAAGGTCAATTTTGGTTGTGTTTTCCTTTGTTTGCAATGGAAGTCATCTTCACAGAAACAGTTGCATTATCACAATCAAGAAGACTGAACAAAATGGCAAATGCCCCAGAGTGCTGAAGTAGGCATGGGTTTGACAATTATAGTTAGCTCTCTACCTTTGCTAGAGCAGCCCTGGCCAAGTAGAGGGGTGGAAGTAGATTTCACCGGGTAGAAGATGAGAGATGAAAAAATAACAAGTTCAACAAGGGCAAGCATTTTCATCTTTAAAAAATGTATTATTGTATCCTCAGAACTTAGAAAAGAGTTCCTGACACAGTGTGCCCTCAACACTTTCTGGAGAGTGAACAAATGTGCAAGCATTCATTGCATATTTCTCATTTATGGAGCATAAGGAGAAGAGAGTAGAGTGTGGTAACATGCTAAAAGAGGGTGGGTTAACAAAATAAGTTTGGAAAAATTTAGTTTGGTGACTTTTTAACTAAGTAATCAGAAGAAATTCAGGAAAATGTAAAAGATGATAGAAAAGGCTGGAAAATGTGAAGAATAAGCTTAGAAAATTTTTGAGAAGGTAGAAGATGGAAAGAGAAAATCTTGTAAGATTTCAGGCTGAAAAGAAAAATAAGACTACTTACAAAGGAAGAAAAATGATACTGGAACTCTGGAAGCCAAAAGATGTTGGACTCACTGCTACAGACCACCGAGGGGAATGGGCTGCAAGCCGAGAATGTTGATGTAACTCATCTGCTAAGGGAAGTGAAAGATTTGTGGATTTGCAAAATTCCGGGAGTTTGTCAAGCAAACACCCCAAATGGGAAAGATATTTGAAAAATCTTAAATCAGGAGAAACCTAAGTATAAATGAGGATAAAGAAGAAGAAAGAATGGCAAGCAATTAACTTTAAAATGCATGTAAGTCGTATAACAATACACAAATGTATATTAGATGCATGTAAATGGATAGTGATAACAGAAGAAGGAATGCATCATTTAAGTGCTGAATTCACACTGTTAAAACAGAAGGGGTGTAGAAGAAGGGAAAAGTGCAGTTACAAAGTGTTTGCCTTAGAAACTTAGAATTTTGGTGTGGGCGGAGTGGGCTGGAGTAAAGACATCATTGTTCAGAACTCATTGAGACATGGAGAAAGTCAAGTCTTTTAGTATGGCCTTGCTGGAGAGGGGAAAGAACACTTAGTGGAACACTTAGCTCATCTAAGTTGGGAGAAATAGTTATTCTGATTTCATGTAAAAAGAGATAAATAAATGATTGTGAGTGTTGGAATGGTAGGATGGAAAAGTACAGAATTTCAAATGAAATACAGGAAAAAGAGGGAGTCACTGGCAAAACAGAAAGGGAAAGGGAAAAGGGAAAAGAATGAGGAAAACATAAGAAAGTGAAAATAAATAAACCAAGCAAGATGCAAAGAATAAAATGAAGTATATCAACTGTTACATGTGACTCAGTCAAATTTTCTTATTGAAAGATAGAAATTGAGAGGTTGGGTTTAAAATAAGATAAAGCAGGTAACATTCATGAAGTAAGAGAATTTGAAAACAGGAGGATGGACAAGATAGAAGAAATGCAAACAAAAAGGAGTGGCTATCTTGTCACAGGAGATAAAATGTGAGACTAAAGTTCCAAATTGTGTGTGACCAATATGGCCACTCTCTTTCTGTGTGCCTTTGATCTCTCTTGCCTATTTTTCTGTTCTCAAACTTAATCACTCTAAGTGGGTCTCATTAAACTAAAGGAGTCTGCTTTCTTTTATTTTAAACCCAGTCTCAGGTTGGAGGAAGACAAATAAGGATTTGATAACATCTGACATTGAGCAAAGGCATTGGTAAGAACACCACCACCAAAATCCCTTCCAAGAACTGAGCAGTATAGGGTTTGGATGGAGAAGGGGACCTTGAAGGACAGGATCAGCAAACACAGAAGGGTTCCAGAGAAAAGGTTCTAGAACCAATACATAATAACTTGCTTAGGCATACCACTTAGGAGGAGAATAAATTCTCTTTTTATTTGCTTGTACATGAGTATACAAAGAAACCTACAAAATTTGCATTGAAAAATAAAAGCAGAAAAGTAGATGCTTAGCTCCAATAAAATGTGTTTGCGTTTTCATTGGGACTAAGCTACCTAGACAAATACACATCAATGTTTTCCTATGTTATTGTCCTAGATGAATACATATTAAGGAGTGTTACTAAGTCAATTTTCCAGGATCTTGATATCACAGGGCTAATGAATGCCTTAAGGGTTAAGCATAGGAGAACAGAGTACACTCTGAACACTTTGGATCTATGCTTCATCCTTTCAGTGACATTTCCTACAGATTAGATTCAAAGAGACAGATGTATATATATTTTATTGTTATTCCCCTGGTCCCAGGTAACTGTTTTTAAACATCCTACAAAGGTCTGGAGTCACCTTTATTTGGGTGATTTTTTAAATAAAAGACCAAGTGTAAAATATCTTGATAATTTGGAATTTTTCTATATGTTTCAAAGTCCAAGAAGTATACCCATGATTTATATAAATATCAAAAAAACAGGCAAGTTCTCCAGAGCATAAAGAATTATCTTGCATGAAAAAGCAAAGTAACTTTGTGATAGGTTTAGATAAATGTGTCAGAGGTGAGATTAATTTTTCTTTCTAGAGCTGCAAGACACCAGCCAGAATGCTCTCAGCTTAAAAGAAAAGCCCACATGATGAATTCATGAACACAAGAAGGATGAATTCATTTACAGAAGGCTGGATTGATCATAAAGTTGATGTTGGTGAGCACATTTATAATTTAGGTGCATAAATTTAACTTCTGATAACATTTTTAAAATTTAAGTAAGTATGATTTCCTATAGCAAATGTCTTATAATGTTTGTGATCATCAAAAGCTTTACTATGAAGAGTTACATTCCTTTGTGATTAAACCCAAAGATTAGTTAAGCAGTCAAATATTAAAGAGAAGAACTTTAATCATGCTAATAAGAAACAGAGCTTGCATAGATTTAAGCTTAAATAAGACAATTGCTCCTTCAGGCTGTTCTCTGCATCATGGGCTACTCTTGCTCTCTGTCTCCCAGATAGGTTCTACCAGAGAAAGGCAGAGGCAGGGTATTGGATGTTGGGAGGAAAATGGGTTAGGGTATTTATTTCCCTTGCTCCCTCCCTGTCCTCTTGCTACAGGTTGGCTGCCTGTGTCTCTGAAGGTCAAAGCTCTCCAACTACCTCTTTATCTCCAACTACCTCTTTATGCACAATCCCCTCTGGGTTCCAGTAACTTGCTTTTTCCTCATGCCTCTTTGGTCCTGGGTGTCCTGGTGGCCTCCATGAATGCCCCAGGCTATGCCCCAGCGAGGTGCATAGGACCCATTATTGAATACTCCTCAATACCCAGGATGATTGTGCCAAATGTTTGCTCTGAGGCCCTGTCCCAGTACTGCATACTCTTCCATTCTCTTTTGCATCTTATTCAGAAGTGCAGTTTCAACACAGGATGTTTTTACTTATGGCAAGATCTCAAAATAATTTCATTTATTTTTATTTTTATTTTTTTTAAGATTTATTTTTTTCATGAGAGGCATACAGAGAGAGAGAGAGAGGCAGGGACACAGGCAGAGGGAGAAGCAGGCCCCATGCAAGGAGCCTGACGTGGGACTTGATCCCGGGACTCCAGGATCAAGCCCTGGGCCGAAGGCAGGCGCTAAACCACTGAGCCACCCAGGGATCCCCTCAAAATAATTTTAATCAAGCACAAGCTTACCTTATATCTGCACAATTAAGGCCAGCCAAAAAATTCTTTACTAATCCCAATTTTCATACTTATATTCTGTTTTGTAAGGTACTAATCAGAGGCCATCCAATTATGTTGTTGCTGTTATGATCTGTGCATTTCATTACATGTATGTTTCCAGGTCTATGCCCATATCTCTTTAGACTATGGAATTAACATGTTGATATGTTCTGGCAATGCTATGTCTTTAAGAGAATCCTGAGCAGGGCCCAATGGCCATGACGTCCCCAGTGGCCATGACGTCTCAGTTTATCCTCATTTGTGAGACCAACTGGTTCAGCAGGGCCCCTCAGGGTATATAAGAGGATGTGCATACATCTAAATCTCTCTAAGACAGAATGGCCGAGCCTTATGTACTGTGAGTGGAGAGTGACTGTTCATCCATTCATTCATCCAGTTGAGAATTCATGTGGAAGTTTGAATCCCTAGATAGTGAACTAAAGACTTTCTCCTGCTCCTTTAACCTAGGCAAAGACAATGAGGTGTTTCTCAAACTGAGAAAATTCTAAAAAGCTTAATAGAAGGTGAACATCTAATGGTGAGCACCCTGACAGACCAACATGCAAATTGCTGAAGAGATTTTGTGCATCTTGATCCTCAAGCTTGGCTTGATTTCAGAAAAACTGCCCATACAATACACTGCTCAAACTGTGATTGGGATGAAGCCTCTTGCTGATATGAAACAGATGTTGGAGGATTTCTGGCTACCACCTGATTAATGCTATACTGCTCAGTCTTTTTCTAGGGGCTCTGACCAGAAATCCAAGAGGTGAGGAAGGGGGCGGAGGTGTACCTGCTCCAGGCCTGGCTCCATTCAGATGATGGTAAAGATGATGATATGATGAATAGGAGAAATTTGGAGCCCTAAGGCAAAACTAGCATACTCTTATTATATGATCTAGCAGTTGTTTTCCTTAGTATTTACCTAAATAAGTTGAAAATGGATGTCCACACAAAAATCTGCACATAGATGTTCACAGCAGCTTTATTCATAATTTCCAAAACTTAGAAGCAACCCAGAGTCTCTGAGTTAGTGAACAAATAAATAAACTGTGGTATATCTGGACAATGGAGTATGACTCAGCACTAAAGAAATGAGTTGTCAAAGTTCAATGCATATTACTGGAAGAAGCCAATTTGAAAATTTCCATATAGCATGACTCTAACTGTATACCATTCTTAAAAAGGCAAAACTATTCAGACAGTAACTAGATTAGTGGTGGCCAGAATTTGGGGTGGGGGACGAGGAGAGATGAACAGATGGAACACAAAAGATTCTTACGGCAGTGAAACTATTCTATGTGAGGTTATGAATGGTTGATACATGTCCTTTATATCTGTCAAAAACCCATAGACTGTACAACACTCAGACTGAACCATAATGAATCCAGTCTTTAAGTGATAATGATGTGTGAGTAGGTTTACTGATTGTGATGCATGTACCTTTCTGGGGCAGGATGTTGATAGGAGGCTGTGCATGTGTGGGGCACGTAGAGAGAAAATCTCTGTACTTTCTGTTAAAATTTTCTGTGAATCTAAAATTAATTTTTTAAAAATATATTTTTAAAGAAAGGCCCAGATTTAAATGTTAATTAAGTAAGTGAAACAGTGTGTTTCATGGAATCTCTCTGTCCCCCTGGTCACAAGGATAAAGTGTTCCTAGAGCCTCTATTTGAGCCCTAGGATCCTTCCATACTGCCTAAGAGAGCAGAGCTTCGGAACTGTAAAGGAGGGCAGGTCATTCAGTAGTAACGGGGCATAACCCTGTCTACAACTTACTCTCTTGAAGTATTGTATGCCTATGGGAATCTACCCTTACCAATAGTGGGAAGTTTAATAAGCATCCTTAATCTATTCAGGTTTTTTGTTTTGTTTTGTTTTTTTTTTTTTTTTCTGTTGGTGGCATAGGCCTTTTTGATATCCAAAAACACTTCCTAAGTTACCGCTTGTATTGCAGAAGCTCTGGGGTATCCTATCTCTAAAGATAGAAAATCCAGCCTACACAAAGTTTTTCTAAGAGTAATAGAAAAAGAGATAGGATGTATATTCACACCAAAAGCCAAATGAAATATCCTGTGCTATGATGCATGTTGTTGGAACCCTGAAGCTTTTAGACAGTTCTGAAGCCCTTCATCTTCCTGAAGCTGCCAATTGGCCAAGAAAGAAAACAACAGGGGGGCACATATCTATGTTACTATCCTAAAGGTTTTGGATATTTCCTCCAGAGAAATTGATGATCCTTTGGAGACAGTAGATAATTAATCCATTACCCCATCCTTGCAGAGGAGAAAGTTTTCTGACTTCATAGATGGAGGAAATGTGATCACCAGTGGAGGAGAAACTGGCCAAGGTCTGCATCTGGGGAGAAAGTGTCAGAGACCTTGTTTCACAGCCAAGTTGAACAGCTTGGACTCCTTGATACTCATGATACTGTGGGGTGCTGCTGTAGTTGTCAAAAAAGATTGGTTTGTTTGTCTGACCTACTCGTTTCGGAAGTCAATGGATATAGAGGGCAGCATAAATTTGGGGTAGAAGTGTCCCAACATTTCTCATGCTGTGTGTTCTTTCGTCTCTCTTTTGGAAATTCAGCATGTGCATTTATCCCATTAGTGATAGGAGAAAAAGTACTGATTACCTTCCAACACATATGATGTATGTCAGTGGGTTGGAAGCTGTGATGGTAATGCATTCTTCTCTGCTTAGGCTATACGTGTATTTAAGCATCCTTGAAATCTGAAAGTGGCAGCAGTGAAAGCAGCTGAGCCCCTTTTTCTAGCTACTGCTTAGATATGGATTTCTAATTTAAACAAGGATCCTAATCCAAGCTTTGGAACTCTGAACATGGAGATTATGACAAATTCTATTTCCAGTTTCATTTCTTTGTAGTAGCTTGCCGTGATTTTACAAATTTAAGTTAATGTTAAAAAGGGAAAGACCTGGAGTGCCCAGATGGCTCTGTCAGCTAAGTGTCTGACTCTTGATTTCAGCTCAAGTTATAATCTCAGGGTGATGAGATCGAACCCCTTGAACTCCAAGTTGGGCTCCATGCTCACCAAGCTCACCAGCTCTCCATGCTGCTTGAGATTCTCCCTCTCCCTCTGTCCCTCCCTCCATTCCTGGTCTCTAAAATCTTTTTTAAAAAAGATTATTTATTTATTTATTTATTTATTTATTTATTTATTCACAAGAGATACAAAGAGAGAGGCAGAGATATAGGCAGAGGGAGAAGCAGGCTCCATGCAGGAAGCCTGATATGGGACTCGATCCCAGAACTCCAGGATCACGTCCTGAGCCAAAGGCAAGACGCTCAACCTCTGAGCCACCCAGGCATCCCTCTAAATAAAATCTTAAAAATAAATAAAAATAAAGGAAATACATGTCATTATAACACATACACACAGGCATAATAATATCAATAAACCTGGCTATTTTGAGCTTTGGCATAATTTGTTCCAGTGTTGTATGCAACTGCTATTAGGATAGTATGAGAAGTGTGGAGAAGTTTCAGCATCCCACTGGGAAAGGAGCACTGGGGTAATTTTTCACGTAGGGTTTGTTTCCTTACTGCAGAATGACATCAGGAAAGAGTTGGATCAGTTCTCATCTTACTGTCCTTTGTCTCCTATCTCAGATCCAGGCCAACTACATTTGGAGAAATGGCTATGCTGAGCCCTCTGCTGAATTGTTTGACTCTAATGACACTAACATGGTCTGAACTTAATCCTGCAAATCCCCAATGTGATACCATTTGGAGATTTGAGGCTTTGGGAGGTGATTAAGTCACAAGGGTAAAGACTTCTGATGGGATTAGTGTTCTTATAAGAGACCCTAGGGAGCCTCCTCATCCTTCCCTCTTGTGGGGACACAGTGAAAAGACAGCTATTTATGAACTGGGATGTGTGTCCTCACCAGATACTGAAGCTACCAACACCTTGCCCTTAGATTTCCTAGCCTCCATTACTGTGAGAAATAGATGAGTGTTTGTTTATAATCCCCCTGGTCTATGGTATTCTTTCAGAGCAGAGAAGTTCTAAGGAGTAAGTTGTATCTATGGCAACAGTAGCAAGAGGCAGGGGCATTGAAAATCCATATAGGATAGGGATTGTGAATGGGTTTGGAGTTTGGGGACCCACAGCTTGAATCCCAAATTTGACCTTTAGTTGTTGCATGGCCTTGGGCAAGCTGTAATTTTCTCATCTATAAAATGGTTTCAAGAAAAACATATATGCAGATAACACTTTTAGCATGGTTATTGGCCTATAATGAACATTCAGTGTATTATGTAATAACACTGGAAATAGATCAACTTTATATTTTAATCAAAATCCTGCAATTATTTCCAGCAACAGAGTTACAGAATGTGAGTAATCTGAGATAAGGGCCAAGACATGGGCTTTTTACAGATCTCCACAGAGGCTGATATCGGGACTAGATGGAAAATCACCCTTCTGGGGTTGGGACATTCTCAGACCTCGTTCAGCTTGGTCTCTAAATATCTAACTCCAGTAGCAGTAGTCCCTACTCTGTATAGTTAAACTCCTAGTCCTGACTAAGGCCTTCTCTATTACTACATGATCCCTGCCTAATTGACTTCACCATTTCTCTGCCCCACCCCAGAACTCCCCACATCAATGAGTGCAGCGAGGGCTCCTAGAAAGATGGTAGTTGAAAGAGAACCATAGTTAGACTGAGCTAGGACAGGTCTTTTGTATAGAAGATGCAACCAGTGAAAAGATGCTAGCTAAATCGAGGAGTGGTAAGCACCATATGGGCATGTAAGTTGCAGAGACAAAAATGAAAAACACACTTTTTCTGATTCATCTGTATTATTATTGACAAATTTAACCTTAATTTAATTTAACTCTACATTCTTTGTGTCAGTTAATCAAAAGGGTAATAAAATTCTCAGTCTGGAATTTCTGTTAACTCTGTTGTTTAGAGAATTGTAGACATTCAAATATCCTGTTGACATGTGGATTTAGGGAACAATGGGCATTTCTGTTCACTTGCAGGCAGTAGTAGTACTGGGGTCACAGAAGGAACAGGGCTGGGAATTATCACAGGTGAGTAAAGCATCTGTTCATAGAGCATTCAAGAAGGGAACCAAACCAAGCCTTCAGAATCAGTGAACATAGCAAAGAGAATCTTGGAGACTGGAGAGTATGGCCAAGCAACTGGAGTCTTAAGTGAGATTTCTAGAAGCACAACTTGAGATCAGAAGGCCACACATATGAACCTGAATAGATGTGTCTGATGTAGTGTTAGGAGCATGGGTTAAAGTGCCCCCAAATTAATTAGATATCAAAGAATAGTGAATGGATTATAAATCAGGAGAAATCAGGTTGGGGTTGCCACTTTTTCAAATTAGGGAATAACTTAATGCTCTGAGCCCCTTAGGATCAGGCTTAAGTACTTCCAATTATCAGGAATCTTCAGTTAAGATCAGTAGGTTTAACTGTAAGGGAGGTGGAGAAAAAAATGAAGCCAAAGGCAACAAGAAGAAGGCTAATACCATCAGATCATTCCAACATTGAATTTTCCTAGATGCAATTTGTGATGTATTATTGCAAGTGAGTACCACTACCACCTACCATTTATTAAGCATGTATAAGTATGCCAAGAAGTGTGCTAAGTATTTTACAAATGTCATTATTTATTCTTCCCAGCAACACTATAGATAGATTTTTTTAATCACCAAGAAAACTAACTTTCAAGAATATGCTAGTTTGACAGAGCTGTTAAAAGAGTTAGAATTCAAACCGAGGTGGTTAACTACTCTATATCCTCTGATTTTAGCTGCAATGTGTTCATCTGTGATAAAAGCAGAATAGTCCTTTTCAAAGTAGTTCTCTTTATTCCTTTCCACTTATAACTCTGGCTTTCCTAGTATGTGAAAAAACATAAGAATATAAACACATTATCTCCATCTTTCTCAATCATCTCTATCCTCTATTATCTATGTAACATATGTTTCTATAATGCTAAGCAGCATCAATTGATAAGTTATACAAATACTGAGCTCCTATTCTGTCTTAAACATTGAGGAATATAGTGTGAGAAATTCAGGCATGCAGGAAACACTCTTCCTGAACTCAAGGAGGTCCAGTTGAGGCAATGAAACAGATGCTGTAATAATGTAATGAAAGTCATATGTACCATGCTATGCAAACAAGTGCTATGGAATCCAAAAGAGGTAAATGCCTTTTTTGATAATTGGGGATGACCTTATGGGCATGGAGGTGGTTTGGTTAGGCCTTCATATTATTCTATAAAAATCAGCTAAGTTTGGAGCCTTATATCTGTACCAGGAATATCTAGCCTGGTGCCTAAGACATAGTAGGAGTCAATAAATGTTCTCAATTAAAACAATGAGGCAGTGAATGATATCTGTTGACCATTTAGCTCCTCTACTTTTGCAACAGATGCATGCTGTGCACAAATTATTCCTTCTGTACGACTGTTGTGCATTATTTAAAGGCTAATTACATTTACCATCAAGCCTTTGAATCCAATCATCTTCTAATATTTGTGGTTATTTATAAGGGGCTCAAAAAATACAAAAAAAAAAAACCATGGAAATAGAAAAAAAATCACTTTGACCTGGAAAAGAAATACAAAGTGTTTTCAATTAGACTCATTAAATTGTGCATATCTGTATTTTTCCACAAGTAGAAGATTGCAAAATCTTGTAGACATGCAGTTCTTGTCCCATTGAAAGATACTTAAAAATATTTTTGTCTTTAGGCAACCAGTATAGTGTACTATTTTCTACTAGTTACAAATAGGTTAAATCTTGTCTTTCTCTCCAAGGAAGTTGCATTAGCTATCTATTTCTATATAACAAATTTCCCCAAAGTTTACCAGCTTAAAACAACAAATACTTGTTACCTCGGTTTTTGGGGGTCAGGAATTTGAGAGCAACTCAGCTGGGTGGTTCTAGGTGGACCTTTCTCATGACATTGCAGTCAGGGTGCCAGCTTGGGCTGCAGTCATCTGAAAACTTGTCTGGAGCTGAGGATTTACTTCCAACCTGTATAGTGTGTGAATAGGAAGCCTCAGTTTATCACTAGCTGTTGGGAGCAGACCTTAGTTACTGGCTACATCAGCCACTCCATGGGGCAGCTCACAATATGTCAGCTAGCTTCCTTCAGAATAAGTAATCCAAGGAAAAGAGAGAGAATAAGAGAAAAGCCTGCCTTTTTATGACCTAGTATCTGAAATCTCATACCTTTGTTTTCATTGTATTCTATTTATTAGAAATGAATCAAGTCCTGTTCCCCTCAAAGTCAAAGGGTAGAGAAGGAAAGAATTTGTGAAGATTTGTTTGAAACCACCTTGTTTACTTATTTGTCTCTATATATAGTCTTCCTGCCTTAGAATAAGAATTTTTTCTTTTGAAAAGAACGATTGCATTTTAATATATATCACTCTCTATATTACAAATGCATTGGCATAATGACATTGGATTATTTTGAAAAGTATTTAAGAAACAGACCTGTGTGAAACTCCTTGTTCCGTTGACTATATGAATGTTTATCATGCTAAATAAAGAATAGTTTTGCTCCATCTGAACAAAACATTTTTACTCTTTTGGTCTTGATAAACTTATGTAAGATCAGATTTCCTCCTCTTACTATTTGTGAGATTTGAAGTAAAATTTCTGGCCTAACTTTAGTGAAATTAAAAATCTTTGATATATATTTTGAGAACTAATATCATGCCTGACTTCCTCTTATTTTCTTATCATAATAATTGGCCCTTATCCCAATTTTTTAACTTTCTCTTTTCTGTTTTTGTAAGTTTTTGAAATTTTTTTTCAAAATGCATTTGAAAATGTCCTCTCATCATTTTTGGAACAAAAGAGGCTGTAAATAAGTGTGGGGCTTATATGTGTGTATGTGGAGTGTGTGTGTGTGGGGTATATACTTTATCTTTCTAAAATGATGATTATTATTTATTGAATGTTATGTATAAATCATTTTATGGATATTATTTAATGTTCACAAAGATCCTTTAATATAAAGAACACCATCCCCATTTATAGATGATGAAGCAAGTTAAAAATAGCTAGTAATTGGCAGGACAAGTATTCAAACCCATGTCTGTCTAACTCCAAAGCCTCTCCTACAACTCAGAGTGTAAGTAAATGACCAGGTGTTTGGGACCCTCAGCCTCAGACTCTACCAATGCAGCTCTTTTGACCATCACTACTGCGCAGTCCTGCTTGCTCAGAAGACATTACTACCTATCTCTGGATCATGTCTGTGAACAGAAACATTGTTTGTAGTACAAGAGGTTTACTTCTCAAGTATTTTCTGTCCCATACATTCCTCTCCTCTACCCACCCCAAACAATATAAAACAAAACATAAGACAGCACCAGTGGAATATGAACTAAGATTTATATTTTGGGAAGGCACAAACAGCTTTATGGATTTAGCATACTTGACAAGTATTTCTGAGGGCTCAATTTGACTCCACAAAATTTCCCTTCACATTTATGCATTTGGACTTTGGGATTGAGATAAATACTTCACTTGATATTCAGCCCCACTGCCAAAATTAAACTATAGCCATCTTCCTGTTTTGAAAACAAATCTGTACAAATTACTGAACCATGCAGAATTTCTACCTGCGTTAATAAACTGATGACCCAAAATCAGAGAGAAGGGAGGCATGGTGTATATTTCATTTGATCTGTTGGCTGATGAAGGCAGAGAATAAACTTTATGAGATTCAAATTCACATTTTGCTTTCAATCAGTTTAAGTCTAGAGAAATATTCTTTTCACTGTCAAATTTTCCACATGAGTAGATTTTGGAGTAGTGTTTTCAATCCATTATATGACAGGTTGGCAGGGATGGAAATCTTTCATTTGATAGGCACAAGCCCTATGAGCTGCATGCGGTTGTAATGTTCATCTGTTGACTTGGCCTAGGGGGAACTCAATTTATTCAACATCAGAATATGAGTATTGGTTGATTGTAGTTCTTGCTTCAAATAAATGGTGTTCTACTTTAGACCCAGGAAATAAGTCCAGATTTGAAGTTAAAATACAAATAGTTTATATTTTTATAGCAATCTTTTTCTTAAATGTCTGTAGGGATTGGATTCCTTTAGAATGTAAATTTAGTAGAATGGAAGTTGAATAAAGCAGGAGAAAATGAGTCTCATGGACTGAAATAGCATAATTATTAGACTTTCTCTAATAAAAATTTTAAAAGCAATCACTCTATCATCAGATCTCTGAAAATGTAAAAGAAATTGTTTTCTCAGGAAATGGCTGGAAATGAAACAATTCTTAGGGAAGATTTAGAAAAGGCATAGGCTGAGGTGCTGATTTTTCTACATCTTTTCTGGCTCTAATCCTTTTTTTAAATTTGTAATTTCTGAAGAAATGGGCCAAAAAAATTGATCTGATACAATCAAATTTTTCCTGTTATTTAAACTAACATTAAAACAACCCAAGTCACAACTATGTTTTGGAAATAGTAGACAACAAATATACAATAAAAAATATACAACATCAAAGATTTTTGGACATTCATTCATTTATTCATTTAACAATTTTATGACTACCTATACTATCACCAGGCAGTGTTCTGAGTATTTGGGGATTCAGCATTGGGGAAAAAAAAGTAAGGAAAACAAAGACAAAAATCTCTTCTCTAGGAGCTTATGTTCTAATTAGGGAATAAGACAACATATAACATTAAGGAAAACATGTAGTTTGTTAGATAGTGGTAAATGCCAAACAGAAAAAAAACAGGGAGGGATCGGAGGAAGTGTTAGGGGCAGGAGAAATTGAAAACTGACAGCCTATGGGCAGACAAGTCTTCATTGAGAAGATGGCATTTGAGTAGAGACATACTAGGAGGGAAGGAGTATACCAAGTTGAGATGTGTGGAAAGAGTTTGCACAGCAGTGCAAAGATCCTGGGGTGATGGCCTTTCTGAGATTATGGAATATAAGGCAAGGCCAGTGTCTGAAGTAAAGTAAGGGAGGGGAGGATTACCAGAGAAGAATTAGAGTGATAACTGTTAGGGACAAGAGGCAAATCTCCTAGAGGTCTGCATGTCATAACAAGGCCTGTTAATCTGTTAGGTTTTCCCAATGCATCATTCCATGTCTAGTAGTATCTCTGGTCTCTGTCCATTAGATTACAGTAGCCTTCCCCCAGAGTGAAAATTACAAATGTCTCCAGACATTGCCAAATGTTTCCTGGGGGCAAAATTTCTGCTGAGACTCACTGCT
Organism: Vulpes vulpes; assembly: GCF_048418805.1. NCBI lineage: Eukaryota > Metazoa > Chordata > Mammalia > Carnivora > Canidae > Vulpes > Vulpes vulpes. The sequence continues at coordinate 29,403,170 of NC_132792.1, read as the reverse complement.
TTAAGTGTCAGAAGAAGCCACTGGGAGGTTTAGGAGAGGAAAGGTGCATGGTCTGACTTAAAATTTAATAAAATCACTGACTGCTACTTTGAGTATAAATTGGAGAGAGCAAGAGAAATTATACAATATTTCTATAATTCAATAGATTCTGAACTTTAAAACTGGATGTGGACCATGAGAATTCTGTTGCTCTATTCCGAGACCACTTCTACTTGTAGGGTATCTGATTAGCTCAATAGTTAAAGAAAATTTGTAGATACCCTGGAAACCCAAAAAAGGCATCCCTCCTCTCTATTGCATATAGGAACTTTAGGTTTTCCTAACTTGTTAGTGGAAAAAAACTCAGATTACCAACGTAAACTAATATTAGAAGATTTTGAATTTTATAGACATCTTTTTATTTCATGTTTGTTTTAATGGAATTCTTTACAAAATGATAATATCTCATCCTAATATTAATAATATTAATTCATATGTGTTTAAACTTAATATATGTTTAACATAGTAATATATACTAATATTTATATTTAAACATATATATGGCAAAACTGTCATATTAAGAACAAAAATTGCTGGATAACTTTCTATTTTACTATCAAAATTATAATATTATGTCTATCATGAAATTAAAATTAATGTCCATTAAAAAAAAAACTTAATTTCATACAAAAATTTTAAAGCTTTGGGCACCTGGTTGGTTCAGTCGGTAAAGCACTAACTCTTGATCTCAAGATTGTGAGTTTGAGTCTTGCACTGAGTAAAGAGATTACTTAAAAATTAAAAAAAAAAAAAAAGTAAAGGTTTTCTATTACAAGTAGGGCCATATAAAAAACCCAGGGCCATAAATATAGTAAAATAAGGCAATTGTAAGTGTTATTTTTGGACAAATGTTATTTTGTATATGTGTGTGAGGTATTTTTTAAATTCCACATCTATAATTTTCATACACAAACTCATGTATATTTGAATATATTAAATTATATATACAAAGTATTAAAATTAATACATAAATCTCTTCAGAATTAATATGGAAAGAGAAAGACTAATAGCAGGAAGAGCATCTGGTATCAATAAGAAGTACACAATAAAAAATAGATGAACAATAGAAAAATAATTTTAAAAATTTACTTAACTCCCCTGAGAATCAAATACATTCAAAATAAATAATGTGATACTGTTTTTCATCTATCAGACTGGCAAAGATAAAAGATCATCTTATTTAATATTTGCAAGTAACAGATAATTTACTGGGTAAAGAGTAAAAATCAGACACCATAAGTGTACTGCTTCTAGGAATTTTTCTTGCGGCAATAATTAGATGAGTACTCAACCATGTATGTATATGTTTTGTGTTCACAGTGCAAGGATGAGATCAATCCCTCACCCAGAATAGGTTCAGATGTTGGTACTGATGAAACCACACATGGACCAAGAAGCTATAAAGAAGTTTATTATTCACTTAATAGGACATTCTGGGAAGAGCAGAGCAGACACTCAAGGTGATTTGGAAGGGCTTAATTGGAGGGAGAAATGAGTGACTTTGATTTTGATTGTGGTTAGGAAATGGGGCTGGTGTGTGAATTTTTGTGGAGGGCCAGCCACTTGCATAGTCTGAATTTTCTAGGGGCACCAAAAGAAGGGAGGACCCAGGCCTTCTTCTCAGCCCAGGTAGGGCTTGACAGCTTGTCTGGTCAAACACCAAAAATAGAGTCAGACTGTTTATTGCAATTCACTCCTGATTTTGGACCAATAATGGAAATATGCCATATTTTGTTAACTGAATTTGAAGTTATTTAAGACATTATGACATTCTGTGAGGACTGAATCCTAACTTAGGAATCTAAGGAAAGTGAAAATTCCATTAAATGCCTTGTTCCAGAGCCTAGTATTGTGTATTCTGAGAAGTAAGATGAGTGCCTTGGTCATTATGAATAATGCCTGGAACTCTAAAAAGGATAAGGAGGGCCTTGGTGAGACCTTGTTCAAGGGTGTTAGTATGTGTAGAAACATGTGTGATCATGATTCATTTTTTAGGTATCAGCAAGGCAAGAAATTCTTATTGGGAGAAACTTTGGGTAAGGAATTACTATTGCTACTGACTGCAACAGATAGCCAGCCAGACCATTGTCAAAGGCCTATGAATCTGCAAAAACGTGCAGAAAGGGCTGATAATTGTACATGTCCTTTTCCAGTGCTAAGACAATTCCCTGAAGTTGGTCAGTGATGCTGACCTTGGATATTGTCTTTGATCAGGGATGTACCAGTTAGAGGATGGACAGAAGCAATTCTCTAGGGAGCTTTGCATGTGCCATCTGTGAAGTATATGAACTCCCTTTCTGATTTAGTTGTTTCCTACAGGCTTCCCAATTGGACAGTGGGTCTGAAGATGAGTGATCTCTGGTGCCATTTCACCTGCCAAGGGAATGAGGACAGGGGAAGCCACTTTCTGTTATAGGTAGAATATACCAAAGGGTCTAGGTTTGGCTTTATCTGTAAGCACTGTTTCCATTTTTATAAGGAGGACTCTGTGGTCATCCAGAGCCTTCAAGGTTCTGTTCCCATAACCCAAGGCATAACAATCAGTTGGGTTAAAGAGTCACAGGCTCAGGGCTGGTGAGAGTGTTCATCTCCAGAAGGGCTCAGTATGTGGCTGGAAGTTGCGGTTCTAATGGACTGCAGCATGGGGTTGAGGAGAGAGTTTATTGTTCAATGACAGTCTTTGGGAATACATGTTGCATTGCAGTTTGGATAGATTCTAGAGCCTTTCTTTCGGTAGAGAACACAATTCAAAGTGGGCCAATTAGTAAGTAACAGCATGGATGGGCCTACCATCAGCTGGAATTGAGATACAATTTAATTAGAGTCACACACTGGTTTTGACCAAGACATACAATGCAGGTCCACTGTAAGGGAAGCCCCAATCCCATACTTATATCCTTAATGTCAGTTATTGAAACTTGTGATTTAAGTGGGTTAAATCTATAACACAGGCTTGGTAGGATTGTACAAATAAAACAGAGTGCAGGGCAGATCAAAATGCAAGCTTGCCACCAGATAGCAACACAATTCAAAACACACGCTAGTTGGCACATAGCAGCTTGAAGTATGTGCACAGGCAAATGATCCAGTTAACAAACCAAATGCAAGAGAACAAAGCTCCCTTGGTGGTAGTGGTCATCACCTAGACCATCCTGCTTATAGCACCAATCTTACTGTCATAATCCTGTGGCCGATAGGATCCACAAATCTCTCAAATTTGGTTTGGATGTTGTGAATGATGTCACATGTGCACAAAGGGGATAGGAAAAGGTTTATTATTTGGGTAGCAGCACCATCCAGAATGACTTGAACAAAAACAGGGACAAGTAAGTGGCTTTGGTTTTGCTGGGATTGGAGCTGGGATGAAGGTTTAGGGGGTTTGTGTGGTTTGCCTCAGATATGGGGCAAGCAGAAGAGGAGGGGTAGGGTTTGAAAACAGGGGTCAAACATGAAAAATGAAATCAGTCTATCAGTTTATGTTTATCACAATTACATTTATATTGAAAAAATTAGAACTAACCTAAATACCCAATGAGAGAATTGGGTAAATAATTTTATAGATTCGTGCCATGGAGTACTGTGAAGCCAGAAACATTGCTAGTTGGGCAAATTAGGTTATACAGTATAATTCTATTTTTGTCTGTATCTATACATGCATCAAACACACTTACACACACATGTATATACAAATGCAATTGGAGGGAAATACACCAAAATGTTAACAGGATTCACTTATTTGGTAGGATTATAATGGCTTTCATTCTGATTTTATTTATTTGTTTTTTCCTTTAATGTATATTATGTGTAATATTTTTAAAAAATAAGTTTTTTGTGGAAGGAATGTTTTCTTGAAACCTCTGATTCAATGTCATTTTAGACATGGGGCCACACATAGAGTTGAGGTGAGAGCTGGCTTGGCTGCACGTGGCTCTGGTCCTTCTGCCTGCATGTTTCATCATTATGCCGGTCTAGTTTAACAATGATCCAGATGGCCAAAAATGCTGTGTTGTGTAAATAGCTCTGCAGCATGGTCTGCTTAACTCTGATTTACCATGGCTGAAAACATCTTGAATTACTTTTGTATTTGTTTTGTAATTTCATAAAACCCCCATATTCCAGAGGTAGAAAGATAAGATTATTCAGAGTTACTATGGTAAATTACCTTTCCTCCACTTTTTCAATTCCTTGCCTAGAAAATGATACCATCTTTATAATAAAATTACTGAATTCCAATGATTAAATACAGAGAAAATTTGTCCATGATAATGATTACTTCATTAGTAAAGCAAATAATTTGTGGAGGACATGAACATTTCTTAGCAAAAATAAAGGATAATAAATGAGCCAATTAAAGACAACTTTGCATGTTTGAGAAAGCATTGTTTTCTAATGAAAATGAAATACTATTTTATAAAAAAGATTATTAAACATTTATGTTAATGACTTGTAGAATGTTAATACAAAGTTCTTAATCATTACTGAAAAAAGTATGTGTAAAAGTTACTTTAGCAAGTGATCTAAAATTAGAAGTCTTTATTAAGTGGCATTTACTTTCATTTTCAGAATATTAAATAAAGATATAACACAAAATGTCCAGGGTAATACTCTAGAGTCTTCTAAATCTGAAAAAAAAAAAGAGTTAATTGAATTAAGAACCCTTTGGCAGAGATCCCTGGGTAGCTCAGGGGTTTAGTGCCGCCTTTGGCCCAGGGCGTGATTCTAGAGTTCCAGGATCCAGTCCCACATCGGGCTCCCTGCATGGAGCCTGCTTCTCCCTCTGCCTGTGTCTCTGCCTCTCTCTCTCAGTCTGTGTCTCTCATGAATAAATAAATAAAATCTTTAAAAAAAAAAAAAAAAAAGAACTGTTTGGCAATAACTACATGTATTACATTTTATTTAATTATTTTTAAATTGATAATTTATAGAATGTGTATTTACCATTTAAGCATGCTAAACTATAAATCAGAAAACTTATTTTCCAATTGCTAAATATAAATAGTTTATGTAAAATAATTTCCAGAGAAGTGAGCATCATAAACTGGGAGAAGAAAATACATTCATTACTTTTCTATTACATGCCACACAGCATTAGTCTTTACCCATATTGTTCATCTGTTCCTTGCTTAAAAAAAAAAAAAAGATTTTAGAGAGAGAAAGAGAGGAAGAGAGAGAACACAAGTGGGGGGAGAGGGGCAGAAGGAGAAGCAGATTTTTTTGATGAGCAGGAAACCAGATATGGGTCTGGATCCCAGGACCCTGAGATCATGACCGAAGTGAAATCAGACACCTAACCAACTAAGTCGCCCAGGCACCCCTGTTCCTTGTTTTTTAAAACTTTATTACTTGAGCACCTAGGTGGTTCTGTGTTTGAGCGTCTGCCTTCGGCTCCGGTTGTGATCCTGGGGTCCTGGGATGGAGTCCCACATTGGGCTCCCCGCAGGGAGCCTGCTTCTCCTTCTGTGTCTCTGCCCCTCTCTGTGTCTCTCTTGAATATATAAATTCTTAAAAAAATAAAACTTTATGACTCAAATAGTTCTTACTGAGCATCCATTGTGTGTCAGCCTTGACTTAGGAGTTATGGTCTCTTTCTTGATGGAATATATACAATTTCAGCTTTGTTACAAGTCTTCAAAAGTAGTATTTGCTGCTGATCAATAGACAAATGTTATCTTCCACTGCATTTTTCTCACCGTCTCTTGTAACTAAGATGTGGGCACACTAACCTCAGATTTTGAATGGAAAGAGAATGTTCTTGATAAATCAGAGGCCATAAAAAAAAAATCTATCCTTAGGACTGATGGAAGCAATAGAGAAAGAGAAGGTGGCAATGGCATTTGAGAGGCAAACAGACACAGTCAGCCTCTGAGCCTGGTTCTCTGCCCTTTCCTGAGACCCTATGAACCCCACTTTGTCTTTTAAATACAATTTTTTCTTTCTAAAATCAGCTAGAGTGTCTATTGCTTGCATCTAAGAATCTAATTTAATATTACTAATATTATTTCACCAAGGAGGAGGAAAGACAAAAATGTAATAAGATCTATTTGTCTGCAAAGCCCATGCTCTATTTAATATGTCATGCTGTAGAGATAGCTTCTCTTAACAGCAAAGCTACCTCTGGGTCTGGTTTTACAACCTGCTGGAAAATCATTCTTGGTTTATTTTGGTCTGTATGCTCTTCTGCAGCAATACCCCTAATGAGGGCAGGAACAAGCTTTATCATCTTAACAAAGGTTATGTCTCTGGTGATGAAACAATCTTTAATTCATTCATTATAATGAGAAAAACTGTACAAACAATGGCTGCACAAATAAAGCTCAGTATTGTGGAAGTGGCTAGTTGACTTATTGCATATTTTAATTTTCAGGTCGTTGTTTTGTCATCAAATAGAAAATAACAGTTTTAAAGTAAAATCTGGTCACTTTCTATTAGAGAGGACAAGGCTGTTTGAAGTGTTACAGAGTTGGCACTGGGGTTGTGGAAACATGGCTCATTCCACCTACTCCTGCTGTTATGTCGAAAATGCTCTTAAGATTTATGTTTGTTTGAAGTTAATTAGCCCAATGTAAACCTTATGTGCTTTTGATTAATTGGTTTCACACTGGTGGACTCTGATATGCATGCATGGTCTAATGCCGACACAGAAATGAGATGACGGGCTGGTAGTGGGTGGTGGGGAGCTGCTGGGTCCCATGAGACAGTGGGTAGGAGGTCTTTCCATAAGATGGCACTCCATCCTGTTTATTCTCAATTATATCTGACGAAAACCTGAATATAATTTACAGTCTCAGAGGAAAAATTTGCGTTTTAGAACTCACATTGTGATTTCATGATCTATCGTATTTCATGTTTGGACTCAATTATGACTGTTAGAATTTGTGGTTTGTTTTTTTTTAACCTTCTAAAGGTATATTTTGTGAAGTCCTGATGGTGATTTATAAAGTCTTTTTTTGTGTATCAGAGCTCTTCTTGAGTAAATGCTTAGTTTTCCAGATTTCCTCCTGAGCATTTTTCCTTTTCAAATTGACTACTTGGCCTTTAGGGCAATCCAAGGTGTGTTTGTAGTGGCTGGGGCGTAATAGAACAGGTTTCACATCTGCATGAAGGTCTCAGAGTTGTTTTCTGGGTCCTTGTTGGATTCCACTTCTCCTGCCTTGCCCTTCTATTCCTGCTTCTCAGAAGGAACCAATCAAGGCATGTCTTACCTCCAGCAGGCCCACAAAAATCCTTTGAGTGTCCCTTGCATTGCATCACCTAAGGGCATCTTGTAGAAGTTCTAAACTTCTAAACTCAGGCCCTGCTTCTCTTCTGTGGTACTGTTTAATTGTTTATAGTGCGGTGGTCATATGCATGTGGTTCCCTCCACAGGACCAAATGGGAAATCAAGCTAACACCCTCTCACTTTCAATTTTCCCTGAACTTGTCAAATTATGCCTCCTGCTCTAACCTGAGATTTTGGCTGAAAGTGGGAAATCAAGACTGGTCCTCACCACTAAATCTTTTACTCTCCCAGGCTTATAAGAGACTTCTTTCTCCTTCCCAAGATGATATCCATCTTGTCATCTTCTCTGAACCATAAGCATTGGTCAAATTGCAACCAAAGAAAATGACTTATTTTAAGAGAAGTTCCACAAATTTTATGTTGTGTGTATGCATGCATTTAGTTCTATTGAAATTGGATACATAATATTTTTTGCACCTTAAATTAGAATGTAATAACATATATTGAATATAGTTCTTTTGGGGATGTATGTATACCTAAATACTTTAAAGAATTAAAAAAAAAAAAAAAAGGAGACAAAAGTTCATAAGTAAAGCCATAGTTTCCTGCCTTTCTCTTTCCTACTCTGTCTCATGTTTCTTAGAGGGGACCATTTTTACCCTTTTATACAATTTCTGTTTACATTTTTTGAATAATTATATCACTAGATTATATAGTATCATTGTGAGGAGGCAAGCTGTCCCCCTGCAGGGAACTTCTCCATTTCACCTGGAGGTGAACTCAGAGGGAGTCCAGGGGCTAAGGAGTGATACATCAGTTGCATCTGCTATACTGTCTCTATGCAGATTTACAACCATTTATTTCTTATTGAGAGCTCATTATATACTAAATGTATGGGTATGATTAAATTTACTATAGCATTTAAATTAAGCATGCCCAATTATTTGCAGATGTCTTAAAATGTGAAAACCACAACATTTATAATGAAGATTACATATATATAGTAGGCATGTGTAACTGATAAATTGAATACATGATTCATGGGATGCGATCAAATCTTTGTCTCTCAATGCCCCTTTCAACTTTATTCAGTGAGGGGAGGATGTTCCTCAGCTACATAGTGGAGGTATTAAAGTAATAGACTGTATTGGAGTCAGTTTCTGTCACCAAACAGTCACGATTCAAAAATTAAAAGCATCTGGTTCAAGATCTTATTGAACACTTAAATAAGACCTATCTCTCACCTTTTCCTAGCTAAGGCCTGGGATGTAGTGATCACTTACATTCTTTCTTCTTATTCTATTCCTCCAGTGGACGTTCTCTACCCCATCAGTGATAAGAGGAAATGGAATACAAATATTGGCTGGGTGGTTTTGTGCCCTCTGGGCTTGGCATGGTTAAAGCACGCTCTTTCTCTTCAGGTCTCTTCTACTGGCTGCTTTGAGAATTCTAAATGGGAATTTCTTACCTGCTGTTCCCTCGATTCAAGAGATTGCATGTCTAGTTGACTAGTAACTGGAGCCTCCTCCTACAGCCTCTAGGAATTGCTTCCTTATCTAGCATCTTGTTTCAGGATTTCTGCTCTTCTAGAACAAGACACTCCTTACCAGCCCTCTCTCACTTATAGCAGGTGGGAAACACTCATGTATCCCTCTCTCACTTATAGCAGGTGGGAAACACTCATGCATTCCTTGTTCCTACAAACTCTGGGGAAGCACACAACCTCAGTGACGCAGCTATCCTTGTTCTGCCACCAAAGCACGAAGTCATCTGGTCTTACATCTTCTAGTTTTTTCTCCACATAGAACACTCCAGCCCATTGCCAAACATTCCTCCATCTGTTTTCTCCACAAGCACCATAGTTTGCTATGCCCCCACTTTCACAGGTCATAGAATAAGCTCTCTTCAGAGTCTGATTGGAATCTCTCCCCACCAGAGTTTGAGGGGACGTGCTAGGTTCCACAGTCTTCCCCCTTAGGGAATAGGTCTTCCAGCATTATGTGACACTCTTCAAAATTCCTCTTTTAAAAAACTGTCTCTTCCAGATCATATCTCTTTTCTCTCTGACCTCCTTTTATGTTCCTTAACTGGCCGTTTGTCCAAAGAACCATGGACTAGGTTTTGGCTGTTATTTTGTAAGTTTCATTTGGCATTTTACCTTTGTAAATTTATTTTTTATCTTTTTGAATTTTTAAATAAATTACACATAATACCTTGTCACATACTTTTTCATCCAGATCATGAATCCTTTCTTTACACAATGAGTTTATGATAATCCATTAGCTTGTGAATTAGATGTTTAGATACCAGCCTTAATTCATCTCTTATTTTCCTTTGTCTGCATTATTTAGGAATCTTTGCATTCTAACCAAAAGAAACCACCCAAACTTGGCTTATGCAACTATTCATGATAACAATTCTTTCATGGAAGTGAAAGGCAAGAATGCAACCTGACCTTAGAAGGGATTTGAGCCAGGAACTAGAAGGATAGGAAGCCTAGGGAATATTCTCACTGTACTTTATTTAAATATATCTATGCTGTATGTGAGGTTTAAATCCTGAGTTGCAATAGTTGATTGGAGCTAACTAGTGGCTGGACAAATGATGGAACATGTCCTCTCGCTTATTACAGTCTCCGCTATTTCCTATTATTCCTTCAAAATAACAGTGAGTGTCAATTGCCGTTTATCATCACACATACTCTGAAATTCTTCTCATAGTCCAAAAATATGAAAATGAATCATTTTAGCTGTCATTTGAATAAGGTTTCATTCTCTATGATTGCTTCTGTGGAATTTCCATAGGGAATAAAGTGATTGGCAATGAATCAATTGAATATTGGGATAGAATAACCAGGTAGGTAGAATTAAGCCTCCTTACTGTATATACTTTAAAAGAGCTGTGAGATAGTTATTTATAAAACACAGTAAAGCAGCGAGCAACTTTAGTCTTAAGTTGCCACAATGAAACCAACTCTTATTGCTATAACATCTTTGATTTTTATTCTTTGATAGAACAGTCACTAAGGCTGTGTGAGAAATGCCTAAAACCCTATTTCCCAGACACAGGCAGGACTCCTTTATTACCTTCACTTCTTCTCAACTTTTATCAGGGAAGCCTTCTCTGATCACCCTGTTTAAAATTACGTTATTGGGGCACCTGTGCGGTTCAGAGGTTGAGCGTCTACCTTTGACTCAGGTAGTGATCCTGGGGTCCTGGGATTGGTCCCGCATCAGGCTCCCTGCATGGAGCCTGCTTTTCCCTCTGCCTGTGTCTCTGCCTCTCTCTCTCTCTCTGTCTTCATGAATAAATAAATACAATCATAAATAAATAAATAAATAAATAATAAATAAATAAATAAATAAATAAATAAATAAAATTACACTATTTACCCCTTGGCAGTCTTTTTTTTTCTCTGCTTTATTTTTTTTTTCAAAGCACATATCACCTTTTAAAACTCCATATTTAAAAAATATTTAGTTTAAAAGTATTTGTCCTCACTTAACTAGAATGAACTAGAATGTAGTTCCTATGAGGGCAGAAATTTACATTTGTTTGACTCATTCCTAATAGCAAGAACAGTGCCTCAGTATATTTTGAATAAATAGTTCTTGAATGAAGAATCAATATTTGTTGAATGGGGACAGAATATATGCCTTTACCTATTTATTTATTGAGGTATTGTTGACATAAAATATTTTATTAGGTTTAGGTATACAGCATAGTGACCTGACAATTCCATACATTACATAATTCTCACCATAAGTATAGTTATCATCTGTCACTATACAAAATTATTACAGTAGTATTGACTATACTAACTATGCTTGTGCCTTCCATCCCTTTATTTATTTTGTAACTGGAAGTTTGTATTTCTCAATTACCCTCACATATTTTGCCTATCTTCCCACACACCTTTCCTCTGGCAACCACCACGTTTGTTCTCTGTATTTTTGAGTCTACTTATGTTTGTTCTTTTGTCTTGCTGTTTAGATTCTACATATAAGTAAAACCATATATTTGTCTTTCTGACTTATTACATTTAGCATAATACTCTCTAGGTCCATCCATGTTATTGTGAATAGCAAGATTTCATTCTTTATGGCTGAGTAATATTTCATTCTCTATAGCTTCTTCTTTATTCATTCATCTATTGATGGACACTTAGGTTGCTTCCATAAATTGGCCATTGCAAATAAGGCTGCAATAAATATAGGAGTGCATATATCTTTTTGAATTAATATTTTCATTTTCTTTGAGTAAATACCCAACAATGGAATTATTGGATCAGTAGTATTTCTATTTTTAACTTTTTTTGGGAGGGAATTCCTTACTGTTTTCCACAGTGGCTGCACCAATTTACATTCCCACCACCAACAGTGCATGAAGGTTCCCTTTTCTCCATATCCTTGCCAACACTTGTTATTTCTTGTCTTTTTGACAATAGCCATCTGACAATGTGAAATGATCTCTCATTGTGGTTTTGATTTGCATTTCCCTGATGATTAGTGATACTGAGCATATTTTCATGCATTTGTTGGCTGGCTGTATATCTTCTCTGGAAAAATGTCTATTCAGGTCCTCTACCCATTTTTAATAGGATTATTTGGGGGTTTTTGGTGTTGAGTTATGAGTTCTTTATATATTTTGGATATTAACCTCTTCTTAAATAAATGATTTGTGAATATCTTCCTCCTTTTAGTAGATTACCTTTTTGTTTTGTTGATGATTCATTTTGCTGTGCAAAAGATGTATTCCCAATAGTTTATTTTTGCTTTGGTTCCCTTTCCTGAGGAGACATATCCAGAAAAAATTGCTAAAGCTGATAGCCAAGCAATTACTGCCTATGTTTTGTTGTAGGAGTTTATGGCTTGAGTTCTCACATTTAGGTGTTTAGTCCAGTTTGAGTTTATAAAAATAAACTCAAGGTGTATGAAAGTGGTCCACTTTCATTTTTTTGCATGTATCTGTTTACTTTTCTCAGCACCATTTATTGATGAGACTGTCTTTTCCTCATTGTATATTCTTGTCATGTGTGCCTCCATTTTAACTGATATTCTAAACAAATATAAAATAGATTTCTCTAAAATTGGGAGTTATAGATTGTTTGAAAACAAATTTAGCCAGTTATTTGCTTACTTTACATTATTTAAGATGAAATGGAGGTTATCTCAAGGGGAATTATGGAAAATATTACTGTTCTTGTTATACTTTTAATGTAGAATTTTTTTCAGAAGAGCATGAATTTTCATTTATTGATCACAAAATAAAATCTATAAATATGTATTTTAATGATCATTTTCAATGTTTGTAACAAATGGGGTGTCAATTTTTACTAATTCAGAGTCATCTGGAATCTCAAATATTTCTCACTAATATTTCTTTGCTATCTATTTCCCAAAGCAGAGAGTAAAATTGCTAAATTCAGAAAGCGTGTTCACCCGAGGAGAATTCTGTATATATATCCTAAAAGATTATTGTAAGCAAAAGTAAGCTATTTGGAATGAAAAGAAAATGGCACATTTGAACTTTTATTTCTTTTTACTTAATTCAGAATTTTTTTTTCTATCTAAGTTGATTTTTGGCACTTTGTTTTTATCTGTGCTTAATATTATTAAGAACATTGCTTAAGTTTTGCTCTGATTTTTATGATTTTCTTTTACTAAATTTTATTAAAATGAGAATGTTTAAGATAACAATTAATATGAAGCTCCTTTAGAAGGGATACTTAGGTAATTTATAAAAATTGTCTTTAACAGTTTAATAAGATAGACATGGAAAAAATAGTTCATTTGTTCTAGTTGACACATTAAAGTTAAACTTTCCCCATTTATTCTATAGTATATTTTAGCTCCTCAATACATATTTGCCATAATCCACATCCCTTTGAAGTAGCTGGAAGAATTTGTAGAATCTGATATTTTAGTCATAGAATCTCCACAAATAGATGGCAAGAAGCAGAAAAGAGCTTGGATTTCTAAGTTAGATGGATGTGTTTAGGTCTGGGTGCAATAGTAAAAGCTTAAGGGAGATCCTCTTGTATTTATGACTTTTGTATTATGGACCTAGAATAATGAACAACTCACCCTAAAGCCATAAGAGCTTTAGGCTCATTGGAATCATCAATCACAATTTTATGTTATTATTATTACGGGCTTAATTTCCTTAAGGCTTAGTATCCCATCTGTAAAGTGGGTGCTACTTTATAAATATACATGTATGTATTAGTAACAATGGAATATGCATTATATATTCTTCTAAACCATATGAAATAGGCACTAACTCTGACCTTGTGGTATTGCTCAAAGAGGTTTAGTGACCTAATACCTCATAACTAGTAAGCAGCAGAGCCTGGTTGAGTCTGACAGAGCTTCTAATACTACAGTCTTCATATTATGCCCCACAGAAATCAGGTCCTGTAAAACAGGTGGCATTCAAAAGATAGAGAATAAGTAATTGTAAATTGTGAGAGACTAAGGGACAATGAGTAAGAAGGAGAGCAAGTGAGAGAGAAGTGAAAGGTCAGGGTCTAAAGATGAATATTTATGTTTTTTTTTCATTGAAATATAAGTGACATATAATATTGTATTCAATTCAGGCATACAACGCAATGATTCAGTATTTGTACGTATTGTGAAATGATCATCACAATAAATCTAGTTAACAACCAGAACCACACATAGTTACAAAATGTTTTCTTATGATGAGAACTTTTAAGATCTACTCTCTAAGCAACTTTCAAATATACAACACAGTATTATCAACCACAGTTACCGTGCTGTACATTATATCCACAGGATTTATTTATCTTGTGATGTGGAAGTTTGTACCTTTTGACTCACTTTACCTGTTTTGCTCACCTCACCCCCTGCCCTTCGTGCCAGCCACCAACAATCTGTTCTCTATATCTTTGAGGTCTGTGTAACTGTTTTTATTGTTTTAGATTCCACATATAAGTGAAATCATATGCTTTGTCACTCTCTGTCTTGTTTCATTTAGCATAATACCTTCAGGGTCCATTTATGTTGTTGCAAGTGACAGGATTTCCTTCTTTTTTTATGGCTGAATAGTAATATATATATATATATATATAATATATATATAATAATATATATATAATATATATATTACACACACACACACACACACACCATAGCTTCTTTATTCATTCATCAGCGAACACTTAGGTTGTTACCATGTCCAGGCTACTGTAAATAATATTGCAATGAACATAGGAGAGCAGATATCTTTTTGGAAGAATGTTTTTGTTTCCTTTGGATAAATATTCAGAAGTAAAATTGCTAAAAAAAAAAGTAGAATTTCTAGATCATATGGTTGTTCTGTTTTTAAATTTTTGAGAAACCTCCATATTCTAGTCCATAGTGGCTGTACCAATTTTTATTTCTATTAATAGTGCACAAGGATTCTTCATTCTCCATATCTTTGGAAATAGTTGTTATTTCTTGTTTTTTGATAATAGCCATTCTGACTGACGTGAGGTGGTATCTCATTGTTTTTCATTTGCATTTTGCTGATGATTAGTGATGTTGAGGACTTTGTTACATACCTGTTAGCCATCTGTATGTCTTTAGAAAACTGTCTATTCAGATCTCCTGTTCACTTTTCAAATTGGGTTGCTTGCTTTCCTGCTATTGAACTGTATGACTTCTTTATATATTTTGTATATTAACCCCTTGCCAGATATATGATTTTTTTTAAAAAATATTTTATTTATTTATTCATGACAGAGAGAGAGAGAGAGAAAGAGAGAGAGAGAGAGAGAGAGGCAGACACATAGGCAGAGGGAGAAGCAGGCTCCATGCAGGGAGCCTGATATGGGACTTGATCCTGGATCCCAGATCCCAGGATCACGCCCTGAGCCGAAGGCAGACTCTCAACCGCTGAGCCAGCCAGGCACCCCTAGATATAGGATTTTCAAATATTTTTTTCCCATTCAATATACTGTCTTTTAATTTTGTTGGTTTCTTTCACTATGAAGAAGCTTTTTAGTTTGATGTAATTGCATTCATTTATTTTTGCTTTTGTTGCTTTTGGTGTCTAAAATATTTTACAGATTTGAGTAAAAATGGAGTGAATCCTAACCATGAAAGTGGAGCTGTCCTATTTACATTTCATTTATCCAAGTTTGACTATGTGTTCAATATACAAAAATTATCTATCTATTATAGTATGGATATTATATATTAGCTAATTATCTTTATTTGGTGCACATGAAAACAAAACAACTCAAATCCATGTTGGAGTGAGAGAATAAACAAAATCACATAGTGTAGTATATGGTGATTTAATAGGTTATTGAGGGTATTTTGGGGAGTTTTCTCCTCAGCACATATCTTAAAGCATAACCCATTATACAGGTGATTTTATTGTGATGTTAATGTAAATATTTTTTATGAGTTAATTTTTACATAATCTATGATATTTCATAGATTTGTGCAAACATGCTATGTTTTACAAGAAGCTTTTAGCTAGTACAGAACTGAATGTTTTTTATGGTGATATGGTTATAAGTATATATTTCCTGATTTGTTCATATTTATGCAGTTTGCAACTTATTTATATATTACATTCAGTCTGTGCATATACAGACATTGTTATAAGTGGTGGTTACTGCTCCCTCCAACCCCAGAAACTACAATGTACCTGGAATATTTATACATTTATGATGAAAACAACACAATACCAACTTAAAAGTAAATTGCCCTAGATTCATAAGGAAGATAAATATACCCATAGTAATGCTTTGAGAGCCTTGAAAGAAATGTGCCATCAAAATGTTAATATGTTTTCACTTAAAAAGAAAAAAATTCTCTCTGGAAACTGGTTTACATAGGATTTGGAGTTAACATTCCAGTTTCCCAACTGATTGAAACCATTGGCTATTTTATTTACCAATGTTCTTTGGACTTATTACCATCTGCTGTTTATTGTTAGGGTATGCAAAATTCCTGGGATTGTATATCCTCCAGCAGATTTCTTGGTTATGGTCCATTTTTGTAGGCTGTTAGTACAATTTTTCTTGGTAGCTCCAGTATTCCTTTTACTAAAAATCTGTGTTTTGGTGGTGTTCTTCCATGACCTGAATGACAAGTTACTACTTTCCAAAAGAAATAACAAAGCATATGTAAATTATAATGGCTTAACTTATTCTGACCCTGTTACCTACACTTTTTTTTTTTTTGCTTTCAATACTAGGTATGTTTTCCTTCTTATTTTTATCTGTTATCCAAACTAAAATCATTTACCTTATGTTGTTTCCTAAGGTATGGTAAGCAGTAAGTACATCATTCTACTAGCCCATTACATAAAGCTCTCCCGGATCTATTTGCTTACTGTAATAGTTGTGTCCCTCTACTTCTCCCAATTTCTCTACATGGGAAAAAAAGTATTGGAGTATCAACCCTCAGTATCTCAGAATGTTACCTTATTTGGAGGTAGGGTCTTTTTTTAGAGATAACCAAGGTATAATGAGGTCATTAGAATGAATGCTAATCCAATATGACTAGTGTCCTTACATAGAGGAGAAATTGAGAAACAGGCACACACATAGAAGAATACCATATGAAGATTGGAGCTATGTTGACATAAGCCAAGGTACTACCTTAACTAAAAGAAAGGCCTGCATGGATCTTTCTTTAGCACTCCAAGAAAGAGCATGACTACTGACAACTTGGTCCCAGATTTCTAGCCTCCAGAACAGTTTAGATCATGCATTGCCTTTAAGTCACTCATTATGTGGTAATTTGCTACAGCAACCCTAGCAAATTAACACACTTACTCATAGTCTTGTTGGTCATTCTATTCTTCATGTTCCCTTCTATGTTCCCAAAGTTCCCCAGTTCTTTGCCTTTTTTTCATTATTATTCCTCTACAATAGGCTGCCCTTCTCTCACACTCGTATCTGCAAAATTTATCTTTAATTTAAGGTCTCATTGCTCAAATGCCAGATTGTTTATGAAAATTAGATGAACAATAAACCTCCCTTAAAATTAAGGGTATTTCCTCCTCAATGTCCCACTTTGAGATCTTTAGTTAAATTCCAAAGGACTAGCAGGAGATTGTTTTTCTTATTGGTATTTCTGTCACCATAGTAAATGTCTGGGACCATGTACTCTGGGAGGATTTGTTAAATGAGTTGTCAGAAGGAGACATGAGATATGCAAATGAAAATTGATGGAGACAGGTGCAGTGCTCTGGGGCAGGTGCTAAGAAGTCCACATTTGTGGAGGAGACGAGTAGTACATGGGAAAATTCTCCTTGTCTAACCTCAGCTCAGTTAGTTTCTGGGCTCTCCTCCAATGGCCCTAGGAAAATTTTCTTCTTCATTCCATTTATTCTGGTTCTTCTCAGCCAGCAAAATTGCTGCAAAACTGTTCTCCTGTACTTTATTCTGGTTCATTTTCATTCAATACTTAGCTTTTAATACGAAATTGATTTGAGGTGCAGTGTGACCTAATTTTCTTCTACAAGTCAACTTTTTCTTTTACTACATATTAAAATCTTACATTTGCCAGAATCCTCTTCTATTGATTGATCTTAGGGCTAATTTTATATTATTTTAATTATTTTAACTCCATAATAAATCTGAATATTGTGCAAGGCACATCCCTTTGATTACCTTTATGTTTGTAAAATACATATTAACAAGATCTTAAGGGACACCTGGGTGGCTCAGTGGTTGAGCATCTGCCTTTGGCCTAGGACGTGATCCTGGGCTCAAGTCCTGCATCAGGTTTCCCCTGGGGAGCCTGCTTCTCCCTCTGCCTGTGTCTCTGTCTCTGTGTCTCTCATGAATAAATAAATAAAATCTTAAAAAAAAAGATGTTTACTACTCCAAATGAATTGAAATACATCTTCATCTTTGAGTTTAACATAAAATTTTATTATAGAAGAATGGCACTTATACAGTATTTGGCATTATCATTATTTAATGTGAATTTTCATTCTTTAGCAAAATTTTATAATTTTTAAAAAGGTTTTATTTATTTATTCATGAGAAACACAGAGAGAGGGGCAGAGACGCAGGCAGAGGGAGAAGCAGGCTCCCTGTGGGGAGCCTCATGTGGGACTTGATCCCGGGATCCCAGGATCACAACCTGAGCCAAAGGCAAATGCTCAACCACTAAGCCACCCAGGTGGCCCAAAGTTTCATAATTTTAATCAAACTTAAAGTTTTTTTTATAATTCTCTTTATTTTTCCTCAATTCAATTAGGTTATAAATGACTATGCACTTGGGAACAATCCATTTTTATTCAAATTCTTTACTGAAGTAATGTTTCAATTTTAATAAGTTTTTGGTCCATTTTTTGGAATTTTCTAAGTGCAGAATTGTTGAAATAAGAATAGATCTTCTTTTTTTAATGTTTGGTTACATCAGTGTTTTCTGATTTGTTTCTTATTGTAATTAGTTAGAACTTCTAAATAAAATAAATAATAATCAGAGTCAGCATCCTTGATGATTTCTGTTTGAAAATTTCTCTTACCTGTCACATTAAGCATGAATGGGTGTGAGACTTTCATCAATTGTTTTTTCAGTGTCTTGTAAGATGATTATATGCAGTTTATTGTTTTGATGTGTTATAGATTTAATAAACTTTAATCCTTCTTACATTTTACATGAAATCTAACAGGATTTTATAAAATTCACAAAGATATTCAAGAAAATGTCTTCCATGAACCTTTTAAGGAATTAATTAATAAGAATATATTGTATCAAAGCCTTTATGTGAAACAATTTTTTAATATTAAAAAAATTCCTTTTGGGATCCCTGGGTGGCGCAGCGGTTTAGCATCTGCCTTTGGCCCAGGGCACGATCCTGGAGACCCGGGATTGAATCCCACGTTGGGCTCCTGGTGCATGGAGCCTGCTTCTCCCTCTGTCTATGTCCCTGCCTCTCTCTCTCTCTCTCTCTCTCTGTGACTATCATAAATTTAAAAAAAAAAATTCCTCTTTAGTGTTTTGGGCTTTGATATTTGGATCAATCTTGATAATTTATATTAGTAAATCTGCATTTCTATTCTCACTATAATTTCTAATTTTAATCATGTTTTATAATTTTTTTCTTAACTGAATAGAAATTTGTTATTAAATATGTTTACATATCTAAATTTGTACAAATATGTATTTGCTACTTCTGTTAATATTGATTTATATTATTATCCCTATACTTTTTTCTTCCTGAATTCTTTGAATTTTATTATTATTCTTTTAATTTTTTTAATTTAGATATAGTTGACATAAAACATTATATTAGTTTCAGGTGTGCAATATGATGATTCAGTATTTATATATATTGCAAAAAGAGCACCACAATAGTTTAACATCCATCACCACATGTGGTTACAAAAAATTTTTCTTAGATGAGATCTTTTAAGATTTATTCTCTTAGCAACTAAGAGAATAAATCTTAAATATTTAACAGTGTTATTAACTATAGCCACCATGCTGTACATTATATCACTAAGACATGTTTTGTAGAAAGAAGTTTGTACCTTTTCACCCCCTTTTATCATTTCATCCACCCCTATGCCCTGCCTCTGGCAAACACCAATCTGTTTTCTGTATCTATAAGCTTGCTTGCTTCCTTTCTCTCTTTATATTCTACTTACTCTTTCTTTATATTCCACATGTAGGTGAGATTCATTGTTATTTGTCTTTTTTCATCTGACTTATCTTATTTATAATAATAGCCCGAAGGTCCATTCATGTTGTTACAAATGGCAAGATTTTCTTCCTTTTGTAGCTGAGTAATATTCCATTGTGTATACATATGAAAACGTTTTTATCCATTCTTCTATGGATGAACACTTCTATTGTTTCCTTCTTTTGGTAATTGTAAATAATACTGCAGTGAATATGGGGTTTCAAATACCTTTCAAATGAGTGTTTTCATTTCCTTTGGATGAATACCCAAAAGTACATTGCTGGTCATACAGTGGTTCCATTTTTAAATTCTTTTTCATAGTGGCTGCACCAATTTACATTTTCATTTGCAGTGGACAAGGGTGTCCTTTTCTTCACATCCTGGCTAACACAGGTTATTTTTTTGCCTTTTTGATAATAGCCATTCTAATAGGTATGAGGTGATAGCTCATTGTGATTTTGATTTTCATTTCTCTGATGATTAGTGATGTTGAGCACCTTTTCATGTATCTGTTGGCCATCTGTATGTCTACTTTGGGAAAAAGCCTGTTCAGATCCTCTGCCTACATTTTAATTGGAATTTTTATTACTATTTAATTGAAGTTTTTAAACATTTATTTGAGAGAGAAACAGAGACAGCAACAGGGAGCACAAACTGAGCTGGAGAGGAGAGGAGAGGGAGAAGCTGTCTCCCTGCTGAGCAGGAAGCCAGACATGGGGCTTGATCCCAGGACCCTGGGATCATGAACTGAGCTGAAGGCAAATGCTTAACTGACTGAACCACCCAGGTGCCCCTGAATGAATATTTATATAATTTGGATATTAACCCTTTATCAGATATAGGATTTGCAAATACTTTCTCCCACTTGGTAGATAGCCTTTTCTTTTGTTGATCATTTCCTTTGCAGTGCAGAAGCCTTTTAATTTAATATAGCCCTATTTCTGAATTTTGTTTTTGTTGACCTTCCTTTTGGTGTCAAATACAAAAAAATTATTGCCAGTATCAATGCTGAGGAGTGTATTCTTCTAGGAGTTCTATGTTTTCAGGTCTTATGTTCAAGCATTTAACTCATTTTGAGTTAATTTTTGTGTATGGTATTAGATAATGGTTCAGTTTTATTCTTTAGGATGTTGACTGTTCAGTTTTCCCAGTGCCATTTATTAAAGAGACTTTGCTCCGCTCCCATTTCCCACTGTATATTCTTGGCTTCTTTATCCTAAATTAATTGAACATATATTCATGGTTTATTTTATGGGCTCTGTATTCTGTTCTATTGATCTATCTGTTTTTATGCCAAACCAAACTGTTTTGATTATTATAGCTTTGTAATATATTTGATATTAGGAAGTGCAATGTGTCCAGAATTTTTTTTCTTTTTCTAGGTGATTTTCACTATTTGAAGTCTTTTCTGGTTCCATACAAATTTTAGGATTGTTTTATATCTGTGAAACCTATCACTGAATTATGATTGCATTGAATCTATAAACTGGCTTAGGTGGTATGGAAATTTTAATCATATTATTTCTTCCAACCCATGAGCCAAAATGTCTTCCCATTTGTTTGTGTCTTCGTTAGTTTGTTCATCAAGGTCTTAGAGATTTGTGTAGGTTTTTCACCATCCTGCTCAATTTCTTCCTAGGTATTTTCTTCTTTTTGATGCAATTATAAATAAGAGTGTGTTCTTAATTTCTCTTTCTCATAGTTTGTCATCAATGTACAGAAATGCAATATATTTTTGTATATTGATTTTGTATCCTGAAACTTTACCAAATATATTTATTAGTCCTAACAGTGTTTTTGGCGGAGTTCTGGCTTTTCTATATATAATATCATGTCATCTGCAAATAGCGACAGTTTTAATTCTTCCTTTTCAACTTGGTGCCTTTTATTTCTTTTACTTGCCTAACTGCTCCAGCTAGGACTTCCAATACTATGTTAAATAAAAGTCACAGGAGTCAGCATCCTTGTCCTATTACTGATCTTAAAGGAAAAACTTTCATCATTGAATATAATGTTAGCTGTGGGTTTCTCAAATATGGCCTTTATTACATTGACTTATAGTACCTCTATTTCCACTTCATTGAGAGTTTTTATCATGAATAGATGTTGAATTTTGTCAAATGTTTTTTATGCATCCACTGAGATGTTTATATGATATTTATCCTTCATTTTGTTAATGTGATGTATCACATTGATGGATTTATGGATGTTGAATCGTCCTAGAATCCCTGAAATAAATACCACTTGATCATATTATGTGATCATCTTAACATATTGTTGAATTTAGTTTGCTAATATTTTGTAGAGGATTTTTGCATTTATATACATCAAGGATGTTGTCTATAATTTTCTTGTGGCATTCTTGTCTGAGTTTGTTATCAGAGAAATGCTGGCCTTGTAAAGAGTTTGGAAGGGTTCCCTCCTCTTCTTTTTTTGAAAGAGCTTGAGAAGGATTTATATTAAGTCAATATAAAGTGGTAGAATTCACCAATGAAGATGTCTAGTCTGGAAGTTTAGTCCTGAACTTTTGTTTGTTGGGAGGTTTTTGCTACTCATTCATTCTTCTTACTAGTAATCAGTGCGTTCAGATTTTCTATTTCTACATGATTCAGTCTTGGTAGGTTGCATCTTTCCAGGAATTTAGCTATTTCTTCTAGATGGTCAAACTTGTTGGTGTATAATTATTCCTAGAAATCTGTAGTTGTTTTGCATGTTTCTATAGTATTAATTGTAATGTTTCTTCATTTCTGATTTTATTTGAGTCCTCTTTTTTCTTGACAAATATATCTAAAGGTTGGTCAATTTTGTTTATATTTCTGAAAAAAAAGGAGCTCTTAGTATCCTGATCTTTTCTATTTGTTGGTCTTTATTTTATTTATTTATTTATTTATTTATTTATTTATTTATTTATTTATTTAATTGAATTTATTTCCCTTGATTTTTGTTATGTAAAGTTGCGTTATTTGGGATTTTTTTTTTTTGTTTCTTTTTTCTTTTCTGATGTAGGCTTTTATTACAATGAAATTCTTAGAACTTTTGCTGCATCTCACAAGTCTTGATTTGTTTCATCTCCATTTTCCTTGTCTTGGGGCATTTTTAAAATTTCTCTTTTGATTTTTTCTTTGACTCATGAGATGTCCAGTTGTATGTTTAATCTTCATATACTTGTGGAAATATCTTACTTTTATTTTTACAATTGATTTCTAACTTCACACCATTGTGGTCAGAAAGGTGCTTAATAGATTTCAGTCTTTTTAAATTAAGACTTATTTTGCAGCTCAACATAAGCTAGATATATGCTTGAAAAGAATGTGCATTCCATTGCTCCAGGATGCAATGTTCTATAAACGTCTGTTAAGTCCTTCTTAAACAACATGTCATTTAAGGCCAATATTTCTTTATTGATGTTCTGTCTGGATCATCTATCCATAGGTGAAAATGAGGTATTAATTAAAGTTCCCTACTATTATTATTTTGCTGCCTATTTCTTCCTATAGATCTGTTAATATTTGCTTTCTATATTGAGGTGTTCTATGTTGGGTACATATAGCCTCTTGTCAGATTGACCTCTTGATCATTGTGAAATGACCTTCTTTATGTCTTATGGGATCCTTTTTTTTTTTTTAAGATTTTATTTATTTATTCATGAGAGACACAAAGAGAGAGGCAGAGACATAGGCAGAGGGAGAAGCAGGCTCCCTGCAGGAAGCCTGATGTGAGACTTGATCCCAGGACCCTGGGATCACAACCTAAACCAAAGGCAGACGCTCAACCACTGAGCCACCCAGGTGTCCCTGAGAGCCTATCTTAAAGTCCATTTCATCTGATATAAGTATAGCGGCTCTAGCTTTCTTTTGGTTTTCCTTTTATATGGAATATCTTTTTCCATCCCTTTACTTTCAGCCTATGAAACACACAGACTGAAATATATATTCTATATATCCTATACTGAAGTGTGTCTCTTAGGCAACATGTAAATGGGTCTTAGAAAATATTAGATTTATTTACTACCTGCAGCTCATTGACAAGTCCTTGAAACAGTCAGAGTGACATTGCTATGGGAATTCAGCTGCCTTGATGTTAATACTTCACTAAGGGCAAAAGGTCGTCTTAGCTTAATGGTATCCCAAACCCCCAGGATCCTGTAAGTCTACTTTAACATATAAAAATTCCTTTGGAAACTTCCTTTATCTCTCTATCCCTTAAGATATATGTTGGCAATCATCCCCCAAGCATATGGCCCATTGATATACATCTGAAGTCTCATGACTAAAGTTTTATTAGACAGCAATAAATGACCTTTTCCTAAAAATAGGTAGCCCCCTCAAGGTCTGGGAAACCTTGTTTCCAAAATATGTTGGAGGGTTGTGCTGTCCCTAACCCCCTTCTAACTTGAAAGAATATAATCAGTCACCCCTCACAACTCCAGTGCATCTTCTTTTGCCCACAGGTCTGTCCCCACGCTTAAATAAAGCTATCATTTTGTACCAATGACATCTCAAGAATTCTTTTTTGGCCATCTGTCTCTGAATGCTCACATTTCCTACATCACTTTGCAGAATTTAACTCATTTACATTTAGTAATTATTGATAGGCACATACTCGTTGTCATTTTGTTGATTGATTTTTGGTTGTTTTGCAGTTCCTGTTTCTTCTCTCAGTCTTGTCCTTATAAGATGATGTTGTAATGTGGTATGTTTATATTTTTCCTTCTTTGTCTTTTGTGTATCTTAGTAAATTTTTGCCTTGTGATTATCATGAGGCTTACAGAAAACAACTTTTATTTATAACAATTTTAAGATGTTAGTCACTTAAGTTTGAATGCATTCTAAGTTCTACATAATTACCCCCTCCACATATTATGGTTTTGATATCACAATTTAAAACTTTTTATCTGGTATATCCATTAACAAATTACTGTAGTTATAGTTGTTTTTACTACTTTTTTCTTTTAACCCTTATAATAGATTTATAAATGATTAACTGGCCACCATTTACAACTGTAATGTATTCTGAATTTTACTACATATGTTACCTTTATTATTGAGGTGTATACTTTCATAAGTTTTCCAGTTACTAATTAGTGCTCTTTTACTTCAGCTTAAAGAGATCCCTTTACCATTTTTTTGTAAGGCTGGTTTATGATGATAAGCTCTTTTAGCTTTTGCTTTTCTAGAAAAGTATCTCTCTCTCAATTCTTTTTGTTTTTTCTCCCTCAATTCTTAATGACAATTTTTATTCTTTCTTTTTATAAATACTTAGATATAAGTCTTTTTTA
This sequence comes from Vulpes vulpes, assembly GCF_048418805.1. NCBI lineage: Eukaryota > Metazoa > Chordata > Mammalia > Carnivora > Canidae > Vulpes > Vulpes vulpes. The sequence continues at coordinate 29,377,968 of NC_132792.1, read as the reverse complement.
GTTCCATTTCTTTTAAATAGTTAATAAAATTTGGGATAGAAAATTACTTATTACATTTGTCATTCTATATGTTTTGGCATACAGTATTTTCGTTACTCTAAATTATTGTTCTAGATGTTCTCTTTGTTATTATGGGTAGATAATTGATTTTTAGTTTCTGTGGTTGGGATATGTTTTGTTTCAGACTGTTTTAATGTTTAAACTTTTTACATTTTGGAGAATTATAGATTTTAAGTTTATTATTTGAAGTTAAGGAAGTGGCATCCTCTAATACGTAACTGCAGGACTCTAATTTTAGCCCAAGGACTATGTAGGAATTACTGAACAGATTTACCACTCTAAGTCATGAGGACCTGAGAATTTTGAAATGACAATCACTTTGATTTACGAATCTGACCAAAGTTCCATTTGAATCTTCATAATTATCTTACGTGATTAAATAGTATTTTCCCATTTAAAAAATTTATAAACAAGGTTAAGGAAGTGATTGATTTCAGTTAAATGTCCCTGGACAAAATATGAAAATGTTTCTTTCCTTTGCAGTATGGGAAGCTAGTCATATCTCTTCATTTAACTTTATTTAAGTAAAAATCTTATTCCTTTCTCTCTTTTGTGTTGACCTGTCAAAATGGAAATTATCTGTTAAAATCACCCACTATTATGTTTTCAGCAATTTCTATTTGTCCTTTATGCTTGTGTATCTTTATGTGTATAAATGTCTGTCTGAACCTCAGAGAAAAAATTTTGACTGAATCACATACCTCAGTACCCAGTGCAGAATTATTGACGGTCCTGCAATACCCCTCTTTTCTTTTGATTTGCATTTATTCCTTTTCATCTTCATTCTCTGTTCCACCTACCACTCCCACTCCCCAAAACACATTCAGATAAGCTTTTCTAACTGGTTTGACAGATGTCTTACTGTTTGTATATACATTTATGAGATATACATTGCATAATGTGCATGTGTTATTTAATTTTCCTAAATGGTGCTGTACTCTATATCTTCACCTGTTTTTCACTTTTTCCCCCAAAGTTCTATGCTGGTATGACTATCAATTTTCTGTGTATGTTGTTTTCAAATCTGTTTGGTAGTCCAAACTAGTATGTATGTATTCATCATATTTATCCATTTATTGTCTCAATAATGGGCACCCAAATTACATTCAACTGTATACAGCAAACCTGAACAAATTATCTTATATACTTGCCCTAATGCACGTCTTTGGTATATAAAGACAAGAGAAAGATTTTCAGAAGGAAAGGTATCAATCTAGATGGTAATCAGATAATAATTTAAATAGATAGTACCAGATTACTCAGAAGGGTTGCAATCTGCATTTCCACCAGCAAGGTGTGAAGATCCCTATCCCTTTTTTCCAGCCAACACTTGGCATTATTCAGCTTTCTACTTTTTTTTTTTTTTTTTAGATTTTATTTATTTATTACAGAGAAAGAGAGAGAGAGAGAGAGAGAGAGAGAGGCAGAGGGAGAAGCAGACTCCATACAGGGAGTCCAAGGGGAACTCAATCCCGGGTCTCCAGGATCACACCATGGGCTGAAGGCAGTGCTAAACCGCTGGGCCACCAGCGCTGCCCCAGCTTTCTAATTTTTGACAGTCTGAAAGCTATAAAATTGTACCTCATTTAAATTTGCATTTCTGATTATTAGTTTGAGCATGTATTCAAATGTTGAGTCCTTTTAAATGTCATTTTCTGTATTTTGCTTGCTTTTAGTCTGCCTCTTTGGTATTGTTATTCTTCCATTGTCTTGTTTGTTTGAAAAGCTTCCTTTACAGTCTGGCCCAGAGATCAGTAGAGTTTGGTCTGCAGGCCAAACTTGATATGCTGCCTGTTCTCATACAGCCAAAAGGCTAAACATGATGTTCATATTTTTTTAAATGATGGGGAGAGGGGAACTGAAGAGAAGAATATTTAATGACACAAGAATATTATATGAAATCAAATTTTGGTGTCCATAAATAAAGTTGTATTGAACATAGCCTCATTTACTTATGTATTATGTATTGCTGGCTTTATGCTATGATGCAGTTAAATAGTTCAAACAACATATGACACACAAAGCCTAAAATATTTACTAGCTGTCTCTTTAAAGAAAAAGTTTTCAGACCTCTAATCTGAAAGAAGGTTTGATTGATTTCAGACATTGTAAATTTCATCTCTCAATCTATACTCATTAATTTAGCCTTTATGTTCTCCAATCAATAGCCATGACTTTGTTATATTAAATTGATTTTTAAAAGATTTTTTGTCTGCTACTCTGTACCCTTAAGGTTATGTTTAAAACATTCATTTCCACTTCTATTCACAGATAGAATATTATCTACAATTAGTTTTATTTCTCACATTATCTACAATTAGTTTTATTTTACTTTTACATACGTGTGTTTTATAAAACATGATTTCATCTTTGCTAATTAATGAATAAGCTAAATTTTAAGTTTTCTTCACAGTGAACCTTTTCCAAAGCCGTCTAAAACAACTTATTCTTTTCATTTAGTGCATAAATATGTGGTACCATCTTTCTCGTACATTAAGTTTTTGTACTTTCATGGGTCTGTCTCCAAACTTTCTCTTTTGATTTATCAGCCCATTTATTTATTTACTAGTTATTGTAATACTTCAAAGAGCAAGTATTGATCTTTGCTTTTTAAAATATATTTCAATTTAGTTATTTGCATACTCCTGTTTTGTCCATGTAAATGTGGAATAGCTTTTTTTATACTCTAGATTGATTTTTTTATTCAGTTTAGGTAATAGATTAAACTGGGAAGAACTGATATCTTTATAATTTCTTTTCAAATTCCACTTTAGTTAACATAGTTATATTAGTTTCAAGTATACAATAGAGTATTTCAACAATTCTATACATTACTCTGAACTTATCATCAGTGTGCTACCGAATCCCCTTCACCCATTTCACCCATTTTCCCTCTTTCACCTTCACAATGGTATCCATCAGTTTGTTCTCTATAGTTAAGAGTTTGTCTTTTGGCTTATCTCTTTTTTAACATGTTTGAGTGTATTGTTTCTTACAATGTGAGTGAAATGGTATTTCTCTTTCTTTCACTGACTTATTTCACTTAGCATTGTATTCTAGATCCATTCATATTGTCACAAATGGCAAGATTTCATTCTTTTTTATGGCTGAGTAATATGCCATTATGTATATGTGTCTTCTATCTTCTTTATCCATTCATCTATTGATTTGATGATAAATCAATCAATCAATCAATCTTCAGCTGATTTCATAATTCAGCTATTGTCAGTAATGCTACTAAACTAGGGGTACATACATATTTTCCAATTAGTGTTTTCCTATTCTTGGGGTAATACCCAGCAGTGGAATTAGTGGATCATATGGTATTCTATTTTTAATGTATTCAGAAACCTCCAGACTGTTTTCCTTAGTGGCTCCATCAGTTTGCATTCCTACCAACAGTGAATGAGGATTCCTTTTTCTCCATATCCTCATACTTGTTGTTTCTTGTGTATATGATTTTAGCCATTTTGACTGGAGTGAGATGATATCTCATTGTGATTTTGATTTTATTTTCCTGATGATGAGTGATATTGAGAATCTTTTCATGTGCATCTTGACCATCTGCATTTCTTCTTTAGAGAAATGTCTGTTCATGTCTTCTGCCTATTTTTAATTGGATTATTTGGGTTTTTTGGTGTTGAGTTATATAAACACTTTATATATTTTGTATATTATCCCTTTATCAGATATGCCATTTGTAAATATCTTCTCCCATTCCTTAGATTGTCTTTTATTTTTATCAATTGTTTCCTTCACTTTGTAGAAACGTTTTATTTTGATATAGTCCCAATAGGCTGTTTTTGTTTCCCTTGCTTCAGGAGACATATCTAGAAAAATACTGCAATGGCCAATGTCATAGAAATTACTGCCTGTGCTTTTTCCTAGGATTTGTGTGATTTCAGGTCTCACATTTAGGTCTTTGATCCACTTTGAGTTCATTTTTGTCTATGGTTAAAGAAAGTGGTCCAGTTTCCTTCTTTTAAATGTAGCTGTCCAGTTTTCTCAATATCATTTGTTGGAAAGACTTTTTCCCATTGCATATTATTGCCTCTGTTGAAGATTAATTGACCATATAATTGCGGATTTATTTCTGGGCTTTCTATTTTGTTCTGTTGATCAACATGTCTGTTTTTATGCCACTACCATATAGTTTGATTACTATAGCTTTGTAGTATATCTTGAAATCTGAGATTGTAATAATGCCAGTTTTGTTCTTCTTTTTAAATATTTTTTTTGCTATTTGGAGTCTTTTTGGTGGTTAAAAACATATTTTAGGATGAACTGTTTTAGTTCTGTAAAATGTGCTATCAGTATTTTGATAGAGATTACATTAAATCTGTAGAATGCTTTGGATAGTATGGGCATTTTAACAGTATTCCTCCATAAGCATGGAATAACTTGTTGTTTGTATCATCTTCAGTTTCTTTCATCAGTGTTTTATAGTTTTCAGAATACAAGTAAAAGACTTGTATTTTACAAGTTAAGTTTATTCCAAGGTACGTTGTTCTTTTTGGTGAAATTATAAATGGGATTGGTTTTTTAAAATTTCTCTTTATGTTACTTCATTGTTAGTGTATAGAAATGCAATAGATTTCTATATCTTAATTTTCTTTCCTGTAATCTTGCTGAATTAATTTATCAGTTTTACTAGTTTTTTGGTGGGGTCTTTAGGGTTTTCTATAGTATCATATCATCTGAAAATAGTGAAAGTTTTATTTCTCCCTTACCAATTTGGATGCCTTTCCCCCCCACCCCCTTTTTCTTATCTGATTCCTGTGGCTAGGATTTCCAGGACTATGTTGAGTAAAAGTAGAATGGATATCCTTCTCTTGTGACTTTCAGGGAAAACTCTTAGGTTTCTCACTCCTGAGGACAATGTTCACTGTGGGTTTTTCATATGGCCTTTAATATACTTTCTTGAGGGTTTTTCATGAATAGATGTTGCATTTTGTCAAATGCTTTTCCTGCATCTATTGAAATGATCATATGGTTTTTATCCTTTTTCTTGTTGATGTGTTGTATCACATTGATTGATTTGCAAATATTAAACCACCCTCGCATTGGAGGAATAAATCCCACCCAATCGTGGTAACTGATATTTTTAAACGTATTGTTGGATTCAGTTTGCTAATATTTTGTTGAGGATCTTTGCATCTTTGTTCTTCAGAGATGTCTGCCTGTAGTTCTCTTGTGTGTGTATGGGTCCAGGGGGATGGGGGGATGCCTACCTGATTTTGGTATCAGGGTAACGCTGGCCTCATAAAATGAATTTGAAAGGTTTCATTCCTCTTATATTTTTTTTGGAATATTTAGAAAAGAATAGTATACTCTGAGTTAGATGTTTGGTAGAATTCACCAATGAAGCCAACTGGTCCTGGACTTTTGTTTGTTGGGAGTTATTTTAACCGATTCAGTTTCATTGCTGGTAGTCTGTTCAATTTTCTGTTCAAATTTTCTATTTCTTCCAGCTTGAGTTTTGATAGGTATTATGTTTCTAGGAATTTATCTATTTCTTCTAAGATGTCCAGTTTGTTGGCATGTAGTTATTCATGATCTTCTTATAATTGTATTTCTGCGGTGTTGGTTGTTATTTCTTGTGTAAGAATTATGTGATTTTTTATTGATTTGAGTTCTTTCTCTTTTTCTTGGTAAGTCTGGCTAGAAGTTTATTTATTTTATAGACTTCAAAGAACCAGCTGCTGACTTCATTGATCTGTTCTATTGTGGGATTTTGTTGTTGTTTTTTAATTTTTATGTCATTTATATCTGCTCTAATTTTTATTATCTTCTTCCTTCTGCTGGTTTTCATTTTGCTCATTGTTTTTTTTTTTTTTCTAGCTCCTTTAAAAGTAAGGTTAGGTTGCTTGAGATTTTTTCCCCCCTTTTTAGAACTGTTTTTGCTGCATTCCAAAGGTGTTTATTTTTTCTTGTGTTTTCTGGTTGAATCATTTATGGTTTAGTAATATTTTACTTAACTTCCATGTATCTACATTGTTTCCAGATTTTGTCTTGTGGTTAATGTCTAGTTTCATAGCAATGTGGTCAGAAAAGATGCATGGTAGGACTTTGATGTTTTTGAATTTGCTGAGGCTTGTTTTGTGTCCTCATATGTGATCTAATCTGGAGAATGCTCCATGTATACTTGAAAAGAATGTATATTCTGTTTTAGGATGGGAATTTTCTTAATATATCTGTTAAATCCATGGATTCCAGTGTGTCATTCAAAGTTATTGTTTCCTTGTTCATTTTCTGTTTAGGTAATCTATCCTTTGATATAAGTGGAGTGTTGAAGTATTTTACTATTACTGTATTACTATAGATTAGTTCCTTTATGTTTGGCATTAACTGCTTTATGTATTTGGATGCTCCCATGTTGAATTCATGAGTATTTACAGTTGTAATACCTTCTTGTTGGATTGCCCCTTTATGAATACATAGTGTCCTTCTTTGTCTTTTGTTAGTCTTTATTTTAAAATCTATTTTGACTGATGTAAGTATTACTACTCTGGCTTTTTTTTTTTTTTTTTTTTAGATCCCATTGGTATGATAGATGTTTCCCTATCCCCTTACTTTCAAACTGCTCTTGTCTTTAGGTCTAAAATGAATCTCTTATAGGCAGCATATATGTCTTGATTGGAGTTTTTCATTCATTTCATTCAAAGTAATTATTGATATATATGTATTTGTGGTCATTTTGTTATTTGTTTTGTGGTTATTTCTGAAGATATTTTCTAATTCTTTCTTGTCTTTCTCTCTCTCATGGTTTGCTGATTTTCTTTCTATATTTGGATTTCTTTCCCTTTATTCTTTGCATAGGTATTAGTGGGTTTTGATATATGGTTACCATTAAGTTTATATATAACCACTTCTGCATATAGCAGCCTAAATTAAGTTGATGGTCACTTAAGTTTGAACCCATTCTTTACTCCTTTCTTCTCCATGTTTTTGGTATATACTATCTTTTTTACATTCTTTTATTTTTTGGTTCCTTGATTGAATTTTTACAGACTTATTTTTACTGCCTTTATATTTCCTGTCTTCATACTATCACTTTTTTTTTTTGCCACTCAAAGAGTCCCCTTTAATATTTCTTGCAGGGCTAGTTTAGTGGTCTTGAACTCCTTTAGTTTTTGCTTATCTAGGAAACTCTTTATTTCTCCTTCCATCCTGAATGATAGCCTTGCTAGATAGACTATTCTTGGCTGCAGATTTCTCTCATTCAGCACTTTGAACTTATCATGACGTTCTTTCTAGCTTGGAAAGTTTCTGCTGAAAATTCTCCTGCTCATTTTATGGGTGTTCCCTTGTATATTACTATCTTCTTTGGTCTTGCTGCTTTAAAATTTGTTTTTCATCACCCTAGTTTTCTAATTTAATTACAGTATATATTTTGCTGTGGATCTGCTTCTGTTTATTTTGTTTGGTGTTCTCTGTGCCTCTTGCATCTGGATATCCATTTTTCTCCAAATTAGAGAACTTTTCAGCTATTATTTTAAATAAATTTTCTGTCCTATATCCTTCTGGGATTCCTATAATATGAATATTATATTTTGATGGAGTCACTGAGTTCCATAAGTCTATTCCTTTTTGTATCTTTTGTTTAGCTTGATTATTTTCCACTACTCTGTCTTCTAGGTCATTCATTTGTTCTACTGCTTCTTTCAGCCTGCCATTCATTCTACTGACCATGTTTTTCATTTTACTTATTGGGCCCTTTATCTCTGCTATGTTATTCTTTATCTCTGTGTTAAGGGTCTCACTCATGTCTCTCACTCTTTTCTCAAGTCTAGTGAGTATCCCAACTACCATTGCTTTAAGTACTCCATTGGACATGTTATTTACATCTGTTTTGCTTAGAACTTTGGGCTTAGCCTTATCCTATTTTTTCATTTGGGACAAATTTATCTGTCTTCTTATTTTGTCTAATTCTCTGGGCCTGTTTCTCTGTGTTTGGAAATTTAGCTACATCTCCTGTTCTTGACCTTATGAAGAAGAGGCTCTGTAGTGCCCTGCCCTGCTGTGTAGTGTCTCCTACTCCCTAGAGCCTGGTGCATCTGAAACTGTCTCCAATATGTGCTGCATGTGCTCTGCTGCTTTGTTCTAGCCACTTTATCCTTCAGGCCAATCTTTTATAAAGGTTCTTTTTGCCTATTGTGGGCACTGTTTGGTCCCTGGCTTGAATATAATGTTTTAACTAGGTGTACTCTTGTCTGCTTATAAAATGGGACCTGTCACCACTGCTGCCTGAACTGGGGCTTCACAAAACTCCTGGACTGGGAGATACTGTGTGAGAAGGGGTTTTGGCTGATCTCTGGGGACCGAGGCCACCTACATAGGACTAAGGCAAGCAAGATTGGGAAGGTGGTTCTTTTCCCAAGAAGTGGGTGGGGGCAAAGCAGGACTTGGTTGAGAAAGTTAGGTAGTGAATGTGGGCATTGCACTTGTTCTCACAGGTAGCCATATGTGTAGACAGGAGCCTAGTGAGGGAAATTTGTGCCTGCCAGCTCTCTTGTTAGTGGAGAAGTCTCCCAATGATCCCTGCTCCTTCAGCACATGGTCTAAGATTAGTAAACAAATCTCCCTCTCATATGCCCCAGGCATTTTTCAAACTGCTGCTTCCTACCACATCATCCTGGGGCTGTTTTGCTGTCTCTTTAAGGATGATGATTCAATTTCCTCTTGCTCTCTTGGTTCTCCTAGAGCTGAACTACTGATTTTGAAAGTGTCAGGTGTTAAGCCCCATTGATTGTAAGATCTTGTGAAATTATGCCCCTCTGTTTTCAAAGCCAGATGTTGTAAGGATTTGTCTTTCTCATGCAGATTTCTTTTGCCTGGGGTGTCTTGGGCCTGTTTCTTTCCCCCCCCTCTGAACCCACAGCATGTCTCCCTTTTGTCCAGCATTTCCTCCCTTTCAGCCCTCTCCAATTGTGGCCTCTTCTCTACATTTAGCTGTGGAGATTCTATTCTGCCAGGCTTCAATTCATTTTCTGGGTTATTTACACTGATGTGGTTGCTACATAGTTCTATCTGTGGGATGAGATGAGGTTAGAGCCCTTCCACTTGGCCATATTCCCTGGAAGTTCTGTATCTTTATAATGTTGAATGGACTCATCCACAGCACAGAATATATTCCATTTATTCATATAATTATCTACACATATTGGTAAAATTTAACATTTTAAAAAATTGAGTTTTACGTATTCTTCTTAAAGACAATTCTCAGGTACCTTTAATTGTTATTATATTGTTAGGATGCCTTTTTAATTGTATTTTCTAGTTGATTTAGAGAGAATGACATTGGTTTTTGTATATTAATTTTGTCTCTTGCTAAACAGTTATTGCTAATTAAGCTGATTTGTCTAGGTATATGATAATATTTTTAAACAACATTTTTGCATCTTCCCTTAGAAGCCTAATATCTATAATTCGCCATCCAGCATCACTAGTATTGTTATTATATTTTATACTATTGACCAGAAGGTCTGAAACAATGTTAAACGATATTATTGTTGGTGAGAATCTTGTTCTTTAAAATGAAGTAGCTTGGGGCACCTGGGTGGCTCAGTTGGTTAAGCATCTGCTTCAGCTCAGGTCATGATCCCAGAGTCCTGGGATCAAGCCGTACATCAGGTGCTCTGTTCAGCAGGAGCCTGCTTCTCGTTTTCCCTCTGCCTGCTGCTCTGCCTGATTGTGCTCTCTCTCTCTCTAAGTCAAATAAATAAGAAAGCAAATAAATAGTCTTTTAAAAAATAAAATGAAGTAACTCTTAAGATTTCCATTAGGTATACTATTTATTATATTTGTGTGTGCGCGTGTGTGTGTAGATACAAAATTTAACAAGCTAAGGAGATCTCCTTCCATTCTGGTTTATGATTGTTTTTTTCTAATAAATCTGGAAATTTTCAAAGATTTCTTTTGTTTCTATTGAGGTAACCACATTATTTTCTCTCTTTATGTGGGAAATTGTCAATTTTTCATGGTATAATTCATACACCATTATTCAGCATTTTAAAGTATACAGTTGAGTGATTTTTAGTATATCCATAAGGGTATCTAGTTCAAAAACATTTTACTCACCCCCAAATAAAATCCTATACCTATTAAATGGTTATTCCTCATTGCTCTGTGACCCCAGTCCCTGTCAACCAGCACACTGATTTCTCTTTCTATGCATTTGCCTATTCAGTGAGTGCATATAAATGGAATCATATGATATATTTTCTTTCATGTCTGGCTTCTTCCACTTAGCATAATGTCTCCAAAGTTCATCCATGTTGTAGCATGTATCGATACTTCATTATTTTTATAGCTCAATACTATTCCATTATATAGATATACCACATTTTATTTATTCATCATTTGAATAGTTGGGATGGTTCTACATTTTGGTTATCATGAATAATGTTGCTATGAACATTTGGATACAAGTCTTAATATTAGTACACACATACAAACATACTTTCATTTATCTTAGATACTTATCTAGGAATGGAATTTCAGAATTATGAGGTAATTCTATGCTGAACTTTTTGAAGAATTGCCAAACTATTTTTGAAAGCAGCTGCATCTTTTTCATTCCCATCAGCAATATGTTAGTGTTTTCTACATCTTCACCTATACTTTTTTTATGGGGGTATTTTTTTATTATAGTTATTCTATTAGGTAGGAAATGCTATCTCATTGTGGTTTTGACTCGCTTTCCCCTAATAGTTATTAATCATTTGTATATCTTCTTCTGAGAAATATCTGGTCAATTTCCTTGCAAACATTTTAATCAGGTTATATTTTTGTTATTGAATTGTAAGAATTCTTGTCAATGTGGATGTCTTTTTTCTTTTCCTTTTCCCCCTAATTGCTCTGGCTATGTCTCCAGTATAATGTTGAATGAGAGTGGCAAGAACAGACATCCTTGTCTTGTTCCTAATTTTGGGAGGAAAGCATTCAGTCTTTCACCCTTCAGTATAACAGTGGTGAATTTTTCCCAGATGCCTTTTTCTGGTTCAGAAAGTTTCTTTCTATTCCTAGTTTGTTTAATGTTTCTATAATAAAGGGTGTTGGACTTTGTCAAATGCCTTTTCTTCACCCATTGAGATGATCATGTGTTTTTTATTCTTGATTAAATGGTCTATTGCATTGATTGATTTTCATATATTGAACCAACCTTGTATTCCTGGAATGAATCCCACTTGGTCATGGTGTATAATACACTTCATATGTTGCTGGATTTGGTTTGCTAGAATTTATGATGAATTTTTGTGTCTAAATTCATAAAGCATATTGGTCTGTAGTTTTATTTTCTTGTTATATCTGTGTGATGATTTGGGAATCAGGGTAATATTGGCCTCATAGAATGATTTGGTTAGTGTTCCAGCCCCAAACAAGAGATCTCAGACAATGCCAAGTGAAACAGAACAATCACCCAGCTGATCTAAACAATCCATAGAATCATGACAGTTAATAATTACTAACCCCCACTTCTTAAAGAAGCAAGATAATATTTTTTTGTATTTTATCTGAGTATACCCAAAACTCCTTTCAAGATCTGCCTTGTAATCAAGGGTGAAGGGTCTCTTGAAACTCAGGGAAGATAAAGTGTTTTGATGCTCATCAGGGGTGGGGAAGGTAATACTTATCTGAAGTTAACAAAATTAAAAGAGTCTACTTCAAAAAAAAGTTCTAATAAAATACATTTGAAAGGAGGTAAATGGGGACAACTGGGTGGCTCAGCAGTTGAGCCCCTGCCTTTGGCCCAGGGTGTGATCCTGGAGTCCCAGGATCGAGTCCCACATCGGGCTCCCTGCATGGAGCCTGCTTCTCCCTCTGCCTGTGTCTCTGCCTCTCTCTGTGTGTGTGTCTCTCACAAATAAATAAAATCTTAAAAAAAAAAAAAAGAAAGGAGGTAAATGTATATATTTGAAAAGAAGGAGAATCATGGTTTTTGTTCAGAAAAATAAAAGGAAGTATGATATGGAAGACCTATAAAGGGATTGTGATGTTTGTTCTAAGAAGCAATACACTAAGGATCATTTTGTTCAGGAGCACCTGGGTGGCTCAGTTGGTTGAGCGTCTGCCTTTGGCCCAGGTCACAGTCTTGGGCTCCTGGGCCCCTGCTTAGTGGGTGCCTGCTTCTCCCTTTCTCTCTGCCTCTCTGTCTGCCTATGTTCTTTCTCTCTCTGCCAAGTACATAAAATATTTTTTACAAAAGAATAATTTTGTTCAATTTTTTACTTAATACATGACTTATGGGTTTGGGGATTTTTTTGGCTTATAGAATTTTTTTGGCTGAGTTTCTTATCTTTATAATTTATCACTTTTATAACTCTTAGAGTAGCTGTATAAAGTGGGTAGAACCAAATATAAAATTATGTGAGCTGTTTCCCCAGTATCCTCTTTCCAACGGACCTTTGAAGCTCATTGTATCATAATCAGTAATGGGTGGAAGGTTACTTAGAAGATTGAGATTTGTTTGCTCTCTAGGACCTGAATATTCTAAAGACATATATAACTGATTGTTGGCACTGTGACTAAGACTGGTCTGGGGAACAATCATCACAGAGAAATGAAAAGATTTTGCAGTCAACATTTCTACTCCAGCTGATTCTATTTATTACCTAGGTCAAATGGGGTAGATTTAATATTTGCAGGGTATCCAAAGCCAGACTGAATAAGACACAGAATATTTCCTATGAACAACCCATAATACTTTGACATTTGAATATACTACATTTTGTAGAATATTTGAACTTTCAATGTTTTACATCATTTAGTAAAAACATAAAGCAAAAATGTGACTTTTCTCAATAGTCATTTCATACTATGAATCTTTTATCATCTGTTTTCTCCTTTTTTTTTTTTTTTAAGATTTTATCCATTTATTCATGAGAGACATGGAGAGAGAGGCGGAGACATAGGCAGAGGGAGAAGCAGGTTCCCTGCAGGGAGCTTGACATGGGACTTATCCCAGAACTCTGGAATCACTAGCCAAGCCAAAGGCAGACACTCAACTACTGAGCCACCCAGGTGCCTCCTATATCTCTGTTTTCAACTGCCTGGGTGTGATGTGTCTAGGTGGGAATGTATTTGAGCTTATCCTACTTGAAGTTGTTGAGTTTTTTGGATGTGTAAATTAATATTTCCCACATCAGGGAGTTTTCAGCCATTATTTTTTCAAATATTCTTTTCCCTTTCTCTCTCTCCTTCTGTCATGTGTATGTGTTGGAACATTTGATGGTATCTCCAAGGTCTTTGGGTCTGTATTCACTATTCATTTTTTCCTCTCTGTTCCTTGGATCTACTCTTTGAACTATCTTCAAGCTCACAGATTCTTTCTTTTTCCAGCTTAAATCTGGTTTTAAGTCTCTCTGGTAAAATTTTCATCGCAGATACTATACTTTTTAATTCCAGAATTCCCCTTTAGGTTTTTGGTATTTGTGGGTTTTTTTGAAGTCTTTTTTTTTTTCTTTTAAGTTATTTGATCAGCTTGTTGTTTGCCCCAGCCATTATTGTTGTCTCAGGCAGCTACGATATTAAGCAGTTGCTGCTTAATGTCTTTGACAAGCCTGTTAAGAAAAAAAAACAAAAGCTGCTTGTATTAAGCAAACTTGAGTCAGGTCAAATAAAAGCAAGCCACTTGAGTGAAGATTTCACAGGAACTTACAGACAACTCAAATAATGACACTTATGTGGGGCTTTGGAGAAACTCCAACCCTTTCCTCCCTTCAGTGACTACTAAGCTCTTGTTTTCCTCATGATTGTAGAATTGTTGGTTTCTAAAACTACCATGGATCTGGGGAGTAAGGTATGGAAACAGGCCAAGTTCAAATGCTACAAAGGTAAGGTTGTTACAAAGATTCAGTTGTTCTTCTTGAATAAATGCTCCCCAGATTATTTTAGCCTTTAGTTAATTTTCAGGTTCTGAAAAAGTTGATTGGACAAGTCTTGCCAGCGCTCTTGCTGCTTTTATGGAGAAGATTTTAGGTGACCTTTAGTTCACAAGTTCCATTGGCATCACTCATTCATTGAATGACTTTTTCATGTAGAATTTTCCTTGGATAATACTAAGTGATTATAATGCATGGTTAAAAAGAAAACAGACTATTGGAGTTTTTAAAGCTAAATTTTATTTGGGAATTTTGTATCCAGATGCATGTGGAATTGTATTACTTGTTGTCTTATCTGATTTGGGAATTCTAATTATACTTTTCCTGAGTAATATTTAAACTCTCATTTAAAATGACAATGTTCACTGTTTAATCATTATGGAGCACAGCCAGTCAGAATGTAAGTAACTGATACAACCATATAAGTAAGAATTAGTTGAATATTATCTCTCCCTAATAAATTAGGCTGGACAGCATTTGCCATTTTCTTGGGCAGCTTCTGTCAGTGTTAACTGTTTCTGAAGATTGGTAGAACTCATCTGTAAAATCTAGGGTTACTGGGGATAGGTGGGGAAAAAGCTGTTGACTTAATTTGTTTCTTTAATGCCTCTTGCTCAGTGTTTCTATTCACTCTTAATTCAATTTTGAAATTTTATACTTTTACAGAAATTCACAAATTTAGGTTTTAAAGGTTATTAATATGAAGTTATTCATAGTACTCTCATTTTTGTTTTTGCCTCAGTCATGACCTTCATAGTTTTTCTGCTCCTAGCCCACAATCTAATCCAGAATCACTCATTATATTTAGCTTTTGTGTTTCTTTAACCTTCTTCAATTTGGAATAATTCCTTAGCAATTTCTTTGTCATTCATGACATTGGTATTTTGAAGATTCAGGTCATTTATTTTGTAGACTGTCAATTTTATTCGGTCTAATGTTTGTTTATGATTAGATTCAGGCTGTATTTTTTAAAGATTTTTATCTATTTATTTTGAGAGAGAGAGAGAGCACATGGGTGGGGGGAAAGGCAGAAGGAGAAGGAGAAGCAGACTCCCAACTGAGCAGGGAGTCTGAGGCTGGACTCGATCCCTGGACCCTGGGATCATGACCTAAGTGGAAAGCAGACACCTAACCACCAAGTGACCCAGGCACCCCAGGTTGTATATTTTTGGAAGAAGTGATATATGATATATATATATATATCATAATATTTAATATAAGTGCTTGGAAATAAGTCATGGCTTCCAAAAATACAAGATTTTAAAGCATTAATTTTCTTTTTTTTAAAGAGATTTATTTATTTATTTATTTATTTATTTATTTATTTATTTATTCATAAGGCAGAGACACAGGCAGAGGGAGAAGCAGGCTCCATGCAGAGAGCCCGACGTGGGACTCGATCCTGAGTCTCCAGGATCACGCCCTAGGCTGCAGGCGACGCTAAACCACTGTGCCACCGGGGCTGCCCAAGCATTAATTTTCTTATCAATTTCCAATTTATTATATAATCAGAGGAGAGATTATTTATCATATTGATTCTTTAAGATGTATTGAGGCTTGTTTTTGTATTTAGGAAATGTTTTGTGTCTACTAAAAAGAATATACATTACAGTGAATAACAGAAATTCTCATGTTCACTTATGTTAAATGTTTTCCTCTTTCTCACTGAAAGCTTAGCATAAGAGGAAAAAGGCATGCTTAGTTGCACTATTTCCTTGTTTGGTTCCTCATCCATTCTCATCAGTTCTTTTTCTATATTCTCTCATGTTGAATTTGTGGGCAAAAGTGGGAGAGGAAGAGAAGAGAAAACTTTTATTTGCCTGCTATTATGCACATATATGTTGATCCTCAGTGCATGTTTAAAATTGAATGTTTCTCTTGAGAGTAGTCCCAAGGGGTTCCTCAAAGATTCCCACCTGGAAACATTTGGCTATGGCTCCCTGGTGCAGGTTGTGTCTCTTTGACTGGTTGCTTATTCCCTCTACACTGAACTTCTGCATCTAGTGATAAATATTCTCTTCTTTCTACTAGTAGCATTGCTATTCAAGCTTCAGCAGACTGGAATCAAGCTCTCTAATGGTTTTGTAAAGCTCCTTAACAGGCATAAGAGGATATCTCTTTATTTTACTTGTGAAGGAGGGGAAAAAATTCTCTCCCTTCACCTCCTGCATGTATTTGCCTTGAATGTGGTTCTTGGGCCGAATGTTGCAAACTACTTAGCAACTACTCCAAAACAGTAGAAAAAGACTCATTTTAATATTCTATTATAGATTTGGGCAGCCCCAGTGGCTCAGCAGTTTAGTGCCTGCCTTCAGCCCGGGGTGTGATCCTGGAGCCCCAGGATCGAGTCCCACGTCGGGCTCCCTGCATGGAGCCTGCTTCTCCCTCTGCCTGTGTTTCTGCCTCTCTCATTCTCTCTCTCTCTCTCTGTCTATAATAAATAAATACGCTCTTTTAAAAAATTCTATTACAGATTCAATACAATACTGATTATGTTCTCTAATGTCAATGCACTGTAATTAGAAAGTAAGGAAAAATTATAGTAAAAAGGTTTTTTTTTTTCCAGGTCAATGAAAACTTTACAACTATAATAGTTAAGACAGTGTAGCAGTACCACAGAATTAGATTTAAAAAAAAAAAAAAGACAAATGGAAGAGAATAAAGAGCCCAGAAATAAGGCTGCATGTATATGGAAACATGAACTGTTAGTACAAGTTAACAAAAAACTGAGAATTAAAAATGGTTCTTGGAGGTCCTGCATGCCTGCTCTTACCAGGGCATGTTGCAAACTGTTGCGCTCGCTGCTGCTACCTGAGCTGCCATCTCCTGTCGGCTGCTACCACCCAAGCCATGCTAGCCCCCAAGCAGCAGTCTAAAGTTTTCTACAGCAAGATCTTCATAAACAATGAGTGGCACGATGCTTTCAGCAAGAAAACATTCCCCACCGTCAATCCATCCACAGGAAAAGTCATCTGTCAGGTAGCTGAAGGAGACAAGATGTGGACGAGGCAGTAAAGGATGCCCAGGCTGCCTTCCAGCTGAGCTCACCCTGGCACCACATGGATGCATCCAACTCGAGCCGCCTGCAGAACAGCCTGGATGATCTGATTGAGTGGGACCGGACCTACCTGGCAGTCTTAGAGACCCTGGATAACAGCAAGCCCTATGTCTTCTACCTGGTAGATCTGGACATGGTCCTCAAATGCCTCTATTATTACCCTAGTTAGGCTGACAATTACCATGGGAAAACCATTCCTACAGATAGGGACTTTTTCAGCTACACCACCATGAATCTATCAGAGTAAGCAGGAAAATCATTCTGTGACCTTCCCATTCCTGGTGTAAGCCTGGAAACTGTACCCAGCCTAGGAAACTGGAAAGAAGTTGAAAGAAGTTGAGCAGACTCTGCTCACTGCCCTCTATGTGGCCAACCTCATTAAGGAGACTGGCTTTCCCCTCCCATGGTTAATATTATTCCTGAACTTCATCCCATAGATGGGACCACCATCATCTCCCATGAGGATGTGGACAAAGTGGCCTTCACAGGCTCCACTGAGGTTGGCCACTTAGTCCAGGGAGCAGTAAATAACCTCAAGAGAGTGACACTGGTGTGAGAATGGGGTTGGGGAAGGAGCCCCAATATCATGTCAGATGTAAACATGAACTGGGCCATGGAGCAGCCCCACTTTGCCCTGTTCCTCAACAAGGGCCCGTACGGCTGTGCAGGCTCCCAGACCTTTGTGCAAGAAGATATTTACACTGAGTTTGTGGAGCAGAGCATCACCTCAGCCAGGTCTTGTGTAGCTGGCAACCCCTTTGACAAAGCCAGGGACCTCAGATGGAAGAAACTTAGTTTAAGAAGATCCTTGGTTATATCATATCGGGGAAGGAGGAAGGGGCAAAGCTGCTGTGTGGTGGAGGGATGGCTGCTGACCATGGCTACTTTGTCCAACCCACCATGTTCAGAGATGTACAAGACAGCATGACTATTACCAAGGAGATCTTAGGGCCAGTGATACAGATCCTGAAATTCAAGACCATACAGGAAGTTATTGAGAGAGCCAACAATTCCAATTTTGGGCTGGCAATTTTTGGCTGCAGCAATCTTCACCAAAGACTTGGATAAGGCCAATTACCTGTCCCAAGCCCTTTGGGCTAGCACTGTGTGGGTAAACTGCTATGATGTCCTGAGGCTCTGTCACCATTCAGTGGCTACAAGATATCCAGAACTACCAGAAGCTGGGAGAGTATGGGCTGCAGGCATATACTTAAGTGAAAACCATCATGGTCAAAATGCCTCAGAACTCCTGAAGAACTGTGCCAGCTCCCTCACTCATCCAGCAACAGAGGTCAAGGACATCAGCAAAACCAAGAAAAATGACCCTTGCACACTAAAAATTTCAAAAGGGAAATTCTCCCACAAAAACTCTTGATCATGATAGTCCCAGAATTTGAAGTGATAAATGGAGTGGATATGGGACAAATAGTAAATGAAAGCCTTTTGCAATGCAACAGTACTACTAGCTTCTAGGCTGATTTTTCAAAACTAGATTCAAATGTCTTATCCTGTCCTTTCTGTAACTTGCTTTTATTGGGGAACAAAAGGCCATTGTTTATACTTGTACTAACAAGTTGGGGCAATGGCTAGTATCTTGCTTTGTATTCTGGACTAAAATTCATTAAAAACAACACTGCTGTTCACCTCTCAGTTAAATAAATAAGTAAATGGTTCTTGGAAAATTGATTATCCAAATAGGCAAGAATTTATCATTTTTCATATTTTATATACAAAAATCAAATCCAGTCAGATTAAAGAACAAACTGTGAAAAACAAAACTTTAAATTATTAGAAGATTAATTATAGAAGATATTAAGACTTCAGGGTAGGAATATCTTTAATCGTGATACCAAGAACCTGTTTCATAAAGAAAAGTATTTTTGAATAATTAGTATTTATGTAAAAAAATCATCAAAGTTGGAGATAAGTCAGCTAAGAGTAGGCTGAGATTAAAAAGTTAATTCTTTGAAGAGGGAACCCAAATTAGCAATGTATATGTTCAATATCATTGGTGAAAGAAAATAAAAATTAAAAATAAGATTTTCTTTTATCTATCATGTTGGCAAACATTTGAAAAGTCAGATAATACCAGGTATATTAGTTTGTTAAAGCTGGTAAATAACAAAGTATCACAAACTGGGTGGCTTGCACAAAAATATTATTTCATGGTTCTGCAGCCTAGAAGAATAAGATCCAAGAGTTGGTTCCCTCTAGAAGCTGTGACAACAGGACAACCTGTTCATGCTCTCCCTAGCTTCTGGTAGTTTATTGGAAATCTTTGGTGTTCCTTGACTTCTGCTACATCACTGCAATATCTGTCTACCTTTATCTCCACAGAGCATTCTTCCTGTGTCCAAATTTCCCATTTTACTTAGGATACTAGTCATTGGATTAAGAACCCACCCTACTCAAATATGACCTGATTTTATTAATCTTATCTGCAGTGACCCTATTTCCAAAGGAGGTCACATTTGAGATATTGATGATAACTTCAATACAGAATTTTCAACGTGATGCTATGAATTTTGGAGGAGGACACAGTCTAAGTATTGCCAAGGATGTGGCAATAATCCCTATAATCTCAATTCCTATTAATGGAAATATAAATTAGTACTATTGATTTAAAAAGAAATTTGACAGTATCTATTAAAAGTAATGATATATAACCATAATCCAGATATTTTATTTCTAGAGGTCTGTCTAGGGCCACTATTTTACATGAACGTGAGATGATATGTTTAAAGATGTGCTTAATAGCATTGTTTGAAAGGAGAAAATAGACCGGATAAATAGGCAATTGAAAATAAAAGAACTGGTATCTCATATTTTAACAAGGATAAGGATCAGAAACAAGAGTTGAGTTAAAAAAAGTTATAGAGTGATCCATATTCAATGATAATATATATTCAAAAATATGTATAGTTTATAGCTATCTGCATATGTAAAATTAGATGTATAAATCTCGGATGAGAAGTACATAGCACCTTCAGGATAGCGGTTTAACTAGGGAGAAAAGGGTAGGGAATGGGATTTCAGAGTTCTTAGTTGGGCTGCAACTATATTCAACATTTGGTTTGCTTAAAGCAATAATAACCTAAAGAAAATATGCTATAATGTTAATATGTATTGTATTTGGGTTTGGGCACATGAATTTTCATTATATTCATCTCTATTTCCAAATGTTTGAAATATTTTATAAGAAAATATTTTTAAAAATCTCAGCAGTGTAGAACAAAGTCCTGACAATAACAAGATGAAATTTAGGAGATGGGAAAAAAAATCCTAACCTCGAATCAAATAGAAATCCCACCAATTGAATTTATACATAGTAGAGGGCTTGGGAGTTAGAGGAAAAATTTGTTTAAATATCTATGGTTTGATCTGACTATAATTTCATGTGTCAATATTTCTAAGATCTGCCAACAAATCTAGTTTGTCCGTAAAGCTGGACAGTATGAGTGAAATATCTAAAACAGAAAAATGATAGAACTAGTAGAGTTTGTTTCAGCTAAAAACTTATGTGGTTCAATTTTAAAGAAACTAGAAGCTGTTTAGAGGACAATGACACACTGTAGAGAGGAATTCTTGAGTTATGTCAGTGTAGCACTAGTAGATGCTTGGCTTAGAGAAGATGAAGTTCAAGATGGGTGATAACCATCATTACTTACTGCTGTCCTATAGAAGTGGAATTGGCTTATTCACGTGACCTGCTGGGTAGAACCAGAGCCAAGAACCAAGAAATTGTCGGGGGGTGGGGGGGGATGATTACAAACATTGTGTTTTATTGCAGCATTAAGAACTTTTCAATAGGACTGGCCAAATATGACAGAGTCTTCCTCAGAAAGCAGAAAATTCCTCACCAGTTGAGTTGCTTAAACAAAGACAATGACTATTTAGTTGTGAGTTGCTGGTTGTTGACCAGATTAGAACAGTGATTCCAGAATTTTGGGTTTCATGGATCAGCAAAACTTCAAATGAGTAAATGGAGACCCAGCAAAGTTTCCAACCTATATTTTGCTAAGGAAAATTGTTATAGCATCTGTGAGTATTTTTCATCTATTTCTACATTACTTTAACACCAAAATGAATGAAGTACATCATCCCAGAGTATTTTTTTCCTACTCAAGAAAACATTGGCCACTTTATACTGATATTTTAAGTATATATTTAAGTGTTTTTAAATAGAGGAAAATGTAAACAATTTGGCTTTTTCCTTGATTAAATATATCAAAATGGGAATTCATACATTTAATTGTATACCATGAAGTGGAATTCAAATATCCAAGCTATTCTTGAATTTTTTTAAGATTTTATTTTAGAAGGAGAGAGTATAAATAGGGGAAAGGGTAGAGGGAGAGTGAGAGAGAGAATCTCAAGAGACTGTCCACTAAGTGTGGAGACTGTGGGGTTTGATCTCATAACCCTGAGATCATGACCTGAGCAAAAACTGAGAGTCAGAGGCTTAACCAACTGAGTCACCCAGGTGCCCCCAAATTTATTTTTATTTATAGTCCTTGCCAAGCATACTGTTTGGCCTAGAGGTTGGAAGCAAACTCCAAACATCATTTTGCTTAACTTAGAAGATTCCTCGTAGCCTGAGAAAAACCAAAGAATAACACTTTATTTGGCTCTAACCTCCCTTTGTGTCTTTCTTTTTAGGTCAGAGCAGGTCAGAATCTGAGAGCCAGATCTGTTAGAAGAGAACAGATTTATAGCCTTCCAACTTGGAAATAAGGAGAGAAATCACGCTCCTCACCCCAAATTGATGCATACACAGAAGGGGAATTGTGGCTCCCAATGCCTGCTTACTATGAGGACCCAAAGGCCAAAAATCAGTCAGAAGACTATGCTACCTCACAGATGGACTGATCCAAGGGACACTGATCTGCAATGATATTACCCAATCTCTGCATTTGATATTTGGGGCTATAATGCTTTCTTGTCAGGAGCTGTCCTGTGCACTGCGGGATATTTTCAGGATTCCTGGCCTTTACTCATTAGATGCCAGTAGTGTCTCCTACTCACCAGTAGTAAGGATAAAAATGTTTCTAGACATGCCAAATGTTCCCTAGGGGCTAATTGCTCCCAGTCAAGAACTACTTATTTAGAAGCTTCTGAGCCTGGAGACCTTAGGATCAATCTTCTTGAACTGTACTAATGTGTATTTAAAAAGAGTTTCTAATGGTAACCCTAGAACCACTCATTTGTTTTTCTCATATCTTATTAAGCACAAATGAAGATCAGAAAGGAGTTGAGGGTGAGGGCAGTTTTACGGACTCTCCCCCTATGGAGTCAGAGATCTTTCTGCATTTGGACATGGATAAAAATATCTGGGAACAAGTTTCAGCTGTACTTGAGTGTAGGGAAACTGGTGAACCTTTAAATGCCAGAGTTGCCCTCTTTGCATTAATCAGTCTTGATGAAGGCTGTGGCCCTTTTATCATGCTGTTTCTTCTTCTTAAAAAATTACCTCAAAGTATTTGTAAAACACTTTTAAAGTTTGTAGTTTGACCATTACATTTTCATCATTTTCCAAAAGCCATCAAAAAGTTAACTTCATTATTTGGGAAAAATCCCTACTTATGTAGGCAACTTTCTCTCAAACACGTACATATGGCTTCTCTTATTCTAGGTTTGGCTTTCTGCCTGGATCAAAAGTAGGAACTGTATTTGCCTTTGAGAAAGGGATTTGTGACCTGATTTTTGTTTCCAGTGCTGTTTTGTAGAAATCTGCAACCACACACTACCCAGATGTAAGTAGCCCTTTGTGTTCATTCTAATGGAAAAATCATACTTTGTAGAGAAGGACTAAAACTACATCTGCAATACACCATTGGGACTTGCAAAGTAAGCAAAGGAGTAAAGTACTATAGCAACTAAATGACTATTTTCAGAGATTTATTTAAACAGGGTAAGATAGAGAGTAAAAAACAGAGGTTGGAGTAAAGCATGATTTGCATAAAGATACTTATTAATAAGTAGATCATATAAATACATTTCATGCAGGCTAACATCTATCTCAGTTTCTTAATGAACTGTATATAGTATCCAGATTCTATGCTTTCCAGAATTTTGACTCTTGCTTGTGCTCAGAAGCCCATTTATTCTAATAGGACAAAGAAATTCCAGTCATCAATTATGGTAGATGAACATCCACTGATCTATAAAGAATTAGCTCAAAAAAAGGTGCAGCTAGTAGGCCAGTAGTTTTATGATCTCCTAATCCCATGGATTGGAAATGCTTAAATGCTTAGAAAAATGGTATAATGGGCTAGGCATAGTGGTATTTTTTTAAACTTGTGTTTTGTTTGTAAATGGGTCAAGACTTCTTGTTTCAGATATAAATACTGCCAGAGGTTCAAAACAAAAACAATTTTAAAACATCTTTAATATTTAAAATCTCCCCTGTGGTCTGATTCTGTAGTTCATTTAAGCTTTGGGGTGCTTGAGAGTGAGGAATGTCCTTTCAGGAAGATCAATGCTACCACCTGGGTTTTGGGTTGACAGAGCACTACATGGTGCTACCCCCTTTTCCTCGGAAATTAAAAGAAGATCCTAACCACTTAAATTTTTTTTTTTTAATTTATTTACTAGAGAGAGAGACAAAGAAAGAGAGAGCATGTGCAAGCAAGAACATAAGTAAGGGGAGAGGTTCAGAGGGAGAGGGAGAAGCAGTCTCCCTGCTAAGCGAGGAGCCAGAGTGCAGGGCTCAATCCCAGGACCCCGGGATCATGACCTAAACTGAAAGCAGACAATCGACTGAACCACCCAGGTGCCCCTAGTTATGACCTTCTATCTTGGTTTTTGCTTACATTTTTCCATCAGTAACTATCTGAATACATATTCAGGTCTCATTTTGTTGCTTTGCTCACAGTTAGAAATTTCTCAAATATGATTCATGTAAATCTCTCTGTTTTTATTCCTCTTTTTTTTTTTTTCAGATGCTGGGAATTTAATGACCATTTTCTTTATGGTTTTTTTTTTCTGTATTTCAGATGCATATTCTATAGGAATTTACTCTTGGTTTCAAGAAGGTTCTTTGTGTGATATATAAGCTGCCTCTTTGCTGACTGTGAGGGATTTTTATTACATTCCTGTAAATATCACACATAGGCAAATTTCATTTTTATATCAACCATACTGTTATCAGATTTTCATTGTTGTTTTTCTCTTAGGTGTTTGTTATCAGGATAGAAATTTTTTTCTTCTCTCATGCTCCTTTGGAGCAAATGTTACTTTGGAATTAATGGCTATGTACCCAGCATCAATGACTGTAGCCTCAGGACTGCTTAAGTGTCCCAGAGCTCAGTGGGCACATAGCAGTGAGAAAGACTGAGACCCATTAACTGAGATGGGCAGATAGGAAGGGGGAAAACTACAGTCCTCATGTCTGCAAAGAGAAATTAATTATCTTTCTCATGACACTAGGGGAGGTTCAAGGGAGTGAATATAGGTGGGGAAAGGCGCAAGTAAAGGTGTCAGGGATTAATAACATCTGATAAAGTTACAATAAAGACTTCTCAGGGGCCTGCAAGGGGCCTGAGCAGAGACAGCCCCGCTGCTGAGGGTCGTGACAGGCTGCGGCGGATAATGAGATGCAGAATGTTTCCTTTTGGCTCCTGCCTTTGGACCTCGGAGGGAGAGACTTCTCGCCCGCATTAATGGAGCGACGTACAGATTTAGGACCCTGTGGAGCCTTTCCCCCCTCCCCCGCCTACTCGCTCAGGCACACCAAGGGCAGCCTTCGCGGGGTCCTCACGGCCGCCAAGATGGCGGCCCCCACGGTGAAGGCTGAGGGAGGCTGGCGGACCCTGGCGCTGAACCTGCGGAGTGCCGTCCTGCGGCTTCCAGGGCTAACCCAGGTGAGCTGGAGCCGCCATGGTCCCGAATACAAGGACCCACGGATAGACCAGGAGTATTACCGTAAACCATTGGCAGAGTTGACCAAGGAAGAGAAGTATGAACCGGAACTCAGGAAGACTCAGCTTACTTACCAAAGCTGCTCCAGCGGCGAAAACAAGCTCTGGGTGAGAAGACCCCAAGGTCAGTAAACTCACCAACATGCTGCTGAAAGGAGGAAACAGTCCTGCCCAGATCCCTCCTGATGCAGACTCTGGAAGCTGTGAAACGGAAGCAGTTTGAGGAGTACCCTGCCGCCTCCGCAGAGGAACAGGCCACCATGGAAGGCAACCCCTCTGCCGTCTTCCACCCAGCCTGCGGAGCTGCGAGCCCGTGATAGGGCTGGTCCCATCCTCGGAGGGGGCCATTTTTATCCGGTCCCGGTGACACTTGCCCATCGGCGTCGTTGCTTCTTGGCCATGAAGTGGATGATCAAGGAGTGCAGGGAGAAGAAGCACCGGCGGATGCTGATGCCAGAGAAGTTGTCACACGAGCCGCTGGAGGCTTTTCACAACTAGGGCCCTGTGATCAAGAAGAAGCGTGACATGCACAAGATGGCCGAGGCCAGCCTGGCCTACCATTGGTGGTAGAGGCGCTCCACTGCAAGAAATAATGGGAGCCACTATCCTAGTGAAAATCACAGGCCTTTTCAAGGGCAGGCCAGGCTAAGGGTGGAACAACATGTTTATGCTTGTTAGTCCTTTGTTTGGGGGGCTGGACGTGCCTTTCCTGCTCTGTCTCCTCATGAAGAGGAAACAGATCAATCTGGATTTCCCCCAGCAACTTAGGGCCCATCCAGCTTCTCTCTCTCAATTCAGGGTAGAACGTTGAATGATGGGAAAGGAAAGCAGTTTTAATATTAGAAAAAGTTTATTAGAAAATTCTTGCCCTGAACTGGTGAACTGGTGTAGCATGTGATATGGAAACTGCCATTTACTAAAATCGACTGGAAGTTAAAAAAAAAAAAAAAAAAAAGACTTCTCTACAGAATCAGCTTTTGTATACTTGTATATCCTAAAGAATTGGGTAATCTATCCTTTCAACCAGTTTATCACTATATCTAACATTAATATTCGATGTGAAATGTCCATGATTATGTTTCATATATTCCCAGGGGTGTTGGAAGAACAGCCTATGGCAAGTTAGAAAGATCTATGAAATAATGACCACAGAAATTCATCTAAGAGGGCACTGACTTGAGTCTAACGTCAAGAATTATGGCTCAGTGCTGTCAAACCGTTCCAGGTTCCTGCAGTATATGTAACCTCTTCACATATTCTTGCAGCACCCAGACATGGTGTCCATTTGTTCACCACTGTATCTCTAGTGCCCTAAACAGTACTTAGCACATACCAGGACTACTCTACATATTGTTAAAGGAAACTGATATTCAGAGATCTTAAGTATCTAGTTCTTGAAAAATTCAAATTCAGGTCTATCTGGCTCCAATTTATGCTTTTCTTATATTCACTCATGCATTATATGACTTATTTAATGCACCCTTCTTATTATTTTTAGCAAATTTAGGGGTATAAACAATGCATAAAGGATCTGATTTAAATGTTATGTCACTTTAATAAATATTGTTGATGAAAATTGAATAAACCCTTATAGAAACTCTAGAAGTAGGAAAGTTTTATTTGAACCCAAGTTAGGGAAGCACATTTTTTTTAAAAATTTTTATTTATTTATAATAGTCACAGAGAGAGAGAGAGAGGCAGAGACATAGGCAGAGGGAGAAGCAGGCTCCATGCTCCGGGAGCCTGATGTGGGATTCGATCCCGGGCCTCCAGGATCGCGCCCTGGGCCAAAGGCAAGTGCCAAACCGCTGCGCCACCCAGGGATCCCCGGGAAGCACATTTTTTAAGGAAGAAAGTGTTCTGGCAAATGAACAGTCTTTACAGGCTTATAGACTTTTTTACATCTTGCAAAAGCTCAAAGGGTTATAGATTAGCATATAGGCAGGAATCAAGAGTTTTATCATAAAGGAATTCAGGGAATAGGAGCATTGTTTGGTGTCCCAGGAACAAGATGGTTTCCCTTTAGACTACTCATTCACAAAGCAGATGTACAATATATACTTGGTGAGCCATACATCAGGCTTTTGGTTTGAACAAAGTTGAAAGTTTATATATAGTCATGTCTTAGGAAGAAATCTAAAATTGCTTCTCTTGTAAATCAGGCCTTTATAGAGTTTTTCTCTCATCATTTCTCTTTAGAAAGAAAGCAGAGATGATCATTATTTTGTCCCTTGATGCTAGGCCTGATTTAGGTTGTCTAGGAGTCCACCTGGGAAGGTCAAGAGTATGGCCTGTAGTAGGAAATATTACAATTGGGTTTTATTTTGTTTTGTTTTGTTTGTTTTTTAGATCAATTTGAGATCAAACTGTCGTGGAAACATTGTACATGTGCTTTGTGGTAAGTTTTGCCTTTACATTTTTTAGTAACCTTTGTAGTAGACCTGCAGAATTAGTAACAAAAATCCAATTAGTAACTCCCTGTCCCTCTCCCCCCATTTGCACTCTCTGTCTCTCTCTCTCTCAAATAAATAAAATATATTTTTTTAAAATCCAAGTAGTAATAACTGAAGCAACCAATGGGAATAGGTACAGAATTAGAAAATCCATTACAAGTATTTTGATAATCTTAAATTGAGTATTCATTACCTTTTTTATCTATAATTATTTGTACCTTGTGATACATTTGAGCTGATTAGTTTAAAATGGTATATTTCTGTTATTATATGTAAGAATTTCTCCGGCCAATTAGTTTTATAGATAATGTATCTTGTGGCTGTTGTAATTCTATCTCCCCAAACTTCTGGTCCTCAATATCAATATTAGTATACATTTTGTTAGTATCATGCAATTCTCTTTGAATTGCACAGCCAGTATTATACCATATAACAGTAGTGTTCTGATAAAAAGTACTCTGGTTACAAAATAAGTCAGACTACTACAGAAGTGTTTTGTTAAACCTTC
The DNA here is from genome assembly GCF_048418805.1 of Vulpes vulpes. Classification (NCBI taxonomy): domain Eukaryota; kingdom Metazoa; phylum Chordata; class Mammalia; order Carnivora; family Canidae; genus Vulpes; species Vulpes vulpes. The sequence continues at coordinate 29,350,087 of NC_132792.1, read as the reverse complement.
CCACAAAATCTTCTATTTCCCATATACCATATGTTAGTTTATAGAGTCATAACTGTTACAGGCCAACTTGGAATGAATTCAGGGTTCCATTGTTGTTCAGGGCATAACCATATATTTTGCCTAAATTTACAGATGTCGGTGGATATTGGAATCTAACAAGAATCTTTGGACAATAAGCCCATCTTCCTCCAATAGGAAGAACTCTGGTGGTATTTAAAAAAAATTGGGGGGGGGTGCTGGCTGGCACAGTTGGTAAAGTACATATGTACATTGTGAGATTAAGAAAAAATAAATAAAAATTTTAAATGAAATTAAACCTTAAAAAATAAAAATAGGAACTATTTTATTTTTTGAGATGTTAAAAAAACATTGGAAGATCAGGTTGTCCATAAATTTGGAAACCAAGGCAGTAATTGAACATTTATATAAGTTACAGAAGTCTTTAAATGATTTTCCACAAATGAGGGGAGCTGTATATTTTGGATGTCTATAGTAAATAAAAAGGGCATTGACCCAAAGTTACCTCAAAATCTTCTTCAAAATCCTCAAAATCTGGGGGAGGGGCTGAATCCACCAAGTTACTCCTAAAGTAGTAGCTCGGATAGATACCCATTTTCGTTTCTTATTTTGTCTTGGGCTATTCCATCCCCCCCCCCCCCCAAAAAAAAAGAGTGTGGGCACATTGGATATTTTGGCATTTTGGACAAGCTTCCACTATTTCTCCCACTGTACCTAAGAATCTTTCTCAATAAATTACTATCTACCTTTATAGAGTCAAGATGGTCAGTCTGTCAAGTGTTGTATATAATTCAGGTTAAATTTGAATTAGGTAGTACTTATTGAAAGGTTTTTTTCGAATAGAGGTCCTTTATAATATATAAGCACCAATGTAGCTAAAGGAACATTAAAATGTGCCCAAAATGTCATTATATATTTTATCTAAGTTCTCATCATAATAAAGTACTAGGATAGTATTTGAAGTTATGTTAGTTAAATCAGCAGGTAATCATAATATTTTGTCAGGATGCAATAAAGGGGGAGGTAAAAGCAAATACATAGGTTTACTATCTTCTAATATTGCAATTTAAAAAAAGGAGGGTAGGGATCCCTGGGTGGCGCAGCGGTTTGGCGCCTGCCTTTGACCCAGGGCGCGATCCTGGAGACCCGGGATCGAATCCCACCTCGGGCTCCCGGTGCATGGAGCCTGTTTCTCCCTCTGCCTGTGTCTCTGCCTCTCTCTCTCTCTCTGTGACTATCATAAATAAATAAAAATTAAAAAAAAAATAAAAAAAAATAAAAATAAAAAAAGGAGGGTAGAAGTATAGACCTGGTCCCAAATCTTGGGAAAGCAATCTACTCTGATGTCATTTACTTCTAATTCTACTTTGTAGTTCAAAGGTCTCTGATGATCTTTGAGTGGCCCACTGAACCATAGGCACAAAGATTGTCTACACACAAGCTATTCCAGTGAGTCCTTTACATCAAGCTGCTTACGTTTTCTGTTTGCAGAGCTCCCAGAAGAAGAGCAGTTTTAGTTTTCAAATGATTGAAGTCAGAAAGGTGGAAGAAAAATCCAAATGTTAGTTGGAAGAGTTGTATCAGGCATTAGTTAGAGGATACTAGAAGAAATCAGGATTTAGTCCAGTGTATAATGAATGGTATTAAAATCAAATAATATCTACAAAGATGTGTTACTGAAACTTTTTTATAATAAAGAAAGCATAGAAGCAGAGTAAGAATGGTGATTTACCATTTAAGTTCTTGAAATCTGTTTTGCTGGCACTTTTTATAAGGCCAGAAGCCAAATACTTAACATCAAGATTTGCCTACAATGCCTGTAGATTTGGGTGAATTTCTCTTCTTGATGAATCCAAAATATCCTGAGGTCCCTGTGAAGTGGGAGAGTGAGATTCTTGTCTCACAGAGACAAAGAATGAATCTCACAAAGAAGAATGAGTAAAGTAATAGTGTTTTATTAAGTGAGGATATAGAAAAAGCTCTCAGGAGTGAGAAGGGTCCCAACAGGGTTGTCACTGAGGGCTTTCAGGGTTGGTCTTTTATTGAAAGCTAACAAAGGAACTTAAATCCTTTTAACATCTCTTCTGATAGCACCATTGAGTAAGGATTAGTGATAACACCTTTAATGGTTTACTTTTTAGGGTCCAGTAATTTTTGTTGGTCACAAGTACCTGTTATAACAAGACCCCAAGGATGCCTGGGTGGCACAGTGATTGAGCATCAGCCTTTGGCTCCAGCACGATCCTGGAGTTCTGAGATCCAGTCCCACATCGGGCTCCCTGCATGGAGCCTGCTTCTGTCTCTGCCTGTCTCTCTGTCTTTCGTGTGTGTGTGTGTGTGTGTGTGTGTGTGTGTGTGTGTGTGTGTCTCATGAATAAATAAACAAAATCTTTAAAAAACAACAACAACAAAAACACAAGACCCCACCTCTGACACCTAGGGCATGGTGGTCTGGTTTGTTCCCTTATGCTTCTTTATACCTCCACATTTTGGGGGATATTTGTGAGCCTGATCCTATAGCCCCCTACCTACCTCTCCTTACCTAGCCTCTCCTGTCCTTTACTCATCTGTACCTGCCAGGGAAGTTACATTCTTTACTCATCTGGGGGGAATTTTGGAAAGCAAGGTATCAGGTCAACATTTCCAAGGTTCTCTCTTGTTCCATACAGTCAGCCTTCATTCTTTAAAGTTGTCTGGTCAGATCTGAGGCTATGCATGTCTCTCAAATATGACATTACAGTCAAAGCTTTGGTATAATATAACTAATGTTTCCAATGGTATTCTTTTCCAAGGAGAACAGATTCTTATTGAATTTATGCAAATAGTTGCCATGAAGAAAGAATATTCACTGACAGGTTTTGAGTTCTAGAGGGTTCAGGTAGGGAGAAAAGAGAATATTCCTTCATAAACAAGGTGAAACATTTATTTCTGTAAAATGTAGGTATCTTAAAAGTTTCCTTAATTCTGGAAGATCAGACATTAGAGGACAAGCAACATTTCAAACAAAAGTCACCAAACTATAATCATCTTTTATAATCATTATATATATAATCTATATAATCTATATAAGATATATATTATCTTTTATAATCAGCTATATAATCATTTAGTATCATTATTAATCTTTGTTCTGTTTGAATGCAGCTTTCCCAGTAATTTTGGAAATTCTTACCCAGCTTAGTTTTAGGACTTAAAATATATTAGAAACAGGTATTTGCCAAAAGTCCTCTTCATGAATCTCCTTGAAGAAGAAACACATTTTGCAAGAGTAACAGAACTATAAATGAAAAAAGACAAAGAAACAGCCACAAAGATCTGATGAGGGTTCATTATTATGCAGTTGACAAGGAAATCTGGTTATTTCTGTGACATAACATCATTTGATATGACCTTATTCCAGAATGTATGAAAACATTAGGAATTTCATACAATTTCTAAAACAGAGTATTTACCTCTACAACTGTAACCTAAGATGGTTTTTCATCATTTGACAATTCTTCCCTTGTAATTTAAACATACCAAATAAACAAGACTAGTCAAAGAAACTTCATTTAGAATTTGAATACTTGGGAACTCTTTGTTTAAAACCTTAGAAGGTTTTAAACTGCATTGCTAAATAGAATTACAGATTATTATAAACTTCACATTTAACCAAGGTGGTGATAACAAAAGGTTATATACAGTTATTAGCAAAACATGAGCCCTTTTAATATTGGAAAATTTTAATTTTAATCAGACATGATAAAGAAACTTTTTTTTTCTTGGCAGATAAAGAAAAATGTTTAATTTTAATCAGACATGATAAAGAAACTTTTTTTTTCTTGGCAGATAAAGAAAAATGTTTATTATTTCTTACCAAGAATAGATCAATAATCTAAGAAAATTGACTATATAAAAAACTGAATCTCAATCTTATACCTAGTGTACTTTTTGTGTGTGTGTACTTTTAAAATGCACTCATTCCAGTCTTAGTAGTCATTCCTGACCAAGCACAAATGTTTTTTCTAAAGATTCCCCTTTACAAAGTTTCTATAATTTTCTTTTTCATTTAGATTTTTGTCCGAAGCCTTCTCTCTCTAAATAACCAGTCTCCTTTGAGGACAAAATTACTTTCTTTCCCCCTCAAGAAAAATATATTCCCATTCCTCATGCCTTATAAAAAAATACATCCTTTCTTGCATATAGAGTTGCTTTCCTTGTAATTAAGACAACCAGGAATGATACTTATTAGAATTTTTACTTTTTTACTTTTTACTTTTAAAAACTTTAGTGTCCAGAGTGAAAGCTAAGTAGTAATCAATTGTGAACTGTTACACCAGAATTCTTTAGATCAGAAACTTATGAATACGTTTCATAGTTCATAGAAACATGTTTTTTCCATAATACAATCTTTCAAGTAAGCACAAAGCTTGTTTACCAATAGATCCAAGAATCCTCAGTTTCTCTGCCAAAAGCATACAAACCTAGTAATCAAAAATTTAGAATTCTATGTTATTTTGAAAAGACTTAAATATCTAATTAATTCAACCCAATTAATCATTTAACTTAGCAAAACTTCAAAGTTTCAGGCTACTGAAGATTTTGAAAGCCATTTAAACTCTCCTATAAACATCTATTCAGCCTACTTTTTCTTTCTATTTTTATTTTTTTATTTTTTTATGATAGTCACAGAGAGAGAGAGAGAGAGGCAGAGACACAGGCAGAGGGAGAAGCAGGCTCCATGCACCGGGAGCCTGACGTGGGATTCGATCCCGGGTCTCCAGGATTGCGCCCTGGGCCAAAGGCAGGCGCCAAACCGCTGCGCCACCCAGGGATCCCTACTACTTTTTCTTTCTAAAGATTTTATTTATTTATTTTCATGAGAGACAGAGAGAGGCAGAGACATAGGCAGGGGGAGAAGCAGGCTCCATGCAGGGACCCCATGTGGAACTCAATCCCAGGACCTAGGATCACATCCTGAGCCAAAGGCAGATGCTCAACCACTGAGCCACCCAGGTGTCCCAGCCTACTTGTTTTTATTAATTACCCATGAGAACCTCATGGACAGGCAAAAGCAACCATCCTTTTAAGTAATTTTTTTTTTTTTTTTGCTGATAGGCTACAACAGATAAAATATTAATTTAACTAATATATTTAGGTAGAAAAAAGGCTATTATCTGTATGACATTTTATATTGATAACTCCAAAAGACATGCCTACTTTAATTAAAGCAACAAACTTAAACTAGAATGAATCTCGTGGACAAGGGAGAATGAGTACAGCAATAAGAAGTTTGTTAAGCAAAATTACAGAGAAAGCTCTCACAAGTGAGAGTGGTCCCAACAGGGTTGCCACTGAGGGCTTGTAGGATTGGTCTTTTATTGGAAGCCAACCCGGGATCCTAAATCCTTTTAACATTCTCTACTCATATCACCATTGAGTAAGGACTAAAGATAACATATTTAATGCCTTACTTCTTCTTTGGGGTCTTTCTTTATTGGTCAAAGATGACTGTCATAAAAAGACACCCTGCCCACCTATACCTAGGGAGAGTAGTCTGGTTTGTTCCTTTATCTCTGGTTTCCTTACACCTCAGCATTTTTTTATTTTTTTGAGAGCCTATTTCCATGGCCCCTTACCTAGCCCCGCCTAGCCCCATTTGTCCCTAACTCACTTGCAAAACATTTGGGTTAGTCTCTATCTTTATGAATTATAGAATGCTTAGTTTTTATAGCACTTATTCTTAACCAATTTTTATCCAAATTTTTAAGCAATTAAATAGCTCTTTTACAAATTAATTTTAGTGATACCCATCCAGAGGTAGAAAAACATCTCATGTAACACACATAAACACATATACACAAGATAAAAAGAAAATCTAGCCTTTGTTTAATATTTTTGGAGAGAACATTAAAAGCTCAATTTCCAAACCTCTCCCTTTTATTAAAACAAATCTATTTGCAAGATAGCAATAATCTACAGGCCCATTAATTAGTCATTTCCCATTTTCCAATTTAATATGGCCAGTTTTGTCCAAAGATGCCCAAGCCACAGCAACAAATAAATCAAAGAATTCCTCTGTGAGCATTGGCCCCTCCCCTAAAGTTGGAGGTTTCCTAAATTGAACCAAATGACTTCCTAGTTTCTGGTTGCTTAACCTTGTCAGCTTTCTGTAATTGTGTGCATAAGAGAAATAATTCAGACATGTCAAAAGAATCCCATTTGGATCATCTAAAACTTCAATCCCTAGAGAACAGCTTAAATAAAAAGATCAACTCAAATTGAGGAGATCCGATATTAGGAGAACTCACTAGATGTACCTGTGAAGTTAGAGGGGAAACAAAGGGCCTGCAGTGGTACTGAATGCCAAGTTCCAGATGACCCCCCAGGTGTTCTCAGGTAAGGTACTCTGATGCTCTGATATCCTGACAACTGCACCAAGAAAGGTCAACACAAATTGAACAAGAGTTTTACTTGAGTCCATGTTAGGACATGGACATGCCTGGGAAACATGCTATTCACAAGGAAGACAGTGTTCTGGAGAATGTACAGTTTTTATAGGGTTATATTACATTTTACATCTTGTAAAATATAGGCAGGAGTCATGAATTTTGTCATAAAGGAAAGCAGGGAATGGGAGCATTGTTCAGTGTCTCAGGAGCAAGATGGTTTTCCTTTACTCATTCACAAAGCAGTTGTACAATACATGTTTGGTGGGCCAAAAATTAGGCTTTTGGTTTGAACAAAGTTTATAAACAAGTCATGTTGGCTTCGGAATAAATCTATAATGGCTTCCCTTGTATACTAGGCCATTAGAGTTTTTCTATTATCAACATAAATAATATGACTTCATGAAGCATAACATCACCAACACTAGTGAACCCACAGTTTAAAAACTAGAATATTATTGTAGGGGCCAAGTGCAGGCCATTCCAAGATGAGCCACTTTGGCATGAACATTATTTTGAATTAAAAGCAATCTGAACTCAGGAAATTCAGAAAAAGCTCTTTACCTCCCCCTCAAATTCCTTGTACCAAGAAGAGAATTATTAACAGAGATTCCTCTTTACCTAAGATACTTTTATCTACATAATGGGACAGTCTTTGTTTTCTGAACATCACCTTTCACCTTCATGCTAAGTCTTTCTCTTCTTTGTGTCTTCAGACCCCTACTCCTTGCCTTAGCTCATATGAGCTTCGTGTTGCATGACTGTCTTTGGAATTTCCAGGTCTGTCTGGATTCCCCATATGTACACCATTAAATTTGATTTGCTCCGATTAATCTGTCTCATGTCAATTGATTCTAAGTTCAACTAGAAGGACTTTGAAGGGTAGAGAAAATTTTTCCTCCCCAACATTATCAACACCTTTTGAGTTATGTGTATTTCTCCAAAGTTCTATTCCTCTATCTCCCTTCCAGAAGTAACTGACATATTCCCTTCTCTTTTAAAATAAAATTTTCAGGATCCCTGGGTGGCGCAGGGGTTTGGCGCCTGCCTTTGGCCCAGGGCGCGATCCTGGAGACCCGGGATCGAGTCCCACATCGGGCTCCCGGTGCATGGAGCCTGCTTCTCCCTCTTCCTGTGTCTCTGCCTCTCTCTCTCTCTCTCCCTGTGTGACTATCATAAATAAATAAATATTTAAAAAAAAAATAAAATAAAATAAAATTTTCACATATATAGCAATCCTTAAATAAAAAGCAGCTTATAAAATTTACGACATGTAATTTAATTATATATGTGTACATATTACATATTATGTAAGTACATGATATTTAATTTTCTCCAACTTGATCTTTTCATTCAACATTGTTTTTGACTCATGTATCTTGTTGCCAGGAGCTATAACTCATTTTCACAGCTATAATCAATTCATCCACTTTTGTCAGTAGATTTTTGTTAACGATGATTGAAATAATAGAAAAATATCAGGTGTCAATTATACAATTCTTGTACATATCTTTTAGGATTAATATGCAAATTTCTTCAGGTTTTGTTCTAGGAGTAAAATTCCTGAGTTATAGGTAAGTTCATGTTCCGGTGTATAGAATTACTGTTTTCTAAATGTATACTCCTAGAGCTATATACATTTTTCATTATTTCCTTGCCAAAAATGTTACCATCAATTTTTTTAATTTAATGTAATATAAATAAAATGAAATCTTGTGATTTTAATTTACCCTTCTCTGATTACTAATGAGGCTGGGGCATTAGTATTTTCTCTCATTTGAAATGCCTGTTTGGGAAAAAAAAATGAAATGCCTGTTTGGTCATCTATTATTTTTGTTTATTTTGTGGGATGAGGATGTTTACCGTTTTCCTAAGATTCAGAAGAGTAATTTTACTTAATTGATACTTATCCTTTGTTGAATTTATATATGTTGTGAATAGTTTGTGGTTTATTTCCATTTTCTTTATGGTATCTTTTGATAAATAGAAGTTCTTTCTATTAATGTAGTTGAGTTTAGCAATTTTTCACTTAAAGTTAATATTTCCCATATTCTGAAATCATAAAAATTATATTCTATATTTTCTTGTAAAAGTTTCCGTTTGGAATTAAATTTTTAATTCACCTGGAATTTTGTAATTTTATAAAATAAATAAACTATAAATTTTATTGTTTTTTTTCCATATAATCAGCTTTTCTCCTTTCTCCAGTGAGCAGTAATATCCTCTTTGTGATTATCAAGTTCTATTATTCTGACTCTATACTATGGAGTATTCTATTTCACTGGCCAATTGGTCTCTCCTTGGGTTAATATCACACTATATTCATTAATACAGCTTTGTAATAAAGCTTGGTGTAATAAAGCTTGGTAACACAAGTTTCCTACCTTATCCTTCTTCAGTTATGCTTTACCCATTTTGGGGTCTTTTTTTTTTAAAGATTTATTTATATTTTCATAAGAGACACACACAGAGAGAGAGGCAGAGACATAGGCAGAGGGAGAACTTCTTTCCATTCAGGAAGCCTGAAGTGGGGCTCGATCCTGGGACTCTGGGATCATGCTCTGAGCAAAGGCAGATGCTCAATTGCTGAGCCACCAGGTGTCCCTGGTCTTTGCTTTTTCAAATAAATTTTAGAATTAACTTGTCAAATTCCTTTAAAATCCTATTAAATTTTGATTAAGTCTATAGTGAAACTTAAGGAGAACTGACATTTTTATAATAGCTACTCCATCCATAAACATGATATATTTCTCTTTTTATATTTGTGATTTAGCTTTCAAAAAATTTTTAAACCTTTAACTTTTCACACATCTTTTAAAATACCTATTTCATTTTATTTTTAATATTATACAGATGTATTTTAAATTATACTTTCAAAATATGTAGCTGATGTATATTAACACGTTAATATTTGAGTATTGTTATATTCAGGTACCTTGACAAACACTAATTCTAATATTTTTTTGTTAGATGATTTAGGTTTCTATGTAAACAATGTAACCTGTTAGCAAACGACATTTTAGTTTCTTTCCATATTTATAGTAACTTTTCTTACAAAGTAGATTGGCCTCCAGTACATGATGCTATTGAGCACCAGAAATATAGCTAGTTTTAGCAACTGAATTTTTAACAATTTTTAAAAAGTTTAAATAGCAATTTGTGGCTATAGATACTATATTGGACAGTGTAGATCTAGTATTTTTGTTCTGTCTTATTTTTATTAACACAGAAGTTAGTCATCATTTTATTATTTACATTTCTTTTTAGATTAATTCACCCTTTAAAGAAATTGTTAAACCTTTCTTCTTTCATTTCATAACTTTTTTCTAGAATCTTTCCTCTTTTAAGTCTGTCAATTAGAATATATGTTATTAAAGGTCTGTGGCTAGTAAACTCTGGGTTTTCCTTTTTTATAAATGTTATTTTGATAAAGACCTTGAAAAATAATTTTTTTTAACAACACAATTATAAGTTGATAGTTTTTTCTTCACATACTGAAGACACTGCTCTGAGGACTTTCTGTTTTCACTGAAGCTATTGAGAAATCTGTTAGACTAGGTTTTCTTTTTTATAGGTGTTCTGATTTTTTTTCTCTGGTTGCCTTTCAGATACTTAATATTTGGTGTTCTGAGGTTTTACTATATTTTTCATGTAGATCTTTGGTTATTCTGTTTGGTAAATATTGTGTATCTTACACCTATAGTTTCTGTCTATTATATGTACTCATTCTATTTCTAAACCATCTCATTATGCCTCTTTTGCATTCTCTCTGTATTATTTTTCAGAAACTACAATTGCATGTATGTTTTACCTTCTTGTGTTTATTCTGTCTTCAATAGTTCTTATCTCTCAGTATTGCAAATTCTTTAGTTCTTGTTTCTAGTTCATTGTCTTTTTAGTTGTCTAATCTCAATGAATCTATTTTTTATTTATAAAATTTCTATTTGGTCTTTTTATAATCTGCATGCTCATTATATCTCCAGGGTTTGGCAGTTTAAATTTCTTTGTTTTTGATGACTCTCACTCATAGTGGCCTATTTCATTCATTGTTAGGTGATTATTAAAAACTATAAGTTTATTTTAATTAAATAATTTTGAGTGAGAATTCTGAAGGTTTAATGTATGGTGGCTTTCTGCCACATAAGGTTTTCACTTTAAAGGCATATATATAACTGAAACTACCTTAGCTCCTATAGAGCAGCATTCTTTTTTTTTTTTTTTTTTAAGAATTTTATTTATTTATTTATGAGAGACAGAGAGAGAGGGAGAGAGAGAGGCAGAGACACAGGCAGAGGGAGAAGCCGGCTCCATTCAGGGAGCCTGACGTGGGACTCTATCCCAGTCTCCAGGATCACACCCTGGGCTAAAGGCGGTGCTAAACCGCTGAGCCACCCAGGCTGCCCTGGAGCAGCATTCTGTTCCCCATTGTTGCAGAATGGCCTACAAGTCTTCCAAGCCCAGAACTGCTATTAGCAATGAGGAGACTGGACTTTTGTATTTGTTTACTGGCACTATTCAGGGTTTAATTTACTGTCCTTTTGCTTCTATTCCCTCTTTTTCCTTCTTTTTCTTCCCATCTTGAAAGATTTCCTGTGGATTTTTTTCTTTTTCTTTTTGATCCCAACTCTGCTTTAAAAATAAGTATGTTGTAGTTATGCAGGATCAACCTGTATTGCTATAAGAGCACCATTTGGAACATCTATCCCATGATTCTGCTAACATCAGAAGTTAGCCTGTGACTTTTATTCAATAGCATATATGCTTGTGTCATTTCTAGATTATAAAGTGCTTATCATAGAGCCTTCAACATTGGGATTAGATTGATTTACTTGTTTTTCTCATATACCAGACTTTTAGCTTCATGAAAATCTAATTATCTTAACAAAATATTGACAAAATACTAAATTATATCTGAAAAGGAGGGGTACCTGGCTGGCTCAGTCAGAGCATGCAACTCTTAATCTCAGGGTCATGTGTTTGAGCCCCACATTGGGGTTAGAATTTACTTAATGAAAAAAATTAGACCTAAACAAAACCTATGTTTTACATTTATGGTCTTCCTTAGGAAAATAATTTCCTAAAAGGTTGTAGATATATGTTTTTATTTTTCCAAAATTCATCCTTCGGGCCTATATTGTCTAAGTTTACAGAAGAAAACAGCATGTGGAAAGAATACTGAATTTGGGGTCAGGAAAATGACTGTAATTTCAGTTTAGACACTAAGCATATGATTTTCAACAATATAATTAACTTCTATGAGTCTGTATTTCCTCATTTGTATAATGGAGGTAATTTCTATTTCACACAGTTATTATAAGAATTAAACAAAATAATACAGGGATCCCTGGGTGGCGCAGTGGTTTGGCACCTGCTTTGGCCCAGGGCGTGATCCTGGAGACCTGGGATCGAATCCCACATCGGGCTCCCAGTGCATGGAGCCTGCTTCTCCCTCTGCCTGTGTCTCTGCCTCTCTCTCTCTCTCTGTGTGACTATCATAAATTAAAAATAATAATAATAATAATAATAATACATGTGGAATTACCCTTGACAATGTCTAGTAATGGAGAACAGAGTATGCCACTGAAAATATGCCTTTTTGGCATAAAAATTATCTTGCGCTTCTTAGTCTTTTTTTTGTAAATATTTTTATTTACAAAAAAATATTTTTATTTATGAGAGAGGGAGAGAGAAAGAGAGAGAGAACATGAGCAGGGGAGAAGTAAATGGAAAAAGAGAAGCAGACTCCCCAGTCTTAATCCCAGGACCTGGAGGAGGATCATGACCTGAGCCAAAGGTATATGCTTAACTCTCTGAACTATTCAGGTGCCCCAATGAGTTGCTTATTCTTAATAAACAGCAGACATGAGAGAAGATCTGAAAACCAAATAGAAGTTATCCCTTTTGTAAGGGACAGTTTTTATATAGGTGTCTCCTTCTCTGTATCAGGAAGAGAAAAATGACTAAATCTCTAGAAATTTTTAGCAGAAAAGGCAACAACTTAAATCCACATATTATACCTTTGTTTGTCTGATCACCTCCCATGATGGTCTTCTTTTCCCATCCCAACATCTTTTTTGTCTTTAGCTGGTGTACTGGACCGTTTTCAGGGAGTTACTCATTTTTCCAGGGTATCTACCATGTATAAGGAGATATACATATAACTAAAATTCTGTTTTTTTTCCCCTATTAATCTGTATTTTATAACAGGGGTCTCTAAGTCAAAAACCTAGAAGAGTAGAGGGAAAATTATTTTTCTTCCCCTACAGTTTGACAACCTATGATGGGGACCCATTGAGATACTATACTTGCCTGCATATAAGTTCCTAGAAGTCTGGCACAAAGTAAGACTTCTTACTAAAGTAAGCTCTCCTGGATCTATTTCTGTGTGTCTGGTTTAGAAGAGAAGTTTAAGTACACCCACACAATGAACTTTATTCCTTCTTTTCCAAATCTAGACTAGCAAGAGAAAAAAATGTGTGAATTAGTTCTTGGGTATAGTGACTATGCTAAAGATTTTTATCAGTAGTACTCTTTTGTTCTATTGTTCTCTTTCCTCCTAGAAGTGGTTATTATATGGTTTTGCCTCTTTTGTAATAAAGAGGAGGATCATATGCAAAATAAAGTTTCCTTTTATCTTGTTCTATCTTAAGAGCAGGGCTTTGTGACTGGTGAGGATGTTCTCTCTTGTCTCAGCCAGCTGAAATAGGCAGGGGATCCAAACTCAAAGTGACAAGAAGCGTTCTCTTTTTCTGACCAGGCTGGCTCTCGGGAGTTTATCTTAGGGGGTTCTGGTCCATAAGAAGCCCTTGTCATCTGAACCTTTGTTGTTAATGCTGAAAAAGTTCCATTCCAGTACTATCTGCCCAGTGTCACACATTAGCAGGTTTACGACTGTAGGCATCTAATGTTTTTGTGGGAGACCAAAGATTTTTTTTTTTTTTTTACTAAAACCATCCTTATGGTAACAATAAATTGCTTTCTTAAGCTAACTGTGGAGGTAAACTTTTTGTATCATGGGGGCCTCTTCTGTGCCCTCCTATGGGATGCCTTTTGCATCTATAGTGAAGCCATAAAAAGGCTAATTGGTTTGAGTTGCTATTGAAATGAATTTACCATCGAAGATCCTTGTCAATATCCAGGTAATACATCTTTTGAACTGTAAAAAAAAATTACAAGACTTCTCAAAGACTTCTCATCCTAAACTATCGTTTTATTGGTACCTATGGTACCTATGGAAAGATGACATTACACAAAGGTTTTTTTTTTTTTTTCCTTTTGCCTCCAATTTCAGAAGATGCTACCAAATTTAGAGAAGAATTAGATCAGTGGACATTCACAGCTCTACTCTAATACAGTAGTAACAGACAAGCCAGATAGGCCCCCCGGGGAAAATGCCCTCACAGAGAAAGTAGGTGAGTTTCTCCGAGACTCTTACAGAAGATCAGGATATGTCTCAGTTGGAGGTCAATGTGTACAGGCTGATAAAAACAATAGTAAAGGTTTTTCCTCCTAAGGTAAATTGGTCTAAGGTGCAACTGTACATGCAGAAAAAAATGGTAAGCACTTATACAGACTTTATAAAAGCATATGGCATTAAATTCTGAAGCTCTAGAAGGTAGGAATTTTTAAATTTCTACCTTAGTTGAAAATCTCTCTGATATAAAGATAATGTATTTGATATCAAGGGGCTAAATCACCCAATCCATTTTAGGCCACAGTCCATAGTAATCCACAGTCCACAGTCCTCACAGTAATCTTTGAGGAATTAGAAACTCCTTGTCTTAAAAAATATTTATAAAACCAGAAATGCATCTCTAGAGGCAATTCAAAGTTCACCTATCATAACCAATTGCCAACCCCCCCACTTCACCCTTTTCATCTAAAATGCTTGCAGGTTTTGAAAACTCCCTTTCGCCCCCCTCCCCCCCCCCCCAAAATCAGAACATTGGAAAGAAGAATTGCCCTGCACCTATAAAAAATAAGAAACATGAAAAAGAAGGAAAATTTTAAATAGTAATTATGCTAGACCTCTGATAACAGTCAGATATAACAAAAACTCCATCTTGGAGAAAACTTGGATATCCTTTTTTCTGTGTCTTTGAGATCTACCTTTCTACCCTGTCTTCTCTGTATGCTGACAGCTATTTCTTTGTAATGCTGACTTTAGGGAAATAGTTCTTATCAATAGGGGAAAAAAGGAGCTATTTAGAAATTTGGCAAATAAAAAACCTTAAGTGTTTTTTCCCCCACAAATATTAGTAAAATAGCCTTAGCCAGCTGAGCAGGTAAATTTATTTTATCTGCCAGAAACACATTTGAGATCCAATTGCTCTTTTATAAACTAGTGAATTTTATATTGTATCTGACTCATGGCTAAAATTTTAAAACAAAAGCTGTAAGATCTTTCTGTCTGTATGATTATGTATGTCTATATATGTATGTTATAGGTGTGGTATTTTTCTATCTCTACATGGCATTACCAAAATTAATTTATAAAAACTATACTTGGTTGGCATGAAAGAAAATGTTTGAATGGATTGGGTTTTCCAAAAATTTCAGAAATATAAAAACTAATATTTTTGAAGTTCATGTGATCTGGAATATCCTCTGTAAAAGCTGGTTGAACTTTGTTGATTTAATTAAGATAGATACATCTCCAGAGTTATTACTGATGTAGCAAAGCGTGGAGGCCAAGAAAATTAAGGCCATTCCACTTTAAGTTCAGTGTTAGCAGAAGTATAGCCATCCCAAGCCCCTGTGAAGAAGAGCTGAACTTTACCTTACTTCAGTTACAGGAAAAAAACAGTTTACAGCTTAACATCCTAGAAAGCTCCCTATTAGAATGAGAACAGAGCCCAAACCAGGGGCAGGAAGCCCCATATTAGAATAAGAACAGAGCTCAATGCCCTTGAAATCCCCATATCAGAATGTAAACAGAACTTGAGAAATTCCTCCACCCCTTCTGAAAATCCCCCAGACCAGCCTATAAAAAACCCAGCTGTAACCCACTTTGGGGTCCAAGTCCCTGCTCCACTGTGTCGGGTATACTTGGACCCAAGCTCCAGCTTGCAAATAAACCCTAGTGTGTTTGCATCGGTCGGCTCCTTGGTGGTTTCTCGGATTCGCAGTCTTGGGCACAACAGAAAGAATGGTAGGGTTTGAAGCTGACGGCTGTCTCTCTCTGACACAGGCAGAGAGAGAAGCAGGCTCCACACCGGGAGCCCGATGCGGGACTCGATCCCGGGACTCCAGAATCGCGCCCTGGGCCAAAGGCAGGAGCGGAACCACTGAGCCACCCAGGGATCCCCTGATCAGAGATTTTTAAAGATCTAAGGTTGACTTTATGGAAATGATAAAGCTCCTTGAAAACATCTTTTTCAACCTTGCTTTATATAGTGCTCCCATCAGTCCTACCAAGTGAGTAAAGAATGTCACAGGAATCTCAGATCTTGGGGACCCTGGGAAGACAGGAATTTACCCAAATCTATCAGTATCTCAGGCAAAGTCTAATAGGGAGTCCCTCCCTGAAGAGTCTTTTAAATACCCAATCTAAGATTCTTTATGAAAAGTTTCAGCAAAGAAGACAAGAATAACCTATATTATCAATCACTGTTCTTGTTGCACTATTATAGATAATCATGTTAGGTTTAATGAGAGTAGACTTATTTTGCAAACAAGTTAGTACCTGTAATTATCTTTGGTTGAAATGAGGGTGATTGTGGAATAAAAACTTATGTTTTGACCTGGAATCGCTAAGAACAACTCTTGTTCTTTTCCCGAAACACTACACACTGAAACTGAACAACTTGATATAAACTTTAGAGAAATCACAGCATCTCGCTTATGGACAATCTTTGTGCCTGGTGCTGTGTAGGCTATTCAGAAATATCACCAGAGACATTCAAGCTGCACACCAGAAAAAAATCTGTCAGATTGCCATTGCCTGTTCTTACTCCATATGAAGATGCTTCAAGCCTGACAGAAATTGTAGGGGTTAAGGGTAGGCTACCCCAAGATGGGTCACTTTGGCATGAATGTTATTTTGAGTTAAAACCAATCAAAACCCAGCAGATTCAGGAAAAGCTCTTCTCCTCAACTGCCTAGTTATACCAGAAAAAGAACTATTAACAGAGATTCCTCTTTAAGAAACTAATGTGCATAGTAGAGCAACCTTTGTTTCCAAACATCTTCTCTCACTTTCCTATTAATGATCACCCTCTCCTTTATATCCTTAGACCCTTATACCTCTCCTCAGGATGTTATATAAACCTCATCTTGCCTGTCTTTGGAAGTTCATATCTGTGTGGATTCCCTGTCCATATGTTAATCTGTCTCCTGTCAATTTGGTTCTTAGTTCAGCCAGAAGGACCTTCAACAGCAGAGAATATTCTTCCTCTCCAACAGCTGGCACAGTCTGCAGGATGCCTCAACATGCTGGACACTGCTCACTGCACACACTACAGATGCAGATCTGAGAGATTCTTAAGAAATCTGACAAGCAGCTGGAAAAAAGTAGAGATTTCAGGGGGCTGACATGGTAAGAAATCTTATCTGTGGAGTCTGATGGAGCAAGAATGGTGAGAGTCCTTTTTCTTTCCTAAATTTAGCATGGTTTTTGGAACTAGGTTTTGTTTTGTTTTGTTTTAGCTTAGATACTCTTTGGTTAAATTTGGTATAGAAGTTCTTGGTTATTCATCCATTTCCTCCCAGGGATGGTCTTTGTTTTTGTGTTTTTTTTCTTTGTCATAAAAAGGTCAATGTTAACAGATGCTGGTATGATGAGACCTGTGTAGACAAACTTTGCTGTGGGTTAAAGGCTGCTGCTAAGGGACATCTTGGAAGCTAAAGTTGCAAAATTGGTGGGCTTGGGTCAAACACTTACAAGCTTGTAGCCTGTTTACCACCTAACTCAAAGAGTACTCTGTTAGAATAAGTTGGTCATAGGACAGGTTAGATCGACAATAGGTCCACCGACCTCAAGAAAACTTCCATGCAATGAGTTTACTGCAAAACAACACACAGTTACCATTCCTGCAGTAGATCCGTCCTAGATATTAATGTGGTTCCAAGAGACCCATGTCTTAGCCAAAAAGGAAAACCAGATGAGATTTTTTTCTTTTATCTTGTTCTTTGTTTTAAGAGCTTGGCTTTGTGACCACTGAGGATATTTGTCTCCACCATCTGGAAGGTGCATTTACCAGGGTGCATTGTGAAGGCCAGTCAAATAGACTGAGGATCTGAGTCTCTCTCTTTTCCTGTCCAGCTGTGTATCTCTCAAGGATGTTTGTCACGAGAGGTTCTAGCCCATAGGAGACTTTGTTGCTTGTTAGTTCTGGAAAGTCCCAATCTACTAGCATCTGCCCAGTGTCATAGATTAGTCATGTGTGACTGGAGGCATCACATGATTTGTGGGAGACCAGAGACCCTGTTTTCATTACACAATTCTGACCACCTGTGCAACAAAGGCCTTTGCTTTCTAAGACTAATTTGAGAAGTAAACTCAGATCATAGAGACTCCCTCAGCTATCCCTGTTTGGGTATCTATTACATCTTTGGTTAAACCATTTAAAGGCTTATTGGCTTAAGTTGCTAATAATAGATCCTACTTGCCAATGGCCAGATGCTGGATCCTTTAAATTGATTATATTTAAAAGAAAAATATTCTTTATAGAGAGCTCACAATTGTTTTATTAGTATAATGGCTAGCCTTAGGACTCCCATGACAAGATCAAAGAACAGAAATTAGACTTAAGTGTCCTTGTCCAACATAAATTCCCCTTAAAATTCAGCCTTAACTGCTGTTTTAAATTCCCTTTCCCTATAAGATTTATAGGGCACATACCAACCTCATCTCTAGGTTCAAGTATACAGGTTGTTCAAGTAAAGTTGAAAACCAGGAAATGAGTTAACAAAAGCACCAGGAGTAGCACAAGGCTTGCTTTGCTCCTATCTTCCAGGGTTTGATAATCAGGTTCTGCCAGCTGTAGACTTTCCTATGTGCTGTTGTTTACAGGTGTATCCTAGACCCCCCAGTTCAAAAGAGTTCATTTCTCCTGAGCAGGAGTAGGTCTTTTAAATTATAAGGCTCTTTTACCTTTATTTTTAACAGATTCTACTCAATTAAAAGGACTTAAAAAGTTTAATGACTATCTGCAAACCTCCCCTTCTCAGAGGAAAGAGGACCAAAATTTCTTGTAGGCTCTTCTACAAATGATCTGTGAAAGGCCAATTTTCAGGGGCTAATAAAAGCCAAGTTGAATTATTAGTTAAAAAAATGGCCAGTGCCTAGATGTTAAGGCTATAATCTAGTTCTTTGGGGAATTAAAAACTGTCTTTTCTTACAAATCTCTAAAATCAGAAATGCAACTCTAGAAACAAGTCAAAGCCTATCTATATTAATCTCCAAACCTTGCCTATTCCTCTTACAATGTAAATATTATAAAAAATTTGCATATTGGAACAAAAGTGTCTGGTACTTTTTTTTTTTTTTTAAGATTTATTTATTTGAGAGAGAGAGCAGGGGAAAGAATCAGGTGGCCTCCCTGATGAGCACCCATGAGATTATGACCTGAACCAAAACCAAAAATTGGACATTTAACTAACTTTACTACCCAGGTGCCCCAATGAAATGTATTTTAAAAATGCTAATGTAAAGAACACTGGTATAACAAATAGTTTACAATTATTTATGTCAGAGAGGAAAACCTTCCTTCAAGGTCCTTTTAGGTGGACTTAGAATCAAATTGACACGAGACAGGCTAATAAGAGAAAATCATATTTAATGGGTGTATATGTGGGAAATCTACACAGACATGAAATTCCAAAGACAATGAGGCAGCATGACTAAGAAGAGAGGGGTAGCGTCTGAGAATACAAAGGGAAGGTCATTATCAGGAAGATGAAAGATTTTTTTGAAAACAAAGGTTGCTATATTATGCAGATAAGTTTGTTAGGTAAAGGGAAATCTCTTTTAATAGGGTCTTCCAAGAAAAGCCCTCCTTTACAATGTAAATTTAAGCAGTTGAGGACCAGGAAGAGAGGTTTTCTTGCATCTGCTGGGTTTTGATTGCTTTTAACTCAAAATAATATTCATGCCAAATTGGCCCAAAGCAGGGTGGTCTGCTCTTGGTTCCTAGAGTTAATAAGAGAAATAGCTCTTGGTGCAAGGAAAGTATGTCTTTATGGGGGAAAAAAGTGGGGGTGGGCATGAGGAACAGGAATATGTTTTGTTGAGGTAAAACTTAGGACAAAAAAAATGAATATAAGATACAAAGTTGCAGAAGGTTTATGGAAAAGGAATTTGATATGTATTCAGTACTGGCTAAGATTAAGATAAATTTAAGCAAATGTGTTTTAATATCAAAAATATACTGAAGCAAGATTAAAACTGTTTTTGTTGAAGTTTTCTTGAACTATTGATCTATTCTTAAGAAATTGTAAACATGTTTTTCTTTACCTTTAAAGGTACTTGCTCAGAAAAAAACAAGGATTCTGTGTTTTGTCAGCATATTTTCCTATGTTTAAGAACTAAATTTTGCTCAAAACTATAACCTTCTGTATTTGGCTTTGATATAATGACATCTTATTTAATCAAATGTCCAAATATTTTTATGTTTGACCACATTCAGAGGTGTTCCTGAGAGCTCCTGGAACATTTCAAAAATTTTGTGAGAAATTAACATCCCAAATAAGTTTAATTAGTTTAAATTATATGGAAAACATTGACAATAAGTGATACTAAATCCTCTTAGATTGTACTTAATGTAGATAATATTAAAATAAGTATCCTAAAAATAGTATGAAACTCCTAGAAATCTGATGTTCTGGTATGTTATTATCTTGAAATGTTGTATGTTATAAAAGTAACCAAATTTCCTTGTCAACTACATGATAATAAACTCCTATCTGATCTTTAACCATGGCCATTTTTAAGTCTTGTCATTTACAGTTACTGTTTTACTAATGCTATTGCAAATGTATTAAATGAACTCTGAGAGCAAGTTTCTGATAACCTTAAAGTCATAAAACCAAAGTGGATATAAGAATTTCCAGAACTAGTGGAAATATTGGGTTCAAACAGAACAAGAATTAATAACATGAGACTAAATAAACTGAGGAGAATAATTGTAATTTTTATGACTTAAAAAAAAAAAGTCAGCAGCATTTTAATCTGGAAAACCATACCTTTAAACAAAACTTTCTCTTAAGCTAGCTTAGAGCAATTTGATTACTCACATAGGTGTATTCTAATTGAAACATTTATCTTTTATTCCTGTCTGATTTCAGAATCCAGAATTTTGAAGCTGTCAGTATTATATTTTTATGGCAATAGATTTGCATGTGTTCATTAAGAGTCTATTCTTTTTTTTAACAGGAGACTATTGGAAATAGTGGCTTTGAGTGGAATGGCATATTGGGAGAAAGATGCTAGACTCACATATGACCAGACAGCTTTAAAGAACTAAGGTGAGACTTTATTGCGCTAATAAAGCCCCTTGTAAATAACAGCCTGATTCTTGCTTATAGAATTCCCAGCAGCTTTACCAGGTGAGTAAAGAAGGTATAGAAACCTAGGAATATTTGAGGGAACTTAAGAAAAGAGGAATTCACCTAAATGTATAGGTATTGCAGGTAAAGTCTGATGGCAAGTATTTGGTTTGACTCTGGCCTTTAGAGGCTATTAAAAGTTTAATTTAGTGATTCCTTATAAAAAGTTCCAGCAAAGCAGATTTTAAAGGGTCTATATAGTCAATTGCTATTCTTGTAGCATGTATGTAAATGATCAGACGCAGTTTTTTTGAAACTAGATTTATTTTGCAATCAAATTAATATGAACTTGGCTATCTTTAGTAGAAATGATTGTGATTATAGAAAGTGTTTCAATAACATACCTGAGTATTAGATTCTAATCCTGTTCATTATAAACTAGACTAGATCCTGATTTCTTCTAGTTTTCTCCAATGCCTAGCTCTAACTCTCTAAATGAATATTTTCAAATTTTCTCCCACTTTTCTGAGTTGGATATATTCAAGTACTGAAACTTCCTTTTTTCCTGAAGGCCTGCAAGCTAAATATGAATAGCTTGTGGTGATTTCTCTGAAGTTTACATCAACAGCTCACATATAGGCAATCTTTGTGTCTGTTGCTCTGTGGGCCACACAAAGGATCACCAGAGACATTTGAACTACAAACCAGGAAAATCTGTCAGTTTCCACTGCAGGTTCTCACTCAATCTGAAGATGCTTCAATATTGACATCTAGAAATCATCTGGATTGGCTATTCTCAGAACTCAGAAACTGATTCCTAATTTGATCCAATTATTAACTTCTGTTTTTCTTTGGTTTCCATATAAATGCCTCTTATTTAATGCCTGATTACTTGAACCAGAGGCCTAACTTTGTTTGTTTGTTTTTAATTTTTATTTATTTATGATAGTCACACAGAGAGAGAGAGAGGCAGAGACACAGGCAGAGGGAGAAGCAGGCTCCATGCACCGGGAGCCCGAGCCGGACGTGGGACTCGATCCCGGGTTCCCAGGATCGGGCCCTGGGCCAAAGGCAGGTGCCAAACCGCTGCGCCACCCAGGGATCCCCAGAGGCCTAACTTTGAGAACATAATTGCATCACCACCTTCTCCAATGAGTTTAGTTGAACCAACCTATTATTAGGACTAAGACTGGTTCAACAAGATGACAAAATCTACCAATTCAACTTTTAAGGTGTGAAACTTCAGATAAATTTCAGAGGAAGGAACTATAGGGGCCAAGGGCAGGTTGCCCCAAGATGGGCCACTTTGGCATAAATGGTATTATGAGTTAAAAGCAATCAAAACCTAGCTTTTTCAAGCAAAGTTCTTTACCTCCTCCTTAACTGCCTGCCTATACCCGGAAGAGAGCTATTACTAGAGATTCCTCTTTATTTGAGAAATTTACCCTATTATGCAGGCAACCTTTGTTTTCTGAACATCTCCTCTGGCCTTCTTGTTAATGGCCAGCCTCCCCTTTGTATTCTTGTAAGCCTCATGTTGCCTCACTGGCTGGAATTTCATGACTGAAACTAAATTGGATTTTCTCCTTTCAATTTGATTCTTAGTTCAGCCAGAAGGATCTTGAACGGCAGATAAAATTCTTCCTTCCCCCAAAAATCTTCTAAACTATCTGCTCTCATGACTCAGACTGGATTTGTAGTCGGCTCTAACCATTAATTTTTCCCTCCATAGAAATGCATCTTATTAAGTACCTGATTGCTTGTACTATATAGACCTAACTTTGGAAGCCCACCTGCCTTACTACCACCTGAAATGAAAAGCAACTGTTTAACTGAACTTGCATATTCTCAAGACTAAAAGACTGGTTCAATGAAATATGGAACATTCTATTATTTCAGCTTTTGGACTATGAGGGTTATTAGGGAAGTTTCAGAGCTGGGACCAAAGCAGAACACAGTGTACTGCCCCAAAATAAGCCTCTTTGGCATAAAGAATATTTTGAGCTAATTATTTTTAAGACACAACAAACACAAGAGAGACATTGACATTTATAAGGGAAACTTTGTGAGACACATTGACATTTATAAGGGAATTTTCCATCTATAAAGGTGTCTCCCTTTCTGAATCAGGAGGAGAAGGCTTAACTAAATCTCTAGAAACTCCTATCAACCATACTGTGTTTACTCTGCTGTGCCTGATAACCTCCCTTAACACCTTTTGTCTTTAGCTGTAGATGGTATTTAGGTGACGGTTTGAGTCATTCCAAGGAGTTACTCATGTTTCCTGGGTATCTCCCATATACAGGAGGGGTATACATGTTATTAAACTGTTTTTCTCTTGTTAGTCTGTACTTTATTACAGGGACTGGGTCTCAGCAAAGAACCTAGAAGGGAGAGGGAAAATTATTTTTCCTTTCCTACATAGTGGATACTCAGACAGTATTAATTTGTTTTCCTGTCTTATGGAATCTTTGAGCTAATGTGATTAAATGTATGATTTCCAAAAATATATCTCAAATTTTTATTGATATTCATTCACTTCTAGGGCAGATCTATCAGTCTTATCTCTGTATTAAGTTGAGAGTTAATTTAAAAAAATAGTTCAGGGTATAACTCCTACCTATACAAATTAAGTTACTTTCAAGATATGGGAAGTTAAGTCTGATTGTAGTTAAAAATGTGAACAATGTTTATGTAACTTTAGTTAGGCAACATCTGGAACTGATCTTCAGAACTTTGATTAACAGAATCAGCCTGATGAATCCCAGATGTTTAAACATGCCTGTGTTTCTTAGACTCACTGGATTATGAGAGTGAATACATGGAAGGAAGGGAAACATTTACAAGAACTAGGTGTCAAAGTAGCCAGGAGGGTATTTAGGTATTGGCTTAGTTGCAGGCTTGGGGGCGGGGGAGGGGGCAGTTCTAAATGAACATCTCCCTTTAGAGTTTTATATGTGTTATTTAAAAAAGGTCTAATCTTTGATAACTTCAATAGTATGTATTAATAACTTTACTCATATTTGTTCCTGCACAAGTATATTTTTGTGCATCTACTTTACCTAAAGTCCTGTGGTTAGAAAGACAAATAATAAACATTCTCTGCCTTTGAGTCACTTAGTTTAGTGAAGGAAATAGGTACGTGAACAGAAATTATAACTGCCATATAAAAGGGCTGAGTACAGAAAGTAACCAAGACTACCAGGGAAGGTAGGATGGTTTCAAAGAAAGTGATATGTGGGGCTCAAGATTTCTGCACATTATTTCTACAAGCTGCATTTAGCTTTGCTAATATAACTTCTATATAATTATATGTCTGTTAGATCATGGGACAATTTGTCATATCATAAAATATATTTAAAACAGCAATTTTTGAAATTGTAAAAACCAAAGTATTTTGACAATACAATCCAGGAACATAGTGGTAAAAACATGATTAGTAATCATATGGACTTCACATCTTTTGGTAAAGGTTCTAGAAGAACATAAATTTTAGTCTTCTTTCTTTCCCACAAATTGTGCTTTTGAGTGAAGGAATGCCTTTCCTTTTGCAGCCTTTTTCTTGTTCTCCTGCTTGACCAATGTTGTGGACAGGAAAGTAAAACCTTAAGTGTTCAGAGTTCAAAATTACTTTAGAAGCCTTGAGGGGAACACTGTGTCCTGTTTTGTGACATACTTTAGTTTTCACAAAATCTCCATTTTTTCCCCTCAAGGAAATGAAATATCAACTCTGAGTAAAAAGAAACAATGGAGAGAACCCAAAAGCACTATTGACAGCATTTTTGAAAAACAAACAAAAGACTAAAATGCATTAATAGCATAGTTTCAGAGGTAGAAGCAAGGGATTAAGTATAAAATAGTAACTTGATGACAATAAAAGAAAGGCCAATACTTATGCAAGTTTTCAAGGAAAACTAATGGCACATCAGGTTCAAATGTGCTTCAACTCCGCCCTTTTTCCAGCCATGACTAGCAATTTATCACTTTTGTATTATATTCAATGTTTCAATATCTCCTTCCCTATCACCCATCAAATCTAAACTGTCAGTTTAGTCTTATAAATTGTTTCCTCTGAAGTAACAAATCTACCTATCTCCACCACCAAAGAACCTTAACCAAGAGACCTGGGCTCTTCCTTTTTCTTGGACAGTCTCCTGAGCCTTTAACTCTTTTCCCAGAAAGTACCTACTATGAAAAATTGACCTGACTGGAGCCATTTCTAAAATAGAGCCAGAGTGATCATTACAGAGAAACTGCTTTACACATCTTATTTAAGCTGGGCCAAAACCTTTGGACTAGGCAAAATGACAGTTATTAGAGAATCTGCAGGGGAAGTCTGATCACAAGACTTATACAGGTGGATCTTCTAAAGATAAAACCACTACTCAATCAACACGTAAGCTATAGTAGCTTAGCTTGTTAACCTCATAGAAAAAGATTTCTGTTCTTCAACTAATGTAATTAACTCCTTCCTTTCTCTCATAAAAATTCATGGCTTTCACTCAATGAACTGGACAGTATTTGGGTTTCTCCCTAAATCTGTACTTTCCTTTAATCCCAAAATAAACACTCAATTACCTCTCATTGTGGCTCTTTATTTTCAGGTTGACACTAATCTTTCAAAACCTGGTTTAAGTGTCGGTTCCTTAGAAAGCAGTCCTTCAGTCCTTCTAGGTTTGGTAAAATCCACTTGTTACCTATTTCCATATTACTCCATCACATGGTCCTCATCATACCTATAAATATACGCTCAGTGTTTTTCTCATCTGTAAGTTCCAGGAAAACAGGAACTTTTGATATCTGTATTAATCATTGTATCTCCAGTTCATAGTAGATACTTGTTGAAAAGAATAAATTCAATATATTTATCACTGCAATAGCTTATACCCTTATATATCTTGACTGTTATATCTAGAAAGTATGCCTTGTACCTTGGTGCCTTTAACACACTGTCCTCTCTCTCTGGGCCAACTTCTCAACAATGATCATGGGGATGCCTGGGTGGCTCAGTTTAGTCTGCCTTCAGCTGGGGTCATGATCTTAGGGTTCTGGGATCCAGCCCCGCTTCGGACTCCCTGCTCATTGGGGAGTCTGCTTCTCCTTCTTCCTCTGCTCCTCTGCCCCCCGTTTGTGCTCTCTCTCTCTCTCTCTCAAATAAATAAATAAATAAAATTAATTAATTAATTAATTAATTAAAAGATAAAGATTATTTCCTCACCTTCAGGTCTCAGCTGCAATTTTTTTTAAAGATTTTATTTATTTATTCATGAGAGACACACACACAGAGAGGCAGAGACATAGACATAGGGAGAAGCAGGCTCCATACAGGAAACCCAATGTGGGACAAGATCCCAGGACTGCAGGATCACACCTGGAGCCAAGGCAGATGCTTAACCACTAAGCCACCCAGGTGTCCCTTCAGCTGCAATTTCTTATCTTCATGGAGAACTTCTCTCATCAATCTAAAGGAACGGGTTGTTTTCTGTTTACCTTATATATTTTCTTCATGGTGTTCATCACAGTTTATAATTACATATTGTTTTTTTTTTTTTTTTTTTTTTTTTTTTACATATTCAATTGCTAACTTGAAGGCAGGATTGTGTCACCCCATGCCTGCCTGAGTGTTGGATAGTTGGGCAGATGCTAATTTTTTTCTTCACTAAATAAATAGAAGTTGCCAGTGTGAATGATGAACATTTCTTTAAATATATTGAATGTTTTATAGCCATGAGAGCTGTGGCTTTTCTTCACTGTTACTCTAGTACCTAGAATGCTTCTTTATGTATATTGAGTTAACTCTCTTTTATTAAATGACTGTAAAAATGTCTTAGAATCATCAAAAAGAAACTTTGCAATGTCTTAGTCTGTCATTTACACTGTTTAGAAAAAACAGCCAAGGAAGATGAATTGCACGTGTAAAACAGTAAAATGTCAAATACCAAAACACAACTATGTAACTTCTATTTAGTAAAAAATAATACAAAATGTACAAGATGCTGTTGCCCTCTCTGAATAAGACAGAGACCATCTATTCAAACAGTCTTATTATTGTAATTGGAGTAGCCCTAACCTCACTATTTTAGGGGTGCTATTGCATTGGTCATTTTATCCTATGATAGAGATGGATTTCTCTCTTCATCTATTAGGAATAGCAGCAAACCCAACATAATCCTCTTCCAGAGGTCCCCTCGGGCTAAACACTCAGGGCCAGACTCCCATTGCTGCCCTTGGCAATTGAATAGGTGCCTCAGATTGTCAATTCTGATGTGCAGAGCCTGAGGTCTCCAGGGATTCTAAAGCCTATCCTCTCCTAAAGCTTCTGGACAGGGTCACCAGGGACTTGTGAGGCTAGGAGCTGAGGTGGGTCCTTTGTTAAAAGCACCACCAGGTGCATTGGAATAATGCCTCTTTAAAACCTTCTTTCACCTCCCTGGCAGTTGTTTCCCAAGCCATATGATAGTGTAAGGAAAAAAAATAATTTTCTTTCTACCCTTCTAGGGCAGACCCCCATACCAGCTTTGTAATAAAAGATTAACAGGAGAAAAAGTAAGTTTTAATAACATGTATACTTTCCATATATATGAGAGATATCCAGGAAAACCAAGTAAAACTACCTGACATGGTCCGAGCCACCAATTTAAATTTCATCTCCAGTTAAAGACAAAAGAAAACTTGACGGGATGAGCACTGGGTGTTTTTCTGTATGTTGGTAAATTGAACACCAGTAAAAATTAATTAAAAAAAAAAAAAGACAAAAGAAAGATGTTCTGGAAATGAGGCCAGTTCCAGGAGATTACCAGGAAAAGTACAGTAATAAGGATCAGGTTTGTTAGCATATTTAAATTGTTGCCCTTCTCCACAGATAAGAGTTTTTGAAGATTTAGAGTCATTTTCTCTTCCTGATAGAGACACCATATAAATGGAGATTTTCTTTATAAACATCCTTCATATAAAGGCAACTTCAACTCTATTTTCAGAGATTCTACTGTTTCTCAAAAATAACCAGCTCAAAATAAACCTTATGCCAAAGAGGCATATTTTGGGATGGCATATCCCATGCCCCTACCACAGTTTCAGAGAGTGGGGCAGGATTGGGATGAGCAGCTGCCAACTCCCAGGCTCAGAGCCAACTTTCCCAATCCTGGGGCTGCTCTTAGTTCAAACTAAAATATAAAAGGCTTTGTTCTACTTTCTTTCAAGGTCAATGGGGCCACTCAATTATGCCAATATTTGTCAAGTAAGGCAATTGATCACTAAACTAATCACTAAAAGTAGTGATTCCAAGTGCATTTCTCTGCTGAGGGAAGAAATGCGATGGTGTATGTATGGAGTGTACTCCACCCTCAGCCACTCACCCTCAGCCACTCACCTAACCCCATCCCAGAGGTGGGATTTATTTTTTTTTCCTATTCTTTCCCCTTTATTAAAACATCTTTCTTGTTGAGGCAGAAAGGGGAAATTTCCCAAGTTAAATCTATGTTAGGACAATCCAAATATGTTAGGCAAAATTAGATGTTTCCTAATGAATCAATTGCTAAGGTAATTAATGACATGTGCTGGAGGGTACCAGAATATGCCACCCCAAAATACGCCCCTTTGGCATATGGATTATTTTGAGCTAAGAAGCAGGAGAAACTCTAAAAACAGCACAAGTTTTCCTTTGGTAAAGGAAATTTTCATTTGCAGAGATCTTTTCCTTATACTGGAGAGGGAGATAACTCTTAACAATTCTTATCAATGGAGATGGCATCTATTTAAATCTGCATAACAAACCTAAGTAAACAACTTTCATTTACCATACTTTCCCTGGTCCTCTTCCCTTAACTGCCTCCCTAGTCCAGAAGCCCCAAACCCCTTTACATTTGTTTAGCTTAAGATAAACCCCTCGTTTAATATCCCCTCTGGTTTACTTGCTGTTGGGTGCTCACAGGTGTGTATTTGTGATGCAAAAGTTCATACACTTCTGTTTATTTTCTCTGTTAACTTATCTTTGGCTATCTAATTCCCTAAACTGGAAAATCTATGATGGATAGAGGAAATTTTTTCCTCCCTTTTAATAAATCAGTAAGTATGATTAGAAAACATGTGACATAAATTCGTGGGTTAGGGAAAGGACATTTGCTTGCAGGAATGAGAATGATTTTTAAAAAGGCTTTTATTTATTTAAGAGAGAGCGGGAGAGCAGGAGCACGGTGAGGGGCAGAGGGAGAAGCAGACTCCCTGCTGAACAGGGAGGCCAATGTAGGGCTTGATCTGGGGCTCTGGGATCATGACCTGAGCTGAAGGCAGATGTTTAACCAACTGAGCCACCCAGGTGCCCCAGGAATGAGTTTAATTATGGAGAAAATGGCCTTGGTATTGAGAAGAGGACAAAACTCAAACATGTGGAAAAATGGCAGAGAACTCCAAGTGAATGTCGTAGTCCAGGCAAAGGCATAGCTGGGAGAAATCATGGAACATGACTGGGGAAGAAAACTGGAAAGTCATAGACATCCTTGATTAACAAATTAAGGAGACTCAAATTTAGCTGGGAAAAATAATCTTAGGTAAGGCTATGGTATGTAT
Source organism: Vulpes vulpes (assembly GCF_048418805.1). Classification (NCBI taxonomy): domain Eukaryota; kingdom Metazoa; phylum Chordata; class Mammalia; order Carnivora; family Canidae; genus Vulpes; species Vulpes vulpes. The sequence goes on along the minus strand of NC_132792.1, from coordinate 29,320,589 downwards.
GTAGAAATGATGAATTTGTGAACATTGTTGCAAACTTAAAATTTTCTAGGAAAGGAGTTAAGAGCCTAATCTAGAGTGGAAGTATTGAGAAAAGAGAGAATAAGGACAAACTACATTATAGAGTTACAGTGATTGGTGGTGTTGGATGTGAGGTGAGAGAAGAATGAGAGTGGAGGAGATTTTCCAGTACTTCCTTGTTGTCTTAGTGAGATTGTTGATCTGAAAAGTGTCAGCAACCAGATACTTAATACCATCATGGTTTAATATCTGTGCCTCTTTCCCAAATTCCTAATCTATTAAAAAATCTGTGTGGAACAACATTCTGAATTAAGTTGGACCTCAAAGTTGTATCCATAAAACCTGTGTGTCCAGAGCTCATGGCTTCCCCACATAGCATCATACTTCTGAGCCAGGTTGTACTTTTCATATGTACCTCTCCCTGACCAAGGAAACTCTTAAAGTGGCACCAGATGAAGACTGAACTTTATGGAACATAGTCATTCCTACAAGTATAGTTAAATCTACATATAAAGAGTTTATTGTAATCAAACATACATTATGCTATTTTTATAGTTTTTGAAGTAAATCTAACTAGAGGACTAGACCTGTCTATACACAGACAAGCTTGACTTACATGATAATGCTTTTGTTTCATTGACCAAGAGTTTAATTGATTTTACTCAATGGAACAGTTATTTTTGTGATGTTTTGGCTGTAGAAATCATGTTTGCAGGCTGTGGACACAATGTAAGCCATGCTGCCACAAATAAACAGAACATGGTTGCTATTTCTCATGGAGTTTATATTAGATATTTTAGTCAGTGTCTATATTCACAACTTTAAAAGGAGCACAAAAGTTCTCACTATGAAGCTCTTTCACATGCTGAATTTCAATAGAGAAATGCAACTTCTTTTTAATGATTCATTTGAACAATCCAACATGGTGTTGTTACCCTTTGTACAAGGGGAAATATAAAATTTTGTGCCTTTTCTCCCACCTTCCATGTGTTTTAATAACAAGTATGACTTTACTTTCTTCCAATGCTACTTCAAATAATCAGTTTGAGCTGTAGAAAATACTGGAGAGTTTCACCTCAAAAGAAAATTTTTGGCAAGTTTTGAGTAAAAACAGAGAATTATAATAGAAACCACTATGCATACCTCTACTGCTGAGAGCAGACCTCATGTTTTTACAGTCACCCAGTGCTAATGCAGCAGGAGGGCCCTGCCCTAGATTCTTTGTGGCTCCAGACTACTTTATTTCCTTTCTTCTCACCATAGGAGAATGTTTCCTTTTTCCCTGTGTCTCAGGGCCTATGAGACAACATTAGCCCTTCTGGCTCTATCTCTTGTTATTTATCTTTTCTCTTTCTTCTGTTTCAATTCCCTTATTTTTTTAAATTTTTGCTTCTGTGTGACAAGACTGGATTCACTTTTAAATTAAAAGCTGAAGGAATAATAGGTCAGAGCCTCTTTTGAATACCTGTTATGTGCCTGACAGTATAGGTGCTTTGCATTCTCTATTAATAATTCTAATGAAACAATCCTGTGTGCAAAGTGTTGAGACCCACATTTTGCAGTGTGGAAACTGAAGCTTGGAAACTAAAGAAAGGCTAAAGGTCAAATAGTCAGTAAGCAGCAAAGTTGATGGAAGACCTCAGGACTGTTGCCTTCCAAAGGCTACACTCTTTATTAACCTATGAGTCCTGGTAACCACCTGGTCTGGTGGCATGGGTTGATTTCCCAGGCAAGAGATCCTAAACTTCTGGTGATGACTATGGGACTTTTGTTTTTATGTAGGGATTAAGTTTCTTCTTTAATTTTGCTACCTTTCTTTGGCTAGTGTGTCTGGAAACTATAGCTCTGTGAACCCACTAGACTGTGCACTATTGTGGGACTTCAAAAGCTCTGCTCTTTGCATCTTGCCATACTTCCTATTCAGCATGATTGATCAGTTATCATCCATTCAGCAACTGCTGGACACCAGAGTAAAGTTTGAATTTCAGTGGCCAAGGTTTTCTTGAAATGCTTTCAATCTTATAATTGGAACTTTCTGATTTACCTTAAGCATACCTCAACTTTTTTTTAAAAAAGACTTTATTCATTTAGTTGGGACAGAGAGAGAGAGAGACAGAGAGAGAGAGAGACAGAGAGAGAGAGAATGAGAAAGTACCAGTGAGGGGGCAAAGGGAGAGGGAGAAGCAGTCTCTTTACCAAGCAGGGATCCCAACATGGGGCTTGATCCCAGCACCCCAGGATCATGACCTGAGCTGAAGGCAGAGGCTTAACCAACTGAGGCACCCAGGCACCCCCCAAAAACAGACTCTTAACTATAGAAGACAAACTGATGGTTACATGAATGGAGGTAGGCAGGGAGATGAGTGAAATAGGTGAAAGGGATTAAAAGTACACTTATGATGAGCACTGAGTAGCATATAGAATTGTTGCATCACTATTTTGTACACCTGAAACTAACATAATATTGTATGTTAACTGAAATTAAAAAAGAAGAACTTGAGTCCTGAGAGTAGGAGGACCTTGAACTCATCTTCTGTGGACACACCAAATCAATAGCTACATATAGAAGAATTTCCTTTTGGTCAAAACAACAAAATCTTGCTGGTTATGACTCATATAAATTGAGCAAATGAGAACAAAACCTATATCAAAGTGAACAGGAAAGGCTGAGACACAATCTTGCCATAAACTCTACCCCAGCACAGGGGTCCACAATGGGGAGGGATTACAAAACTCTGAGCTTCTCCCTAAGGAATAAATGGATTGAATCCCACATCAAATACCCTAACTCTAAAGATCTACATCTGAGAAATGAGCCCCCCAAAACATCTAGCTTTGAAAGCCAATGGAGTTTAGGCCCAAGATACCCACAGATTATAGTAAACTGAGAAACAGTTCTTAAAGGGCTCCCATGCACAGAATCACCTGAATCAAGGTCCAATACAGGGGTAGTTGATTAAAAAGGAACCAGATGTTTTGTAAAAAAGACTTATTTGCCTATCTAGCAGCCCGAGGCTTGGGCATCTAATTTAATACAAATCTAGGTGCTTGCTGAAATACTCTCCACAGATAGTGGCCAACTGGTATCTTTGCATTCTCCCCCTGCCTCATTTCAGGTCACTGGTATGTACTAGAAAGCAGTTTGTACACTTGTCTGATACCTCGATTTTGGCACCTAACATCCAGGGAACACCTCTATATCACCTGGCTCTGGTGACCAATGGGGCTTATACTCACAGGTTCCACAGCACTGTAACTAATGGGAAAAGAATTCTTAACTATATACCACCTATAGGGCAAAGCAGAGAGACAACAGATTGAGGGGCCCAGTCTTTCTGTAAAAGAGGTCTATTAGCTTATCTTCATAGCTTTATAATTAAACATACATGTAGGAGTGACTATAGTCCTCTCCAGAGTCTGGGGAGGATACAGGCAATGTATTTGTACTCTCCCTTTGCCGCATGCCAGGTCATTGATGTCTTTGAGAAAGGAGGTTGTGTATAAATCTGGCACCCCAGCTTTTGTATCTATTGCTCAGAGGACACATCTCTTGAAATCTTCAGTCTGGTGGCGATCAGAGCTTATGTTTATGGGTTTAACAGGACAGTAGCAAAATAAGAAAAAGTTCTTCGCTGGCTATCATCAGAAAGTTCCTAACAGAGGGAATAGACAGAAATGCCAATATACCAGTCTTCTTCAGAAAAAGGTATATTTTTATATTTTAAATGCTGCTGCCAGAGGGTCTGGCTTCCAATCAGCCTGAATCTAGGTGATGATTGTGATCTTCCCCTTTGGACATTGATAGCTCTTGGTAAACCCTCAAATACTGGGAACCACTAAAAGTAAATGATACTGCTTTAACAGTCAAAAAGGTTTGAGAGACAACCAAGAGCTAGGGAAGAGTTGAACAATAAATTTCATCTCCTACATGAGACCGTTTCTTCCAGACTATGAAAGTTAGCTGTTTTATCTAATGCATAGACCAACACAGAAGAATTAAGGATAATGAAGAACAAAGGAATATGTTCCAAATGGGAAGAAGCAAGATAAAATCCCTCAATAAAATAGATGTAAGCAATTTTTCTGATAAAAAGTTCAACATAATGGTCATACAGATTCTCACTGACCTCAGGAGAAGACTGAACAAAGTAAGAATTTCAACAAAGAGAAAAAAATATAAGAAAGTACCAAAAAGAAATCACAAAGCTGAATAACACAATGACTGAAAGATATAAAGCAGACTAAATGACTCAGGAGCAAGGATCAGTGAACTGAAAAACAGGGCTGTGGCACTCACTCTATCAGAGCAACAAAAATTTAAAGAAATGAAAAAGAGTAAAGATTTACTTAAGGGATATATGGAGCTGTCTCTGTGAACCAAACTTGTATTATAAGGGTCCCAATGGAGAAGAGAGAGAAAGAGTCAGAAAACTTATTTGAAGAAAAAATGGTGAAACTTCCCTAACCTGGGGAAGGAAACATTTCCAGATCCGAGAAGCCCAGAGAGATCCATACCAAGACACATTATGATTCAAGCGTCAGAAGTTAAGCACAAAAAGAGAAGCTTAAAGGCATCAAGAGAAAAACGACTTATTACATACAAGGGAACCTTCATAAAACTACTAGAAGATTTTTCAGTAGAAACATTATAGGCCAGAGGGAATGGCACAATATATACAAAGTCTGAAAGAAAAAAACTGTCTACCAACAATACTCTAATCAGCAAAGTTTTCCTGCACAATTGAAGGAAAGATAGTTTTTCAGACAAATGAACAGAAGCTAAAGAAGTTCATCACCACTGGATTGGCCTTGTGAGAAATGTTAAAGGAAATTTTTAAAGTTGAAACAAAAGGGCACTAATTAGTAAAAAAAGAATATGAAAGCATAAATGCAGTGGATAAAGATACATATACAGCAAAATTCAGAATCATCTAATACTGTAAAAAGGTGAGTTAATTTATAAAGCTAGCATGAAGGTTAGATAAAAGTAGGAAAAATATGTATAACCACAGTAATTTGTTAATGTACACACAAGCTAAAATGATGCACATTGTGACAACAAAAACATGGGGAGGGGGACTAAATGTGTAGAACTTCAGAATGTATTCAAACTAAAGTTATCTTAAAGTAGATTATTATAGATGTAAGTTATTTTATGTAAATCTCAGTTATTTTATATAACCATAATGCAAAAACCTAAAGTAGATACACAAAAAATAGAGGAAGGAATCTAAGCTTACCACTACAGAAAATTATCAAATCTCAAATGAACACAGCTAAAACAAGATATTATAAAACAGCTAAGAAATCAATTTTTGAAATAGCATTAAATACATACCTAACAGTATTTACTTTAAATATAAATGGATTAAATTCTCAATAAAATAGTGGCTAAAGGGTTAAAAAAAGACCCATTTATATGCTGCCTACAAGAGACTAGTATATATACTAGTATATACATATATATATATACTAAAATGAAAGGATGGAAAAGGATATTGTATGCAAATTGAAACCAAAAGAAAGCAGGAGTCACTATATTTATGTCAAACAAAATAGATAAGACAAAGGCTACAATAAACAAAGTCATTGTATAATGATATGGAGGTCAATCTAATAAGACCAAACATACCTGAAGAACAGATGCAAAAATCCTCAACAAAATAGCAAACTGAATTCAGCAATACATTAAAAGGGTCATAAACTGTGATCAAATAGAATTTATCCAGGAATGCAAAAATGGCTTACATCTGAAAAACAATCAGTTTGATATATCACAGAAACAAAATGAATGCTAACATTCATATGATTATCTGAATAGATGCAGGAAAAACATTTGATGAAATTCAACATCCATTTTTGATCAAAACTCTTGAAGTGGATATAGGGGAATCTTCCTCAATGTGATAAAGGCAACATATAAAAGCTCATAGATCATCATCATCATGCAATGGTGGAAACCTGAATGTTCTTTCTGTAAGATCAGAAACAGGACAAAAATGCCCACTTTCATCTCTTTTATTCAACATAGTATTGGAAACCCTGGCTAGAGCAATTAGGCAAGAAAAAGAAATAAAAGGCATCCAAACTGGTAAGGGAGAAGTAAAACTTTCACTATTTGTAGATGACATACTACATATAAAAAAACAAATACCCACCATTTGCTTCAACGTGGATGGAACTGGAGGGTATTATGCTGAGTGAAATAAGTCAATCGGAGAAGGACAAACAGTGTATGTTCTCATTCATTTGGGGAATATAAATAATAGTGAAAGGGAATATAAAGGAAGGGAAAAGAAATGTTGGGAAATATCAGGAAGGGAGACAGAACATAAAGACTCCTAACTCGGGGAAACGAACTAGGGGTGGTGGAAGGGGAGGAGGGTGGGTGTTGGAGGGGAATGGGTGACGGGCACTGAGGTGGACACTTGATGGGATGAGCACTGGGTGTTTTTCTGTATGTTGGTAAATTGAACACCAATAAAAATTAATTAAAAAAAAAAAAAAAAGCATTCAGGGAGCATTCATATTGCTCCAGTGGTGCCACCACTTCTAAGCACTCAAGAGCCACATAAAAAAAAAAAAAAAAAAAAAAAAAAAAAAAAAAAAAAAAAAAAAAAAAAAACCTGAAAAGACTGCTAGAACTGATCCACAAATTCATTAAAGTCACAGGATACAAAATCAATGTACAGAAATCTGTTGCATTTCCATATCCCAATAATGAAGCAGCAGAAAGAAAAATTTATAAAAATAATCCCATTTACAATTGTACCAAATATAATAAGATACCTAGGAATAAACCTAATCAAAGAAGGAAAGGCAGCAACCCAGGGCAGGGGCTGGGGGGTGAGGCAGCTCCTGTCAGCTGAACAAGTTTCCCTGGAGAAGGAGAAAAGCTACAAGTGTTAAACAGCCAGTCACAGGAGCTGGAGGATAAATGCACTGGCTTCTAGAGATGGGCGTTGGGGACCACACATATATTACACTAGTGAAGAAGAAACTCCAATTGGCATAATATACAGTTGTAATAGTTGCTTCCCTCTGGCCCAGTCTAAGGAGAACGAAGCTGTCAGCAATAGCTGCAGAAGGTTGTGAGGCTGGATAATTATCTTTGTACTACGGGGATAATCAAAACTATGGATGACCAGAGGACCAGAGCTAGGTCTTGAACAATGGATAGTCAATCCATATAGTGGCCAATAAGCTGTGATAAGACCAGATTTAAAGGATAAGCTAGGTGATCAGCCTTTCTTAGTTTGAATATTTGAAGTAAGTTGTATTGGGAGAAGTTGAAAAATCAGAGAGGCTATAATGATCAAATGTAAAGGTTGAAGTTATGAAGGAATTAGGAACTATAAGTAAGCAGTGACCATGAAGTAGAAATAGGCATATGGACATTATAGGGTAAAGAAATCATTTGCTGGAGAAAATGTAGGATGGGATATAAAGTAGAAACATAAAGGGTGGATAATCACATTGGTAGAGCTCCAGAACAAAAAACTGCAGAATCCTGGTCCTGAGGTTATTTTTCTTTCATCAGATAGGAAAGATTTCCAAAAGCATGATCAGGAAACACAGACAAATTGCCCTCTGGAGAGGGTAAATGCTGTTTATTTGCATGATCTTTTTTGTCAAACACTAAAAAGCACCTGGTATGTTTGAAAGTGGAACTGCTCTGCACACCAGAGACTAGAGAATTCTAGAGGCTAGGGTGCTGCCAGGAGAATGGTAAAGAAGACATCTTTGAAGCAGATAGATACCTAAGCAGAATTTTGAAGTTATTAATGGTAGAGTATGCAATGTAAACCAGCTTACACAGTGGGGTGTTTTGTTTTGTTTTTGGATTAAATGTGACTCAACTAGGAGGATGAGGGAAGAGTAGACATCTAGACTACCGAATATTATTTGGTAAATGCCCTGAGAAAGGGATAGAGGTATGTAAAATTCCAAGTGAACTCCTAGAAAGAGCACTTGTCAGCCAGTGAAGAATTTCTGGAGGAGAAGCCAGAGAGAGGCTCAAATGATGAGCAGGGGCTGATCTGGTGAAGAGGAGGAGAGCTGAGGTCTTTGTTTTGAGAATGACCAATGAGAAGTGTTGGATTTGATTATGTCTATGAAGCATGCTAGTTTTGAGTCATTTGGGCATTCTGAGCTCTCAGCAGGTGGGAGAGAAGTTTGGATTGCCTGGGACAGATTTTAGGTAAGGGAAGCAATTTCTAAAATGCTGTGAGGTTTCTGAAACAGTGATAAGGTAGGTAGGCTAGAACCTGATTAGGTGATCACAACTCATCCCCTCTCCCACATGCTAATATTCTCTAAGGGGTAGTAAACATACAAATTTTAAAGTCAAACAGGATGGCAAACTCTCCAGGAGTTGCTGAATCCTCTCTTTAGTATTTAAACTATGAACTATTTGACCACAAAAACAAAGTGTGTGTGTGTAAATATATTCACAGATCCACTTTTATGAGGTCAAGAAAATCTTAGACATACTTTGTTATTTCTGCATTTGCTCTTTGCATTTAAAATTTGGTCAACTGATTTCCTGAACATGTCATTAAAACATATATTAATAATAAATAAGCTACAAAATGTATAATAAAATGAAATAATATAACAAAAAAAAGTGAAGTGAGTAGATTGAGAACATGTTCATAGCATAATGAGCCCTCATTACGTGTGGTGGTGTGTGTCAATTTCTGTGGTAGAGAACATTTAACATGAATTCAGCAGAAATATCTCAATAATCATGACTTATATACCTATAAATTTCTTGGGCTCCTCTTGCTTCATCTTAGAATTCTAAAGCTATCACCTATCTTTCCTCGACCCTACTTTCTGGAGAATATCCAAGAGATAATTTCACAGCTTTTGATGCTAACAATGCTAATCTTAGCTACTGAGAGTCTTTAATTTTAAATGGAATATTTCCTACAGTTCCTACTGTGTGTTGTCAAAAATAAAATGGAGGTGGGTGGAGGGAATGGGTTAAATAGATGATGGGGATTAAGGAGTGCACTTGCTGTGATGAGCAACTGGTGTTGTATGGAAGTGTGGACACTATCTTGTATACTTGAAATTAACATTATACTGTATGTTAACTGGAATTTAAATAAAAATCTTAAAAATTTCATTTAAAAGAAGAGAAATACAACCACTGCAAGAAAAAGTATTAATCAGATCAGTTTAAGGTCAGAATTTAAATGGAATTCTCTAAAAATCAAAACAGTGTTCCCTTAATGTGATAATATGTACTTATAAACAGTGCTTTGTGGTTGATGCCATCAATCACTTGGCAAAATCTTGCCAATAACATGATTGCCATAAAAATTGGAAAGTTGATTAGTGAGTTACTTAAAACTGTAATCCTAGCCTTTAGAGGATTTATTTAAATCTAATTTTAAAAGTTTCTTAATATTTATTTTAACGGAAGTTAACTTAGAAATTTAAGATGAAAAATAGTTTGAATTGAGTACTGCTGAAACTAATATGTGGATATGTGGCTTTTGTCCAAAGTGGTCATGTTTCCCTCAAGGCCAATTTGTCATTGATGAAACATCTGTCCAAAACCATTTATGTGTGTTTTGAAAACCTAGGATCAAACTCTGGAGAGGCAACTATTGCTTTCTAAGTAAAGATGGATGGCAACAGGTGAATAAATTTTTTTGGTTTAACTTTAATGATATCTATTTTTCTGAAATTGGAAGAATACCAGGATGGTGTTTTGTACTTGCACCTTATCTCACAATTAAGTTCTTATTGGAAGCTAGGAAGAGGAAGCAGTCAAAGAGTATTTAGAAGTCTTATGAAACATTTTATTTTGTGCTGATGGCACTTTCTTATGGAACTGTTTGAATATACTGCCAATCATGGAACTCATTGTCTATGAAAGCAAATTACTGAAATATTTTCTACTTTGAAACACCTTTTAAAAAAATTTTTTTGAGGCACAAAATCCATGATGTCATTTTGTTATTTGAGGTTCTACATAATTAATTTTTCTGTTTCTCAGATTTTTTAAAAGATTTTATTTATTTATTCATGAGAGACACACAAAGAGAGAGAAAGGTAGACACACACAGGCAGAGGGAGAAGCAGGCTCCATGCAGCAGGGAGCCCGATGTAGGACTCCATCCCAGGTCTCCAGGATCAGGCCCTGGGCTGAAGGCGGTGCTAAACTGCTGAGCCACGCAGGCTGCCCTCTCAGATCTTTTCCTATCCTATTCTAGCCACAGACATACAGGAGGTTTACTGTGCTAGTATGTAGAAGAATTGAAATTTATAGTCTTTGCTAATATAGTGTAGACAATAACTTTAAATTTAAATCTCTAGAAAGATATGTACTATAGGTTATGCTTTTCACTTAACCATTTGCTCATTTATTCACTAAGCATTAATTGAACACCTGCTCTCAGGCACATTTTGCTATTACACTAGTAATTTTATTTTATTTAAAGATTTTATTTATTTATTCATGAGAGATATAGAGAGGCAGGCAGAGACATAGGCAGAGAGAGAAGCAGGCTCCCTCTGGGGAGAGTGATGTGGCACTTGATCCTGGGATCACCACCAGAGCCAAAGACAGATGGCTCAACCACTGAGCCACCCAGGTGCCCTACACTAGCAATTTTAAACTAGTTGTTTAATGATCTCTGTCAGGAGTGGCAGAGCTAAAGGCATTTGTTACCCGGATTGGGAATTTGTGAGAACTTCAATCTAAGTGGTGGGATTAATGAGTAACATTTAGTATGTTTTATATATATACCTGTCAAATAATTGAATATGAGGATTCAAGAATGATTTAAAAAAAGAAGGGGAGTGGGAAAGAGACACCTAAGGTTTGTTTAGCATGTAATATGTGTTCGATGTATTGTGAATCACTTCACTTACATTATTTTTTGTTTATTTTATTAAACTCCTACTGTAAATCTTTGAGGAAACATTAAGATAAATAGAATCAGGGAGATTTAACCACCTGCTCAGAATCAGTGGGTTGGTAAGTTAGAACAGAGAGTTGAGCTCATTTCTGCATGATGTGATTAGATTGCAATAGCTGCCCACCACACAGAAACCCTTGCCACTGTAACCAGGTTACATGAGGGAAAAATCTCTTACCACTGTATTACATTAAAAAGAAATTCAATAAGCTTCAAAACAAATTCTACTAAGAGTATTTCTTTTAATGAAGCTGCCACTACTATGTGTTCTCTTTAAAAAAGGGATATGGGTGACAGCAATGATTATTATTGTTTTAAAATATCTAGACAATAGAAAAGGATACAAAACATATATTTTAATAATATAGTTAGGAAGATAAAATATTTTTTGTAGCTTATGTATTTGGGTACCTAAGAGGAGTCAAAAGACTCAACTAAAAATTATTCAAATTTCAGTGAATTAATGGAAGTAGCCAGATGATGTCACACATAACAATAAATATTATGTGAATTTAGTATTCTAAATACTAGGGATACAATGAGGGAACAAGAGATACAGAAATATTGCGTTCACTGAGCTTACATTCTTAAGGAAAGATATAAACAATATTTATTCTAGCATTAGTGTACATGTAATGCTTATATGCCAGATACTAATTTTTCTAAGTGTATTTTTCTCTTTCTCACAGTCTTCTCTCTCTCATACACACACAAACAGGTTTAAATTCCATGACTTAAAAGTACTATGAGGTAGGTTCTATTCTTTTTTTCTCATTTTTAAGACATGGAAAATTCATCATAGAAAGGTAAGGAAGTTCCCCAGAGTCCTAACAGTTAAGTAGTTTCAGTGAGACAAGTTTCAAATCTAGGCAATTCATGCTCCTATTTCTAGTTGAATTAGTGATATTATATCAAGTAAAAAGAAAACTACAAAGAAAGTAAACTACAATAGGGATAGAGAGTGGCAAGGGTGCTGTTTTATTTAGGGTGTTGAACAAAAGCTTTGGGATGGGATGGCATTTAAAAGAGACCTGATTGAAGTAATAATGATAATTTAGCCAGGATGTTATCGTAGCAGGAGAAAAAAAAAAGAACTCCAAAAAGTAAAAGCAATAGATGCAGAGATTCTGTGGTTGGAGCATGCTTGATATGTTCTAAGTTTAGCAAGAAATTTGGTCTAACTAGAGCAAAATAAGGGAGAGAATGAAAATGAAGTTATATAGTTACCTATGTGCTGTACAATGGGATTTTTAGACCATGTATGGACTTTGGATTATCCTGTTAGAGATGGGAAACCATTAGGATATTTTAAGAATAGATATGATAATATCTAAGAACTTTGTAAAGATTAGACTGTGAATTTACAAGATTGGAGGCAGAAATTATTTAAGAAGCTTTTACAGTTGTCAGGATAATAGTTTTTGGACCAGGTGGTAGGAAATGTGTAGATTTTTTAGTGTATTTTGAAAGAAGAACCAATGAGATTTATGTTGGATTGGCCCTTTCAGTGTGTGACAATGAAGAGGCAGGGTGATTCCACAGTTTTTATCTTGTGTAATTGGATGAATAGTTGCTGTTTAATAAGAAGGGAAATATTAGGGGAAATTATATTGGGGGTAAGAAGAATAAGTTTGTTTTGAACATTTAAAATTTTAGATCCTGATTAAACATTTAAGTGGAGATGTTGAGTAGATAATTGCATATATGAGTCTGAAGACTGAAGCTAGAGCTACACGTTTAGGAATCATCAAGTTATAAATGATTTTAAAATTGAAGGCCTGGGTGAACTCACTTAAGGATGTATATACTGAGAAGAGGCTGAGGATTGGGTTATAAGGCATTCTTACATTAAGAAGTTCATCAATAAGGATAGTCCAGCAAAGGATCTTGGGAAAAAATTGGCTAATGACAGACTTAAAGTGACTTTTGTCCCAAAAGTCAAGAAGAAAGTTTTTGGTAGAGGGAGTGATCAATATTGTTAAATGCTACCAGTAGATAGGAGGGAGACTGATGATTGAATATATTGATGAGGTCATTGGTGAACGGTTTTGGTCCAGAGGCGGCAATGAAAGGCCATTTGAGATGGGTCCAGGAGGGAATAGGAAGAGAAAAGATGGAGAGAGTACGTAGAATGAATTTTGCTCTAAGGCAAAATGTAAGGGAGAGGTTTTATCAATATTAGAGATATTACATGTTTGCATGTTTAAAGGACTAATCAGTAGACAGGAAAAATTGGTAATGTAAGAGAAAGAGTGCCATTTGCTGGAATGAGGTTCCTCAGTGGACGTAGAGGGTTGATTGATTTGAAGGTGGGATGATGCAAATTTTGTTGTGATGATTTCCATTTCTACATGAAATAAGAAGCAGAATCATTTACTGAGGATGATGAAGGGAGATGCTGTGGATTGTGATTCCCTCAACCCCAGGAAGACAGCACTTATCAAGGATCAAACTGGCGAGCACCTTACCATGGACTTGCCAGCCTCTAGAACTATAGAAAGTAACTTTCTGCTTAAGCCATCAGCTGTTATTGTAATGGTAGCCTGAGTATGCTAATTTGGGAGAAGAGGTGCTAGAAATTTGAGAAGTTGTAAGTAATACAGGGGAATAGTAGAGCAAATTGATGGGAAAAGTGTAATAGTTTGGAAGGCAGCACTAAGAACCAAGTTTGGATTTTTACTCAAATTCTAAATTGGTTTGTTTAGCATGTTATTGAGTTTTATTCTAGCTATAATCAACTACTTCACTGCAGAGAGAGCACTGAAGAGTAGGTTTGATTTACTGTGATGTATGATGGAGAGAAAAGAGATAAAAGCATTATGGTGTTCCTCAACCATATGGTAAACATATTGTATAGAGATCACATCAACAGTGGCAATTATAATTGGAAGTGTCAAACATTTAATGCATTAAATAAGTTCTATTGAGAGATGTGGTGGGTTTGTAATGTGTCACTTTGGCTAGACTGAACTACATTTCTCAGAATTCCCTTCTCTGTATATTTCCAGTTATAATGGGTCACTAGAGACATTTTTCCAGGCTATTTGGGAGATGGAAGTTAAACAAAAACATTGGTGATTCTCAACACAGAAACAGTGATGCTATCTCAAACCTTGGTGTGTGACACTAACTGGGTCTGCAGTTTCACCATCTTTCCCTGGATCCTTCTTTAACACTGCTACTCTTGGCAGGTATATTTTTAGCTCTATGATGGAGGTCACCCTTTCTATGGAGGATCACATCATCAGGATCACAAGGAGGTAAGAATTGTCATGGGTTTGTTCTTTCCTCATGGGTTCCAGTTCCTTATGAGTTCCAGCTTGCCTCACTCTTTTCTATGCTGTATCTATTTTCTCTTCCCAACTTTCCACTCTGCAAACTCCAAGTTCTAGCATAAGACAAAAGATAGTAGCCTAATAGACCCTGCCTAGCCAGCTCTCATAATTGAGTAAGTCTCAATCCTGGTAACAAATGCTTTATCTTATATATAGTGTTCTGCTTCTTTGAAAAAATTCTGATAAAATAGATTATAAAAGAAGTATTAAATAAATGGAGGAATATATTTATAAACTGGGAAGGATAACTATTATATAGGTATTGATTCTCCAATTCATTTGTGAATTTAACAGTCCTGATAAATATCCATTTGGATATATAGGTCTTTGAACTTCAAATGTTAGTAATAATCCTTTAACAATAAATATGTGACAGAACACAAAGAGCAGCCAGGTCCTGTGCCATGCTTGGAAACATTACATAGTTAAGTTGTGTAAAATGTCTAAAACAAGAAATTGTGAAGTATGAACCAAGATTTTCATTTCAGGTGGCAGGAATTAAGTAGAATAAAATTATGGCTTGTACATATATGGTGCTTTATGTGTGAGACACTCATTTTCTAAGTGCTACACACACATACCCACCAGCTCATTTAAGGATTACAACAACTCTATGGGGTATGATACTCTTTCTATTTTCCAGGCAAGAAGATTGAAGCACAGAGAGGTTAAGCACCTTGCACAGGGTCACACCAGAAAGTAACAGTAAACTCACGCCAGAGATTAACAGAGGTCAGAACTCCCATCCCACCCCAGCCTCTTGTTTTTTTCTCATTGAGATGTGAACTCTGCTCTTTGAGAACTTCACCCTGGAAGAGAAAGGCAGGCAAAGTAGATCAATACCTACAAGGTTTCTTGAGAGGAAGGTGGGAGTAATTTATCTTTTAACTAACTGAATGCATCTGGACCCTTAAGGATGGAGAAAATCAGTTCCATGAACTAGGTAAGAACAATTGACTGTCATTATTCTTGCGGGTTGCTAGGTTGTTGAAATAAAGCTGACATAGTAGCCTCAGGGATAGACTATTGAGTGAAGCATGTTATGGAACAAGAATCAAGTTGTTTAATATCCTGACTTTATGAGTAGGGCATTTTAGTGCGCACTAACATAAGAATACTCCTTCAGCTCATTGTCAAGCCAAAGTGGATCACCTCAGTTGACAGATCAGCAATTAGAGAGGGGTCATATTTCTCCAGGCACATAAACATATGGTCTCATGGTCAAAAGATAAGGTAGCAACATTGGCTAGAACATGCTCTGCTTCTGGGGAACAGGAAATGATTGCTGTGTTTGGGTGGGATAAAAGGATTTGGAGGATTACTAATTTTCATAAAAAGCCTCATAAGGTTTTTATCTTTATGTTCATAAAGGTCCCTGATATTTAAAACAATGCACTAAAAACCACAATGAGATCCAATTCTTCACCTATCAAATTAGCAAAAATGCTTGAGTCTGGGATGAAAACAAAGTGTAGTGTAGGATGGAATGTTCCAATTATTGCTGGTAGCAGAATTAATTGGATGACCTTTCTGGACAGTAGTTTATCAAATATGTATGAAGAATCTTAAGAAACCTGATGTCCTCTAAACAGTAATTCCATCCCTGAGAATCTACCATAATAAAGTAATCCCAAATACTAAAGAGAACTTTATACTCAAAGAAGTTCATAGAATTATTAAAAGTGTGAAAAACTAGAAAGAGAATTTCCAATCATAAGAAAAGAAATAAGCCATAGGATATTCACTTATAAAAATATTATATAAGACTAAATATTTATAAAGATTATGTAAAAACATGGAAAATGCTAATGGAACAATATTTGAGAAGAGTAGGATATAAAACTGTATGAAGCACTGAACTCTGCTTCTGAAACTAATAATACACTATATGTTAATTGATTTAATTTAAATTCAAAAAAGATTAAAAATCCCTATATAATTATATATAAAACCTTTATATAATATATAATATATATATTCTTAAGTGTACATATATTTATAAAACCCTATATAATGATATATATATTATACATATATTCTTAAGTGTACATATTTTGTCAAAGGCTTAGAAGACAAGACTAAAACTGTGAGAATATATATATTTATGTATTCTTAAGTGTATACACACATATATATGCACAAAACTCCTATATAATTTTACATAAATATAAAATATATGTGTATATATTTAATATATGTGTATATATTTAATATACATGTATAAGATATATACACTTAAATATATATCTATTTAATATATATACATATATTTTAGCCTTAGAAGACAAGACCAAAACTGTGAGAAAAGAATAGTTTAAAGGTAGCTGGTAGGAAAATTGATGATTTCTGCCCCTCTGTTTCTACTTGTCTGAATTTAAGTCTGTTCATGAATGTGTTTTGAATGAAAAAAAAAAGTCAAATGCATTAACAATAGCATAAATAACAGTGTCACTTTAATCATTAGAAAGAAAGGAGTACTGTAATAAACAAGCTTGAGCCCCTCAAGCCCATTCTCATTAAGGTCAAAGAGAAATTCCAACACTTGAAAAATGTGATTTAATGTTCTGTTGGAGCTGTTGTAGGAATAGCTTTCAAAGGGAAACTCAGAATCTAAAAAAAAGAAATGTTCTGGATATGCGACAGAGATTGAATTATTTGGAATCAGTTGGCTCAGACACTGTTTTGATTAACCTGCATGGGCAAAGCGGAATTTAACTGGAATATTTGGTTATATTGCAACCATCTTGCTTATTCTACTGAAAAAAAACAAAAACAAAACCCCTAATATTCTATGTGGAAAAGGTAGGTCTGGGGAGTGAGGAGAAATTTTTGTGAAATGTGTTTTAGATTAGAGACCCTTCTCTAGCTTTGAGGTGGAATTAGTCACTGGCAAGATGTGCCTTTTTAAAACTTTCTGGTGCAGAAGCAAAGGTGTTTGTGTGTGTGTGTGTGTGTGTGTGTGTGTGTGTGTGTGTGTATGCCAGGTTTTCTCAGCTTCTCTCACTTTGCTTATGTTGTCACTTGAACTAGGATTTGAGGTAGGAGATGGCAGTCAGGGTTTCTAGTTTGTGACCCACTACATAGGATTATTTTTTCTTTTTAAGCTTCTGAAGGAGGGCAGCCGGGGTGGCTCAGTGGTTTAGTGCCGCCTTCAGCCCAGGGCATGATCTTCTGCCTCTCTCTCTTCTCTCTCTGTCTCTGTCTCTGTCTCTGTTTCTCTCTCTCTGTCTCTCATGAAATAAATAAATAAAATCTTAAAAAAAAAGAACTTCTGAAGGACTGGTATTGGTGTATAGTTTTTCAGAAATGTTTAAAAACACAATAAATAGCATTTGCGGACTATTGCCCTAAAACTAGGGTTTAAGTATATTTTAGATAAAAAAAAGTATTCTGCCATTGGCAACAACATGGATGGACCTTAAGGGATTGTACTAAGTAAAAAAAGTCAGAGAAAATAAATGGTATATGATATCACTTATGTGTGGAATTTGTTTTTTTAAAAAACCCTCAGATGCAGAGAACAGATTGATGTTGCTAGAGGTGTGTGGAGGGGCACAAAATGGGCATAAGTGGTCAGAGGTGCAAGCTTTCAGTTATAAAATAAATAAGTCCTGGTGACCTAACGTACAACATGAGAACTATAGCAATTGTATATTTGACAGTTGCTAAGAGAGTAGATCTTAAAAATTCTCAAAGGGGAAAAAATAATAGCTTTGTGTGGTGATGGATTCCTAAACTTATGTGATAATCATTTTGCAATATGTACATATATCAAATCATTATGTTATACACCTGATGTTAATATAATGTTATCTGCCAGTTACATCTCAATTTAAAAAAAAAGGTAAGAAATTAGAAAAAACAAAATAATACTTTTGGATATATAAATCTGAATTATGCTGATAGACTCACAAAGTTCTATATATATTTTACTTTTGTTAAAAAGTATTTCTTCTGAACTTCTTTTCCATTATTCTTTATTATAAAATATAACAGGATAACTCTGAACATTGGCAAATATTAGAAGATAGACACATGTAAGAGATCAGGGGTCCACATTTTTGCTCTTCCCTTTTTCTGCATTCCCAGTGAGAGTTATATTATGAGAATTTGTACATTCTGTCTGTAGTGACACTACTATTTTTATTTTCAAACTTGACTGCTGCCTTTAGCATTGTGCAATGTTTGGCTAGCATTACGTTTTGGCTGTGGCTGTGTCAGGAGTTTCTTGTGTTATACATTATTGCAATAGATTTTGTTATTGATTCCAGATATGTTTATATGTCTTTCTTGTTCTCAGTTTCTGGAGGTTAATCCGTCTAGCATTGTTCCTTTTCTTGCAGAAAGGAATCTGGGAATCCTTAAGAGTTGGATAAAACTGGCACAAAAAATGGAAAAAAAAATCTGAATGAAGTCTTTGGGAAAAAAAAAACTACAAATTGACTCAAAGTAAAAACTTTTTTAGGTCTGAAAAACCTTAGACAAATTTAGAACCATTTTTATCCATAGTGTCTTTACATTTTTGGTGGGTAAAACAAAACAACCCCCCCCCCCCAAACCTAAATAAAACAAAACAAAAGCACTACTCAATGATACATTCTTGAATGCATAAAATGGTATATAGGCTTGGTATAGAATTGAAACTGGCTTTATATTTGGCCAGCAAAAGAACACCATGGCAAAAGTATATATAGTACAGTAGCTGGCAGCATTTTTCTTGGTTAATCAATATGATGGATAGGTAGATATAGATGGATTTATCTTTAAAGTTGTTCCAGCCAAACTGGTTTTCATAGAAAGGGCTCTCTATTTTAATCTTTGTCCCAAAATAACCACTATGTATTGGATATAACCTAAACAGTTTTATTTCTAACTCTTATTGGTTCTTTAAGATTTTGTTGAACAAAGCTTTTCTGTCCAACTGTATAGTAATACAGTTACTTTAAGATAGCTTTAGTACAAAATTTAAAAATAATCCCGTGTAAGATATTAATTAGCATTTTGATTTTTAATCCAGAATAAGAGGCCCAGGCCTACAGATAGGTTGGGGCATTTGGGGAGGAGAAAGAGCAGCTTATCATTAACCTTCCTGGACTTGTCAAGCTGTGGTTTTGGACCATGCCAAGGTTAAAGAGGGAGGAGAGAAGGGCAGCCCGGGTGGCTCAGCGTTTTAGTGCCACGTTAGGCTCCCTGCATGGAGCCTGCTTCTCCCTCTGCCTGTGTTTCTGCCTCTCTCCCTGTGTCTGTGTGTCTCTCATGAATAAATAAATAAAATCTTAAAAAAAAATAAAGAGGGAGGAGAGAAGAAAGGGTAATAAGGAAGGAAAGTTCTTTGCTGACTGGGGCTGGTTTCTTCATAAGCTAGCTTGTCACTCTGGTCCTGGTGGGTGTTTGTAGCTGATACTTTCTTCTGTGGGTGGGTACTTTGAAGACCCCTCAGTGGCAACTTTCATAGCAAGAAATAGTATCTCTCCTTCTGCCCTCAGCGTTGGTGTGGAGATGTTCTCCGATCTTGATACTGCATCCAAGTCCTTCTGTGCTCCAGACCAGCTCCTTCCCCACAGCCCACATTTGGTCCATGGGAATCAAAGGGAATCAAACACTTCTTGGCTTTTACTAATGGAAGTACAGTTCCTTTGCAAACATAGCAATGTGGATGGACTTTTTTGTTTTCCAGAAATGGGCCATTCTAACTTTCTCAGTCCATGGTCTCTTTCAGTTATGGAGAGGAACAGATCCCTCTAAGGGCTCTGGCTGCAGCCCTTACTCTCATTGAGGTGAGGAATGACAAACTCCTCTCTTTTCCCCTTGAGGAGAAGAGGTGGGGCTCAAGTGCAGCTTTTTCAGTAGAAACATTTTCCAAAAATATCTTTTTTCATTCTCTAAATGCTTTGCCTCCCCCCTTTTATATTCTTGATTGGACTGAATAGCCCAGGAAGTATAGAAGCACTTTTTGTACATTCTGTTTGTGAATTCTGCATCTTATCTGGCACCTAAACTCTGGCATGCATCATCTTCTGTATTTTGTTGCCTGGACCAAAACCCTAGTTAACACACTGTTACACTGATATGAACTCCACTGGCAGTCTTGTTAGTTAGATCGTAGCCTAAGATTGCCAGAAAAAAATGGAGAACACCCATTTAAACTTAAATTTCAGATAGACAATGAATAATTTTTTACTATATGTATGTCAAAGCACTAGTGGAGACATATGTAAGCTAAAAATAAAAAAAGACTTATCTGAAATTCAAATTTAACTGTGCATCCTGATTTTATTTGCTAAGTCTGGCAACCTTCTCTTAGTCAAAACCTTTTAAAGCAACTGAAATACATTTTGATTAACATTTTATTATCTGCAGGGCTGCATGTATGTATTTTTGTCTCTTATGTTCACTTTGGATAATTAGGTGTAACTTGTGCTGGAGGCATAAAATAACTGTTGAGCAAATCTGTTTTGATGACAATATGGTTCTGTTTCTGGGCATGTCAGATTTGCCATCTTTCCTGCTGCTAATTTGTCTTGTACCTACACATGTGTAATGAATCTTGAGGGTTAAGATCCTTTTCCCTTGGCCATGTTGAAGCCTAGTTTGGGGAAGGTTATAATATGATGAAAAGAATTGTAGTACAGAGAATAAGCTGTTTGTTCTACTATTAAACACTTCTTGCAGCTATTTTTCAACTCATAAATGCTTGTATATTTATAATGTGTCTTGTAAAGAGTTCAAAGTGTATTTCAAAAGCATCCTATTAAGGCTATCTGATTCCACTGTTGATATTATTAGATATCATGCTATGATCCTGCTTTTAATGATAAACAAATGGCTTGAGCAACGACGTACAAAAATCAAAGTAAGAAAGCAGTTTACTAAATCAAGATTTCTATTCAACTTTTTCAGTTCACATCATGAAATTAATTTAATAGCACAATCTTTGTGAGAAGGAGTAATTTTGTAATTTTATGTGTTTTCAAGATTGTGGTTTGGTGGCAGATAGAAGACAGAGGTTTTCCACAGTAAGATCTTGGAGGCATGTTTAGCATGTAGAATGCCTGAGAGGAGAGTGGGTAGGTGTTTCATGGAGGAGGAGATCCTCCTTAGCTGCGAATTCTAAAAACTGTAGCAGAAGATACAATGGTGGAAGAAGGGAATTTATGTAAATTACCTGAGTGGAGTTCTAAATATATATTAAGTATTTTTTATTAAAGATTGTAAAATGAATTATTATTCTTTCCTTTTGCCTGAAGGTTTATAGCATTACCACTGTAATACTTCACTAGTTTATTTCTAAACTTAAAAACGACAGGTTCTCAAAAAAGATTATTTTTATTTGTGACAAATGCATAGGATGGAATGGGAGAGAACTACTTTAAAAGAAGCTAATGTAAAAAAAAAACCCTCCATAAACAATAAACATAATTTGGTTATCTTATACCACCAGAAATTCAGTGTGAGCTAATAGTGTGATGTCACTAAATAAAATATTAATGTAGTCTCAGTGTGCAATAGTGGAAGCATACTGGTATAACCATCTCTGTTATATTTCAGGGTATAACAGATGTGTAAGAATGAACAATGCTTATGTGAGGAAAAGAAAACTTAAATGGGACATTCCAGCTGTCTTCAAATATTCAGGGTGCTCCCTCATGTAGAAGATGGGTGGACTTAGTATAGTTGCAGAGCATAACCATGGCATCAATGAATAGAACTTACCAGGAGACACATTTCAGCCTGTAAACTAGCTAGAAAATAGAATGGTCTAAAAATGAAAACTGGCTTCTCCTTTTGGTAGCAAATGGCCTATTAAGAAAGAGCATACCTAAAGCTCAGATAATTACCTTTCCAAAACATAGAATAAATGGTTTAAGTTCTTTCCAACTCTATGATTTCATGATTCTAGATATTCTCACAGAACATGATATTAATTAAATATGTAAAGTACTTGCTGTCTTTAGTCACTGTCCTAAGGAGTATGCACTCATTCATTCATTCATTCACTCAGAAAATATTAACTAACCACAGGTACCAGGCATTATTAAAGGCCCAAATGTTTGCCTCCCTAGAGTGATGTTCTATTTTTTAAAATAATTTTTAAAAGATTTTATTTATTTATTCATGAGAGACAGACAGAGAGAGAGAGAGAGGCAGAGACACAGGCAGAGGGAGAAGCAGGCTCCATGCAGGGAGCCCGATGTGGGACTCAATTCCGGGACTTCAGGATCATGCCCTGGGCTGAAGGCAGGCGCTAAACTGCTGAACCACCCAGGGATCCCCCTTAGAGTGATATTCTAAACAGCACAATTAAATAAAATTATCTAATAAGTGAAAAAAGTGATAATGTTCAAATTAAAAATAGAACCAGGAAATAGTATGGGGAATCGTAAGGGAGGATTTGCAATTTTAGATGGGGAAGGCTTTGTTGAGAAGATTATTATATTTGAGTGAAGGCTTGAAGGAAGTGAGGAGGCAGATCATATGTATATTTAAGGGAAAAATAACCCATGCAGAGGGAACAGGAAGCACAATGGCTCTAAAGCAAGACCTGCCTTTTGTTCTGAGCAGTAAGGAGACCCATGTACCTGGAGGTAAGTGGCACAGGGGAGGTTAATAGGAGTTAAGGTCTGGGTAATAAGGCACCAGCTTTTGTAGGGCCTTTCAGGTCTTGAGAATTTGCTCTTTCCTCTGAACAAGATAGACAGCCACTGAAGGGTTTTGGCAGGGAGCAACATGATGTGGTTTACTCTGTGATTTGCAGGGAACATATTGTAAGGAAGAAGGGAGACAAAGAAGGCTATTGCAATAATCCAGGAGGCAGCTGGCCCCATGTTGGTCACAGCAGAGATGGAGAGAAGTGGTCAGAGCCTGCATTTATTTTGAAGACCACAGAGTTTGCTGGCAGTTTGGATGTGAGATGTGAGAGAAAATAAGGATTAGGATGACATCAAGGAGTTGGGCCTGAGCACATGGAAGGACCCTCGTTGATATGAAATGAGATGGTGAAGATTATGAAGCATTGGGTAGGGTGGGAGGGGTTTCAGAAGCTTTCCAAGAATTATCTCTTTAACCATCTTAAAATGCTTTGAGGTTATAATCTCCATTCTACCAAAGATGAAGCTGAAATAGGAGTTAAGGAACTGGGCAGCATTCAAAGGGAAGGCAAGTTCTGAACACAGGTGCCTGACCAGGACTTGTTCTCCCAACAACTGTGTTATGATGTCATATTATCGACCTGGTTACAACATGGCCCATGTTCCTCAGCAGAGAGCAAATGGCACAGGCTCAGTAACACATACCACCGCTGAGGCATGGGAATCTGTGAGGAGGAGACAGAAGGCACAGGAACAGGAAAAGACTAAAAGGCAACTTGTACACATAAATGATGACTCCTCTCTCTCGGTATTATTGGGGAAGGAAAACATTTTGAGTAAAGAGACTTTTCTCTGGTTAGCCAATTGTTGAATTTTTAAAAGGTCCCAAATTTTCCTAATATAGAATTGATTCTGTGTCATGTAAGTAAATTGAGCATGATGGTACTCCTTTTTCCTAATTAGATGGCTTTATTTTTAATCATTCTGGCTATCAATTTTCAACATGATAAGGGACTTAAATTTTGTATCATATGCTCAACTGTATTCCGTTTTTATGAATATTAAAGATAATTTGAAAAGTGTAGCAAAGTATTAACATAATCAAGGTCACACTAAGAGGTAACCACGAATGGTATTTTAGTACATTTCCTTTTAGTACTTCCTTTAGTATTTTTAGTATTCATATTTATAGATGTTATATATGATGGATATTATTACTATATGTAACTTTGTATTATGCTTTTTTCAGCAGACATAATATAGCTGCTTCCCTACATTATTAAGTTCTTTGTAAACGTAATATCCATGCATAATTCTTTTAAGCATCCCCCTGTTGTTGAACTGACCTATAATTTTGTATGTTTTTTTAAAAGGACTTTTACTAATATTGTTAATAATTCCCCAATACAACTGCTTGTGTTTATAATGAAACCGTATTTTGGAGATTGTGCAGTCTGTGGTGTGCCAGTTATGTTATTCTCTCTAAAACAGTCACTGGTGAGAGAAAAAGCTTGAACTGATAAAGTCACTTCACTAGAGATCTATGTTCCATGCTCTTTGAAAATTTGATTTGTTAATGTTTTTTTTTTTTCCATGTCAATAAACTTAACTCTTTTAAAAGCAGGCAAAGAAGTGATGTACTCCATGCCAATATTTGTAATTTTGTTATAGTTTTCTTGGAACTTTTATAGGAAACAATAAATGCAAGTCTTTCCAAGTAACACTGTGAACTTCAATTTTATTTTAATGATTCTTCTTCACTAAGTGGTGCTTAAGTGTTTAATGTTTTTCAGGGATTAAAAACTAGCTATTGATGCATTCTGTGATGAGTTCATGGGGTTATATCTATAAATTTCAAGTCTTGGGGATTAAATTTGCTAAACACTCTGGAAATATCCTTTTGCATTTTCTTTTTTAAATGAATATATTCTAATATTCATCTTTGTTTCTACCTGTATAGACTCTTTCTTTAAATATAAAACAACTGTAATAACTTAGTGATCAATCTGTGATGATGGCATGTGAGTGCTTTATTTTTATTTAGAAATAAATAAATTTAAATCTCAGCAGTTTTCATCAAGTATGGTGGTAGCTCATGCTTAGGGTCAAATTTACAATATCCAAAATACAAGATTTATCTATTTAACCTGATTGAACAAAGAGATACTCAGTTAACAGCAAATTATATTTAAGAAAAACTTGTATAAGTAGATGACCAATTTAAAAAAATTGAATATGAAAAAATATATACCTAACATTAAGATCATGCTGGGTAGAATTTAATCTTTGATAATTTGTGCATTTCTTGAATTATAAAATATTTAAATTATATATATTAACTGCTCTTGTCGATATTTTGAAGTTTACTAAAGACAACAAAAACAAAATATAAAGTAAACAAAACAAACAAGGAAACACAACCCCAAGAACCCAAGAATATGTATTTTTTTCATTTGTTTTTATTGAAGTTCGATTTGTCAACATATAGTATAACACCTAGTGCTCATCCCATCAAGTGCCCTCCTCAGTGTCCATCACCCACTTACCCCAACCCCCTGCCCACCTCCCCTTCCACAACCCTTTGTTCTTTTGCCAGTTTGGAGTCTCTCGTGGTTTGTTTCCCTCTCTGATTTTTCCTACTCAGTTCCCCTCCTTTCTCTTATAATTCCTTTCACTATTTCTTATATTCTCTGTATGAGTGAAACCAAGTGGTGATTGACTTGCAATTGACTTACTTCACTCAGCATAATACCCTCCAGTTCCATCCACATTGAATCAAATGGTGGATATTTGTCCTTTCTAATGGCTGAGTAATATTCCATTGTATATACAGACCACATCTTTATCCATTCATCTGTCGAAGGACATCATGGCTCCTTCCACAGTTTGGCTATTGTGAACATTGCTGCTATGAACATTGGAGTGCAGATGTCCCACCATTTCACTACATCTGTATCTTTGGGGTAGATACCCAGTAGTGCAATTGCTGGGTCATAGGGTAGCTCTATTTTTAACTTTTTGAGGAACCTACACATTGTTTTCCAGAGTGACTGCACCAGTTTGCATTCCCACCAACAGTGCAAGAGGGTTTCCCCTTCTCCATATTCTCTCCAAAATTTGTTGTTTCCTGTCTTGTTAATTTTCATCATTGTCACTGGTGTGAGGCAGTATCTCATTGTGGTTTTGATTTGTATTTCCCAGATGGAAAGTGATACAGAGCATTTTCAGAACCCAAGAATATTAGAGTTGGAAGAGTCTACAAACTTTATCTAGTATAAATTTCCTAGAAGACTGCTAAGGAGAAAATGAATCAACTTACTTAGAAATAAGCTCCAGGTTGTCTGACCTTTAACTCATGTATTTTTTTCTAACATAGCACATTAATTACTCCTTATGAGGCATAGGCTTGTAAATATGACTTAATGTTAGGTTAATCAGCTTCCTGTCCAAAGATCCAAGACAGGAGTGACATTAATTACCAAGATGGTGACATGGCTCATTCATGACTTCACTCTCCCTCACAAGAAGAACTAATAACTATTCATAGGTAAGATACCACTGAGAAAGTCTTAGAACACAGGGGTTAGACTGAAATGCCCCTGTACTACAGAGACTAAGACTACATTCGAAGTGTCAAAAAAAGAGGTTCCATGTTGACTACATTACCCTTCCCCCAAGCCAGCAGAGAACTACACTGATAAGTCTCCCTTGAGCTATGGTTCTTTCACCAAAGGAAAAAAAATGCCCAGAGTGGACATTCAGCTTCCCTGGCATTGTGGATCACTTCTTGGGAGCCTCAACTCTGGTATCATCCCACAGTATTACAGGGACATGTGTGAGGCTTGACCACTGGGAATCTGATTCTAATGGAGATGAGGGGAAGTGTTTGCAACAGCCAGTGCTCAGATCTTGGCAAGCCAAATTCCTATCTGCAGCATCCGTGTAGTTGTCTGAACTAGTATCTTAGTTTATCTGCAGAGCCAGGATGGAAGTATACCTTGATCAAGAAATTCAGTGGGAGCACAGATCCACCTGATTTGGGTCCTCAGAGAAACTTGCTGGCCCTGAAAACTAGTCCATATCCCCAAAAAGAGCCTTCTTGGACTTAGAGCCAGTTCTCTAGCTTTGCCCAAGCAAAGAAACTAATTCATAGTCCCTCCCATTGCTAAATATAACATTCAGCCCATCTGACCAGAGAACCTAACCAGAGAAAATGAGAAGCTGTGTAGCCCCTTCAATGGTCCTGTGTGCAATGGTACTTAAACAGAGAGCACAGACTGTGGTCTTCCTCATCTGCACATCAAAACCAGTGGTCCTGTTTGGCCAGGGAATTAAGTGCAATCTTTTCTGATTTGGGTCCCCCAAAAAGCTATACAGGTCATGGGACCCACTTAGCTGCCCTGCTGGGGCAGGGGAACTAATTCATAGCCATACCTGCTGCTGAGAATATTACCCAGTTCTGACATCTAGGAAGCCTGAACAGAGAACCCAGTCAATAGTGGAACCCATCCTACAGCCTTGCTTGGGTGGGAAAACAAGCCAGCAGTCCTATATAACTATTCCCCATCACTGGTACATATTCCTTACTCCTATACCTTAGAGCTCAGGTAAGGGCCTTGATCCAAAATAGACTCTGATAATAAACCCACCTGCTAAGAACATAGAAGAAGACCTGGCCAGAAACTCAAACTGAATTGATTGACAAAATATTCTTTCTGCCAAAGTGAATTTGTAAAGACTGGAAAGGAAAACTCCTCATTGACATGTACAGATACCAATATATCGAGTCAAGGATCACAAAACAAGACCAAAAACCAAAACAAACCCTACAAGTAAATGTGAACTACCAAAGAACACTAATAAAACTTTAATAACTGATCCCCCCAAAACGGAAATTTATGAACCATAAGACAAGGAATTCAGAACAATCATCTTAAAGTTTAATGAACTACAGGAACACAAGATACACAAATAAATAAAATTAGGAAAACAGTGCATGAACAAAACAAGAAGTTCAACCAACAAATAGAAACTATCAAAAACAAATGGAAATCTTAGAGCTGAAAAATATAATAACTGAACTGAGAAGTTCAATACAGAGCTTCAAAAGCAAACCTAATCATAAGGAAGAATCAGTGACCTAGAAGACAGGACATTTGAAATTGCTCAGTCAGAAGAATAAAAAAGAGTGAAGAAAGCCTATGGGACTTATAGGACACAACCAAAAGAAACAATATTCACACTGTGGGAAAGCCAGCAGAAAAGAGAAAGGGACAGAAAATATATTTAAAGCAGTAATGGTTGAAAACTTCCAAAGCCTGGGGAAGGAAACAGATATCCAGGTCCATGAAGCCTACAGGACTACAAATAGGAATATACCAAGATGCATAATTAAATTGTTAAAAGTCAAAGAAAAAGAATTTTGAAAGCAGCAAGAGAGAAAAAACAAGTTACATATAAGGGAACCCCCATAAAACTATCAGCATAGTTCTACACAAACTCTCCAGGCCAGGAGAGAATGGGATGATATTCAAAATATTGAAAGAAAATAGCTGTCAACCAAGAATTCCACACTTGTAAAGATATCCATTAGAAGTGAGGGAGAGATGAAAATTTTCTCCCAAGCAAACAAACCTGAGGTAGTTTATCACCACTATACCTGTCTTACAAAATAAAAAAATAAATAAATAAGGAGTTCTTTGAATGGAAATAATGGATGCTAATTAACATCATAAAAACATAAGATAGCATAAACCTCACTCATAATGCTAAATATGTAGTCCGACTTAAATTCTCTAATATGGAAAAGATGTATACAAATCACTTACAACTCTAAAGTTAAAAAACAGTAAAAATAACCATACCTATAATAATCTTTTATTGGATTCACAATGTAACAATATGTAAATTATAACATCAATAACCTAAAATGCAAGGGAGAGGAGAAGTAAGAGTTTAAAGTTTAAGAACGCTATCAAGGTTAACTTGGTAACAGTTTAAAATATGGTGCTATAGTGGTGCCTGGGTGGTGCAGTTGGTTAAGTGTCCTACTTCTGATTTGGTTCAGGTCAGGATCTCAGGATTGTGAGATTGAGCTCCCCATTAGGCTCCATGTTGGGCTTAGAGAGCTTGCTTAAGATTCTGTCTCTGCCCCTCCCTGTCTCCCTCTCACTTGCTCACTAAAAAATAAAGTAAAATAAACTAATAAAATCAAATAGGGTGTTATAATTTTAAGATACCTTATGTAAGTCGCATGGTATCCACAAAGGGAAAATCTGCAGTCATCATACAAAAAAAACATAATAAAGAAGTCAAAGAAAATTGATACAAAAAGACATCAACACATGCACAAAAACCACAGAAGGATTGGAAGCAAGAAACAATGTATCTACAAAATAGCCAGAAGATAATTTACAAAATGGTGATAGTAAGTTCTTGTCTATCAATAATTACTTTAAACATAAATGGATTGAATTCTCTAATCAAAAGGCCCACAATGGCTAAATAGATAAAAAAAACTAGACAAAAAAAAAAAAACAAACAAGATCCAATGAAATGCTGCCTACAAGTGTCATGTTAGCCTTAGACGCACATAGACTGAGAGAAAAGGGATGGAAAAAGATATTTCAAGTGAATGGTAATCAAACCAAACAAAGCAAAACAAAACAATGACAACAAAAAACAGGGGTAGCTATACTTGGACAAAATAGACTTTAAACCATAAATGGTAAAAAGAGACAAAGAAGGTTTTTATACGATAAAGGGATCAATCTGTCAAGAAGATATAGCAATTATAAAGATTTATGTACTCAACATTTGTTCACCTAAATATATAAAACAAAAACTAACAGGCTAAAAGGAGAAATACATTGCAATATGATAATAGGTAAGGACTTTACCAGCCCACTCTCAAAAATGGATAGATCTATAAAGAAAATTATTAAGAAAATATTAATTTGAACAACACTATAGACCAAATGGACAAAACAGGTATATACAGAACATTCTGACAACAGAAGAATACACATTCTTCTTGAGTGTGCATGCAACAGTTTCTAGGATAGATCATATGTTAAGCCACAAAACAAGTCTTAGAAAATTAAAGAAAATTGAACTCATACTGTTTCTTCCCTGATGACATTTTTTGAAACTAGAAATCAGTAACAGGAGAAAAACTGGAGAACTCATAAATACATGGAAATTAAACAACAGTTTCCTGAACAATCAATGGATCAAAGAAGAAATTAAATGGAAAATAAAAAAGGTGCATTGAAACAGATAAAAATGGGAACACAACATGAAAAAACTTACGGGATGCAGAAAAACCAGTTTAAGAGGAAACTTCATAGCAATAAACACCTACATTAAGAAATAAAAAAGTTCTCAAATAATCTAACTTTATACTTCAAGGAAATAAAGCAAATAAACTGAGCCCAAAATTAGTGAAAGGAATGAAATAAGAAGGATTAAAGCAAAATATAAATGAAATAGAGAACAGTAAAACAATAAAAAAGATAAACAGAGTTATTTGAAAAAAATAACAAAATTGATAAACTTTTACCAAGACTAACATAAAAAAAGAGGACCCAATCAATAAAATCATAGATAAAAGAGGATACATTACAACAGATAGCACAGAAATACAAAAAATCATAAGAAGGTATTATGAACAGCTATCTGTCAACAAATTGGACAACATAGAGAAAAAAGAAAAAAATCTTAGAAGCATGCAACTTACCAAGACTGAATCAGAAGGAAATAGAAAATCTGACCAATTACTAGTAAGGAGATTGCATGAATAATAACCATAAAAAAAATCTATTCCAATGAAGAAAAGCCCAGGACCAGAGGACTTTTTAATGGTGAATTTCATCACATATTTAAAAAAGAATTAATGCCAATCCTTTTTAAATTCTTCCAAAACAAAGAGTTATTTTATGAAACCAATATTACCCTGATATCAAACCATAAAAAGATACCATAAAAAAACCTATGGGCCAATATCCATGATGAATATAGATGCAAAAATTCAATAAAATACTAGCAAAATGAATTCAGTAGTGTATAAAGGACCATTAACCATGATCAAGTGGGATTTGCCCCTGGGATGCAAGGATGATTTAACATACATAAATCAATGTGATACATCACATTTATAGAATAAAGGAAAAATAATTATATTATTATCTCATTATACACAGAAAAAGCATTTGAGAAAATTCAATATCTGTTTACAATAAAACTTCTGAACAAATTAGTATAGAATGAACTACCTCAACATAATGAGGGCCATATATGACAAGCCTAAAGCTAACATCATACTTAATTGCAAAATGTTGAGAACTTTTCCTTTAAGATCAGAAACAAGACAAGCATGCTTACTCTTATCTAGCATAGTCTAGAAATCCTACCTAGAGAAATCAGGCAAGAAAAAGTAAGTCATCAGAATTGGAAAGGTGGAAGTAAAATGGTCTCTATTTGCAGATGATATAATTTTGTATATAGAAAATCCTAAGGACTCCACCAAAAAGTTATTAACCTAAAAGACAAATTCAGAAAAGTTGCAGAATATAAAATTAACATACAAAAGAGTGTAACTTTTTATATACTAGAAACATTTTTTTTTTGGAAAATAAAATAATCCCATGCACAAAATTTTAAAAAAATCAAAGATAATAAAATACTTAAAAATAAATTTAAGGAAGTGAAAGATCTCCACACTGAAATCTATTAGACATTGATAAAAGAAATTGAAGACACAAATAAATGGAAAGGTACCTGTGTTTGGATTAGAAGAATATTGTTAAGGGGTGTTTGAGTGGCTCAATCAGTTGAGTGACCAACTCTTGATTTAGGCTCAGGTCATGATCTTGGAATCATGAGATCAAGCCCCACATGGAACTCCATGCTTAGTAGGGAGTCTGCTTGGGATTCTCTCCATCTTCCTCTCCCTCATTCCTCCCACCCTGCTCAGGCTCTGTCTCTCCCTCAGACTCCCTCTCTCAAATAAATCTTAAAGAATATTGTTTAAAGGTCTATACTACCAAAAAGTCATCTATAGATTCAAAGCAATCCCTGTCAAGAATCCAATGGCATTTTTTTATGAATGTAGAAAAAGAATCCTAAAATTTATATGGAACTACAAAATACCCAAACAACAAAAACAATCCTGAGAAAGAAGAATAAAGTGGAAGGTATCACATTTTCTGATTTCAAGCTATATTATAAAGCTATAGTAGTCAAAACAGTATGGTACTGGCCTAAAAACCATATATACTCCAATAGAATAGAATTGAGAGCCCAGAAATATACCCATTTATATATAGCCAACTAATATTTGATAGCAATCTTAAAATACTCAATGGATAAAGGACAGTCTCTTCAATAAATGGTGCTGAGCAAATTGGATATTCATATGCAAAAGAATAAAACTAGGCCCCTATTCTTCACCACTCACCAAAATTAATTCAAAATGGATTAGAAACTTAAGTCTGGATACTCTAAAATTCCTTAAAGAAAACACGGGAAAAAGTTGTTTTTTTTTTTTTTAAGATTTTATTTATTTATTCATGAGAGATACACAGAGAGAGAGAGAGAGAGAGAGAGAGGCAGAGACCCAGGCAGAGGGAGAAGCAGGCTCCATGCAGGGAGCCTGATGTGGGACTTGATCCTGGGTCTCCAGGATCACACCCTGGGCTGTAGGCTGCGCTAAACCACTGAGCCACCAGGGCTGCCTGGAAAAAGTTCTTTGACATGTGTCTTGGCAATGATTATTTGAATGTGACACCTAAAGCATATTTAACAAAATACAAAATAACTAGTGGGACTACATCAAAAAGCTCTGTTCAACTAAATGAAAAGAAAACCTATCAAATGGGAAGAAAAAAATATTTGCAAACCATGTATCTGATAAGGGTTATTATTTTAAATATATAAGGAATCCATACAGCCTGACAGCAAGAAAACAAATAATCCAACTAAAAATGGGCAAAGGACCTGAATAAGATACCTGGAATATTTTTCCAAAAAAAATATGTGAATGATCAACAGGTACATGAAAAGCTGCTCAACATCACTAGTCATCAGGGAAATGCAAATTAAGACCACAAGAAAGCACCTTACACTTGTTAGTATGGTTACCATCAAAAAGACAAAAGATAACACATGCTAGAAAGGATGTGGAGAAAAGGCAACACTTGTGCAGTGTTGGTGGGATTGATCCAGCAGCCATCAAAAATAAAATGAAGTTTCCTTAAAAAACTAAAAAGAGAACTACCATGTGATCCAGCAATTCTGCTTCTGGGTATTTATCTAAAGGAAGTGAAAACATTATGTCAAAGATATATTTTCCCCCTTATGTTCATGGCAGAATTATTTACAGTAGCCAAGGCATGGAAATAACCTAAGTTTTCATGAATGGATAAATGGATAAAGATGTGATTACACACACACACACACACACACACACACACACGTGCGTGCATGCATACATACGCAATTAGATTATTCAGCCATAAAAAAGGAAATCTTTTTATGCATTTACAACAACATGGACTTTGAGAGTATTATGCTAAGTGAAATAACTGAAAGAAAGACAATAGTATGTGATCTCATTTATATATGCAAACCTTAAACAAATATTTGTGGTTTCCGGAGAGGGGGGTTAGGGAGAGGTAATTGGATAAATGTGGTCAGAAGGTACAAACTTCCAGGTATCAGATGAATAATTACTAGAGATGCAACACACTACTGTGTGGCACATTTGAAGGTTGTTAAGAGAGTAAATCCTAAGAGTTCTCAACACAAGGAAAACATCATAAGGAAAATCTTTTTCTCTCTTTTTTCTTCCCCCTGTACCTATATGAGATGATGGATGTTAACTAAACTTGCTGCGGTAATCATTTCACAATATATGAAAGTCAAATCATTATGCTCCACACCTTAAATTTATACAGTGCTTTATGTTAAATATATCTTAAAACTGCAAAAAAGAAAATTACCAAGGGAAATTTAGGGCTCTTGTTTTGATGATATTATCAACTACTGTCATATTCCTCCAGTTTTAAGATGCCATAATTTTTTTAAAGATTTTATTTATTTATTCATGACAGAGACAGAGAGAGGCAGAGAGAGAAGAAGCCTCCATGCAGGGAGTGCAATGTGGGACTCGATCCCAGGAATTCAGGGTCAGGTCCTGGGCCAAAGGCAAGTGAGAAACCACTGAGCCACCCAGGGATCCCCAAGATGCCATCATTTACAAAAAATAAAATTGGTTTAATTACAGTTCAAAAAAAAACACACCACTACACAAATATATATTTTTAAAGATTTATTTATTTATTCATGAGGGACACAGAGAGAGAGAGAGAGAGAGAGAGAGAGGCAGAGACATAGGTAGAGGGAGACGCAGGCTCCCCACAGGGAACCTGATGTTGGACTTGATCGTGATTCTGGGATCATGCCCTGAGCCAAAGGCAGATGCTCAACTGCTGAGCCACCCAGGCATCCCTCACTACACAAATATTATAACATTACTGACTTTATAAGTAGCAAAATGAATATCTTAGATTCAAAGATGTAATGTATTCTTTTTGCAGGTACTTGTTGGCTTGTATACATTTAGTCTCTGTTCAGACGCAATTTAAAAAGATCACTTATTGACTTACTCCAGTAGGAGTGCTTCCTTTTAAGGTGTGAATCCTCTAAATCTGTTGGTGATCCAGGGTAGTAACTATGGTTTCATGTGGGTTCCATTTGCAGGTCCTTCCTTCACAATGTCTGAACAAGTTTACTTGATAGTTTAAAAGAACAAAATACTTATTTGAAACTTAACATCCACTTTAAAAAATATTCAATTTATACCTAACAGAAGCTTAAAGACAAATGATCCTTGTATAATTTTTCTAAGCTTCAGAAACCAAATTCATGGCATAAGTGCCACTCCTGATGGCTCTTCTACCTTTGACAGCCATAGAGCTAAAATGTGGAGCTTATATAGAATGACATACATAAAACAATACTCTAGGAACTGTTATTTATGGTCTGAGTTAGCTCTTGGGTTGAAAACTATCAACCATTTTCTTGTGACTGGTGAAGTCCCTAGGTGGGTATGCTTAGAATGATGTATCTATTAGAGTCTTGATCTATTCTAAATATTCATTTCCTCTTAGTTTTATTTGTAACTCTGACCCATATGATTTACTTCTATCTCTTACACCTGAGGCTCACTGAGAACAGTGAATGTTTGCCTGCCATGGTTCAGAGCTCAGTTTGTGAGGGACATATGCTTTCTGTCTGAACACACTATCAGTTGTAATTCTACAGCTTATTCCATCTACTGTTGCTCAAATAGATACAAAAGGGGAGTGGTAGGAACTACAGTTCTCTTGTGTGACTCCTTCCAAATGCCCTCAAGTAATAAGAATGGTCCAAATACATTCTGAATGAGTTTTGGCAGGAAATATTGCCTGTACCAAAAGTTGCTGGGAGATGTCCTCTCATGATGGAAATTCTTTCTAAATCTGTTTCCTTCATTGTTGTTGACTGTCTTTTACTTAGAACCAATAAAAACAAAAATAAACATGCAAGAAACCCCACACCCCACCCAAACAAAACAAACAAACCTGTAGCCCATAGTCCTGTATTTGCAAAAGGTCATAGAGTTTTTGCTTACAATGTGAAATCATTCTTTCCTTACTTTAGGCTGTTTTCAGCCCATGCAGAGAAAAGACTGGTAAAAAGAAAAAGGTGATTCCATATATTTGAAAGATGAAATAAGAATAAGTTAATATCAGATGGTTCCATGGTAGTTCTCAAACTCTAAGTCCATGGAACACTGTTGTTTCTTGAGCTGAACAGATTCCAAAGAAGACAAAAATAAAATACTTCACAGCAGCCTTTTCCAGATTCTGGGAAAAGAAAGAATCCACAGACATGATTTTCCCAATTTCAAGTTATTTCAACTTTTTAATCTTTGCTGTTACTGTTACAGTACTGCAACTGAGATACACAGTGATAGAAGAAAGTGCAAATTTAATCATTTGCTTTCCTTATGGACTTGTGTATCTATCACTATTTGTATTTTATACATTTATGGGGATTAAGAGAGGTGGAATGGGGGAGAGAAAGAGATCCTGTTAATAAACATGATTCTAATTTATATAGATACGTTCAGAGCAGGATAGTTTCAATAGTTGAATTCCAGTGAACAAAGAGTTATACTGCTTTGTAAAGAACTCCATGATTTTGTTATTTTGACATCTGAACAAGATTAAGTAAAACCATCCAGTAAGATTCACCCACAGTGTTCATTGCCATATCAGAGATCTCTGCTACCACCATAGTTCCAAGTCCTACTCTATCTTCTCCAAGGTTTCTGGAGAAGCCCAATTAAGAGATTTGTAAGAAGTTTCTTCCACTAAGCAAAGTTCCTCCTCAGCACGTAAGAGATAATATTCTCTTTCAAGTAGCTTTTTTCTTGATAACTGTCGAAATGTAGAATGAAAGAAATTAATGAATACTTAGCTTTCACATTTTGAAATATATTTTTGAAGTTCAAGACAAGCTAAGATTACTAAGGAATTTTAAACTACAAGAGCTAGGTTTTTATATTTTTCAAAAGCAGAAAAGTTCAAAGCATAAAGTTCGTACCAAAAAAAGGGCTACATTTTTTTTCAATTAAAAAAAAATATGGAATGCTTCACAAATTTGTGTGTCATCTTGCACAGGGGCTAGGCTAATCTCTACACAGTTCTAATTTTAGTACACGTGCTACCCAAGCAAGCACTCATGTTTCTCAGTCTTGATAAAAATCCTTCAAGTTGGGCTTAGGGAGATAATAAGAGGAAAAAAAGGTGTGTCAGAGTGAATCCTGAGTGTGAGTGTCTAAGATATGAATTGGTCATTGTATATTCTCTCTGTGGTTAGGTCCAAGTGGAGGCATACGATGGAACTTCTTATAACTTTCATTTAAGTTTGTCATTTGGAAAGGAGAGGATATATGCTTGCTTCTAAGGTGGAACCCAGGGAAACAGACAAAAATTGGGACAGTCCTAGTAGTACTACATCAGCTTGGTGCAGTAGCAGTGGAGTAGAAATGGTGATGAGATGTGAAGAGACAGATCACACTTGAGATAGCTCTACAAGACATTTTCCTATGGCACAAAAGGTTCAGGGAAAATAGACATTTCATGGCCCCAAGAGTGGAAAAGAAGCAGATGAATGGATAGCAGATCAGGAAATGTTTCTCTGTATGGAAAGGGAAACAGACTGTGGAATAAAAATTATGAATGAGATAGTGGCTCTTAGTGGATGCCAGCACAAGAGGATGGAAAGCTAGAGACTGGGGAGGGTGGAAGTGTCAGCAGAGGACCAGATTCTGACCCCTACCCAACGTCCCTGCTCCACATCACCACCACTCACTAACACCTACAAACAGGTAAGATTCCAGAAACCTGGGAAAGACAGAGAGGGGAAACTCTTAGAAGGCTAGCTTCAATTTGAAATAGTTAATTTTAGAATTGACTAAAATCAGGTAGGATAGGGGTTTGAGTTGATTTATAGAAAACTATGGAGGCATATTATTTTTGCATATCTGAATATTAGGGCCTGATCACTTATACTTGCTACATATGCTTGATTTCTTCCTATTTCTATTATAGAATCTTGATTAGAAATGATCTTATTTTAGGGTATAGAATTACTTCTTAAAGATTCATTTCTTAAACCAGGCTGTAAAGCAAAATTGTTTACAATGAAAAGTTATTCAAGAAATTCCTAAGGCCAAGCATATAGTACAATATACAGTATATATATTTAATAAATCCCCCACAGGCAGTTTTTCTGCCACAGCTGGAGAATAGCTGTTTCTTCAGGTGATACCAGATTAAGTTGTGTGCTTTGTGTCTTAAGACACTTAGTTTGCAAGAAACTCCTAAAATTAGAGACTCATGGGACTGGACACTATCTGAGGGCAGATTTAATTCCTCCTACCTGCCACTCTGAGGAACTGGATCATCCAGGAAGAAGAGCTTTTCCCACATTGTTTAGTTCTCTCTCCTACACACATGCTGGCATTCTTTCTAAACTTACTCCTGTATATTTGAAAATGTTTTAAAAGGACAGCTGGACTCTTCTGTTCATTCCTGAATTTTTTATCTGTATTATGGCTCTGGGCAAAAGGCCTTTGTAAATCTACCTGGCTTGACAACTTAGATCCATGGTTAGATCCATTATCATTTAAATTAACCCTCTTTCCTCCCAGTGCTAAGTGTCTGTTCTCCATCTCATAGGGTTAAAGCAATATGGGCTTCTATCTTCACCCAATACATGGAGGTTTTGATAGTATATTAACATTTTCAAAACTATACCTGACTTAGTTCAATAAAACAACTGTCTATTTGAAACAGTAAACTTGAAAGAAACTTCTAACTTCCCCTAGGCATTAGTTTTTGTCTTCAAAATGAAAACCTATTAATGATGATAATCAGCATTTATTTTTTTTTTTTTTTTAAAGATTTTATTTATTTATTCATGATAGTCAGAGAGAGAGAGGCAGAGACACAGGCAGAGGGAGAAGCAGGCTCCATGCACCGGGAGCCTGACGTGGGATTCGATCCCGGGTCGTCCAGGATCGCGCCCTGGGCCAAAGGCAGGCGCCAAACCGCTGCGCCACCCAGGGATCCCGATAATCAGCATTTAAAAGCAAAACCAGTCACACATACTTAATTGTGAGCTCAGATTCCATAATTATGCTCTTTAAAAGTAAACTTTTGTGATTATTTTAGACTAGGAAAAAGAAATTATATTGAATTTTAGTGTTACTGATTCTTATTAGTAATGACTAATAATTATAGGCAATAATTACAGGCAGATAGAAGTTTTGTGGGAATTAATTTTC
This sequence comes from Vulpes vulpes, assembly GCF_048418805.1. Taxonomy (NCBI): domain Eukaryota; kingdom Metazoa; phylum Chordata; class Mammalia; order Carnivora; family Canidae; genus Vulpes; species Vulpes vulpes. The sequence continues at coordinate 29,281,813 of NC_132792.1, read as the reverse complement.
AATTTAGGAAGCTTTCTAAGAATATAGTTCACTCTTGAGGAACATGGGTGTGAACTATGAGGCTTCACTAATACACAGATTGTTTTGATAAATACAAGGCTATAAAGAAATTTTCTCTTCCTTATAATTGTCTTAATATTTTTTCTTGCTCACTTTATTGCAATACAGTATATGATACACATAACACACAAAATATGTATTAATCAACTGTTGATGTTATTGGGAAGGCTGTGGTCAACAGTAGGCTCATTAGTCATCAAGTTTTGGGGAAGTTGAAAGTTATATGCAGATTTTCTACTGCACAGAGGATTGGTTGGTGCCTCTAACTCCTGTGTTCAAGAGTCAACTACATATATGCGCAATTATGAAGTTAAGGTTGGGCATTAAATTTAAAATGAGATTAATACAGCAAATTGTTAAAAATTAAGTTGATGTATACTACATGATCACACATTGCTAGGGCTTCTCCCCAAGTTCCAGAAGGGGAGACTAAAGTGCCCCCAAGCATATATTTTATTGGTTGCATAGTAAATATCACTCTGGGCATTTGGTAAATAATAGACACTGAACTAAACACTTTACATTTGTTATTTCATCTGTTATATCATATTTCATAGTCATCCTATTTAGAGGTTAGGAAGTCAAAGCTCAGAAGAGGGTGTGAAACTTGCCAAAGTTCACACAGCTAATAATGGGGAACAAAAATTTTAATACATTCAAGATCTGATTCATTCCACATCATTTTTAACAATACTTATTTGAAGTTTGATTAGCACAATTTAAAATGTTACTTTATGTAGCATCAGTTCCAATTAAACCTAAATAAACAGAAATATGTCCTTCTTTCTTCACCCATTCTTTCAATTTATTTTACATGCAAGTTAAATCTTGACCATGGCCAATATTTTGACAAACATTAGATTTGTATCTAGGTTCTGGAAACAATTATGCTTTATAGTAGATCCTGGTTAAAAGCCAGGCTAGGCATAGTATTTTAAAAACCTCAGTAGTGCTATTAACACTCAAGTGAATCAATATATTTACCTACTGATATGTTGAAAACTGATTGCTTTTACCACGTTTGTTTAGATTCATCCTAGAATGTTCTGTTTGGAGGCAAAGAATCTGTGAAAATATGGGTTTGAGATTTGGGGTTGTAATTCAACTGAACCGCAAGCTCTGAGTTTTATAGAAACACCAGAGAACAATTTTTCCTGTACTTTGATTACTATCTGCTCAGGTTATTGATTTTTGTCATTTCTCTTTGAGCCTGGAGTTTGATGTTTATGATGCTTAGCTATATGACTGCAGAAATCTTCAGGTTCCAAGCACAGAGTAGGTTTTATTTGGTGTATTTACAATCTTTCAGGCATCTGGATATGTTAAAGTCAGAGGTTAAAAAAGAAAAAGGAAAACCATCTTTCATTACATATGTATGTATACATAGAACATTATAAAACATTTATATATTGGCAAAGGTTATTTGTGTTTAAATGCAGTAGTTCTTGACATAATGACCCCCTAGACCCTCACTGGCAGATGTTACTTTGCTTCAGGTGCACATCATGGTTTATTTGCTGCTTTGGGTTGTTTAGCTGTGTGATCCTTTTGTTTTTACCTTTACTTTCATGGTGGGTCTTTCAGACTGTGCCATGACTTGGTTCTCATCATCTTAACTTTAATATGTCACAGATCAAGTATCTAATTATGTGCTTTCTTGCTTCCTATGCCCTCTCACTGCTAGTCCCCTGTCAACAACAGTTTTAAGCTGATTTCCTTTGGCAGCAATGCCCCTGAAATTTATCTATATATGCCTCTAAAATTTATATATAAGATATATGTTTTTGCCCTGGAGTTTGGCCATACATTTTAAACATCTGGGTTTTAATTAAGATTTTAATTTTGTTCTAGTGACTTCCAATTTACTATTTCTCAGGCAGGCACTTCAGAAAGAGAGATATGAAGAGAGTTTTCTATTCTTCATTGCTAGAAATATTATTAAAGTAATATATAAGTAATATAGATATTTTCATGCCTTAAAAAGAATATAATGGTGATTGCTCTTCAGATGGGAGGGGGGGATGACTCTTTTACAGAAAAAAAGGGCTTTCTTTATTTAATGCTTAGGAAAAAATTTTCCTCTGAGTCTGGGTATAAAACAAGCACTGTTGAAAGAGAATTAGAGTCCTATTATATTACTTTTTAGTATCTGTTTTTTATTTTGCTATATTATTCCAGGAAATGGTATTATTGATTGATTGGGATCCAAGAAGTGATCAAAAACATACATGCCCTATAAAATTGTGAATTTGTTTAGTCTTTTTCAGAAAATTGCTTGCATCCTGCTAGGAGTGTTTAAACCTAATCACTGCTGATACTATGTGATAAGCCTTGGCATTTAGAACATAAAATGTGAGACCATTCTAATTCAGTTCAATCAATGACTCTTATATGTCTACTATGTGGCAGAAAATGTGCTCACTGGTGAGAATATGAAAATGACTTATGTCTGCCCTCTCCAAGAGCTCACTATTGATGACAAAATAGAGCATTAATGAAAGAAAGAAAGAAAGAAAGAAGAAAGAAAGAAAGTCATTTGTTAAAGGAAACATGATGGAATAATTTTGTCTGAGAAACAATATATTCTTGAATATAGTATTTGATGATCTGTTCAATTAAATTAAATCTGTTCAATTAAATTAACTAGAATAATGCATCATCAATCTCTATAAGTTTATTATTTCAAAGGAAATAGTAGGGAGAGAATAAAACCTCAATCTGGTATCAGGTAGACCTTTGGTCTGGTCAGGGAGTCTTGGCTCTACTTCCTACTGTTGAGTGACTTTGTTTTAATGTATGTAAAGTGGTGACAATATTACATGTGGATAGGTTTACTTATGAGATTATCTACTACCTAATGGTTTGATAACATAAGCCTTCAAAAATGTTGTTTATTAACTTGATCATTACTAGAAGTAATGAATGGTGTAGAATGGTATAGAGACTAAAGACTACTAAACAAAGTAGCCAGGAGATGATCATTATATAGGGCCATTTTCTTTTCTCTAAAAACTCCTAAGAAATGAAAGAAAAAATTTTATGCTCTTAAAAATATTTTAAAAATATTCATGGGGCTAAGTAATTCTATAGAACAGTGATTCTCAAAGTGTGGTCACTGGAACAACTATATCAATATCATCTGAAAAGTTGATAAAATGCAAGTTTTAAGGTCCCATCCTAGATCTATTGAATCAGAAATTCTGGGTATGGGGCCCCATTGATTTGTGTTATAACAAATCAGGTGCTTTTTATAGATGCTAAAATTTGAGAAACACTGCTGCATATTGATATCAATATTATATGTCTTATTAGATAAGTCATTTATGACCAATTTTTTACAAAAATACTTCTTTATTGCCTGGTCTATATTTAGGAATATAGCCCAATTTACTTTCAAATGGAAACTTTCAAAGTCATTCTTAATAACAAAGTTTTCCTTTTCATTTCATTAAAAAAAATTGCTTTAGTTACTGGAAAAGAGGAAAAAAAAGGAAATTAGAATAAAGTTGAACTTTAGTTGAAATTAAGTGAAATTTAGTATAGACTGAGTCATATAAAGTAATAGAATGTTCTGAGAACTTTTCTGCTAGTCATGAGGTGTTGAAGGTAAGAATATATTTTTGATTTCTCCGATCATAATATTTATGTTACTATTATTTTTTCATAAACTAATTTTTTCTTTTTAACATCTTTTGAAGACTCTTCTCCAAATACTTTGTATTCGTTTGGTAGAGAAGATAAATGTTCATAAACATAGCAGAATAGAGGTTGCTCGAGGATTTGAATTTGTTTAATACAATTTTGCATTCATAGTATCTACCCTTGTCCCTGGTACATGAAAGTGTTTCATAGATATTTATTAAAATTGTGTTAAAATTATTACACAGTACAAAGACAAAAGGAACCAATGCCATAGATGAAATAAAGATAAAAATAATTTAAGATTTCATAAAAGAGAGATTACTTCCATCTGGAAGACTAAGAAATATTTCACAATAAAGATGGAATGTTAGCTAATCCCTTGAAGAATGAGTAGAATCTAGACTGCTTGGATAGAAGAGTTAGGAGGCATAGGGAAATCCAGGCAAAGTGAATAACATTTTGCAATACACAGATTGGAAGTGCAGGATATATACATGAGAACAAAAAGCTCTATATAATAGAAAAAACCCCAGAAAATACCATGATAATTTTTTTGAAGCCAAATCACTAAAGAAAAAGTAAATAAGTGCCAAATAAGGCTTGGCACCCAAACAATATTCTGTGAGGCCTGTAGAGCCATTTTAGATTTTTGAAGAAGATATAAATGCTTAGAGCTACACTTAAAGATGGTTAATTGGCCAAGTATAAACTACATTAAAGAAGGAGCTGTTGAAAGTGGGAAGAGGAGTGGCAACCTGGATTTGAGAGATTAAGGGAAACTCAATTAACCACTCATTATATTTAATGAGGTGTGAGGATCAAAGAAGATATATGTCACTTAAATTGAAAGCCTGGATCATTAAGAGGATAATAATTCAAAGAAGAGTGTAAGAGAACAGAGGCAGAAGGGGTTTAAATTTTGGACATGATGAGTTTGAGATGCCCCCAGATCAAACAGGCAGAGAAATCTAGAAAATATCTGAATATCAAATATTGGAGCTTAGTAACCAAGTGAGATTGCACATGTAGATTTGAGCCATCTGTTTAGGTTGAATATGAATTTCCAAGGAGAGAATGCAGGAGAAGTCTAAGACATGGTTTTGGATAATCTAGATAGTGTGGAGAAAGAAACAAAGAGGACATCTGGAAACATTAATAAGAAGATATAAAAGAGGATGAGGAAAGAAAAAAGACATACAAATTGATGACTATGAAGTCATTAATCGAATATCAATAAGTTTAGTAGAAATAAGGTTGGAAACAAAATTCTATAATATTTAAAGGAAATGAATGATGAAGAAATGAAGGTAAACATGAAAACATCCTTTAAGATTTCTAGCTGGATTGAAGGTGATAATGGTTACATGGTGGCATAAGATGTACCTCCTGCCTTTCTCCAGTTTTATTAATTAAGATTCAGCTTACATCCATGAACAAAAGTTTTGTGAGAGCTGTGGGATCAAGCACGTTATTTCAAATGATCAAGGAGGATTCTCACCCACCTTGATATGGGCTGTGAAACCAGTAGAAGCCTATGAACTAGCCTCAGTCCCTCAGTTGGGGTACACCAGGAGAAGGCTGACTTGAGCAGATACCAACAGACAAGAGAGCCTTTGTAGAAGTCCAGATTTCCAGAGGAAATATTCCAGCATTCCATTAGAAAAGAAGAAAATACAAGTTTAGATGTATTGGAGAGGGTAAGATATGTCAGTGCCATACCTCCCTCAAGATGGCATTGCATGGGGCTAAAGTAGCCAATGGTGACCTTTCCTGTGGGAGAAAGGAAGAACAGTGAGTGAGTGCCTATCTTCTTCAGTAATGTAGATAATGATGCAGAGCTCATTTCTCTCCCACAAAACCCAGGGTATTGAGGTGGGACCCCCATGACTGAGGGAGTAAAGACATAGGAAAGAGACAGATAAAATCAGAAGGCATTAAAGGGATATAATTCCTATGGACTGCATACAAGATTCAGCAGGAAGTCTGAACAAGAGCCACTGGAAAAACCTCATAGTATACCACCACTTGGCCTATAGCCATCCCAATGACCAAATACCAAACCCATATCTTTCCCCACTCTGAGGCTGGCACCTTATGTGAGCTTCAAGGTCAGCAGCAAGAGTGAGCTCTGGAAGCCAGGGAATAAGTACAGAATGCAGGCCAAAATCTATGGGCAGAAGAAACAAATCTGAGCTGTTGCACCAACTCTGAGAATACAAAAGAGGTTTCCAGCATCCAGCATGATAAGTTTTAAGATCAAGAAAAGATATAGAAGCTTAAGGATTCTGCCACAATCAACATATATGTATGATAAAAACTCTCAACAAGGTGGATAGAGAATATACCTCAACATAATAAAGGCCACATGTGATAAGCCCAGAGGTAACATGATACTCAACAGTGAAAAGCTGAAAGCCTTTCCTTTAAGATCAAGAACAAGATAAGAATGCTCATTCTCACCACTCTATTCAATATAGTATTAGAAGTCCTACCTGGAGCAACTAGGCAAGAAAAAGAAATAAAAAGCAAACAAATTAGAAAGGAAAACTGCCATTATTTGCAGATTACATGATACTGTATAAAGAAAACCATGAAGACTCCACCAAAATGTGTTAAATTCAGTAAAGTTGCAGGATACATAATCAACATACAAACATCAGTTGCATTTCTATACACTAACAAATCAAATATTAAGAAAATAATCCCATTTACAATTGTATTCAAAAGAATAAAATATCTCAGTTGAAATTTAACCAAGAAGATGAAAAGCCCATACACTAAAAACTATAAAACACTGATGAAAGATTAAAGAACACTCGAATGGAAAGATATATACCATGCTCATGAACTGGAAGAATGAACATTGTTAAAGTGTTCATACTACTCAAAGCAATCTACGGATTCATTGTAATCTTTATCAAAATCCCAGTGCATTTTAAACAGAAATAGAATGCATAATGCTAGAGTTTGTATGGGTACAGAACCACAAGAGACCCCAACTAGCCCAAGCAATCTTGAGAAAGGACAAAGCTGGAGGTGCCACAGTCCCTGATTTCAAACTTATTACAAAGCTATATTTGTGGAAATAATATGGTATTGGCATAAAAACAAAGACATAGATTGATTGAATAGAATACAAATAAACCTACACGTATATGGTCAATTTATGACAAAGGAGATAAGAATATACAATGGGAAAAGGACAGTCTCTTCAATAAATGGTGTTGGGAAAATGGACAGCCACGTGCAAAAGAATAAAACTGAAGCACAATCTTATACCATACACAAAAAATATCTCAAAATGGATTAAAAACTTGAATGTAGGACCGGAAACTATTACATTTCTAGGAGAAAAAAAAAAGAAAAAAAAATTTCTAGGAGAAAACATAGGTGGTAAGCTACCTGATGTTGGTCTTGTGATGATTTTGTGTATTTGACTCCAAAAACAAAGGCAACAAAAGCAAAAATAAAGTGAGACTCCATCAAATTAAAAATCTCTGTACACCAAAGGGAAAAAAATTATAAAAATGAAAAAGCCTACTGAATTAGAGAAAATATTTGAAAATCATATCTAATAAGGGATTCATATCCAAAATAGATAAAGAATTCCTAGATTGGGGGGAAGAAAGATGCTCTAAGAGTTATGCCCTCACCCCGCCCGCCCCACCAACTTACCTAGACAACTTTCAAACCACCCTGCACACCTCCGAATTCGGCCTGAGATTGGAAGAGAGAACAGCCGGAGCACGACGGAGAAGGGTTTTCGCTTCTAACCCGGTAGGAAGGTGGGAAAGACGAAGCAGCATCCAGCGGGGCGGGGCTGCGAGGAGCCGGGCTAAGGCCGGGAGGGCCTCGGCCGGGAGCGCCCGCCTGAAGAAGCGGGAACTGAACGATCCCCGGAGTCTTCCCGCCGGGAGGGCGCTCGCAGGGAGCTCGGGCAGGACCGCAGGAGGGCAGCGGAGCCCCCAGGTTCCCGGGGTCACTAGCAGGAGGGCGCCCCACACCCCGCGGGCCGAGCTCAGGGAAGGGCTGGAGCCGCACGGCGGGGCCTCAGGGAGAAGCCAGGGGGCGGGCGGGGGCTCCGGGCGGAGGGGGCTGCACCTGCTGCCTTCGGGAGCCGCGGCCCGGGAGCGCGAGTCCAGCGGCGCAGGCCCCGGAGCCCAGGGCGCGGGGGACACAGCCCGGGACCCTGCTCCCCCGGGACAGGCTGGGGCGGGGAGGGCCCAGGACAGACACTCCTGCCCCAGGGCCCCCGAGCTGTGCAGGTCAGCGCCCTCCTCCCCCCCCCAGCATCCAGGCCCCTGCGGACTGGGAGCTGCGGTGGTTACTGGGGAGCTGACTCCAGGGCTGGGGGGCGGCCGCAGCCAGTGGTGGTGTCCCTCCTGGTGTCACCCTGTGCCTGGGAGGGGCGGGCCGCCAGGGAACAGGGACCTCGGGGGGTACACAGCTACCCGGAGTGGGGGGTGGGCATCTCCCCAGGTGCACACACCTGAGAGTCAGCACAGCAGGCCCCTCCCCCAGAAGACCAGCTGGAAGGACGGGGAGGAGCAAGTTCTTGTCCGAGCAGTGCTGGAAAGCTCCAGGACTGAGAGGAAATAATATATAGAACTAGAGGGTCTCTCTCTCTCTTTTTTTTTCTTTTTCCAGTACAACTCATTTTTATATCAGACTAAAAATTTCCAATATTTTTTTCTCTTTTCCCACCTTAACTACAATATTTTACCAGCTCTTCACTTTTAAGTTTTTTCCTTTTTGACTTTCATATTTGTACACTATATGTTTTAGATATATTTTTCACTTCTGGATTCCCTTCAATGTATTCAAATTAATTTTGGTAGATAAACGAGATATGGGTTTTAGTTTTTTGTTTTCTCTACCTTGTTATGTTTTACAATGGTGGAAGTTAGTACCTTCTAAAACATGACAGGCATGCACCCAGAACCAAGTGGAATACTGTGTTGGTTCATTCTGTGAAATTATATTCTCTTCCTTCCCATTCTGCCCCACTCCCTCATTTATCTTGTTTATGTTTTAGTGGTCAGTGTTGGTGCTTTCTGTAAGTATTGCTGGTTTATATAAATTTGGGACTGAGCATCTTCTAACATACAGAACAAAATACACTTAGAATCAAGAGGGTTACCATCTAGGACCCATAAGGTAGACTACATTTCCCCTCCACTACAACTTCTTCACCACCACCATCCTCTCCTTTTTTCCCTTTTTCTTCTTTTCTTTATTATTTTTTTCTCTTTTTTTTTCTTTTTCTTCTTTATTCTTGGTTATTGGCTTTTTATTTTTACTACTTTGTTTTAAAATTTGTTTTTCACTTTAGTGGTCCTTTTATTTTGTTCTGTTCTTTTTCTTTTATTTTCTGGTCTCTGATTTCTTCAGAATCATCTAGGGTGTGTTTTAATTAGGTTGTGGTTGATATTTTTGACTCAGCCCTCTCATACAGCCACCTTGCACTGGACAAAATGACTAGAGGGAAGAATTCATGACAAAAGAAAGAACCAGAAACAGTACTTTTTGCCACAGAGCTACAGAATTTGGATTTCAATACAATGTCAGAAATTCAATTTGGAAGTACAATGATAAAGATACTGGTGGCTCTGGAAAAAAGCTTTATGCTCTGGAGACTTTGTTACTGCAGAATTTAGATCTAATCAGGCCAAACTTAAAAATAGATTAAATGAGCTGCAATCCAAACTGGATGTCCTAACTGCTAGGGCTAATGAGGTGGAAGAGAGAGTGAGTGACATAGAAGACAAGTTGATGGTAAGGAAGAAAGCTGAGGGAAAAAGAGAAAAACCCATGAGGAAAGGCTAAGGGAAATAACTGATAGCTTGAGAAGGAAGAATATATGTCTAATTGGAATTCCAGAAGAGGCTGAGAGAGAGAGAGAGGACCACAAAGTATGTTTGAACAAATCATAGCTGAGAACTTCCTTAACCTGGGAAAGGAAACAGGCATTCAGATCCAGGAGATAGAGAGGTGGAACCCCCCCGCCCCCCCATCAATAAAAACCATTCATCACCCTAACATTTAATACTGAAACTTGCAAATTTCAAAGATAAAGAGAAAATTCTTAAAGCAGAGCAAGACCAGAGATTCTTAACTTATAGGGGAGAAATATTAGATTAACAGCTGACCTCTCTACAGAGACCTGGCAAGCCAGAAAGGGCTGGGAGGATATGTACAGTGTGGTAAATGAGTAGAACATGCAGCCAAGAATACTCTATCCAGAAAGCCTCTCATTCAGAATAGAAGGAGAAATAAAGAGCTTCCAAGATAGGCAGAAAGAATATGTGACCACCAAACCAGCTCTGCAAGAAATAGTAAAGGGGACCCTGTAAAAGAAAGAGGAAGCCCAAAGAAACAATCGAAAAAAAAAAGGACTGAATAGGTATTATGATGACACTAAATTCATATCTTTCAATAGTTACTCTGAATGTGAATGGGCTAAATGATTCCATCAAAAGATGCAGGGTTTTGTACTGGATAAAAACGCAAGACCCATCTATTTGCTGTCTACAAGAGATTCATTTTAGGTCTAAGGACACCCCCGGCCAGAAAATGAAGGGGTGGAGAACCATTTACCATTCAAATGGTCCTCAAAAGAAAGCTGGGATGGCAATCCTCATATCAGATAAATTAAATTTTATCCCAAAGACTGCAGTAAGAGGTGAAGAGGGACACTATATCATACTTAAAGGGTCTATCCAACAAGAGGACCTAACAATCATGAATATTTATGCCCCTAATGTGGGAGCTGCCAAGTATATCAATCAATTAGTAAGCAAAGTAAAGACATACTTAGATAATAATACACTGATACTGGGAGACTTCAACATGGCATTTTCTGCAAATGACAGATATTCTAAGCAGAATATCACCAAAGAAACAAGGGCCTTAAATGGTACCTGGACCAAATAGATTTCATAGATACATACAGACTTTCCATCTGAATGCAACTGAATACACACATATTCTTCTAAAGTGCACATAGAACTTTCTCCAGAATAGACCACATTCTGGGTCACAAATCAGGCCTCAACCAATACTAAAAGACTGGGATTGTCCCCTGCATATTTTCAGACCACAGTGCTTTGAAACTAGAACTGAATCACAAGAAAAATTTGAAAGAAACACAAACACATGGAGGTTAAAGAGCATCCTAGTAAAAGATGAATGGATTAACCAGGAAGTTAGAGAGGTAAAAATATTCATGGAAACTAATGAAAATGAAGATACAACCATTCAAAATCTTTGGGATACAGCAAAAGCAGTCCTAAGAGGGAAATACATGGCAATATAAGTCTCCCTCAAAAAACTGGAAAAAAACTCAAATACACAAGCTAACTTCACACCTAAAGGAACTGGAGAGAGAACAGCAAGTATAACCTACACCAAGCAGAAGAAGAGAGATAATAAAGATTCAAGCAGAACTCAATGAAATAGAGACAAAAGAACTGTAGAACAGATCAACAAAACCAGGAGTTTGTTCTTTGAAGAATTAATAAGAAAGATAAACTCCTAGCCAGCCTTAAGAAAAAAGACTCAAATTAATAAAATCACAAATGAAAGAGGAGAGATCACAACCAATACCAAGGAAATACAAATGATTTTAAAAATGTATTATGAGTAGCTATAAATGCCAACAAATTAGGCAAGCTAGAAGAAATGGATGTATTTCTGGAAAACCACAAATTACCAGAACTGGAACAGGAAGAAAAAGAAAACCCGAACAGGCCAATAACCAGTGAGGAAATTGAAGTGGTCATCAAAAACAAAAGACACAAAAGTCCAGGGCCAGATGGCCTCCCAGGGGAATTCTATCAAACTTTTAAAGAAGAAATAATTCCTATTCTATTTAAGCTGTTACAAAGGAAAGAAAGGGATGAAATACTTCCAAACTCGTTTTATGAGGCCAGTATTACCGTGATTCCAAAACTAGACAAAGACCCCACCAAAAAGGAGAATTATAGATCAATATCCCTGATGAACACGGATGCAAAAATTCTCCACAAGATACTAGCCAATGGGATCCAACAGTACATTAAGAAGATTATTCACCATACCAAGTGGGATTTATCCCTGGGATGCAAGGGTGGTTCAATACTCATAAAATAACGTGATAGATCACATCAACAAGAAAAAAAACAAGAACCAAATGACACTCTCAATAGATGCAGAGAAAGCATTTGAAAAATACAGCATCCATTCCTGATCAAAACTCTTCCAAGTGTAGGGATAGAGGGGAAAATGCCTCAAAATCTTAAAAGCTATTTATGAAAAGCCCACAGCGAATATCATTCTCAATGGGGAAAAGCTGAGAGCCTTTCCCCTAAGATCTGGAACACAACAGGGATGTCCACTCTTACCACTGTTATTCAACATAGTAGTAGAAGTCCTAGCCTCAGCAGTCCAACAACAAAAAGAAATAAAAGGCATTCAAATTGGCAAAGAATAAGTCAAATTCTCCCTCTTCACAGATAGCATGATACTGTATATGGAAAACCTGAAACACTCCACTCCAAGATTGCTAGAACACATACAGCAATTCAGTAATGTGGCTGGATACAAAATCAATGCCCAGAAATCAGTGGCATTTTTATACACTAAGAATGAGACTGCAGAAAGAGAAATGAAGGAATCAATCCCATTTGCAATTGCAACCAAAACCATAAGATAGGAATAAACCTAACCAAAGAGGTAAAGGATATATACCCTAAAAACTATAGAACACTTCTGAAAGAACTTGAGGAAGACACAAAGAGATGGAAAAATATTCCATGCTCATGATTGGAAGAATAAATATTGTGAAATTGTCTATGCTACCCAGGACACTTTACATGTTCAATGCAATTCCTATCAAAATACCATGGACTTTCTTCACAGAGTTGGAACAAATCATCTTAAGATTGTATGGAATCATAAAAGACCCCAAATAGCCAAAGGAATATTGAAAAAGAAAACCAATGCTGGGGGAATTACATCCAAGATGGCCGGATTTCAAGTTGTATTACAAAAGTGTGATCATCAGGATAGTATGGTACTGGCACAGAAACAGAGACGTAGATCAATGGAACAGAATAGAGTACCCTGAAATGGGCCCTCAACTCTATGGTCAACTAATATTCAACAAAGCAGGGAAGAATATCCCCTGGAGAAAGGATAGTCTATTCAATAAATGGTGTTGGGACAACTGGACAGTCACATGCAGAAAAATGAAACTAGACCATTCTCTTATACCACACACAAAGATAAACTCAAAATCGTTCAAAGATCTAAATGTGAGACAAGAATCTTTCAGAATCCTAGAGGAGAACACAAACAACAACCTTTTTAAACTTGGCCACAGTAACTTCTTGCAAGATACATCTATGAAGGCAAAGGAAACAAAAGCAAAAATGAACTATTGGGACCTAAGCAGGGTCAAAAGCTTCTGCAAAGAAAAAGAAACAGTCAACAAAACTAAAAGAAAGCCTACAGAATGGGAGAAGATATTTGCAAATGACATATCAGATAAAGGGCTAGTATCCAAGAGATATAAAGAATTTGTTAAGCTCAACATCCAAGAAACAAACAAACAAACAAAAAACAATCATGAAATGGGCAGAAGACATGAACAGAAATCTCACCAAAGAAGACATACACATAGCCAACAAGCACATGAGAAAATGCTTTGCATCACCTGCCATCAGGGAAATACAAATCAAAACCACAATGAGATAACACCTCACACCAGTGAGAAGGGTGAAAATTAAGAAGACAGGAAAAAACAAATGTTGGAGAGGTTGTCAAGGGGGAACCCTCTTGTACTGTTGGTGAGAATGTGAACTGGTACAGCCACTTTGGAAAACTGTGGAAGCTCCTCAAAAAGTTAAAAATAGAGCTACCCTGAGACCCAGCAATTGCACTACTGGGGATTTACCCCAAAGATACAGATGTAGTGAAATGGCAGGACATCTGCACCCCAATGTTTATAGCAGCAATGTCCACAATAGCCAAACTGTGGAAGGAGCCTTGGTGTCCATCGAAAGATGAATGGATAAAGAAGCTATGGTCTATGTATACAATGGGATGTTACTCAGCCGTTAGAAAGGATGAATATCCACCATTTTCTTCGATGTGGATGGAACTGGAGGGTATTATGCTGAGTGAAGTAAGTCAATCGGAGAAGGACAATCAGCATATGGTTTCACTCATAGGGGAATATAAGAAATAGTGAAAGGGATTATAAGGGAAAGGAGGGGAACTGAGTGGGAAAAATCAGTGAGGGTGTCAGGAGTTAGGAGTCTCTACTCCTAACTCTGGGAAAAGAACAAAGGGTTGTGGAAAGGAAAGTGAATGGGGGTTCGGGTAAATGGGTGATGGGCATTGAGGAGGGCACTTGATGGGATGAGCACTGGGTGTTGTACTATATGTTGACAAATCAAACTTCAATAAAAACAAATGAAATTTAAAAAAACAGCTCCTAAGTAAATAGTAAAAGAGCAAAAATTCTAATTCAAAAATGGGCAGAGGAACTTAGTAAACAAAGGAGAATGAATAATTTAGTACAATCACTGTAGTAAATTATATGGAGGGCCCTCAAAAATTGAAAATAGAGCTACCATAAGGTCCAGTAATTACACTTCTGGATATTTATCCAAAGAAAGCAAATAATAATTCAAAAATATATGAACCCCATGTTCGCTGCATTTATAATAGCCATTGTCTCAATTCAAAACAATATTCCCTAAGACACATTAAACTTCAAAAATCAGAAGAGAGAATCTGAAAATTGGCAAGAGAAGAAAATATTGTAACCCATAAAGAAATTCCCATTAGGTTAACAGATTTCTCAACAAAAACCTTACAGACCAGGAGACAATAGAATTATATATTTTAAATGTGAAAAGAAAAAAAATGCCAGCCAAGATTACTCTATTTAATGAAGTTATCTTTCAGAAATGAAGGAAAATAAAGACTTTCCCAGACACCCAAGAGCTGAGGCAGTTTATCACTAGACTTGCCTTACATGAAATGCTGACAGGAGTTCTTGAAGCTGAAATAAAAGACAATAATTAGTAACATGAGACACACAAAAATATACGAAAACACTGGTAAAGGGAAAAATACACTCAGATTAGAAAACTCACTTAACTATATAGTATAAAAGTTAATGGAAAGGAATAATAAGAATGACTATAGCTATTATAAGTTATTAATATTAAATATTAAAATTTGTGATATCAAAAAAAGGGAAGTAAGAGGATAAAATTTTTGTACGCAATTGAAGTTAAGGTGTCATTAGTTTATAATGGCCTGTTATGTGTAAGATTTTTTACTTAAGTCTTATGAGAGAAAGAAACATGAGAGAAAAGGATATCAAAGGATAACAGAGAGAAAAGGATATCATGAAAAAACCCCACCAATTCATAAAAGTAGGCCAAAAGAGAGGGGGAAAAAAGGAACAATGAATCTACAATACAGCCAGAAAGCAATTAATAAGATGGTGTTAATAAGCCTATTTATTATCTATCAATAATTATTCTAAGTGTAAAAGGATTAAATTCACCAAAGGGCATAGAGTGTATCCATTCACTACTTAGATAGATTAAAAGTAAGTCTCATATACTGCCTATGAGAGACTACCTTCAACTCTAATGACATACTTAAGATGCAAGCAGAGGGATGGAAAAAGTTATTCCATTGCAGATGTAAACCTAATAAGAGCTGGGATAGCTATATTATATAAATATAGATTTTATGTCAAAGAATGGTAACAATAGACAAAGAAGGTTATTATGTCATGACAAATGGTGAACTCACCTTGAAAATATAACAATCACAAATATATACACATCCAACATCAGAGACCTTAAATATACTAGGCAAATATCAGCTGATCTAAAGGGAGAAATAATACAATAATATTAGGTGACTTCAATACTGCACTTTCAGCAATGAATAGAATATCCAGACAGAAAATCAACAAGGAATCATTAGACTTGAATCATACTTTAGTTCAAATGGACCTGTATAGAACATTCCATCCAACATAATACACATTCTTCTCAAGTACACATATCTCCAGTACAAATCATTTGACAGGCCATAAAATGAGCCTTAGCAAGTTTAAGAAGATTGGAATTATACCAACTATTTTTCTCAACCACAATGGAACAAAATTAAAAATCAACAATATGAGGAAAGCTGGAAAATTTACAAATAAGTTTACAAACTAAACACTCTTGAACAACCAGTAGTTTAAAGATGAAATCAAAAGGGAATTAAAAAAAATCTTAAAGCAAATGAACATGGGAATACAATACACCAAAATCTATAGGATGCTGCAAAACCAGGTCTTAGAGGTCTTAAACTTAGAGTTTAAAGTGCTAAATTCATATACTAGGAAAAAAACTTTCAAGCAACCTAACTTTATCCCTCAAGGAAGCAGAAAAAAAAACTAAGTCCATAGCTGGCAGAAGGAAGGATGTAACAAAGATCAAAGTGGAAATAAAATAGAGATCAGAAAACTAGAAAATAAATCAATAAAATTAAGAGGTTTTTATCAAAGACTAACAAGATTGACTAAACTTTACCTAGACTAAGAAAAAAAGAGAAGACTCCAGTAAAAAAAAAAAAAATCAGAAATGAAAGAGATATCACAACTGATAACAAATATAAAAATCATAAAAAATTGCTATGAACAATTGTATGTCAACAAGTTGGAAAATTTAAGAGAAACTGATAAATGCCTAGAAACATACAGGCTACAAAGATTGAATCATGAAGAAATAGAGAAAATCTGAGGAGTCCAATAATGAGTAAGAACATTGGACCAGTAATAAAAAATGTCCCAGCAAGAGAAATCTCAGTAACAGATGGTTTTACAGGTGAATTCTAACAACATTAAAAAAACTAACACCTATCTTTTTCAAATTCTTCCAAAAAAAATTGAAGAGGGAACAGTTACAAACTATTATGAAAAAATGTTTTTTTCCTGAAAAGAAAAAAGTAAGATTAAAGATAGCATTCATATTAGGTATAAGCACATTGTAATATACCTGTAAATATTCAATTTTGTCTCTCATTCCAATAATTGCAATACTAGAACCTTAAAGTTGTGAAGGCCTTTAGACATAATCTAGTCTTAGTCTATTATTACTCATGACGTATTATGTATTATAGGTATGCAAGTTTTGTCTCTGAATGTCCCTGATTCAGTTACGACCAGGAAAAAAACACTGATGAAAAAGTTTGCATTTGATTTAAAATTTCTATTTCTTGAGAAAATACATGCCTTTTTTTATAGTAAATCATCCATCTCACTTCAAGTCAGCACTCTTTGGAGTGCAGAGGGGATCCTGCTTAACTTGAACTTTAATGTAGGTAGATGTTTATTGCCATGAGTTAAAGTCTGATTTGATGTATTTAAATTGCCTGTTAGCAGTCTTAGCATGTATATATCCCTCAACTTTCTTATATCCCCATGACTGTTACTTATTTTTTTTTTTAATTTTAGTTAACTACAATGTTTTATTAGTTTCAGGTAAACATGATTCAACAACTGTATACATTATGCAATGCCCACACAATAAGGGTAGCTATCATCTTTCACCATACAAAGTTAGTACAATATTATTGATTGTATCCCCTATGCTGTACTTTTTATTATCATAACTTAGGTTACTTAACATTTTTATAATAATGTTATAATTATTATAATTAATATAATATTTAAATAAATTATACAAAAATAATAAAGGACAGCATTATTTCAATACCAAGCCAGATAAGGACACTATAAGAAAATTATAGGTCAATATCCCTGATAAGTATAGATGCAGAAATATTAGCCAACTGTATTAGCAAGCTGGATTCAATAACACATTAAAAGGACCATGCTCCATGACTGGCTGAGATTTTTCCTCAGCAAACAAAAATAGTTTCACATACAGAGATGAAGAAAAGTGATACACCACATTAACAGAATGAAAAAATATAATCTTCTCAATAGGTGCAGAATAAAACATCTGACAAAACATAAAATACTTTCATGATAAAACACACTCAACATATTGTGTATAGAAGGAATGTCTCAACATAATAAAGGCCATATACAATAAGCTAATATTATAATGTTAGCCATAGTTAACATAATACTCAATGGTGAAAGATTGAAAGCTTTTCCTCTGAGATCAGGAACACCACAAATGTGTCCATGCTCACCACTCTTGTTCAACATAGTACTCAAAGTACTAGCTAGAGCAATTAGGCAATATAGAGAAATGAAAGGAATCCAAATCAAAAAGGAAATAAAATTATTATTTGCAGATAATATGATCTTATGTATAGGAAATCCTAAAGACTTTACCAAAAAACTATAGGAAGTAACCAATGAATTCAGTAAAGTTTCCAGATATAAAATCACATACAGAAATCAGTTGTGTTTCTATATACTAACAATAAAATATCTCAAAAGTAAGGAAAGCAATCCCATTTACAGTAGCAGCAGAAACAACAAAATAGGAATAAATTAATCAAGGAAGTAAAAGGCCTATACTATGAAAAATTGAAGATTTTAATGAAAAACTGAAGATAATACAAATGTATGGAAAGATATCTTGTTTTCATAGATCAGAAGATATTGTTAAAATGTCCATACTACTTAAAGCAATCTAGAGATTTAATAAATTCCTATCAAAATTCCATGGCACTTTTCACAAATTGAAAAAAAACAGTCCTAAAATTTATATGGAACCACAAAGATTTCAAAAAGCCAAGGCCATCCTGAGAAAGAACAAAGCTGAGGTCCTCACACTTTCTGATTTCCAACTATACTGTAAAACTATAGTAGTCAAAAGAGTATGGTATTGCCAGAAAAATAGACACAAACCAGAACAAAATAGGAAACCCATAATTAACCCCCAAACTCATGTACAACCAACTAATACTTGACAAAGAGCCAAGAATACTTGATGGGGAGAAAGACTTTAATAAATTGTACTGTGAAAACTGGATAACCACATGCAGAAACATGAGATTGGGCTCCTATTGAAATCACTTACAAAAATTAACTTTAAATGGATTAAGGACTAAAACATAAGGGGTGGAACTATAAAATTCCTAGAAAAAGCATAGGAAAAAACCTTGATATTGGTCTTAGCAACAATTTTTTGAATAGGACACTAGCAGCACCAGCAACAAAAGCAAAAACAAATGGGATTCTATCAAGCTAAAAAAACTTCTGCATAGCAAAGAAAAAAAATGAAAAGACAACTTATGGAATGAGAGTTGGTATTTTCAAACCATGTTTCTAAGATTTTATATATATATATATATATACATGTATATGTATATACACATATATAATGTATAAAGTACATAACTCAATAACAAGAAATATGATTAAAAATGGGCGAGGACCTGAATATTTTTCTAGAAAAGACATCCAAATGGCCATAATGTACATGACAATATGTTCAACATCACTAATCACCAGGGAAATGCAAATCAAAAACCACAATGAGATATCACCTCACACTTATTAGGATGGCAGTCATTAAAAAGACAAGAGATAACAAGTGTTGGCAAGGGATGTGGAGAAAAGGGAACCTTGAGCAGTATCAGTGGGAATGTAAATTGGTTTAACCTCTATGGAAAACAGAATGGAGATTGAGGTTCCTCATAAAATTAAAAACAGAATTACTATATGATCCAGCAGTCCCACTTCTGGGAATAAATCCAAAGAAAATACAAACAGAATACTGAAGAAATATATTTATTCATATATATTGCATAATTATTCACAATTGCCATGATAAAAAAAATAACTAAGTGTCCAACAACAGGTAAGTGAATTTGGAGGTATGGTATATATAAATAGATTATTCGGCCATGAGAGAAAAGGATATCTTGCCATTTGTGACAACATGCATGGACCTTAAGGGCATTTTGCTAGGTAAAATAAGTCAGACAGGGAAAGACAAATAGTGCACAGTATCTCTTATATGTAAAATTTTTAAAAAATTGAACTCATAGACACTGAATTGAAAGTGGTTGCCAGAGTAGTTTGAGTAACAGAGGAAATGGGGAGAGGTGGTAAAAGGATACAAACTTTTAGCTCTAAGATGAATAAGGCCTAAGAAGCCAATGTATTACATAGTGATTCTAATACTTTATTATATAATTGAATTTGGTAAAAGAATAGAAAAAAGGGTAAATATGTGAGGTTATATGTGTTAAATGGTTAGATGGTAAGAATCATTTCATAATGTATATGTGTATCAAATCATCACAAATACACTTTAAATATCTTACAATTTTATTTGCCAATTATGCATTAATAAAGTTAAAAAAAAGAAATGGACCAAAAAGGAAACAAATGCCATCAGAGTTGATCAAATTCAGGATAAAATAGAAGAAAAAACTGTATCATTCTCAGAAGAATAAGATGCACAGGAGAGAAGAAATTCAAATAAAACTTTAATGAGAAGTGCTCAAGAAAGGCACAATAACTTTTAAAAACTGAGAATAAGATAAAGGACCAAATAAAAAGGGTAAGGGAGAAAGTAGTTCAAAGGAAATCAAATAAAGAAGTTTTAATACTTGTAATTGAAGTCTCTAAAACAAAAATCTATGGAACAGAATATCTAAACTTATAAACCAGGGGTGCCTGGGTGGCTCATTTGGTTATAGGTGTCTGACTCCGGGTTTTTGGCTCAGGTCAAGATCTCAAGATGATGAGATTGAGCCCCGAATCAGGCTCAGCACCTAGTATGGAGTCTGCTTGAGATCCTTTTCCTTTTATCCTCTCCCTGTTTGTTCAATAAATAAATAAACAAAGTAATCCAAAAAACCTTTTGGAAATAAGAGATCAATTGACAAATCAAAATGGTCCATTCTATACCTATATAAAACATTAGATTTTAAAAGTAGAAAATATCCTCAGGGCTTCTATTCAAAGTTATCTGATTATTGATATGGTTTAAAAAAGTTAGCTTGGTAAGAGACTTCTGGATGAAATGGCAATACAAAGGATATATAGGAAACTAGTATTTTTAAGAAATTCAAGGAAACAATTTACGAACCAACGATGTTGTATGCAGCCAAACTGTTCTTCAGTTATCAGAACTTTAGAAAAACAGTTTTACACATGTAAGTGACTGAGGAATATTGTTCAATAGCATCCCTATTGAGAAATTTACAAATAAAAGAAGTGTTATTTGACCTTATGGTAACTGGGTAAACTGACAGAATGACTGATAGTAAGCCTGAAACATATTTATATATGGCAGTCAAACAATGTATTTAGTTATAAAGCCAAAACAAAACACAAGTGGGAAGATAAGAGGAAGAATAAATGTGTTATATGTTCTTGTAGAATAAAACAACTGCAACCAAAAAGAAAAGAGAAAGGGAGAAGTGGAATGAGGCTATGGTTGTTGAATAGGTAATAGATGGGAGTCAAAGGATGCTATTTTTAAAAGACCACATAAGAAGGTAAATAAGAATGAAGGATCACAAGCTATAAAAAATTATAAATACGGGATCCCTGGGTGGCGCAGCGGTTTGGCGCCTGCCTTTGACCCAGGGCGCAATCCTGAAAACCCGGGATCAAATCCCACGTCAGGCTCCCAGTGCATGGAGCCTGTTTCTCCCTCTGCCTGTGTCTCTGCCTCTCTCTCTCTCTCTCTCTGTGACTCTCATAAATAAATAAAAATAAAAAAAAAATTATAAATACTGTGATAACCACTAATAACAAAAGACAAAAACAGAAAAACCCAAACCTTCCTAAATTCTGGGAGAAAAATTTAGAAAAGTGAATAAGACCTGTCGGATAGAGGAAGAAACACAACAAATTAAATATAATATACTATTACATAAATTATGATAGAATTGAGAGCAAATATATAGAAGTATAATCAATAAGTGTAAATTGGATGAATTTTTCTATTAAAATAATTTCAAATATAAGTATTTGAAAATAAATATGTATACATAGTATAAACATATATGAATACATAATTAAGGAGTGAAAGCGATAGAAAATCTCCTTTTTTCAAATGTCATAGTTTGGTTCAAACAGTAACTATCAGTAATTATGAATAGGTGAGAAGGTGCCTGGGTGGCTCAGTCAGTTAAGTGTCCAACTCTTCATCTCAGCTCAGGTCTTTATCTCAGGGTTGAATTGAAGCCCTGAATTGGGCTCCATGCTGGGCATGGAGCCTACTTAAAAAAAATTATGAATAGGTGATAAATTTTAGGGCGGAAGTAGCGGGTGGTCTGTAGAAAAGCAGGGTATTTACATTGTTCTTAAAGAGTCTCTCCACAAGACAAGAAAAAGATTAGGCATGGGGTGGATGGGTGGGGTGAATAGTACTTATATGAATGAAAAGAGCAATTATTAACTCAAGCTTAGTATTAGAAATTAGAGACAATTGAACATCTTATGTTCCTGGATGTAATACCAAAAGACAATAGCAACATCATATTTGTATTATTCAGGCTAGAGAGGCATAACCTGACTATAATCCCAAGGGACTGTCAGAGCAATTCAAAGTGAGTGTCATTTATATAAATGACTGCTCTGTATTAAAATGTGTCATGAAAAATAAAATTTAAAGAATTTTTTAGATAAAAGGAGATTTAAAGAGATATAGCAAGTATATACAATAATCATTCTGGAACCTGTACTGAAAAAAATAAAACATTATAAAGGACATTATTAAGGCCACTCACAAAATTGGAATGAGAATCATAGATTAGAATACTGCATCATGTATCTGGTCTAAGATGGTAACATAGGAAGACTGAACTCAACTCCTCCACAGACACATCAAATCTGTACCTAGTTATAGATCACTTCATCCTGAAGAAAAACTGAGGGCTGACTGAATAGCTTTCATATAGCAAAAGATAGAAAGACCAAAAGAAGAACAGCATGACATGTAGCAAAGGGAACCCCTATCCCAGACCCTATGAACTGCAGTCAGGATGAATAGTACTGAGGACTGTGAACATAGTTGTCTGCCCTGGGGCACAGAAAAAAAAGAGCTTCAGTTTATAAAAGCAATTAGAATATAGAGAGACTAGGCCTAGAATGCTGCCAAATAGCAAGGTAGCTGCTGGAACTGTCTGGGTATAAGGGGCTAGTGAGTGCCATGGTTTACACTTCCTCTCCACCTTAACAGCATGGACAGGAGCAGGGTCCAGTTTCCCTAGCCAGCCTACCACCACAGTGAGCCCTGGGCCCTTAGCTCACACCAGCTCTAACTGTCCTACCAAGTGATCCTAGCTCAATGCATACCAGGACGCCCCCAGTCAGCACTCACTACAGTTCCAGCCATCCTGCCAAAGTGATACATGTGCAAAGCACCCCAGAATACCTCAAGCCCACACTGTGTTCACTTGCTAGGGTACCCTCAGTGCAGAGAACTCTGGGACCTCCTTGCTCATGCCTGCTTTGGCTTCAGTTACCCTGCTAAGGTGACCCTTTCATGGAGCAACTCAAGGAACACTGGCCTATACCTGTCTTGGTTTTAGCCACCCTGCCAGAGTACCCCCTGCACAGAGCACATTGGGACAGGACAGCCTATGCCAGTCTCAGCTCCATTCACCCCACCAGGGTATCTCTGCACTGAGCATGTTGGGATATTCCAGCTTGCACCCACTTCAGCTTCAGCTGTCCTCTTAGGTGCTCTCTGAATGAAGAGCTCCAGGACCGCCCTAGCCCATGCCCATTTCAGCTACTGCTATTCTTCTAGGGCAACCCCTAAGCAGAGAACCCTGAGGCCCCCTCCCCGGTTTGTGCCTAGTTCAGCTTCAGGATGTTTTGCCAGGGCACCCTTCTGCATGGAGAGCCTGGGGCCCCTCTGGATTGCACCAGCTTTAGCTTTAGCTGTCCTGCCAGGGCATCTTCCATGAGGAGAGCTCTGAGACCACGTGTACTTTAGCTTGAGCCATCCCACCAGAGAAGCCCAACCTTGGAGAGCCCCAAGATCTCAGGCCATGCCAGACACAGCACCAACCAGCCAAAGTCACAACACAAACACAATCTACACAGGGGACAAAAAACATTATTATCATTATTTCAAGTTTAGGAAAAGTATCTCTTCCACTTAATTCATATAAACATACACAGAAAAGTAAGTAAAGTCGAGAGATAGAGGATATGCTCCATATGGAAGAAAAGACAAAATCTCCGAGAAACAGTGAAATGGAATGGAGATGAGCAATTTGCCTGATAAACAATGTAAATTAATGATCATAAAGCTCCTCACCATGCTGGGGAGGAGGGTAGAAGAAAATAGTAAAAACTTCAACAAAGAGCTAGAATATATAAAAAAGAACCAGCTGGAGTTGAAGAATACAATAACTGAAATGAAAAATATGTTAGAAGCAATCAACAGTAGATTACTGAGTGCAAAATATGGGTCTATGATCCTGAAGACAGGGTAATGGAAAGCACCCAAGTTGAAAAGTAGAAAGGAAAAAAAATGAAAATAAGAGTAGTTTAAGAGATTTCCTGGACAGCATCAAGCAAATATTCACATTATAGGGTCCCAAAAGGAGAAGAGTGAGAGAAAGAGAGACAAAGAGAGAGAGAGAGAGAGAGAGAGAGAGAGAAAGGGGGCAGAAAACTTATCTGAAGAAATAGTTGAAAACTCCCCTAAGCTGGGAAAGGAAAAAGACATTCAGGTTCCAAAAGCACAGAGTTCCAAAGAAGGTGAACCCAAGAGGTCCACACCATGACACATAACTTAACCACATCATGACACATAATAACTAAAATGTCAAATATTAAAGATAAAAAGAATTTTAAGAACAGCAAGAAAAGCAAAAAGTTATGTACAAGGGAAAATTGATAAGGCTATCACCTGATTTTTCAGCAGAAACCTTATAGGTCAGAAGGAGGTGACATGATATAGTCAAAGAGCTGAAAGGAAAAAAGTCCTACAATCAAGAATTACTTAACAAACAAGATAATTATTCAGATTAGAAGGAGAGGTAAAGAACCAAACAGACATTAAAGGAGTACATCACTACTAAACCAGCCTAATAAAAAATATTAAAGGGACCTTTTCAAGTATGTGTGTGTGGGGAAAGACAAAATTAGAAGAAAATTATGAATGAAAATATACAAACTATAATAACATATACATAAAATGTGAAGATGGTAGAAAAAAAGAAGTTATTTTAGAATGTGTTTGTACTTTAAGTGACTATCACTTAATGTAGACTGCTGTATACTTAGGATGCTATATATGAACTTCATGGTAATCACAAATCCAAGAAGTATAATAAATATACAAAAAATAAAATGAAAACCAAGTATAATACTACAGAAAGTCATCAACCACAAGGAAAGAGAGCAAGAATAAAAGGAAAAGAGAACTATAAAAACTAGAAGAGGGCTTCCCCGGGTGGCTCCGTGGTTTAGCGCTGCCTTCAACTCAGGGCCTGATTCTGGAGACCCGGGATTGAGTCCCCCATTGGGCTCCCTGCATGGAGCCTGCTTCACCCTCTGCCTGTGTCTCTGACTCTCTGTGTGTGTGTCTCTCATGAATAAATAAATAAAATCTTAAAAAAAAAAGAACTAGAAGACATGATGACAGTAGGGTACATACCTATCAATAATTACTCTAAATGGAAATGGTCTAAATGCTTCAATTAAAAAACATAGGATGGTGGAATAGATTTTAAAAATACTGATCTGTATGCTGCCTGTAAGAGACTCACTTCAGAACTATAGACACATTTAGACTGAAAGTAAAAATAGAGAAAAATATATTCCACGCAAAGGGAAGTCGGGAAAAAAAACAGGGTAGCAACATTTATATTAGATAGAACAGACTTTAAAACAAAGACTTGTATAAGAGACAAAGAAAGACATTATATGATGATTAAGGAGTCAATCCAACAAGAGAACATAATAATTGTAAATATCTATGCACCTAACATTGGAGCACCTAAATACATAAAGCAAATATTAACAGACACAAGTAGAAATTGATAGTAATACAATAATTGTATTTTGTAATTGTAAAAAGAGCTTTAACACTCTATTTACATCAATGGATAGATCATCCAGGCAGAAAATCAGCAAGGACATAGTGTCAAGTGGCATATTGGACCAGATGGACTTAACATACATATAGCACATTCCATCCAAAAACAAGAGAATACACATTCTTTTCAAGAGCACATGGAACATTCTGCATAATAGATCATATATAAATTTATGAAAATGAAATTTAAGAAAAATAAATTCAATAATACTTAAGAAAAATGAAGCTGTGTCATGTGTCATTTCTGACCACAAAAGTAGGAAACTAGAAATCACAAGAAAAAAAATAAAAAACTGGAAAAAAACCCAAATATGTGGAAGCTACACAACAGGCTACTAAGCAGCTGATGGGTCAATAAAGAAATCAAAGAAGAAATAAAAAATACATGAAGACAAATGAAAATGAAACTCAATGGTCCAAAACCTTTGAGATGTAGCAAAAAGAGTTCTAAGAGGGAAGTTTATAGTACAGAGCTACCTGAAGAAACAAGAAAAATCTCAAATTAACAATCTACTCTTATACCTAAAGAACTAAAAGAAAGGACAAAGCCCAAGGTCAGTAAAAGGAAGAACATAACAAAGATCAGAGCAGAAATAAAAGAAATTGAGACTTAAAAAACAATAGTAAATATCGATGGAATCAAGAGCTTATTCTTTGAAAAGATAAATAAAATTGGTAAAGTTTTAGCCAGACTCATCAAGAAAAAGAATAGACCCAAAATGAGAAATAAAAGTAACAACCAACACTACAGAAATACAAAGGATTATAAGGATACTACAAAAAATTATATGGCAACAAATTAGACAATCTAGAAGAAATGAATTCCTAGAAACATATAATCTTATGAAAAAAATTGAATCAAGAGTAGAAAATCTGAAAAAACCAATTACCTGTAACAAAATTGAACTGGTAATCAAAAAACTCCCAACAAACAAAAGTCCAGGACCAGATAGTCACAGGTGAATTCTACTAAATATTTAAATCAGAGTTAATATCTCTTCTTCTCAAACTATTCCAAGAAAATAGGAGAGGAAAACATATAAATTCATACTGAAACCAGATAAAGATGCTACTGAAAAGAAATAGAGAAACAGAAACAGAAAAAAGAGGAGGAGAGAGAGAAAGAATGAAAAATTATTACAGGTCAATATTTTCTTTGAACGGATGCAAAAGCCCTCAACAAAGTATTCATAAAGCATATTCAACCACATTCAATATGTTAAAAGAAATCACTCACCATGATCAAATGGGATTTATTCTGGGATGCAAAGATGGTAAATATTTGCAAAATCAATATGACACACCACATCAAAAAAAATGAATAAAAATCATATGATTGTCTTAATAGATGCAGAAAAATCATTTGCCAAAATTCAGTATCAATTATAAAAACTCAACACAGTGGGTTTAGAGGCAACATACAATAGCATAACAAAGACCATATATGAAAAACTCACAGCTATCATGATCCTAAATGGGGAAAAACTGGCAGCATCTCCCCGAAGGTCAGGAATGAGACAAGGATGCTCACCTTCACCATTTTTATTCAACATAGTACCAGAAGTATTAGCCAAAACAAACGGATAAGAAATAAAAGCATCCAAACTGGTAAAGAAGTTAAACTATCACGATTTGTAAATGGCAGGGTTCTATACATTAAAAAAAAACTTTAAAGACTTGACCAAAATGTATTAGAAGTAATAAATTCAGTAAAGTTGCAGGGTACAAAATATACAGAAGTCAGTTGTGTTCCTATACACTAATAATATAGCACAAAGAAGGGTGCCTGAGTGGCTCAGTTGGTTAAATGTCTGACTCTTGATTTTAACTCAAATCATGATCTTAGGGTCCTGAGATTGAGCCCCATATTGGGCTCCCCACTTGCCAGGGAATCTGCTTGTCCCTCTGTCCCTCCCCCCTGCTCATGCTCTTTCTCTTTCAACTAAGTAAATAAAATCTTAAAAAATATATATAGCAGAAAGAAAACTTAAGAAAACAATTCCATTTACAATTGCACCAAAAATAATACCTAGGAATAAACTTAATAAAGGAGGTGAAAGACTATCCTCTGAAAACTATAAAATATTGATGAAAGAAATTGAAGGTGACACAAACAAATGGAAAGATATTCCATGCCCATGGATTGAAAGAATTAGTGTTAAAATGTCCATACTACCCAAAGCAATCTATAGATTTAATGCAATCCCTAGCAAAATACCAAAGGCATTTTTCCCAGAACCAGAACAAATACTAAAATTTGTGTGGGATTATAAAAGACCAAAATAAAACCAACCAAAATAAAAGGCTTTTGACAGAAAAGGAAACCATCAACAAAACCAAAAGGCAACCTACTGAATGAAAAAGATAATTGCAAGTGATTTATTGGATAAGGAGTTAAATATCCAAAATATCTAATTTATAAAATACCAAAACCAAATAATTCATAAAAATAGGCAGAGGACGTTAATAGGCATTTCAGCAAAGAAGGCATACAGATGGTCAACAGACACAATGAGATATCACCTTTCACCTGTCACAATGGCTAATATCAAAAAGAGAAGAGAGAAGTTTTCGCAAAAATGTGGAAACAAAAGAACCTTTCTACACTGTTGGTCATGTAAGTTGGTATAGTCATTGTGGAAAATAGTGTGGAAGTTCCTCCAAAAATTAGAAATAAAGTATCATATGCTTCAGTAACTCTACCACTGGATATTTACCTGCAGAAAACAAAAATGCTAATTTGAAAAGATAAATGCAATCCTATGTTCATTGCAGTCTTATTTACCACAGCCAAGATATAGAAGCAACCTAAATATCCATTGATAAAAAAAAGTATAAATAAAAATAAAAAAGTAGTATATATTTAAAATAAGATGCTACTCAGTCATAATAAAGAATGAGACCTGGCCATTTGTGACAACATGGATGGACCTTGAGGGTATTATGCTAGGTGCAATAAGTCAAAGACAAATACCATATGATTTCACTTTTAGGTAGAATTTAAAAAGCAGAACAAACAGAAACAGATCCATGAATACAGAAAACTGATGGTAGCCAGAGAGTGTGGGGAAATGGGAAAAATGGGTAAAAGGGTGTGGGAGATAGAGGACTCCAGTTAAGAAATTAATAAGTCATGGAGACAAAAGATACAGCCCAGGTAATAGTCAATGGTATTGTAACAGTGTTGTAAGCTGATGGATGGTAGCTACATTTGAATGCTTGGCATAAGGTATAAACTTATCAAATCACTATGTTGTACACCTGAAACTAATGTGACATTGTATGCCAACCTTATGTCAACTGTACTTCAATACAAAATTTTACAATGAAAGTACTGTATCAATATTAAATTTTCTGAATTTGATTATGATGATTATGTAAGAACATCCTTGTCTTTAGGAAATTCACATTGAAGCATTAAAGTTAACATGGCTTGATAAGTGCAATGTGTTCTCAAAGTGTTCAGAAAATATAAAGAATGTGTGTGTGTGTGTATACATAGATATAGACAGGGAGAAAGAATAATCAAGCGGTAGAAATTTTAAAAATTGGTAAATATTGATTTAGAGGTTTCATTATTCCAAATTTTCTTTAGTTTTGAAGTTATTTCAGAATAAAAGTTATAAAAGGGATAATGTTTCATTCAATAAAATGTTTTAGGAGTGCCTGCATGGATCAGTTGGTTGAGCATCTACCTTTGGCTCAGGTCATGATCTCAGGATCCTGGGATCAAGTCCTACATCGGGCTCCCTGCTTAGCAGGGAGTCTGCTTCTCCCTCTGTCTTTGCTGATTCCCCCCATTTGTGCTCACTCACGCTCACTCTCTCATTCTTTCAAATAAAATCTTAAAAAGTTTTGCACTTTTATTCCTTTATTAAACAGATTTAAATAAATTTCTCTTGTGTACATGTATATACACAAACACATCTTTATTCATTGGACACTTGGGCTTTCCATAATTTGGCTATTGTTGATAATACTGCTATAAACATTGGGGTGCATGTATTCCTTTGAATCAGTATTTTTGTATCCTTTGGGCAAATACTTAGTGCAATTTCTAGGTCATATGGTAGTTCTATTTTTAACTTTTTGAGGAAGCTCCATACGCGTTTCCAGAATGGCAGCACCAGTTTGCATTCCCACCAGCAGAGAAAGAGGGTTGCCCTTTTTCCTCATCCTTGCCAACACCTATTGCTTCTTGTGTTGTTAATTTTAGCCATTCTGAGTGGTGTGAGGTGATAGCTCATTGTAGTTTTGATTTGTATTTTCTGATGAGTGATGCTGGGCATCTTTTCATGTGTCTGTTAGCAATATTACTGAGCCATAAAAAAAAAGGAATCAAGCCATTTTCAACAACGTGGATGAAGCTAGAGAGTATAATGTTAAGTGAAATAAGTCAGAAAAACAAATACCATAGGTTTTCACTCATACTGTAGAATTTATTATTTATTTATATATGGGGGAGCACTTTTAATAATAGAAACAAACTGATGGTTACTGGAAGAAGGTGGGTGGGAGATGGGTTAAGTAGGTGACTGGATTAGGGAGGGCACTTGTGAAACACACTGTGTACATAAGTGATGAATCACTGACATCTACACCTGAAGCTAATATTATACTGTGTTAACTAACTGGAATTTAAATAAAAACATAGCAAAAAACAGTATTTCTCTTTCTGTGTCATCTATGCCTAAGCTGTATTTTGCTTGTGACAACTTTAAAGAATAGTAATTTTCTCATAGATAACTTGCCCATGACAAAAATCATTCCCTACACAGTCCCAGTAAAATGCATGTAACTGCATATAAATCTGCTGCGGTTCTAACAATTTTGTTATAATCTGAAAAAAGTGTTGACTGGGGATGCAATGAAATTACTAGTATAACCCATTATATATAATATAGGCTTTCTAGTATCTAAAGAATGTACACTGAAAGCACAAACTAAGAGGTCTATTTTTATTACTTAGCAGAGCATACAAATATGGACTGCAACCAGTTTCTCATAAAGCCTAATGAACTACAGGTTAGTGTAGACAGAGTACATGTAGTATGACCTCAGAATTCAAACAGCTTCAGTCATAAGTCAAATGCAGTTAAGAGCAAACAAAAAGGGATCCCTGGGTGGCACAGCGGTTTGGCGCCTGCCTTTGGCCCAGGGGCGATCCTGGAGACCCGGGATCAAATCCCACGTCAGGCTCCCGGTGCATGGAGCCTGCTTCTCCCTCTGCCTGTGTCTCTGCCTCTCTCTCTCTCTCTGTGACTATCATAAATAAAAAAAAAAAAAAGCAAAAAAAAAAAAAAAAAAAAGAAGAGCAAACAAAAAGATGCTAATATCTAAAAGGCAAAATTCTCAACTTCCAGATTATACCTGGAAGTCCTACTGCCCAGTTACACATATTTCTTATTAAATGGGTATATACTGCTATAGAGCTTCTAAATTGCAAAGTACATTTATATACATTGGGCCATTTAAATTTTGAACCAATAGGTTATTTTACATATTTTATTTTTAAGTAATCTCTACATCCAATATGGGGCTCAAATTTACAACCTTGAGATCAAGAGTCGCATTCTCTACTGGCTGAAACAGCTAGGCACCCCTGAACAAATATTTTAAAATAATAGGTCAGAAATCACCCGTTTTACAGTTTAGGAAACCAGGACATAAATGATGAAGTGTTTTGTTCAATAGTAGCTATTAGGTTACAGGAACAGACAGCTATAGCATTCAATTTTCATTCTATGTGTACTGAATTACACTTCCTCCTTAGGAAACTAGTGGAAACATCTTAAGATCTTTTGTCTATATTTATGACAATAGAAGTGGACAAAGACCATTTAGGATGCTTCACAACCACTCAGGTTGGAATCAAAAGGATTCTGATTAATTCTGTTAGCAAACACAACAAATCCAGTTATGCAGAATATTTGGTACGTTCTGATGGAATACAATTCTACTTTACATAGGTAGGCTATAAGAAACCTCTGTATGTCTCTGTGATATCTAATACTATTCCTGTAATCACATCTATTTAGAGTCAAGGAATTGAAGCATAGTTTAACTTATTCAAAATATAGAACAGGCCAAGCATCTTTATGTGACTAGCATGTTAAAGAACATTTCTGACTGAAGATTTTGATTGAACCAATCGTCTGCATTTGCTCTTTGGGGAGGTATTCTGGAATGATGGATACTTGGACCACTCAACTGATTGTACTGTTGGATAAAAGGTCATGGATTTCCTGTGGGTTTTGGAGCTTAAATGAGATCTTTTCTCCGACCCTTAAAATATAGACTCCTGCCTTCCTCTAATAACATTAGTATATATTTACTTTGTGAAAGGACAATGTGCCCTCTAAGTAGTTTCAGATTCCTTCATTTTTAAGCACATATACTTTTTTAAGAAGATGAACTATGAAGAAAGTGAAATTAACTGTATAAGGGATTCATAATACTTAACCTTCTTCTGTTTCAGTTGAGCTAATGGCAAGGATTAATTCATGGATGCCGAGTCCAAGTTGAGCTTGTTGTTCTGCCAAACCTAGTAAAAGTGTAGTGTTATGAGTGTGAAGTTCAGAGCCAGATTTCTGGATTGGAATCCTAGTTCCATGCCTATTAGCTGGGTACCTGGGAGAAGTTACTTAACGTCTCTGAAACTCTGTTTCAACTATAAATTGGGAATAATGATAGAATCACTGTCACAGGGTTGTTTTGAAGATTGCATTGCTCCACGTATGTAAGGAAGCCACCAAACAGAACAGTGCACAGCATACTACAGACAGATTAAAAATTATGTATTTCGTGCCAATGTAGAGATTCAAGATCAGTACTGCTTATATCATAAGTCCTCAAGGAGTATGCACACACTCAAACAGGGGCATGTCCAAGTCTAATTAGAGCATTCATGTACGCCTACTTAAATTATGGAACTTGGGCTGCCACAAGTGGAAACAGGGCACAAAAAGGTCCATTAAGAGCAAAGCTGGATAGTCCATAACTGTGGTCTGAGTCAAGCTATAAAAATGGAAGCATAGACCCCAAGCAGAAAAGAAGGAATGAGAAACTTACCTCTGAAGGCAACTAGCTGGCAAGATAGTGTCTTTTTGCTGTGTAGGCATCACTTTCGAGGACTGATTTCTTCCTTTCAGGTGCTAGACTCTGGGATCATTTAAGGTAGTGATAATTCTTTTATTTTAAAAATATCCTTAGGCTTGTCATGTTAACAGATGCTTAATTAGGATAAGCATCTGATCCAGTTTGCCTGAGAAAAGCCTAATTTGTACTATTGTCCCAACATAATTATGAATAGCATTTCCATTTTACTTTCAGTGTCTTTCTCCAAAGTATCTCAGCTTGGATAATTACATGTTTTCCCCCATTAATGGTGGTAGCTGAATGAATGAATTCTCCCTATCCACGCTAGCTCTGTCTTCTACATCTACTTTAGGTTTTCCTGCATTTCCAGCATTTTCTCCTATGAATAATACATGAAGAAAGCACTATATTTCAAGCAGGTATAGGCTTTTAATGTATTTTAATTTTTTTATTTTTATAGAATTGAGACAGAATAGAGGAAAGTTGTACAATGTTTTCTACTAACATGTTGTATCTTTAAGTCTATTTTAGCTTCATGAGAGAAGAAAAAGCCATTTTAGAAAACTTGTATGGAGAAGCAATTTCACAAAGAAGAAACAGTTATAAAATTATCAAAATTAGGCAAAAAAATTTTATTTCTTTGATCACATTGCCACATACTTAAGTTATTTGTGGGCAATTGTTATATAAAATGATTTTATCAATACAGTGACATTTTGAAGAATCTATTATAAGTACCAATTTGATTCCAATATAATAGAAAGTTCCTACATTTTTTTTTTTGTTTTAAGAAGGAATGCAGTTCAGTTAGCTCTGAATTGAAAATGTCCATAATTCCATGGAAGCAACTAAAAAAGCACTGTAAGAATTATTTTTGCTAGTATACTCAAATACTGCCATAATCAATCCTGTTTTTTCCTCATCCACTCATTTTGCCTGATAAAATTACCTGAAAATTTTCTTTTCTTTTTTCTTTTTAAAAATATTTTATTTAGGGATCCCTGGGTGGCGCAGCGGTTTGGCGCCTGCCTTTGGCCCAGGGCGCGATCCTGGAGACCCGGGATCGAATCCCACGTCGGGCTTCCGGTGCATGGAGCCTGCTTCTCCCTCTGCCTGTGTCTCTGCCTCTCTCTCTCTCTCTCTCTCTCTGACTATCATAAATAAATTAAAAAAAAATTTTATTTATTTATTTATTCATGAGAGACACACACAGAAAGAGAGAGGCAGAGACACAGGTAGAGGGAGGCAGAAACACAGGCAGAAGGAGAAGCAGGCCCCATGCAGGGAGTCCGACGTGGGACTGGATCCCGGGTCTCCAGGGTCATGCCCAGGGTTAAGGCAGCGCTAAACCGCTGAACCACCCAGGCGGCCCAACCTGAAAAATTTCTAACTGGATCAAATTATATCTTCTTTTACATAACTCATCTCATTTGAAGTTCAACCACCCAGAATATCACCTTCTTTTGTTGCAATGACATACTCTGTATCTAGCTATTAAAGACATGGTTTAGAATCAATATCATCTTTTAACTTAAGCCCATTGAAAATTCGTACCAATGGAAGGAAAGTTAGAACCCATCCTAGGGCTTTTTCTCTTTGAATAAACAGCAACAGAAAAATCAATATAATAGCAATAGTGGTAGAGGCATGACCTCTCCTTCCTCATCCTTTAGCTTGGTTCATTCCTTACAGTACTTAACACATTTATAATTTTGGTTTGAAATTAAATATGAGTTTGAGTGAGATTAAGACCACAAATATTAGCCCAAACATATTCCTTCATTTTCTATTTCTTTACTCCTTCCCCCCAAAAATGTATATGGCAACTCCATTGCTTACCTAATTGGAAAATTGAGTTTGAATGTTATAAATCTGTTTTATATCTTGCATTCTTAGAGGAACATAACTGCATAGTCGTTAGTTTTATTTTTATTTTTTTTAATTTTTATTTATTTATTCATGAGAGACCAAGAGAGAGAGAGAGAGAGAGAGCGAGAAAGAGAGAGAGAGGCAGCGACTCAGGCAGAGGGAGAAGCAGGCTCCATGCAGGGAGCCTGATGTGGGACTCGATCCCGGGTCTCCAGGATCGCACCCTGGACCAAAGGCAGGTGCTAAACTGCTGAGCCACCCAGGGATCCCCAGCTGTCAGTTTTAAAATATTTACATATTTTAGCCATGTAAGTACCCATTGTTTAATTGCTAACATTTCAAATGGATGAGTGTTTTTATGTGGCAATTCTAATTTTAATTTTGAAAAATCGCTAAGGATAAAATTCAGTGGAAAAGTTTTTATTAATATTTAAAACATATGTTTGCTACATCTAAAATGGTGCTGTGCTCCTTGGCTTTAAATTCCTATTTAAAAATTTTTTTGTATCATAAATGTCTGGAAAGTCTATAAATATAAGCAATCTATTTTCTCATTATCTTTTTATTCTAGGAAGTTTTAAAAAAGTATGTCATATCACTGACTTTATAAGATATTCTTGACTACATACTTAGGATACACTCTTGGAACATACTTTGCTGAAAATGGTGATTGATTTTGATTACATTCTGGCAATAGAGTAATGTAATTTAAAGAAACTGATTTAGCAGGGGCTAATTTTCTCCATGTTGTAAAGCCTTACTTAAATTTAAATCTTTTCTGAAGACAAAGAAGCAGGCAATAACTGCTTTAAAAATCTGACTGCTGATACACAAAAGGAATAATTGTTCTACTTAGTTTGAACATTCAAATTAAAGAGGAACTGGATTTAATTGGCTCCAGTGGTGTTTTAACACTAAAATACTGTAGTTATTTTATTACTTGCTCCTTTTTTTTTTTGTAATCAACATGATACTGCTTTGCCAGATTGAAAGTTATTTTCTAGCCAGATAATAGATCCTGCAAAATAGATGAGTGATCTCTTTGCATAGGTAGAAACTGATTAAGTTTTATTGACAGAAAGATAACAGGCCACAGCAGAAGTTATTTGAGACACAATCCAGTGACTTAACACTGTTAAGGATTTTATGTGGCTATGCATGTAAGCATCTTTTGGGGGAGCAGGTTCTAAGCTTTTATACAACTCCTAAAAGTGTTTGAGAGTCAAAACTGCTTGAGAACCAATATACCATCACTTCATCCCTGAGATATTTTCCATTCAGTTGCCATGTGGCTCTACTATCTGCCCACCGGTTAGTTGATGAATGTATTTATTTCCCATATATTTATTGAGCATCTATAATGTGCTAGACCACAGGGGAAAATGATGATTAAAGGGTAGACTCTGTACTCTTTGTAGCTTATTGTTTCCAAAGAGAGACAATAACAGAATGTGATAAAACCTATGATAGAGATATCTTCTAAGTACTGGGAAAACCATTCAAATAAGACCACAGTTCATGGTGTAGAGAACTGGAGGCCTCCCAGAGACATGACACTGGCCTATATCTTGATAGGTAAGAATGGAGATAAGAGGATTCTGAGCTTTGGAACAGATAGAAAAAGAGCAGAGCTGTGAAAATTTTGAGCAATAGCAAAAGTGGCTGGCACACAGTTGTGTAAGGTGGTGCAATGGATAATTAAGCCAGAGGTAGAAAGAGACACAATGTAAAGAGATTTATATAGCAAGGTAAATAATTTCACATTTACTTAGTAAGACAGTAGTTCTCATTTGGGGGTGGGGTATGCATCACTTCTAGTGGCCTGCGAAGGAGACTAAACACTATTGTCAAATACTCCAAAAAGCCTATAAAGGTGGATACTGATACCCCAAGCCCACCCCCCAAAAAACTTTAGCCTTGCGCTGAGATTATTTAAAAGACATTGATTATTAAGTAATGCGTTTGGGGAGTCAATGTTTCAAAACATGGGGTCAATGGAGTAAAAAAATTTAAGAAATCTTTTGCAATGCTTACAAACTGTTGCTATTCAGTCATTGGAGTAGACTGATTCTAGATTTAAGAATTTGTGTCCACTGGATGTGGGGATTAAGAGAGAGAGAGTAAGTGAATGAAATTAATCCCTTTCTTTCTAGACTATGCATAAACAGATTCCACTCACTCAGATTGGGAATAAAGAGGTACTCAACAGACAACTTCAGTGGCCCACTCCTGGAGATTAAGGCTGGGTATATTCAAGTCATTGGGGCTTTTAGGGGGTATAAAATAAGAAGAAAAGGAATCCTTGGTAATTAAGAGATAGATATGATAGCTAAATGTGTAATCCTTGATAGATCCTACATTGCAAAGTGGGGCTTGCTCTAGCTATAAAGGATGTTACTGGGGACATTTAAACACAGATTATATATTAGATAAAATTGCACAATGTTAAATTTCCCAAGTGTAATAATTGTTCTCAGGAGATACATGCTGAAGCATTAGGGTGAAATAAAGATATTTGCATTTAACTCTCAGATATTTCTGGGAAGAAAAAAAGAATAGTGTGGGGGCATGGAGAGAGAATGAAATAAGGAAAATGTAGCAAATTATTAACAATTGGTGAGTCTAGAAAGATACTTGAATATTCATTATTCCTGCAACTGTCCAAAGGCTTAAAAATGTTCAAAATAAAAAATAATATAGAAAAAAATGGAACTGGTTAAAGAGATAATAACTAGGGTTAGAGGCAAGACAGACATGCGCAGGATTCAAGTGTTAGTGATGGGGACAGTTGCCATTATTGCTCTTGGAAGGAAATTTGACTCTCCAAGGAGGGAAACAGTTTAAAAGGGGAAGGGCCACTTGTGAGAAAGTAGAAGACTGATTTGTTATTTAAGGAAGGGATACTTAAAAAGAAGGAGACCAGATAAAATTTTAACCACAAAGCCCACCAGAGAATTCAACTGGTGTTTAAAAGCAGATGAGTATTTTGAAGCAAGACTGTATAAAACGTGGCTCTGCAAACGTTTGGTTTTGATGGGTTTGTTGAAAGTAAAAAAAAAAAAAAAAATCCTTTCACATTTTTCTTTGCTGACTTTTTAATTTCAATTATTTAAGATGTTAGGGTTTAGACTTAGTTAAGATTTGATATAGCTCTTCCCAGAGAAGCCATTTCTTGTAGAGAAAATGGTTTCTACTTCTTAGTGGTAATTTCATAAGCAATTTTTGAGTACTTCACTTTCTTTTAGGTATTGGGCAAATAGCTTTCACTGTATAGCCTGGCTTAATTCTTACAAAGATCCTATTTGTAAATATAGATTTATTGATATTCCAATGTTACCAATTTTACAAGGGAACTAGACAAGGATGATTTAATTACATGTCTTAGGTCACAGCTTGGAGGCTACAGAGCCAGGACTTGAGCCAAAGCTATCTGACTCTAAAGCCTATGCTCTCAAACATAAGATGTTTATTTCACTTGAGAACTATTAAAATTCTAAAGAGTATTACCAACTCCTCAATTGAGTATTAAAATTTCAATGGCTTATTTTAAAGTTACTATAAACTATACTATGAAATCTCAGTGTAATAGGTTTATGAGCTGCTTCCCCTTCCCTGTTATCTAGCTTGAAGCATTTTGCAAATTAGATTTTTTTTGTTCATTCATTCCTATCCATTTATAAGGCACTTGTTGCAGTCATGGGGCAGAAGGAAACAAGAGAAATCTAAGGATCCTGATAAAAGACAACGGGCATATCTCAGAATAGAGTGGAAAACATTGTTTCTCCTTTTCCTTCCCTCAGTGCCCAAAGAACAACCTATTCAGAGTCCAGTTGGCCCCCTCCCTTACCTCCACTCTTATTTATCAAAGCTTCTTTTAAGGAAACACCTGTAAAAATGGGAAACCCTTGTGACAGGATCATACCAGGTCTAAAAACTCCACCTGAGAATTCATTCTTCCTGCTGAACTTGAGTCTTCCTGAGAATTCATATACAACAAGAGGTGTAGATGAAAACTTTGGCAGGATTCTTGTCCAAGCCAAATAAAAAACCCAGCAGGTGATGCCCCAGGGCAACAAATCTGATACAAAATGAGAGTTAATCTGTAGGGTGCAAGATTCCAGAGCTCTATTTTTTTTTTAATTTTATATATTTATTCATGAGAGACACACACACAGAGAGAGGCAGAGATACAGGCCATGCAGGGAGCCTGACGTGGGACTTGATCCTGGGATTGCAGGATCACGCCCTGGGCCGAAGGCAGGTGCTAAACCGCTGAGCCACCCAGGCATCCCCAGAGCTGTATTCTTGAAGGCAACTACTTATGATGATAGAAAAGCCTAATTGAAACATGAATAAAATAATCCATACGGAGTTGTCAATAAATATTTTTGAAATGGGAAACAGATATCTTGATTAGTATTTTAATGGCACCGATACCTTCCATAAATTTGGTGGAAATATATCAAAAAGTTACAAACAATTACCAATCAAAAAAATCAGGGTTTAATGTTGTCTGCTGGTTGAGTAAACTCAGATGTTTTTACTAGGGCTTTTTCAATTTCTTGTATGAAATTACTTCTATTAGAGTAGCTTCAATCTCATCTATAAACTACTATACATGCTCAATTAGGCCTTATTCCAGGCTTTCAGAAATGGTTATGGGTGACAGATGGTCCAAGGGAAATAGGATGAAAGAGGGTGGGAATACTTCAGAAGTCTCTCTACCTCCCGTCACCCCCAGAGAGACCCAGGAGACTGTTTGCTATATTAATTTGACAGTGAATAACTGACCAAAGCCTGAATATTTTGGTTAAATTTGTCTTTTCACACTTCAAGTAAAATGTAAGTGTTTGTACGAATTCACTTTAAAAAAAATTTAAATGGTGCAACCACCCTGACAACAGTTTACTCTTCCTCAAAAGATTAAACATAGTTACGATATGACATAGTCATTGTATCCTTTGATATTTATCCAAGAAAAATGAAAATAGATGCCCACACAAAGATTCATACATACACAGACACTCATAGCAGCATTATTCATAGTAGCCAAAATGTAGAAACAATCCAAATGTCCATCACCTGATGAACAGATAAAATATATATACCAAATAGTGAAATAAAAAGGACTGATTTATCCTACAAGAGTGAACCTAGAACATATTATGCTAAGTGAAAGAAGTGTATCACAGAAGACCACATTATAGATGGTGACAGCTGAAGGGTATGGTTTCTTTTGGGCTTAATGAAGATGTTGTAAAATTAACAGTGCTAATGTTTGCACCCTTGAATTACTGGGGAACTATTGAACTGTATACATTAAAATGGGTAAATTGTGTCATATGTGAATTCTCTCTCAATGATAGTATTACTAAAAAACTCCTCTAGTTCAGCTAACAAGTTTTGTTCTTTTAAACAATAACTTTTTTTTTTAATTAAATAAGAGGTCTACTTTTCTGCTTCTGATGGCTTTTTGTGAAGATGCAGGCTTCAGATGCATTCCTGAATCAATTTGATCTCACAGTATTGAGTAGTGGAAAGTAGATGCAGAGCCTATATCCTCTCATTAGAATATCAAGGGATAATACAGAAAATACAGGACTCACAATCAGGAAACTTGGAGTTGAGACCGGACCCCATTGTTAACTATCTGGTTGGCCTTGAATCAGTAAACCAATCTGTAAGCCTCAGTTTAACTGATTTGTACAATTTCATTGAATAACAACGACTTGAGATAATTGTAGATAAAAAAAAAAAAGAGAGAGAGAGACCATACGTTCTTTTTTTATTCATAGCTATGTTAGGGGATATAATGGAGGCTTTCAGGCCCCTATGGAGGCAGATAGAGCTTAGTTCTAGATGCTTTTAGAGCCAATGGGTAAATCACCTGATCCAGATTAGGAAATTAAAAGAAATAATCTCTCAGGGGAGGGGATGTCTCCTTGGATTTCTGAACAGGCAGGATTTAGGTGGATAGGGAGGCATGATTTTGCAACATGTTTGAAGGAGAAACCGGACAAAAGTTCACAAGGACACCTAAGCAGGTTGTTCAAGCAATTTCATGTAGTTAGATAGGAATAGAGCACTGGTTCTCCAACTGTGGTCCCCAGACTGTTGTCATTAACATCACATGGGAATTTGTTAGGGATGCAAATTCTCATTTCACACCACAGACTTACTGAATCAGAGACTCTGGGGGTGGGGCCCAGGATTCAGTGTTCTGATAGCCATCTACCATGATTGTGATGCCTGGTCAAACTTGAGAACCACTGGGCTAGAGCCTTGGGTATTAGTAGCAGGAGATATGTCTATACTAGTTGACTATACAGTTTATTAAAGAAGTTTTATATGTAGATTTATAAACAGTATAAATTACCACTTTAGGCTTATTAGAAAATACAGAAAAGGTTAAAGAAAATGTAATCTCACTATCTGGATATTGTTAATATTGTTAATATTTGGTGAATTGTATATATTTTTTGCAATATTGGGCCATAATATACATTCTTTTGTATTCTGGTTTTGTTAATACTTTGAGTATTTTCCCATGGATTTTGAATTCTATCAATCAGTCCTGAAAACTCA
Source organism: Vulpes vulpes (assembly GCF_048418805.1). Lineage (NCBI taxonomy): Eukaryota > Metazoa > Chordata > Mammalia > Carnivora > Canidae > Vulpes > Vulpes vulpes. The sequence goes on along the minus strand of NC_132792.1, from coordinate 29,240,498 downwards.
TGGAAAATGTTTTTAATGACTGCCAAATATTTCATCATGTAGTTAGACAATAATTTACTTTAGAATTTATTATTGTTGGATATGTACATTTCAATAACTTTTATAAATAACACAGTATGAAAAATTTTACATAAATATTTTTCTTTGTCTTTGTTTTCTATAAAAGATTCCTAGAATTAGACTTGTGTTGAGTATTTATATGTGTCTCTCCCTCTGGTAAGAGACTCATCTTTTCTGGCTATAGGGCTGGGGAGTATCCTAGACTGTACCAATTATGGTGCCCATTCCTTGGACTACACACATTAAATCAGGGACAGTCACTGGCTCAGGCTGGGCCAATCAGCTTAATGGCTATATTGTAGGGAAGCCATGCCCCTCCCCTTCTGAGAGGTTGAAAAACCAGACAGCTGTAGGAAGTAATGTAATTAATCTGAAGAAAGAAGCAGATTAGAGGCAAAGATCATCCATATTTTCAATGTTTTCCAGCTTATCCTTCTAAAATCACTAAAACAACATCACCACCCTAGGTTGAGCTAGATTTATTAGTCATGAATATATAGGGTCTTGAAGGGTATGAATGTGATTGCCTTAGTCTATAGATAATTTATAGTTAATCTATATGAAATTAGTATATATGTATTAATCTATATAATAAATATGTAAAATATGTAAATATATTTAATATATAAAGATACAAATCTAATAATAAATTATGTATGTGTATTAAAGATTAATGAGTCTGAGAACATTGAGCTCCTATGCAGTATTTCGCCTTATCTGGAAGCATATTATGTTTCTCTATTTTGATTTTCTTTGATAATTTGCAGTAAAACTTTGCAATTTTCTTCAGATAGGAGCAACATATTCCTTATAAAGTGTATTCTTAGACATATCATTTTGGTTGCTGTTGTTAAAATGATCTTTCTCCCATATTAGATTTCTACTGCTGCTGTAACTAATTACTACAAAAATAATGCAAATTTATTCTCTTACCATTTTGGAGGTCAAAAGTCCAAAAGGTATCTCATTGGGGTATAATCAAGATGTTATCACGCTGTGTTCCTTCCAGAGATGCAAGGGGAGAAACCATTTCCTTGCCTTTCCAGCTTCTCCTTGCTGACCCACTCACTCCATCTTCAAAGCCAGCAATGGCCAGTTGAGTCTTTCCCACATCTTCTCTCTGCTTCTGATTGTTCTGCCTCCTTCTTCTGGGTTTAAGTATTTCCATGCTTATAATGGGCCCAGCTGGATAATTTCCTTAAGGTCAGCATTAACAACTTCATTCTACTGGCAACCTTAATTTCCTCTTGCCACATAATATATTTACAAATTGTGGGGATTAGAATGTGAACCTCTTTGCGGAACTATTACACTTATTGTACCCCTCATTATACACATCACTTGGCCACTGATTTTTGTATATATATATATTTATATATGTATAGATGCAAATAATATATATATATGTGTGTGTATATATATTTACATATTTATATTTACAAAATTTATATATATATATATAAATTTTCTGCATTCACAGCAAAACTCCCCAAACAACTGTGTGCTCTTGACATTGCCCCTTGAACATATTGCAATCATGCTTTCATTTTCACCATTCCACTGGAAACTTAACTTAGGTTGTCAATTACCTAACATTCTGCCAAATCCAAGATTAACTCATGGTTCTCATTGTGGAAGGCTTACAGACATTAATGAAATCTCAATGTCTTGGCACAGTGAAAGTTTTTTTTTTTTAAAGATTTATTTATTTATTCATGAGAGATACAGAGAGAGAATGGCAGAGATAGAGGGAGAAGCAGGCTCCTCACAGGGAGCCTGACACGGGACTCGATCCCAGATCCCAGGATCACCCCATCCACACTGAAGGCAGACGCCCAACTGCTGAGCCACCCAGGCGTCAAGGCACAGTGAAAGTTTATTTTTTCCTCATGCCACCGTTGAACGAAGGTTGGAATGGAGAGACAACTAAGATCCACAGTCATTGTATGACCCAAACCTGTTCCAAATAATGATTCCATCATCCCCTAGAGCCTTCCCGAATCCTCTGAATACAGCTGGCAGATGAAGGAAGAGAAAAGAGAGGAAAAGTATGCAAAGTTTATTTTTTTCAGAGGAGCTAGTGCTGGAAATAATGTACAATACACCTTCCACACCCCCTTTGGTATAATTCAGTCTCATTGCTCCACCCAACTGCTAGACACAATGGCAGGTGAATCTAGTTATAGATTGGAAGGATAAGAAAATGGGGCTTAGGGAGCATATGGCATTGTGTCTGCTGCATAACCAATCATGGACACTTGATGCAGTTGGTTACATTCTTCCTAGGCCTTCCATATGTCCCTGAGACCAATCCTCGTAGTGCTTGGTAAGCTTAGCCAGTTCCAGAACCAATATAATTTGCACCAAATTTAGGACATATGTGATGATTTAATTCCATATTTATTTTCTCTTCTCAAACTTTGACTTTATCTTATTTTCCATTTATCTTTATTAGTGCTCTGTTCTTTCTTACTGCTGATTTTTTTTTCACTCCTCTCCTGACTGTGGCAATATTTTGGCAACATTCTTTGGAATCTATATTCCATTGTGAATAATTCTTCCCATCCTCACACTCATTAATCCCTTCAAATAATTTTCTCTCTATTTGATGAAAGGACTTTAATAGGGATATTTGTCTGTGAGCCTGTGAACTCTGTGAAACATTTCCCTTGGTTCATATCAAAAAGCCAGAAGGGGGAGTAGGCATTTTCCTTAACAAAAACTCCGTTTTGATTTTTTCAAGCCAGAGTCCTCAGTACTTTTGTTCTAAGGTTTAGCCATATAGAATTTAATACTACCATTACTATTACTTAATACACTAATAAAGTAGTGTTTGTTGCTGTATTTGACAAGCACCAGAGTAAAGATTTATATACGTTCCTTTAATCCACAAAACACATTTTCCCCTTAATTTCAAAGAAAAAGCATTCTCTTCCTCTGATGTGTCAAATTTAATTTGTTCAACCTCGTAATTATTATCTGAATATCTTTTTTGATTATCTTTCTTTACTTTTCTCATTATCTGATTCTATCAAAAACTCTTTATAACAACAGTTAACATGTATCACATGCCAATTATAAGCCAAAGTATTAAGTGCTGTATTTAATACTTCAAGACATTGGTACTTTTTACTGTCATTTTACAGAGCCGGAAATAGAAACGCAGAGATATTTAAGAACTTGCCTAAGGTCACATGGTTTCACAGGTGAAAGAGCAAGACCCCAGATGGAGACTCAGAGCTCACAGGTAGATTCTAGCCACTGTGGATTTCCTCAGTTTCCAGTTGACGGTGTGTTCTCATTTGATCATCAACTGTCTTGTATGTGGATTGCTCTTGCATGTGTATTCCTCCTTGTTATCACTATGATTCCTGTCCCTATATAATTTCCTGTCATGGATCTTTTTATTTTTACTGATTTTTATAAAATGAGAATTTGTTAAAATTAAAAATGAAGGATTTTTGTATGAATCACTTAAAAATTAATTGGGTTCATATATTTTCTTTTCCAGTTGTGAATTTGCAGAATTTCTAAGGTAAAACTAGAATTAGGTTCTGATTTTCATGGGGTTATCAATCAGCTATCTTTAAAATTCTGCTCTTTATTAGAACAAATACAAATTTGGCCTCCTTCAGTTCTACAGATGTTTATACACAATAGGAAGCAATGAGGGTAACTTTTGAGAAAGATTTTAAATTCAAAGTTCAATAATAATAATGATGAGCACAAGAAATAAGCATGAAAAATTGAAAGGGAATTGAAAACCAACATGTGTATGTATGCTCATATCTATACAAGTTTACTAACCCCTGAATGTAAAGCATATGTTCTAGCAGGCAATACGCACAAAAATTGTCCTCTCCTGCTTGACGAATCAAATTCTTCTAGTAAACTCTGTAGTTGTAAGATCATACACAAGTCATTATAAATCAAGTGAAATAAAATAGGCTATGAGGTAATTTGATCCAGAAAATCTCCTGGCTTTTCTCTGAACCACATTCAATAAATTCTGGTCATTTTATTTTAGACAATTCATGTGCACAGATGAAAACTAATAAAGATATCTCTTCTAGTATCACTGTTGGAGAAAAAGTCCCCATGTTTATTAACAGTAGAATTCAAAAGATTGAGGGCATTCTGAAATTTCGCTTAATAAAATATTCTTAAAATGTTTGTTAGACTTCAGTTATAAGGAATGTAGATTACATTCTTATTTGAATACCAATGTTGACCTCAACCCAATGACACTTGTCAACTTTGTAAGTGAAGAGTGTAAAACTGCCTGGATTTCCATGGTGATTTAACTTTGCTGACCCTTTTCATCAGTTCTTGTTTTTGAGGATTTGTAGTTCAAAGAAAAGTCCACAGTTTAGCCCATTACAAAGTAGCATATGCTTAAATCCATGTGAGCTGCACCAAACATTAACCTAGCTTTGGTGGATTTCTTTTGTTTCCTAAAGAAACTGCAGCTACTTAGCAAATATTTCCTAAATTTTAATTTTTCTTCTCGTAGTTTCCCTAATGTATGCTCTATATATCCAAATGCTATTTAAAAATTTTTCAACAAAAGCTGTAAGAATACATACAAAATCAAGGGTACAATAAAGTCAGTCATCCAAATAAAGCAAATAAACATAATCTGACCTTAAATCCTGCTACCTATTAATAAATCACCAAAGTTTGCTCTTCCTTTTCTCAGAGTACTTTTTTAATCTAGTCAATGTGCTGGTCACCAGAATGTGTTCTGGTAACAATACCATCAAGAGTGCATAAAAGTCTGATTTTTATTGTATTCTTCCTACCTCTAGATGTTGTATGTTTGCATATGTTTATATTAGATCACACAATACTTGCATATATTTTTAAAATGTAACTTCAGTTCACCATTGGTTGAAAAAGTACCATGAGATCTTAAGCTTTATAAATTGCAAGATTTAAATCTGTCCCGCCAATCGTAACAGCTGCAATGTAATGAAGATATTTTCTGGCATCCGTCATGAAGGTTTGGAATTAGAAGGGAGGTGGCTCATTTGGGCAGCATACTTCCCTTGGGTCTGATGCTGGTTAATTTAAGGCTTATAGCTAATGGGTCTTATCACCTCCTATGACATCGAATTGGCCAGAGGCCCAGACCAAGAGCATTTAATTGGATGAATGATTATTAATTCTGAAGACAATATAAATCAAAAGATTTAAAGAATGGGGCTGTTATGTTCATCACAACTGGCATTTCTGGTAAATTTAAGAACCCCCATCCTCCCAACACTGGCAGAGAGACCTATGTTAATCTCAGGTAGAATTTCAATGTAAGAAAAGTTTCAGCCATTATCATATGATCTCCAAGCTCTGTGGTTCAGACTCCAGGCAGAGTTCGATGTAACATTATCTGGGAGCCACCAGATGTCGTACATACATTGTTCATTATTTGATTCTCCAAGTATATGTAGTAAGCACTGGAAGAAAAAAAAAGTCTCTACAGCTATTAAAAGGTTAAGAGGATTCTATCCAGACCAGTGTTGAATTTACTAATAATTTTTACTTCTTTTACCTTTGTATATGTAATTTTAAAAAGAGCTTCTACGTCATTCACAGAGGCATTTTAAGTTAATGTGAAACATAATTATTTTTATGATGATTTAATTGTCTTAAACACATTCAATTTGTTTTTCTTTCAAACTGATTCCTTGCTTATTTTTTATTCATTCACTGCACAATACCTGAATCACCACTTATTAGGTGCTGAATCTACTTAATCACCACTTATTAGGTGCTGCAGATGTAGAGCTCAATAAGATTTTCCATGCCTTCAGGAACATACAGGCAAGTCAGGGAGTTAGAGAAGTAAACTAATATAACACAACTATGGTGCAGTCTCAGGTTAGGTTCTCTGGAAGCACATAATAAGATAGGTTTGGGGTACAAAAGGTTTCCTAGCGATAAATACCTGTGAAAGGATTAGGCAGGAAACAGGATTGGGCAGAGGGAAAAGTCAAACTAATGTAGGTCTGCCAAAGTGTTGGCCAACACAGTGGGACAGTCTGCAGTCTGCCCATCAGAGTTGTCCCATGTCTGGCCACATCTATAAATCTCTTACTTTGCTCAATGGCCAGATGTGGGCATGGGTGGCCCTGTGAAGTACATGACCTTGAGTGAGGTCGTTCTCTGCACCGGAGACAGACTCTGATGTTGTCAGCTGAATACTGTCTGGTGGCCACATTCCTTATAAGCTGGGAAGCAATGGGCGGGAGGTGGGGGTAAGTGGTAGGATCTGGGGGATGTGTCTGTGTTGACCACACATAGGTTGCTATGGGATCCCAGAAGTTTAGTTCAGTCTTGGGAGGTGGTTCATAGATGGTTTAAAGTGAGGCCATAATGAATCTTAAAAACAGTAATGGTAATAATAGCTAAAATTTATTAAGCAATTACTCTATGTCTGGCATAATATTAAAGCCTCACCTGAATTCTCTCATTTGATACTTGATTTTGGAAGGAGATATATATGTAACTATCATTTTAAGGTTATGGATGAGGATATTGCAGTTGAAGGATTAATTTGCCCATGACTAGAGAGCCAGGTTCAATCCTAGGCTGTATGCCTTCAAGATCCATTGGATATATATATGGATTGCTTTTCAGGAATATGGGCTGGATTGTTAGTTTGGGGAAAGAGTGCATAAAGACATGAGCCATCTAGCAAAACTCCTGACCCAGAATTTGAATTTAATAAGTATTTGTTGAAGGAGGTATAAAGGGAGGGAGGGAGATGGGAAGAGCGGAAGGAAGGGAGGAGAAAACAAAGTCATGTTTAAAGAACTGTAACAAGAAGGATGTGGTCAGATAATTGAGTCCTAAGCCACATTAAGAAACTCCCAAATCACCCTCCTCCAAAATTCAATGGGTATTAGGCATGTTGTTCTTTGTGTACTCTGTAAGGGAAGATACTCCTTCTGAGATTACCTCCAATTCACCATTTTAAAAAATCTGTACATGCAATTGATAGTCTTTTGTCAAGTGCATATCCCAGTTACCCTGTTATGTTGGGATTGTTTACAGATGTCTTTATATTTTACCAGATTACCCGTGGCCTTGGGGAACCACGTGATTCTTGCCTCAAAAAGATTCTCACCATCCCTAGAGTACAATAGATTGCCTACTAGATTTGATTTCTTAGAATTTGATGGTCATGCTATTTCAACTTTACTTTTGTAAAAGCCTTTCCAGCTTTCTCCTTTTCTACACATTTCTATGTTCGGCCCATCTTATCTACATCCTGTTGTGCTTCTGTCTCTTGCTCAGTTATCAAGTCCCTTGGAAAAGTGTTTGCACAAGACATAAGCCTGATTTCAATAATATGGGAATAGCTACATTGTTAGCAATCCTGTATACCTTAAGCACATAATATTAAAGGTTATTAAAAACTACAGTTGATGCAATTTAAGATAACTGAGTAGGCCTGTTGTTAATGACACTTTACCTTTTAACCTTACATAAAGGTTTGAAGATATTGTTGGTTATATTTTCTAATTCTTGGCTATCTTTTTACTTATGTGGCCTTATTTTAGAGCCCATGATTCATGGTTTCTAGAGTTGAGAACAGTACCATGTATCAATAAATCTTATTTTTAAGATACTATAATAAAAAAAAGATGAATTGGAAGAGGTGAGTGACAGTGTATTTTTTTTTTTTTGACATGAATTTGGAAGATACAGGATGTCAGAAAAATCAGTTCTGATGGGGCTGGTGGATAGACCTCTGGAGCCCAGTCCTCTAGCAGTGTTTTAAACTGCCAACAGCAATACATTTTTAAAAAATTTACAAGAATCTCTGTAAAAGAGAAACTGGGACCTCAAGGATAAGCAAATGCCTTAGGCCCAAGAAAGGCCCTGTAGATGTCTGATTTTTTGCTAAATATTGGTGATTTGGACTGGCACCAGGTGTGACATCCATCAGAGCAGGAATTTTACCTGAATAATATAAGAAGCAAGATCAAGAACAGTGAGTGCTGGAGTAAGCATGTGCTTAGCATCAAATCCAAGGTTAAATGTAGGTTAGTAGACAAGAAATAGAAGTGATCAAGCACAGACTTGAAAATAGGTTGGCCAGGGCAGGGGGTAGGGATGGGATTAAAAAGGTCCTGGACACAGTTAGTGAAGGCAGCTTCTGGGTAGTCCTGTCTAGTGCAGGAAAGAATTAGCTGACCTCCACATAAGGTTGGTAGCCACTGGAGAGGGTGATTATGTTGACACAGGAGCCCAAGAAAGAAGGGAGGTATGTAATCTCAGAAGGTGCGTTCTACTTAATTTTCTGTTCTTGTCTGGGCTAATCCTTAGTCTTCCATGTACCTACACATATCAGATATCACAGTGATTTTAGAAGTACTTTTACTTTATTGGTAGACAGAGAAGAAATAGAAGTAATCTGCACTGGTTGAAATGGAGTGGTAGTTGGGACCAGTGTCTTACTCTTCTGAGGGTTTCCCTATGAAGATGCTATTAGCAACTTCATTAAGCTTAATGATATTTGTGAGGAGGTATGGGATTGAAAAAAAAATTCTTGGTTCAAAGTGAATTGAAATTATGGAATATTTTTGTGTAGATATTTCACATATGTTACTAAATAAATATGTAGTTATTTTAACATTCAATCTTTTCAATTTAATTTAATAAACTTACTTTTATTTTTATTAGGTCATTTACAGAATAGTATCCAGGTTGAGATAACTCTAAATGTAGACTGCCTGGGATTTTGTTCCCATTTCACCACTTACTTTGGATAAATTCCTTAGTTTTTCTGTGCCTCAGTTTCCTGACTAGAAAAGTTATACCTATACCTCATAGGTACTATTATGAGGATTAAATTATTAAAACACTTACATAAAAGACACAGCATATGGCCCCTAGCATATATTATGCCTTTTATAAAAATTTTCTATTATTTTTGTCATTGTCAATATTAATATTGATTAATATCTGTATCTTGCATTGGTAAGCAGACTGCAAACTTCCTGGGGTCAGAAGCATTATTTATATCTCTTTTTATCTTGAGTGACTAGAATAATTTTTTGTATGTAGTAGATGTTCAGGAAAGTAATCAATTAATCAACCAGCTATTAACTGGGCACTTCCTAGGATACACTCCTAGGATTAGAAAGCATAAAGATGATAAAAGAAAGATCGTAAGAAACTTGCAGTCTAATGACTCTAAATGAAGTAAAATATAACATAATTACATATAATTAATTTAATGTAAATTAATGTAATAAAAGAGCTCTGGGCACCTGGGTGGCTCACTTGGTTAAGCATCCACCTTTGGCTCAGGTCATGATCCCGAGGTCCTGGGATTGAGTCCCACATCAGGCTCCCTGCTCAGCAGGGAGTCTTCTTCCCCCTTTGTTCCTCCCCACTTCTTGTGTCTCAAATAAATAAATAAATAAAATCTTAAAAAAAAAAAAGAGAGTTCTAAAAGGGATGTGCGAAAAACAAAATTAGAAACACTTTGCAAGAAGAGACAATGAATTGAATTTTTTCCTTTGGTAATCTGAATTTTGAGTTAAATTCTGAAGAATGCATTAGGGTTAACTAACTCTAAAAATGTGAAAAAGACTTTTTTCCCCAAAGAATACGTGTATGTAAAGGCACAAAGGCAAAAAGTAGCATGACGCTGGAAATAGCAAGGCCTTTAGATACTGAGAGTGAGAAAATGTTACTGGAATCAGATGTAAAGTTCAGTAGGAACCTGAATACAGAAACCCACAGATGCCATTCTAAGATTTAGGATATAATCCTGTAGGAATTGAGTAACTATACAGGCTTCTCTCCATAAATATTTGTGGATGCTGATGATTTCTATTCTGGATTGAACAACTCAGTCAAACTCCCTTTGGGCCTTTTGGATATTTATACATAGATACTTTTTTTTTTTTAATGAAAAACTAAAAATGAAGGACTTTGCTCTTTAGTGGTTCCAGCTAAGTGTCGTGAAAGGTCACTACAAATAACTGAGAGATTGTATGTTTTGAACTATTCCCTGCTCCATGTTTAATTTTGAAATCCTGTTTTTCTGTACAGAAATTAGATTTTACATTTTATATAGTAAAATGTCAGGAACATAATCATGGGAAGTTTTCACTTGGATAGAAACCACAAGTTCAGAGTCTACTATAATTCTGTAGGAGGAAGAACAAGAGATGAATCTGGCCATAACACATTCTTCCTCTAGATTTAGGAGGATGCGAACCATCAAAGGACATAAGGTAGCTTGTGGGAGATTTTGTTGATTTTAGCTGAATTTTGGCCTTTCTTTTAGTACTTTGTATTTATTAATACGGTTTATATCTTTACTGTTTTGTTAGGATGTTATGCCCTGAGGTTTTTTTTTTATATATGTTTAACCCATAGTAAAAATTCAATAAATTGTTATTATGTAAGTGAATAACACATTTGGGCTTTTCACACCAACTAATCAATATAAATCCATGACAAATAATAAATTTACTGATTACAGATAGAAGTGGGAAATACCAAATCTCTATCCTTCCATTTTATAATAATAGTGGAAAAGGAAATATACCGTTTTAAATTCACCGCCAAAGTCCTTTTCTTTCCTGCTGCTTTCAATGCCAATGACCTCCCAGCCTTCCTATGCTTCTAGGTCCTAGGAATCAATTTCTTTCTCAGTTGAACTCTAACAGGCAACATGTCTTTTTTTCTTAAAGGAAAAGAAGAGGGGAAGCAAAACAAAATGAAAACCTCTATTTATATTGTCAGGGCACCAACATTTTCCAAGGAAGAATATTACCGTATGTTGAAAAGCTCATGGTTTTCAGAATTAGATCTGAGTTCAAAATTTGCTCTGATTCTTGAATGACCAAGCTGGTGGCCTAGGCCAATTTGCTTTCTCGAGGAAAATTAGTAAAATCTACCTCATGAGGTTATTTCAAAGGCTGAAGGAGGAGATGGATGTGGTCACATGTAGCAAAGTGAGCAGTATCTGTAACAAACAAAAATCCACACTGCCTGGATATCAATCCTACTGCCAAATCATGCCTTCTGACTTCTGGAAGCGACTCTCTTTCTAGAGATCTGAATTATAAAACTTGACTAGAAATAGTTGTAAGTAATAGTTCACTGAATTCTTTCTGATTGGTTGCATTGAGTGTTATGGTAGACCTTTTCAGTGTAAGAAATATTCTTTCCTATGATTTTGTGGTTGTGATAATTCATTCCATTCATCTATCACAGGGGTGGCCATGGTGGTCACCCTAACCAGCCAAAGAGATCGGTTAAGGAATGAACATGTGGCATATGATCTCCATCAGGACAATTCTTTAGTTTAGTTTAGTTTAGTTTAGTTTAGTTTAGTTTAGTTTAGTTTTTTACCATAAATGTTAGTGACACTATCTCTTTCCACTGGGCTTAGTAAGTTGGAAGGATATGAGTCAGGGGTTAGTCAGCTGTCTTGTATACAACATGAACTGTCTGAAGAAGGGAAGACTGAAAGAGAGAGAGAGAAATTCTTTTCCTCTTTTTTAAAAGATTTTATTTATTTATTCACAAGAGACACAGAAAGAGAGGCAGAGACATAGGCAGAGGGAGAAGCAGGCTCCTCACAGGGAGTCTGATGTGGGACTTGATCCCCCAACTCCAGGATCATGCCCTGAGCCAAAGACAGATGCTCAACCACTGAAGCACCCAGGCATCCCAGATGGAGAGATTCTTATGGTATAAGTTCAAGTACCTTAATACAGATATTTTTATCCTTAGAATTCTTCACTTTATTCATAAACTGTGATGGGTTTCTGTTATTTGCAATGAAAATAATTCTAAAAATACATATTTTGGCTCCTAGAAGAAGTTATTTTGACTAAATAGGAAACTATCAATTAGCTCTTTCAACACATTTATAATTTTCTAAAAATGATTGTATGTTGGAAAGACTATGTAAAAAATATTTGATATTTTTCAGGTCCCTAGTATTAATAGCTAGACAGGTTTGTGGGGTTGGCCTCACTTGCTTGAAGGGAAGTGTTGTTAATATTGAAGTCATATGGCTAATTTTCATATTTGAGTGTACTCAGAAGCAGAGGAGGCCATTTGGATCAAGAATCCCCAAAAAAGTCAACACCAGCACCAAATACAAAACCATAGACATGCTGAGAATACTCAAAGGTGTTAATCAGGGCAAGTGCTTGACTAAAGCTGCTGGGTACAAGCCCCTGACAGCTTCTCTAGAATCTCTGAAGTATCTGCAGTGTGGTACTCTACACCTCACCACTCTCCGGTGACAGCGGATTTTGTACAATTAAGGTCAAGATATTAAAAGGAGCAAAATTAAAAAAAAAATAAGAATCAAGAAAAAAGATGACAATGATATACAAGACTAAACATTTGTTTCCTTGAAGTCACAAAACTCAGAAACCTAGTCTTGGAGACTCACTGTCACTAACATCTTGCTAGTGAATCATCCAGTGTTCACTTATTCCTTTATTCAGTTGGTATTGATTGAGTTCCCAGTAGGTGCTACTACTGTTCTAAATGCTGGGGGTGTAGCATTTTACAAAACAGAAAGAAGCCCCTGCCCTCATGAAGATTATATTCCAGGGGATGGATGACTTAAAAATGAAAATAAGTAAAATATACAAGGTGCTGGATGGTGCTAAGTGCTACAGAGGACCTCACACTGCATGGAAGAGGGAATGCCCCAGGAGACGGGTGTGGTGTTGGAATTGTACTTTGAAAATGTGTGAATGGAAAAGGCTTCACAAAAAAAGACGGGAGGAGCAAGCTACTGAGGTATCTGAGGGAAGAGTATTCAAGGAGGTGGGAGGAGCCAGTCCTCAGGCAGGAGCAGAACCAGTGTGCTGAGAACAGCAAAGAAGCCAACAGGGCTAAGGAGTGAAGAGGAGAACAGTAAGAGGAGGTGAGGTCAGAGACGCAGCAGGGGCCAGATCTAAGGAATGGGCTTTTATTTCACACAGTTAGGGAAGCCTTTGAAAGGCTTTTAGCAAAGGGGCACATATTTTGAAAAGATCCCTCCTTGTGTTAAAAGGATATATGTATGTGGATAAGGGCAGAATCGGGAACCTGATTAAGACACTATTGTAATAATTCAGGTAAGAACTGATGATAGCTTGATCATGCTACCATGATCTCCACCTCTACGGTGGAGATGGGCTGAAATGTTCAGATTCTGGCTAAGATATGACAATAGCCCTACGGATATCAGCTGAATACTCAAAAAAAAAAAAAAAACCTCTAATGGTGACAATATTGCCAGTCATATATACATATACATATACACAATTATTGAAAAAAATTATACATAATGAGTATAATGAGTTTATAGTTTTTATCACTATCAAACATGTAACATCCAAGGATTGTTTTAGCCTATGCAAGAACTTCATGAACCAAAGCTTGAAAAAGAAATCTGGTCCAAGCTGAATAGTCATCTGAGAGAATCTGAGAAGTAAAGCCCCATCCCTTGCTTTGTCTCTGGGTATGTGTGTGTGAGATTTCCAGCTTTCCCTTCCTCTGTTTTGCTATAATGCATATATATAACTAGATATGCATATCCAGGGCCAGCTACCTAGTTTGTGGGGCCTAGTTAAAAATGAAATTATGGAGTCCATTGTTCAAAAAAGCAGAAAAAGTGCTGTTATAACGTTACTAAAATATAAAGCTTTTCCTTCTCCTCTGTAGTCTCTCTCTCGTCATGATGGTTTTTTAAATTTGTTATTTATTATTGTTCTAAAGAATATTAAAATTTTAAATGATTAGGATGAATTTTCCTATTCATTTTTATATTGGGCAATGTCAGTTTTAAGTTCATATATAAGAGCACGTAATTCATGTATAGAATCACTGAAATTGCACAATTTGTATTTTGCAATTTGCACATGCATATATATTTATTACTAGAACAGTAGAAATGCTGCACAAATGCCCTACTGTTTTTAATTTTGTTTCTCAATCTATGCACATTCTACCAACACTCCTCAATCTTATGTGTACTGATGAGGAAGGAAGAAGAAGAGACTCTGTGCTGTCTTACTTTCTCTCTCTGTTGGTGTCAGTATTTTTAGCGTAAACAGTCAGCCAATACAGAGAAGCAAATGCAAGGAAGAAGATAGATGATAAGATTTCTTGAAAATCTTATTTTAAGATTTTAAGAAAATCTCATTCCAAGATTTGTCTTTCTTAGAATGTCATTGGCTTCTTTCTTCATTTGCAGCAAATCCAGAAATTGAAAGTGAGGCTTCTAGGGGCTATTGGTGTCCTCACTTACATGGGAGCACACAACATGCTGAACTCCCACACGTGGTAGGATTTCTAGGCTCACAGGACACTGAAACCACTGGATACAAATGAAGTGGCAAGAAAGGGCAACATGCATATCATACATTATCTTCTCTGCTCACACACATGCTCTGCTGTCCCACTGGATGTCACCTAAAATAGATACCCTCCAGGGTTATTGAAGAATTTCAGGGCAGCAACAGCGGAACATTAAATTAAGCATGAAGAGACCCCACAGATTGCATGCTTACGAACCCAGCTCTGTGTCTATCTTACATTTCATCAAGGGTCCCCCATTCTTTTAAAATTCAGGTTGAAAATTCCTGGATTCTCATGTAGGCTCACAGTGTTTACTGAAAAGTTTTCTCCTAATTTTCTATCTTCTATCCCACTGCCATGTTCACCTTCCTCATCCTTGGATTTACCTTGGAAACTCCCAAACCTTTTCAATCTTTCCTTATATTGTACAGTGCTATACACATCCCCACTTGCCACCTCAGACTCTCCCAGCTGGAATCCTAGCACTCAAGGAGAACTTACCTAACAGGGATTTGGCTGTTATATGTTGTTAGTTGTCTTCACCTCATTATCTCATTACTTCTCTACAAACATTATTTTTCCACTTTTAAATAATTTTGAAAACGTGATACAACTTAAAATCAGTGTGCACATTTAATGTGACTGTTTCTAGTAAGTTAAATTTTGAGGGGGGGAATGTGTAGCCTAAGATCTATTTGAAAACATTCTGTGGCCATTTAAAGAACCGATTAAAAGAGAACACATGGCATCTACTCTCTGCTCCTCAGTAGTTCATCTGCAACTTTATGACGGTACCTTTATGACCATTACAAGCATTTACACTATGTCTGCCTTTTCACCATACTATGAATCTTCTGAGGGCACAGACCAGGACATAGTCAGATGGACATCCCATCATGACCTGAAGGACTAATTTTCAGCTCCTGATAGAAGTTATTCAGCACTTATATATTGAAAGAATGAAGAACTGTTTCTTATTTCTGGGATTATAGTTTTAGTTGAGCTCTCAAAAATACATTTTGATATTTAGAGGTCATTCTTTATGAATTACTCTATTACGTTTGGATGATTTATGTGGAAAACTACATCTAGGAATCTATGTGGTTGAAGAGTACACAGACACTGTGTCTTAAGCATTTTGTTTTGTTTTGATATACATCTTTAGCTCCTCAAGTGTCTGAAGGTAGTTTTTTCTAATAGTAACATTAGATAAGAAGTTGATGGCTTGTACAGCAAATTACTGTCACCACGCTACCCTAGTCCCTCCTTCTGGGCACTGCTCAGTGGAAGTGTGCCTCCATAGGCAGGTGTTTTTTTGTTTTTGTTTTTTTAACTTCCAAAGTCACTGCCAGGGCACTAGAACAAAAAACTAAGTGGACTCAGAAGAGGACTATATCGTTCTGCCACCATCCACCACCCATATTTATTTATTTTTATTTTTAAAAGTTTTCTAAAGACTTTATTTATTTGAAAGAGAGGGACACACACACACACACACACAGAGAGAGAGAGAGAGAGAGAGAGGGAGAGAGAGACTGGGGAAGGAACAGAGGGAGAGGGATAAGCGTGGAGTCTGACGGGGCATTTGGTCTCACTATCCTGAGATCATGGCCTAAGCCAAAATCAAGAGTCAGACACTTAACCAACTGAGCCACCCAGGTGCCTCCACTCGTATTTATTTTATAGTATCTCAGAATCTTTGAATTGGGAGCAAATTTGAAGATCACCTACTCTGACTTCTTTCTTATTGCAAGGATCTAGTGTATATTACTTCTGACAAGTTTGTAAAAATTCATCTTTGAGCTCCTGGCTCTGAACCAAGTTTCGAAAGTGTGTGCTCTAGAGTAGGAAGGAATGCATCCCTCTTTTATACTCAGAATGCCTCATTAAGGTGGCATTTTTCAGTCACGATAAGCTATATGCCTTTTGATTTCATAAGACTTCAGCTTTTAGAATATATTGCTTTTTAAACCATATTTTTCTTTTAGGAATCTGGAGAACTTTCTTTTTTTGGAATTTATTTGACTCTAAATGGCAAATGTTTTAACTCTGAATATAACTATGAATTTCTTTTATTTATAAATGGGCTCCTGTAACTAAAAAGAGGGTATGCAAGATGAAAATCTCCCATCAAGTCATTATTTAACAAGTATTTGAAAACTTACTAGGTATCAGGCACTTTTTCCTAGGACCTGGAAAAAAAGTGATAGCCTCAGAGTCATGGCTCCTGCCTTCAGAAATCTTTAGTTTTGAGGGTAAAAGATAATTAAACAAGTAATCCTGATGGACTTCGAGGAGTTGTCTGATGTGAGGAATGCTTTGAGTGTATATATTAGGAACATCTAACTGGCTAGCTTTCCTGAACAATGAATATTTAAGCTGATACCTGGAGAAGTAGGAGTTATCAAAATATGATGATAAGAAGCTAAAAAAAAATTCCACATGGCTGGTGTGTGATTAAGAAAGGACATCACATGAGATTGGAGGGGTGAGTATGGGCCAGACTGTGAAGGGTCTTGTAAATTCAGTGAGGGATCTGACAAGGCTGAGGGAAATGAGAGCTATTGGAGATTTTTAATCCAGGAACTTACAGATGACCAGCTGCATGGAGCAATGCATGGAGACGGCGCTGGGCTGGAGTCAGCTCACATTGGCACAAAAGAGCCAATTGCTAAATATTCAGGAATTTTGCTAAGTGGTTGTTAAACCATCAGTAGCTTGCAGTGGGACACAGTGGGAGAATTTACATGCTGGAAATTGGCAAACACGACTTCCAAAACAAGAAGGTCTTGTTTTTGTTTTTGTTGTTGCTGTTTTAGGAAAGCCGGTTTGCCAGCACAGCCCTGGATAAATACAAGCAAGAGTAGAGAGCCAGGGGAAACAGAATGGCCTAGACCAAGGTGGTAGCAATCGAAATGAGAATACATGGTTACCTTTGAGAAGCATTTAGGTCTGATCTTTGTGAAAGTAGATATGGAGGTAGAAGAAGGGTAGTTCAGGCACCAGGCTCATTTCAGACCTGTCCGTGGACTTCTAACTTGACACCTCCTTCAAGTAGCTCCGGCTCGAGAACAAAGGTCAAACACTTCAGGCATTCCATTCTACAGTCAGTCAGACCATTTGTTTCTTAAGAAAATGTATATTAAAAAATGTTGCCATAGGTTTTTAGGATCAAATTAAATTAATAATACCACACTTCAATTCTGATAATACTATCAGAAATATGTATAGATATATTTTTTCAAGCCTTTTTCTATCCAGAGACTCATTTTCCTCATCTGGCATTTATTGCCGATGTCCTCCAAGCCCTCTCAAAGACAATGTGAATGCCAAATGTGGAAGGCAACTTGGACATTAAACTATATGTCCTCACGTGATTCTGCAAAGACAACTTTTCTCCAGAGTAATGCCGAAGCAGATGTTATGATTCTGTGTAAGTTTTATTTGTAATTTTATGAGATTAGCACACACAAAAACTCCATATGGTATGTTCTCTTTGGTTTTCAACAAGAATTATATATAATATGGAGAGGTAAGGAGCAGAAGAGAATATGTTATTTATTTTGGCCAATTCAGTTGCTAAGCAGAAACATTATTTGTGTCCTGGCTCGAAAGGAGCACATTTTGAATGTGGATCAGAATATTTCGTTTTTTCTTGTTGTGTCAGATTACAGGGGTTGAATCACTTCACCAAGAGTTACCCTTTCTGTGACTGAAAAGCCATATCCTGTCATTTTTATGCTCCAATGATGATTCTGTTTAGACAGAGGAAAGTGTCAGGAATGAAGCTTTCTGACAGCAGGGTGAAACTCTCTCACATTGAAAGAATTCTCACCAGAGGTGTCTGTAATCTCCCTCCTCTTTTCCCTTCCTCCTAAAACCTGTTTGAAGATAAAGCAGAGTGTAACCTGTGCCCTGTCAACTTCCTGCAGAGTGTTAACTCAAAAACCTCCGTCAGTCACAGAGTACATCATTTAACAAGTTCCTGGTGATCAGGAATGAGTTCCAGATCACTTTGCATGGGACTGGCTGTCTACTGCCCCAGGCCGCCGTAGCTATTCATTAAATCTGCAGAAGGCGGCATCTAACTGCACGATTAAAGCGTCTTGAACCGAGGCACAATGTGATTCCTTGTCAGTAAATCATCTCACCTCTCCCAAACTAGGAAGATCAGAAGTGGCTTCTGAGAATCTGGTAGCTTATAAAAAGAGTGTGAGAATGCCCTCTATCCCCGAGGTGTATTGCTATTGCTGTTACTGTTATTTTACTTTTGAGATGTAAGAATATATCCAATTCATTAAATATGTATATTTTTATTTATTAGAAAAGTTGCTCTCATCATTTATTACAGCCGGATGTTGGGACTATAGTGGTGAACAACACAGATAAATTCTGGGCACCTTGGTGCGTCCATCAATTAAATAAATTACTTTTGATTTTGGCTCAGATCATGATCTCAGGGTCCTGGATTGAGCCCTGCATTAGGCTCTGCACTCAGTGCAGTCTACTTGTCTCTTCCTCTCCCTCTGCTGCTTCCCTGGCTTGCTTTCTCTCTCAAATAAATAAATCATTCTTTTAAAAGTCAGATAAATTCCTCATTCTTATGGAGCTTGCATTCTAGGAATAAATGATTGAATACATGAATGATGTGCTATCTGCCTGAAGACGCAGGGTTGAACTGATTTTTCACTGAAGATTCCTCCCAGCTTTAAAACAAAACAACAACAACAAACAAACAAACAAACAAACAAAAAAAACAAGGAAAGAAACCTTTTTATTATGATGTAATTTTAGCCTTTAGAAGAGTTACAGAGATGGTAGGGAGAGTTGCCTTCTTCTCCTAAGAGTAACATCTTACATCGCGCATGGTAAGATAGAAACTAAGATATTATTATCTGTAGTCCAATTTTCCACACTATAGATTTTAGTTTTATTTCCCCAGCTTTTCCTTGGATATTTTTGCTGCTCCGGTGTTTCCCCCTAGATGTCACGTTGCAGTGTTGCCATGTCTCCTTCGCCTCCTCTCTTCTATCTTTTTGTGTCTTTCATGACCTTGACACTTATGAAGGGTTTTGGTCACATATTTTGTAGCACGTCCCTCAGTTTGGGTTTGCCTGGTGTTTTTTTCATGATTAGACTGTGGGTATGGATTTTGGGGAAGAATACACAGAGATGTGTTGTCCTCATCATCTGAGAGGGTTCATGCCATCAGTGTTGTGTTGGGAGTGATATTCACCTTCATCCTGTGGTTAAGGTGGTGCCTGCCAGGTTTTGCTACTGTAAAGTTACTATTTTTCACTTTCCAAACTCTGTTCTTTGGAACTGAATCACTAAGTCCAACCTAAACTCAAGGGAAACAGGAATTAGTTTCACCTCCTAAAGAGGGATATCAAAGACTTTGTGGATGTATATTAAAGCTGCCACAGTCATGCGGTGCCTGGGTGGCTCAGTCAGTTAAACATCCGACTCTGGTTTTGGCTCAGTTGTGATCTCAAAGCTGTCAGACCGAGCCCCGAGTTTGCCTCTGTGCTAAGTATGGAGCCTGTTTAAGATTCTTTTGCTCCCTTTGCCTCTGTGCCCCCAACACCACCCCCTCCGGCTTGCTCTCTCTCTCAAAAAAAAAAAAACACAACTATCACAGTAATTAATAATTACGTGGATGGAGGTACTTAAGGCTATGCAGATTTCTGGTTTCTCTTTATTTTAACATTTATCCATGGATCTTGCTTGTAGCAGTTCTTACTGTGGTCTTCTAATTGTGAAGAATTCATCCAAAACTCAGTAATTGAATTTTTTCTGTGAGGAAGAGCTGTCCTTCGTCCCCAGTTTTTTGTTTTGTCATGTATTTGTACCAATATGGACTCATGAATATGTATGTTGTTCTTCGGGTTATAATACAATCCTATTGTTATTTTGTTGTTCAGATTGTTCAAGTTCTGGCCAATTCATTTTGATTGAATGTTCTGCTGTTTGCAAATGAGGGTTGGGACTGTTATTTCTTTCCTGGATGACACCATGGAATCACCTTCTGCTAGAGGCAACTTTGTGTGAAGGTCCGTGTGGTTTGTGAACATTAGAAAGATGGTAGAAGAACAGAAATTGTCCTTATTAACTTTGAGAACATTCACATACATATTTTAAAAAAATCAACTGTATTTTGGTGAGTAGAAGGAATAGCCGTAGCATGGAAGAATAATATAAACATTCATCATCTTGGGTTTATTTCTACATTATTAAGAATAATCACGCATTTATCTGTAATCATGCTTTGATTACACGTGTGAACTTTTGAAAGTGACATCTGAGCCTAGTAAAATGTCACATAGGAGAATCTAACTGATCAGCACTTGTTGGACTTCATTTGTATATTTTGCATTGTTCATTTTTACCTGGGGAAAATAAAAATACATATTTCAAATAGAGACATGAATAGGGACATTGAAGAATTATAATGTTCACCAGTGAGAGAAGATTAAAAAAATGAAGTGATTAATTCAGAGCACAATATTAAACACAGCTAAATTTAAATTTTATGGAACAGAGAGTAAGGGACACTCCTAATGAAAGACTTTACTTTTGGCTTTTCTTATTGTGATTAATCTTTAGGAAATTTAATTGTGGCTTATATTGAAAACTGAAATGGATATGTGATATAGTTTAGACTAATTCACTTGTCTTTTAAAAGAAGGCAGACAATATGTTGAATGCCATAATTCTTTTCTGGTCATCTCGACCCTGATTTAAAATTTTTGGATTTCTATCTTCAACATATTCTAATGTAACATACTTCATTTAAGGCATTTCTGAGTCACTTCTTGATTTAAGAATTGTAGTGGCAACTACTGAGTCAAAAACAAAGTACTGTTAAAATTCTGCTTTCTATTTCCTCACTCTAACTTGGCCTTATTCATCACAACATGGAGAACTCACTGTTATTATTCTATAGGGACCTTCTCCAGTGTCCAGAGTCAGAAACAACTCTAATGAACAAACTCAAAGCTTCATGAAGTCGTGGGTGTTTATAGATGCAAGCCTCACTTACTTACTCCGCATAGCAACCTTACACCCCTCGAAATAAGTTCAGGGGTCATCCAAGTCACAGAGGCATAGACACCATGTATCAGTGGGGCGGAGGGGGGTCCCTCAGAAATACTCAAAATGGCAAACTTACATTTCAGAATACATAGTGTTCCTTCAAGACAATTTTTGGAGAAAGGTTTTACGTCAATGTCAAATATAATTTTTTTATTGAATCACCAGGCCTCTTTAGTCTTTTTATTTTGGTATCTTGAGATCCACTGGTCAAAAATCTGTCTTTTCGGAACCATTTGACCTTCCATGAAGGATTACATTAGAGTAAGGTGTCTGTTGAGATGTAGGAACTCAGACAGAACTGGCCCTTACAAACAAAAGTTCAGGCAACTGTCCTTATATCTATGTGTATATTTGATGAACTCAAGCTTGTGGAGAAGAAGGAATAATATATGGGAGTTTCCCCACTAGGACCTTTGAGAATGTACTTCCCCCACATCTAACAATATATATTAGAGTGTAATATAATACGGTATAATAAATTTCATTTTATCAACAGTAATGGCTGGGCCAGAAATGATTATATTTTAGAACAGAGCACCATAAAGATAAGCATCTGAATTGCAGAAATTGTTGGTAAGATTAGAAAAAAATGATACAAGGAAACTGCTTTCTAGAAGTCATTGTTGGAAGGGAGGGACTAAAAATGACTTACATAAAATTATATCTTGTTTTTGCTTAAAGGTCAGTGGTTTTTCTTTTGCTGTATACTTAGATTTAATTTCCCTCACACTTTCCAGCCAAAATGTAACACTTCCAGCACTGTCATAGGTGGATTATTTCACCAATCCCCACCTCCTCACCTCCCTGAAAATACGTATTTAACTCAAGCAATTCCACTTTCTATATATAAACCCTTCAGTTTAGTTATTAGACTATCATCATCATCATCATCATCATCTTATTACTGGCTGTTCTTATCCAGGGTAATAATGGGTAAGAAAAGAAACGATGGAGGATTTTTGTGTTTTAAACTCCCAGGCTTATATTCTTAGATGATAGATATTTTGGATAAGGAACCACATGGTGTTTGTCATTTCTCAACTTTTGGAAATTCTTCTCATCTCCATCTCAATACAAGAAATATCTTCTGGGACTGGTGATGGTTAAAAAAAAAAAAAACACGCAGAAAATCCAAAACAAATATAAACAGAAAGTCTACCAATAACAATGAAGGAATTACTCTTAACAGCACTTTTTTCTTTATTACAAATACTGGTTTGGTAGGTCTGGCTTCTAAGAAGTCTGCTTATCTAATGAAGTAGCTCTACATAAGTTGAGACTTAACATTACCCAGAAATTTGGCTAAGTTTCATAACTGACACACATCTTATTACTCTTAGATGAAATTTCAAGGAAGCAGACATTTGCCTGTTTCTGATCACGTAGCCTTAACTCTGCATAGTCACATTTAGATTAGAGAAGTTTAAATTACAAATCTTATGTAAAATGTGAGTGCCACTATGATAAGAAGCTCATAAATAAGAGCATGGAACACATTTAAAAATAAAGATTATGAGCCTCACAAAAAAGATTCAGGAACAACGTCTCTTTACAGAGTGGGTTGGTTATATATGGGAAGCTTCTCTTGATAATGAGAATTATTGCTACATTCAAAATCAATATTATTCCTCCTGCAGTAGTAAAATAAACATTAACCCACAATTTAACATCGCGGTCAAAGAACCCACTTACTGCTCCATCCAAATATCCTGATGTAACATTATTTAGTTGGCATTTTAGGAGTTTTAAAATAGGATTATATTTTAGAAAATTAAATGTCTGTGACAATGGAAAATAAAAATAATATGTGTATTAAGTTTTTATTTTTAAAGTCTGATGATGTGCACTTTTGGGGTCAAATTTACCATTGGCATATGACATTTAATTCTAGTGTCCTTCTTCCAAAGAATCAGTGAAAAAGTTACCCTTTTCAAGGATAGTTAAAAGTCTGTAAAGGATTAAAACTGTAAGAAAGCCTTAAAGATAGGTTTCAGACTGTAAAGACTACATAGTTGGCACATGGGTTGTGGCACTGTGTGTTATGAAATGTGCAATAGGTATTTGTGAAACATTCAATTAAAAAATATAACATAGATTAATAAAAATGCCTATGTTAACTTCATACCTTTTAGAATGGGCCATGTATCTTTGCCAGAGTGAAGATGCTTGTCTAAAACATTGTCTGGGTTTCCTGAGACTGTTCTTTTTTGCTACCTGCTACCTCTACTAAATCCAGGTCCACAAGACTCACAGCTGGTATTCCCAGCTTCCTCAGTGCTCTCCCTCCTGGTTTTCTTTTCCTCCTATTATACCTTGCACACCTACTCCAGGCTAACTTCAGTCTTGTTTTCTTCAGGTCATTTTCTCCCTCACAGATCTTCAATGGCTCCCTTTTTCCTATTGGGGAGTATCCAATTTACCATTAGCTTTTAAAAGCTTTACATAACCAAGCAGAACATGACCTTTGAAATTGAATCTGACACTGTTCTGTTTCACATTTTTCCTCAGCTAATATAGATTATTTACTGCCTCTTGAAGGAGACATGTTGCTTCTGTCATGTTTCTCTTAATTATTCCCTGATTAGAATTTTTGTCCCTCTTCTCCATTTGTAGCACCCTTAACTCCAGGTATCTTTCCAATTGCCTTAGTTTTAAGGTCCCATTCAACTCCTAACTCCTTTCTGATCATTTCACATGGCACACATCTCTCCTCCCAGCCATTCATCACATTAAATCAATCTCTTGTCCTTAATTTCATAACAGTTATTGGCATGGCTGATGGTTTTCTAGTGCACTATAGTTTAGTTCTAGGGCTGTCATTTAGCTATTTTTGTTTGCAGGGTCCCTTAGGGTAGACACTGAATATTTTAGCTTTTGGAATACTGTGCATAGAACAATGCATTGATTTGGGAATAGATAGTCCTAAAATCTGAATCATTACTAGCTGAGTCAGACCCATTATATCACCTCCTTTAGCTCAGTTTGCTCGGCTCTAAGACTAGGATTCTAGTGAGTATAATGATACTTGTGGAAGCACTTAGTGCTCAACAATGTTCCCTCCCTCTTGTACTATGCATAATATAGTTGTTCAGTAATTATTTCTCAACTTCACTGAAGAAACGTCCACATTGGTCGAAATCCTTCTTTTAATTAGTAATTTAAAGTTGTATCAAAAGCCAAGTCCAAAATATTTGAGAACTGTATGGTTCTCTGTGAAAAATCTTTTGTGGATAATAGTTCCTGAGGCATTTCACCAACATCAGCTATATTCTGGACTCAATTTCATATAAATAGGACGAGGTTACCAAGAGCAAAATCCTGGAACAAGCCAGTCATCAGGATGCTAACAAAGCTGCATCAAAGCCAGCCCTGTTGAAGTAGTCTGGAAGACAGATGGCAGTACAATTCCAATGCAATAGCTGCTGTATTTCTCTCTCAAGCTGACAACGCAGCAGAGTCTGAGAGAGGTTGTATTAATATATAGGGATAAAACAAAGATGAGGTATTTGGAAAGTAGGTACAATGAGGATGGAAGAACCCATACTCAGCTACTTGGGCCTGTCCAGTCCATGAAGCAATAAGGAGGAGCCCAAACCACATTAGATTGTTAACAACAGTGACAAAACCTGCATGAACATTATAATAATAACTATTAATATAGAAAGTTATAAAGAAAGTTGGAGGGCTTAAAATCACTCACATATGTGAAAGTACTAAAATAAATGTGTAGTATTTAGGAATACATATGTGTAAGGGTATGTAACCAAAGAACACTGAAGTTATTCATCAGTAATAACTCTCATGCAAATAAATTTGTGTTCAATACTTAATTTGTCCAGGAAATGATTAAAAGAATGTGAGCACTCACTATGGATACACACATGAATAATATTAAAAAATCTGTTTAGGCCACAAAGATTTCAAGTCAGAGAATATAACCCATCACTTAAAAAAAAAAAAAAAAAAAAAAAAAAGGAAAAGGATGTGTTTGCCAGGGTGCTTGGTCCAAATTCTCTTTCCTTTAAAAAATATAGAATTGTTTCTAACATATTTTCAAATATTTATATATCAGGAGTGACTTCTCTTTAGAAAGTGTAAGAAATACTTAAAAGGAGTTAATCTTTACTGTTGATAGATATCGTTATATAACTATTGGTAAATAGTTTACCTAAGTGATTTAAAGTTGTATTTTTTAAAGGATTAAAAGAAGCTAGAAAAGATTTTAATGAGGTGAAATGCTTGGGGTTCAACATTCTGGGTAAGTTTTTATCATTTTTTTTCAACTCACTTTACTTCAATTCACTTTCTGGTTGTACCTAAGAATATTCAGCAGTATGCATATGATCAGCCAGCTATTATTACTTTTACTGCCCAGGTAAAGAAAAACTGCACAAACATTGTTTCTTTTTTTCCCTAATAAATTTAATAATTTTCAGGCTTCATTTTAGAACCAGAAGCCCGTGGTAAATCACCTAACTGGCTAGGCAATTCTCTGAGCAAGAATCAGCTAAATCAGTTTTATGTAGTGTTGAAAATACAGCTGATGGATAACTAAGCAATGCTTTTCAACTGGCTGTCTAGACCTTACCCGAGAGACAAATAGCAAAAAGCTAAGGAATAAAGATGCACACAGGACCCCCACCTTAGCTTTTTGCTATTTGCTATTGCAGTTGGGTGGCAGGAGTGTGGCTGGGGCTCAACCACATGGGCCCATAATATAGGGCCAACCATGGCATTTGGAAGGTTTACATACTCTTTAATCTGGCCCTACCCACTCTCACTATTGGTTTGGAAGACAGACGTCCCAACAAATCTCATCAGAAAGAACTCTTGTGGGTAGGACAGTTTTGCTTTTTTTTTTTCCTTTCATTCTCTGTAACACAACCTAGAGGACTTAATTTATGATGTCAATTCTATCACCTTAAACTATCATAGTGAATGGAAAGTGGACAGAGAAGAAAGATTAGGCCTTCTGTTTAGTCAAGCCTTTGCCTAAAGGAAGTTTGTTGGACAGGAAGTTTTATTCAAATTGACAGATGGTTAACTGGGAATCACTCTAGACTGAAGTCTATTGTCATCAGCATGCTACTTTAGTTGCCTGTAGTTTCTCATTCGGGTTTAAAAAAATAGCACTTTTTAATGTGCTCCGAGGCATTTGATTACAAATGAACTAATAAATTCCAAAAAAAGAAATGCCTTTAACTAAGGGAGTTTATAAACCAAAAAAGCAATGAAAGAGATGTCAAATCTTCCCCAGAGACCCAAGATGTACATGGGAAAGCAATGGATTCTGAAATTTTTATTTTTCTGAAAATATTTTCTTATCCTAAAAATAGACATGTTATTTATATGTAGATACACACACATTTATACACACATATACCAATAAATTTCATTAGATAAAAGAGATTGGTTTTTATTTATACCTTTAAGATTTAAATACATTTTGTCTAGTTCACTAAAAAAAAAAATCCTTAGTTACTCAACCTTCTTGGTCCAGGATCTTTAAACCTTTCAGAAGGCAGAAATCAAGACTAAACAACCCAAAGACTCCTGTGAAGAATAGGAGATATTTTTAAGAGCTGAGTGAATGATATGAGATACAGTAAGAACTGTCCAGCGGAAAGAATCAGCACGTGGTCAAAGCCAAACCTCATTGATGCTAAGTCAAAGATGTTTAGAAAATGCATTTAAAAAAAAAGGAAAGAAAGAAAGAAGAAAACTGTTGTTCCAGTTGTGTGTGTTGGGCAGCAGAAACAGTGGGTGGCAGATGGCCTAATGGGCATTAGCAGAAGTCACATGGGTTGAGTAAAGCTGAGAAAAGTAATATCAGTAACAGATTTGTAGGCAGATGCCTTAACTTCTCTGAATCCCAAATTTTTCATTGGTAAAACTGGGATAAAACAGGATCTACCTCATAGAATTATGTTATTTATAAAGCTATTCATTGTAACAAATGAAAAGGGTAACTGAATCATATTTAGTGAGTTCTTACTGTTAGCTCTATAGCATGAAGTTTTCAAAAATCAGTGTCTCACATGATATTCCATACCTACCCACCTTTCTATGGTTTATGTTAATTGTGTTACTTGTTGGTTAATTTTATTTTAATTATAATCTTCCTCTGTAACATGCTGTTTTTCCAGTGTTGAGTCTAGTGTTGTGATGGTATATGGAATTATGAATGAATTAGTAGCCAAGGAAGCTAAGTTTTTTTTAAGAATGATATATTCTTAATGGAGGAGTAAAGTTTAATATTAACACAAGTATCGATTAGTTGGGCAAGATACTGGCTCAATTTGAAAACATATCAATTATATATTACTAGAATACACACACTACCATGTACCAAAAGAGCATCAGTCCTGCCTATGTGATTCCTAATCTGTTCCTATGTGATTCCACATAGCTAATCTGTTGTGGGGAATTTTCAGGGGAAGGATTTCTGTGGATGGAAGAGGCTCTGCTTTCCATCTGGTACTATGGCTTTTAAAACCAGAGTCTACCTAGTGATTCCAGATCCCTGGTAGGGAGGGAGGGAGGAAGGAAGAAAGGAAGGAAAGAAACCAATAGCAAAACCAAAGAAACAAAAAATTCACTTCTTCACCTAATAGCCATATGTTGATTTAATCCTCTAATGATTAATTAGCTTTAAATTAAATTAAATTGTGAATGTTTAAGGGTTTATTAGGGCAATCAAATAAGATATTTCAGATTTGGATGAATCCTCTTTTTTAATTTGGGTAATGTATGATTAAGTTCCAAAGGTTAAAAAAAGAAAGGATATCTACAAAAGGTCAAAACAGTGCTCTAATTCTTTAAATTCTATAAATATTTATGAAAAAGAATTAAAGTAGTCATAAGTCGTAAAGAAGTCAGTTTTTAAAAATCTTGAAAACAGGCATGAAAAATGACAAAAGGAATGAATACATCTAAGAAGATGCAGAAACACTCAGAAAAACATTGAATTTTAGTTTTGGTCACTGGGTACATTTCTCCTTACACTGTTTCTAGGTGAAGGGCCTTTAAGCAAACGAAATAAACCAAGGTCTACCTGATTCAGCAAGAGTGTCATGTCACACCACAGCTCAAAGATTTTCCAGGTTTGTCAGCCTGGCTCTGAACCAGGCTCATTGGATATCTGAGTTGTGAGTGTGGCAAGATGAAGTTGAAATGAATGATCCTCCAAGGACATGTGTCACCAGGTCTGGGACAAACTTCTTATAAACATAGTTTGTACTTGGGTCTTCTTAAAAGACGGGGTTTCCTGTTTCTACTTGGGGTCCCTTTTGAAGCAGTTCATTAACAACATAAAAGATGGAGAAATGGAACTTACAACATCTGGAGTTGTGCTGAAACCACAGAACGTTGGTGATCTTAGTCGAGGCAGCCTGATGTTGATGAATGAATGGGACAAGTCATGCCCGGGAACTGCTACTTGGACGGGAACGCTACCTGGGGTTGTTTTAAAAATGGTGATGACTGACCTATATGCAGATTGAGGATTTCTGCAAGAAAGTCTGAACAGTATATTAGAATATCATCCAAATATAATACACGGTAACTCTAATATTTCCCAGGACAGGAATTCATGAAGTAAAGCATTCATTGACGAATGGGACACAGCATTACATGTGGCTTATAGGCCTCATGAAGTCTGAACTGGCTTAGCTGCACACTAAGAGAAGAGAAGTCTGTAGGTACCAGAGGGCCAGCTTTTTGCAGACACAGGATTCTTAAATATAGGTAAATGAACCTATATTATTAACTACACTGTATCCGAGGAAGATTCTTGGGCCAGGGGTTCCAGTTCTTTTATTTTTGACACTAAGTCAATTGCAAAATAACGGTTGTGGTGTGAGGCCCAGCTTTGAGCTTCCTAACTGGAAAAATCTCTTTGGCATGTAGAATTTTTGGACAACATCTCTAGTAAGGGGTAGAGCGGAGCTGCAATCCCAATTGGCCAGAAATAAATGCTTCAGAAGTATTCTGTCAGAAAGTAGAGTAAGTACAATCGCAAAGCGTTGTGTTCAATGACACTTGTGCGTACCAAACGTTTCATTGTCTTGTAGTGCTCTGCCGTACAAAGCCAAGAAATAGTTCCATTAACATAATATCACACAAATCAAGCTCTACTGTTAGGTACTCCAGAACATACTGGGTCACAGCTGGCTGACAATAGAATTTGTGCTTCAAACTGGAGTGGGTTTGAGAGTGAAAGGGGGCCTTATTTTTATCCCGCTGGGACAACAGTCATAACTCAGGACTGCCCAAGGCAAAAATATGATCATTGTGATCTTAGGTTTATAAAGCTGGCAAGACCAAGGATAGATGGGAAAGAAGAAGGGACTGACAACATAAGTGGTGTCAGTAGCTCTGTTGGACACAAAGTGTGGTCTTGAGATGATTATTTAGCTAGAGTGTTAGCCTGTCACATTGCTATGTCTTTGACATCTATCATATTGTGGATCCAAAGGTAGGTCTTGACTTGTCCGGAATCATATTGGCAGGTCAACATGTTCAGGATTGGCAAGAGTTTTAGGGTTAATGGAGGTCAAGCCTGAGCTTGACCATTTTCCCCAATATTGGTAGGAGATGGATTTTACCAGTGACAGGTGTGATATGAAATGGATTCGCATTCTAGTAGCATATAGTTTGACTAACCAGCATGTTTGGAATATAATAGACACTTAATAAATATGCAGAAAATGAAATATAAAGTGCTGCCACACATCACACAACTTCCTTGACATATGGTCATCTACAATAGTAGCTATGAAAAAAACAATTTCATAGTTAATTTCATTGTTCACCAATTCTAGTAGTTAAATACTCTTTCTTAGACAGTTGATCTGAAGTCTGTCTTTCTCTACTTCTACCTTTTTCTGTCTTCTGAATTAATAAAGAACAAATTTCTTTCCTTTCTTAGTACTCTTATGTTATCCCTTGGACACTTAGTTTACTCCATTAAAAAAAGTCCCCATTACTTCAATCATTTATTATATGATTTGTTCTTAGCTACTTGGGAGAAAAGTATATTAGAAATTTCTTGAGAAGATGTGTGAAATTCTCTTGTTTTGTGTCAGAATTAACAGATAAGTCACACTAGTTGTTTTCTATATGATATAGAACTTAACATCTTGATTCATGAGCTATACTTATTACTGATGATAAATTTCAGTGCCCTGTTCTGTTAGCTATTATCTTTGCTTTGTCTCATTTATCACTTTTTAATCTACTTTGTGAACACTCAGATCTGTCACTAGAATTTCAAGAAACTATTAAATAAAACTGTTTTCTAAGAAAATATAGGGGCTCTGTCATTACAGAGCCATTTTGTTTTAAAAAGTTAGTTTACAATACCCCTGTACCATCTCCTGCCTCGAATTCATCACTGCTTCAATGGAGGTACTGATTCTTTTTGATCAGTCATTATTTCCATAGATTTTTAAAAAATGAATATGCCTTATATATGCTTGTGTACCATATATATTGCCAAGTTTCTGGCAAGTAAATAAAGTTATTTAAGTCTGGATAACTGAAACAATTTTATGTGTGTGTATTTGTAAACCTCAGACTTCCCCCGTGGTGGTGAGGGGGCTAAGGAATAACTTAGGTTTACTAGGCCATAATAGAGGGGATGGGATGTTTTTTAAAGTGTCTTAAGGGTTAAAAAGCATTTGTGTTGATTTTATTTTATGTGGTCCTAACAAAATTGTGGAAGTTGTTTAAAAAAGAAAACTCTCAGAGCTATTTGTGCTATGAAGACGCTTTCCAGAATAGATTGTTACTTTTTGAACTGCAAAGTGATGTGCAGACACAGAGAAAACCCATCGAGCCTGGGCAGGCTGAGGGAGGCTCTGCTGACCGCACATATATGGAGGCTGCTTCCCCTGGATGTTCTGTGGAATTAGCCACGTTGTGATTTCTGCTCTTCCTAGTTGATTCTCTCCTTCCAGGTTTGAAGCAATGAATTTTTTGTAAACATTATCCAGGTGTTCACAGCAGGACTCAGCAGGGATTTCTGAAGCAGGGTGTAAAGGAGAAACTGTTTCTAGATTTAGGTTATTTGAGCTTTGAATGTCAACTGGGGGGATCTGAAAGAATCAAATTATAGAAAAAAAATTTTTCAGAGGCAGGATTTCTTGAGTATTTCTCCCCAGACGCTTTAACTGTTCACCTATCAATTTTTAAATTACTCTGGTTTTTAAGATACACATACTTAGCTTTAAGACAATAAAGAACTTGAATTTGCCCCTAGGTCAGTTATTGTGCTCTAATTGCAGGCATTAGGTGAATACCAACCAGCTCAATCACGGTGGCTCCAGAACTTTTTAAGGGGCTGTGTCTGCCCAGTATATGGCCTCATGAGCAAAACAGGAGATTGCTTACACAAATAGAAGCGTGCACGTGCGAATTCCTTTTTGTGTTGAGAGCTGCTTATTTTGTACAGATAATTACCAGGCTGCATTCCCACTAAATATATTCTGCTGCCTTAAATTGGGGGCTTAATTGTGAAAATTGATCCTTTGAAGACATGAAACTCTTTGAAGGTTTCTTTCCTGACTGCAGAATTTTATGGGTTTTGTCTATAAATTGAGTTGTGCAGAATGACTGGGCTGATGAATTCTATAGACTGAAGTCCAGTGGTGTCAGATTACCCATTTTCCACTAGAATACTGTTTCTGCACAAGGACCATGAGTTGATGATATCATTAACTCTCTAGTAATTTAGGTCTCTGTTTTTGGACATTTCCCTCTCATTTGGATAATCTCTCACTGTCAGTAACAAGAGCAGCAGAGGAATTAAACATGTTTCTATCCATTAGGATAAACTATGTCACAAAGTAGTCCTAATTATTATCTGGAGTCAAAGGCAGTGTTTAACATTAATGAATGATTGTATTTGTTCTTTTGTCTTAAATCTTTTTATTTTTAGATTTTATTTGTTTATTCATGAGAGATGCAGAAGGAGAGGCAGAGACATAGGCAGAGGGAGAAGCAGGGTTCCTGGGGGGAGCCTGATGCAGGACTCCATCCCAGGACCCGAGGATCATGACCTGAGCCAAAGGCAGACACTCAACCACTGAGCCACCCAGGTGCCCCACGAATGATTATATTTGTTACCTTTGTGAAGTGCTTGAGCCCTGGGAAGACACGGCTCTATAAAATCCAAGGTTTTATGCTTGCCTTGTATGTCATTTCTGAGGAGGAAAAAATGGCTGACAAAATTAATATTAGTCCCCAGATCTTTCCACAGTGCAGGATTAAAATTTATTCAACAGGTAGATGCAGAGACCCTTTACACAGACAGGTATAGTTTGCACCTTTTAGGATCTCAGTTCATAATCTTTATTTGGAGATGTGCATTTTTTATGGGTATTTTTTACTTATGTGTATTTTTTTATTTATGTGTATTTTTATTTATTTCCTTCCCTGCTCTGGTGGCATTCTATGGGATTTAAACATAATCCTAAAAGTGATAGCACTGACCTGGCTGGCAAAAATAAATGAATAAATGAATGAATGAATGAATAAATAAATAAATAAGCATGTGATCATGTGACCAGCATGCAAGATAGGTGTGAGTATTTATTTGTGGTTTGCACTCTAAATCAGGGCTGTTGCCATTAGCTACTCTGTAATTTTGCCTCAAACATTTCCATGAAGAGAAACTTCCTCATTGCCACACACCAAGCCATACAATCTGCTGTGGTATGGCCTGTAAGCCCACATCTCTGCCATGTTATGAAGGTGGGTCACTGTGGTTTTAAAACACTGTCTTTAATATATTTTGCGTGTGAATTGATGCAACCCTTCTGGAGGGAAATTTAGCTGTATCCATTCAAAGATTTTAAAATGCCTACACTCCATGACTCAGCAGTTTAATTTCCTGGAATTTATCAGAAAAAAACCCAACGATGTATATTAAAATTTACCAATATGGTTGTTCTTCAGAGTGTTATATATAATTAAAATTTTGAAAATTATTATGTTGCACAATGAAAATTGCTCATATAAGTTCCATTGAATAAATGTTGCACAATGAAAATTGCTCATATAAGTTCCATTGAATAACTAGTATGAAGCCATTAAAAAAAAGATGTGATACAGTAGTATAGATATCAGGAAGTGTTTATAATTGTTTGAAAATGGAAAAGGTAGTTTTTTCTATTTAAAACTACTTTTTGAAAAAAAATAAAACTACTTTTTGTAAAAATAGAGGTAAATATATAATAATGAGCATTAGCATATTATGTAATTTGTGTGTGTATAATGTTATTCACTACTATCATCATACATTGTTATCGTATTAACCCTAGACTTATGTGTATGTTTAGTATTTTTCAAAAAACTAATAATAATCATATATTAATAGTATTAGATCAGGTAAATAATTGTTCTGTTATTTTCCTTTCATATAGAATATCAAAAGCATCAATGTTTTATGGAGAACATAATAGAATTTCATAGTAGAAATTCATATAGAATTTCCAAAGATGGTGATGTATTATGTCTTAGGAACAGACAATGGGTGGGCCTTCAGATAAAAAACTTCATTTTTGCTAACATACCCTCTTACTTGACTTCTCCCTTCTGTGTGCGGTAAAAATGGCCGTGATTTGATTCTGAAATTCTTGTCCATTCTTTCCCAAACATTAATGAACTGCAATCTGACAACCTCCAGCACCCAGCTTGAAATAAACAATGCCTCTGCACCCAGAGTAAACTTAATACTTTAACCAGGGAGAAGATGTGCTTTTATGAGGCTGTTTCTGTCACACTAGTAGCTGAAAAAGGATTGAAGAAATACTAAATAGTAGAAAAAGGATTAATTTGGTCCAAGAATTGGGACCAACAAGTTCAACCCCCAGGTAACTGGTTTGGGCAACTGGAATTGTGATGCCATTATCTAAAATGAGAGAAAAGAAAAGGAGCAGGGATGGATAAAGAAGAAAAAATATCAGATTCTGAACATTTGTAGCGTGAACAAAATAACAATGAGACTTGCGAATACATGTGCAGGATTGTGATTATTGCAGATGGACATGGATACAGTTTAATTGAGAAATACTGCCTATAAATGTATTTCAAAAAAATTAAAGGAGTCCTTGATAGTGGCTTTTTGCCACTTCTTTGGAATGCAGGTACCTCTAGATATTACACCTCAAGCATCACTGGTCTGCAACAGCACATCCTCTCATTGATGCATCTATGCTTAGCATTTAAGGTGTGGGAAGAGAGGTGGATCAGGCACTGTTTCCACCCAGGGGAGCTCTCAATGCAAAAGGGGAGAAGCAAGTATTATAATGCAGTGTGGTTAGTGTAGTGACAGATGTACCTTATACTGCCAGCTCAGGAGAAGGAATATTTATTCTCTGGTCCTTGGAGTTCTATTTAAGCTTTAAAATCAGGGTGATGCTTGATTTGGATCTCAAAGATTGAGTAGGCAGGGAAATTATAAGTTTTTACAAATTATGAATACCTACCAATTATAAGTGGTAACATGTAGCAATGTAGGCCCATCATTTAGGGTTTTCTTAGGCCAATGCAAAGGTCAAATTTAGTTCAGTCAAAAGAACCACTGAAAATGTCATTTTGAATTCCATATATATAGACTTTCCCGACATGCCATCTAAGAAACACCAAATGTGTCACAGCTGTGAGAAATGATACACCTTTAGTATCAAACAAGTGACACCCATCCCGGCAGCAAACTGCTGGTGCAGCTTAAGCAGCAGAACAAGAACTGATAAATGTTGGAGAAATGAACTTTCTGTAATTCCACCAATTCATGATAAGTCTCAGTTTAATGTTTCTCAACCCTATTTCCATGATCACTACCCTGCCAAGAAACTTTTTTTGACATTTTTCCTAATTGCCTCTTCTTTTCCCCGTGAAATTTAAATACCACAGATGTACTTTATCTGTTTATACATAGCCACAAACTATTATAACATCTAAGGTTTGTTTCATGCTACAAGAACCAATTATTGTTCCATTGGGGTTCATAATGCCCCCACTGGTTATGTAGGCCCTAGGAGAAGATGTTAGCACAAAAAGTTTTGTCTCCTAGATTGCTTAGAGGCCAGTGTTTTGATTTGATTTGATTCAATTTGTTTTTTAAATATTTATTTCTTTTAGAGGGAGGGGGGCAAGGGCAGAGGGAAAGGGAAAGACAAATCTCAAGCAGACTATGAGGGCTGAGCGTGGAATCTGACACAGGGCTCGATCCCATGACCCTGAGATTATGACCTGAGCCCAAACCTAGGGTTGGGTGCTCAACTGACGGAGCCACCCAGACATCCTGGCCAACAATATTTTAAGAGGGACCTATTTACGTGCCTCAGGTATGTAAATCATAGGACATGCATTGACTGACATAAAACCTTTTAATGTGACCTCAAACAACCATTCAAAGCAGAAGTTTTGTTCAGATGTGGAACCATTCTCAATTTCTGAAGTGTAGTTCTGTAGTGAAAATCATGACTGCCTCTTATTTCTCAGATTTTTCTAACATATCATTTTGCTTTCACAGTATCATGGGTAATAATTTAAAAAATAGAGAACAGAAATTCTTCAAATGGCCAGATCTCCTTTTTTTTGGCCATAAATTTCCTCTGGCTAACCTCAACTATACAAAATCACAGCAACAAGTAGTTAGAGCAGTTTCAGAGAACACACACACACACTCACAAACTAAAAAAGAAGCATAATTTTATTTGGCAAACACAAGCTGTGGCCAAAATTGTTATGTAAAGTGTAATGCTTCAGAAAATAGCATACCCACAACTATGCATCATGGAGGCTGCTTACAAAAGAAAGTAGAGATTGGCTGGTGAAAAGGGGGAGAGGGAGCCTCTCCAGGAAGACAAAAGGGTCAACTTCCAGGTTTGGAAAACTTAAAGGGGAAGACATTTGGAAAGGAAGAGGATTGAAGACTTCAAGTGATAGATTTGGGAGCTGAGGAGCAAGGAGCTTCAGCTAGTTCCCTGGGATATACCTAAGCAGATGCATAAGGGGCTTCAACCAAACACAGATGGAGCCATGGGCTCCAGAAGACAGATGTCCTGGAGACTAAAACATAGACATTAGAAAAGCATGGAAGATACCAGAGAAAGACTTCCCCAAATTTCACCAGGTAGTGTGACCTCCTGCACTGGAATTTTGTAGCATTAGGCAAAAGATTTTGCCAGTTCCATACATCAATCACTGAGATGACATATTATTCAAACCCTGTGTTAAAAACTATATTAAATATTTTAAAATAAAATTATTGTAGATATTTTCTGTGGAAGCAATAGAAATTGGGATGAAGGGTCAGGTAGGGAGAGATCTATGTCACATTACCATCCATGACAGTGTTTATGTTAAAAAGAATCAGGTGAAACAGCCTGAGATGGGGTGCACAAGCAAAACATGCCTCATTGCTCTTTCTCTGCTTTGATTTTCCACTACACTTGCAGGTCCCCCATGTGTCCTCTTCTGCCCTCAGGCACCTGCCCTCTTCACTCCTGGATGAGAGAAGAATTACTATCTCAGACATACCGACGTTGCTGATTTATAACCTTTCTGCTGGTCTAGGGCTTAAAGTTCCCAAACTGTTGGCTCAAAAAGATGAGAGATGTGCACGAATAAAATATCCCATGGGAAAGTAATGTTGGAGAATCCAGGATAAATAAACGTAAGCAGGTTTGCCAACATGCTAACAAGCAGTTGATTCTTCAAGAAGAACATAGAGTATTTGCAGTTTCCTAACATATATTGGAAGATAGTTTTATGAAATGCTAAAATGCACATTGTATGTTATCTTCACACTAACTACAAACTGCTATTTGACAGTGTAAATTTCCCTGGGAGGTTGGGGACAGTAGTAACTCTTGGTGAGCTGAGATAACTTGTTGTCGTTGCTGGGGATCTGAATTAATATTCAGCTTATTAACTTTGAAAAATTTTAAATATTGAGCTTTCTATTAGCCTTTTTATTCAACCTATAGTTCTTGATCTTTTCTCACTGTATACTATTAACAATATGAAAATAAAATCACTTTTCCCTGCACCAAAATAGCAATCAAACTGAACATGCTAAACCTCCTTAAGCCACCAAGATATTTAAAATTTAGTCACATTCCTTTAAGTATTTTATCTGCATTTATAAAATTAATAATTTTGTTTGCTTAAGTGATTCAAATACATGACAGCACACTTAAAACCTTAAGGGGCAAAACCTTTCTAAACCCTTACAGCTACCGTTTATATAAGTGTTACTCTATGCCAGATACTCTTCTAAACTTTTTACATATAGATGAATTTATTTAATCCTCGCATCAATCCCATGAAGTAGCTATTCTAATTTCTACTTTGAGGTCGAGGAAAACTGAGGTATTGAAGTGATGAGTAATTTGTTCAAAGTCACACAGATAAAAAGTGGCAGAGCCCTAATTAATTTAAGACATTAAACTTAACCGAGTAATGAAGCAAATTCTCTCAGGTATTCCACTACTCTTGACCAAAATTCTCTCATAACTTCACTTAAAACTTACAAACTGATATTTCAGATTCTCTTAAACACACAAAATACCTTAAATGACAAACAGATTATGAGGAATTTAACATAATCTTTTTCTACTAAGGATTGAGGGGTTTTTTAATTTCTATGTCCTTTTAGAATTTAAAAGTTTCAAAGGACAGTTACCATGTCAGACA
Organism: Vulpes vulpes; assembly: GCF_048418805.1. Taxonomy (NCBI): domain Eukaryota; kingdom Metazoa; phylum Chordata; class Mammalia; order Carnivora; family Canidae; genus Vulpes; species Vulpes vulpes. The sequence goes on along the minus strand of NC_132792.1, from coordinate 29,202,299 downwards.
CACTGAGGTTATCAATCCATAAACTTAGGACCACAGTACAGTTATTTGTCAGTTAGAAACTGGGACATAGAATATGGGGCCTGGGAGAAAAAGCTTCCAGATAATCCTCCTAGAACCACAGTTGGAGTGTTGGATCATTTATTTTAGTAGTGCCCTTGGGACATTGTGTTCAACCAAAATTGTAATCTACTTCTGAAATTATAACCTACTTCTTCTGGTGTGTGTGTGTGTGTGTGTAGAACATTTGATTGGATTCTTGTGCTTCTTTTACTGTCTCATTGAATTCTGTACCCTTTTCATGTTTTCCTTCTAGCAACAACTCCATAGTTCTCCTAATGATAAATTATTATCAGCAGTTTGCAAATAAGGAAGTTGAGGATCTGAGAATTTAATCGCCTGCCCAGAGTCCAGTAGTGGACAAAGAGCATTGCTGAGATGCAAGCCCAGGTCTTCTCCAGCAGAATCGACCATGTGTTTACTGCTTCATAACTGGTTTCTAGTCCACGTATTGTGGTTACTCAGGTAACTCCCACTGACCATACAAAAACTCTGGATCTCATGTTGAAGTGATGTTCTTTCAACTTCTTTCCTCTGTCTGTGCCTTTGAAAATATTCACAGTTACTGTGAGGTCATTCATTATTTCATCAGTGAGGCACAAAGTACTCACTGAATTCCTGGGCACTGCTCTGGCACTAGGGATGTTGCAAGAATAAAATGATTTCTGCCATGAGAAGGGTTAGAATTGTTCAGACATGCCCCTCACTCCTGTATTTGTCAGGTGTTTTTTTTTTTTTCCCCAAGTAACAAAAATCCAACCTAAATTAAATTTGAAGCAAATGGATTGCTCTGTGTAACTGAAAACTCTAAGAGCAGGGAGCCAAGCCTTCAGTGTGGCTGGGTCAGAGCCCCACAGCATGTCATAAAGTCTGTCACTCTTGATCCTACGATCTGTTTCCACATGTTCTGTCTCTGTGTCTCAATTTGCTATGTTATGGGGTTTTTCCCTGATTTTCCCTGCTGCTGACTACTTCTTTTGTGTGGCAAATGAAAATAGTTACAAATCTTATTTGCATTTTCCTTTCATCATGTGATTTAAGAAGAAACAAGAGTATCTCTTTCAAAGCTCTTGGAGAAGAAATCTTGGAAAAAACATTAATGGACACAGTTTGAGCCACATGCCCATGTCTGAATGAATCATAATGACCAGGAGTATGGAGAGGTGTGGGGCCACAACCCCTGGGGTGGAACCACTCCCACCTAAGTCACTTGCAATGGTGAGAGGTGTTTATTTAAAGGAAAGATAGGCAGATAAACTCCTGGACCACCAGTGTATTTTTTCTCTCTACTTTTCTCCATCCCTCCCTTCTTCCCTCCTTGAGTAGATATTGTATGTCTACTGTGTGCTAGTTATTGTAAAGAGACAGAAAGAAAACATAAGCTTCTCAGAAGCTTTACTATAGTAGCAAAGAAGACAGACATCAAATGATGAGTTAATTATTTAGTTTATTAATTTTAATTGTGATAAAGTTAAATAGAAGCACAGGATGTTAACACAGTGTATAGTGAGAAGGTAGTCTGGCCTAGAGAATTAGAGAAGGCTTTCCTGAGGGAAGTATGATTGAGATATTTACTGGAATCTAAATGAAAAATAGTAGATAACTGGAAGAAAAAAAAAAGGGATTGAAGAGCATGCCAGGGAGAGAGAAGAGTGGTAAAGACTCTGAAGTGGGCAGGAATGGTGATTAGACAACTAAGAGGCTAGTCTGACTGGGCTGCACTGAATATGGGAGAGAGAAACAAGAGATGGAGCTGGGGGTGGGTGGAGATAGACAAGGGGCCACATCATGCAAGGTCTTGAAAAATCATGGCAAAGTCTGATTTAGAAAGACAATGCTCTATAACTTCATTTATTGAGGTTGTGTAACCCAAAGGAATAAAATTTAATAGTAGGAATTCTGGTCATTAGAAATGTGCCCAGGGAAGGCAACAACAGGTCAGGATATTTGACCTGAATCCTATAAACTTTCGCAAATTACTCCATGTATCTGGCAGCTGACCCTGGCCAGGGGTATGGTTAGACCAGAAAGAGAGTCACTGCTGAATGATTCTACCACAAACTTCCTCAACCGAGAGCACATTCAATTTTTCATAAGGACAAGTGATACTGGTGAGTATATTTTAAAACTCTCTTGAAATGTAAAGCCTGTGCTGCTTTTGAGTTGTGAAAAATATGAAAATGCCCAAAGCTATGTTCATTCATCCCTTCATCTTCAATCCTTTGCCAGGTTAATATCTATTCATCACTGAGCATAAGCTCAACTATCCTTTGAGAGCCTTCTCTGATGTCCAGTCTGGTCAAAAACTATCCGCTACTCTTCACTATAGTTCTCTTGCATGGTTCTCAGAGTTACTAATTATGCATTTGTGTGATACTGTTTGTAGTTGTAACAATAACCCATCCCATTAGATTCTAAGTGCCATGTGTAATGACTGTATTCTCCAGTGTGTGGCCCAATGAGAAGCACATAGTAGATTATCAATACCTATTCATGAATAGGTAATCTCAATTTTTCCAATTTGTATTCAATCTTTCAGATTTATACTTAAATCTGGTGATATTCTAAGATTGTGCTTGGTCTCCTGTTGACTTGCTCGTAATGAGCTCTCAGTAGTATTTGCTGGAAGGAATTAAATGAAGAAAAATAAATCAAGTCTGTTTTCAGAATGCCTAAGCCATGTAACTTTCTACATCTAATTTGATTAAGAGATCAAAAGCACAGTAGAACTATCCAAGTAATCTTCTTTTGAATTCCTCTCTTTGTAGAGTCACACATTCATGACCTTTGTTCCTGTCTCCGAATCCCTCTATCAGAAAAATGCCTTTTGCTGCAACCCTGGAGGGGACGAGACACAAGGAAGAGGAATAGAATCTCTGGGCCAAATAACAACCTCATCTCAACTGGCAAATATTGTGATATTCTATGGCTCAGGTCTTGTTTGTAAAGATCTTCTTAGACATTTTTATTTATTAATGCTTTTCAGTGGAGGACTATTTTTAAGCATGTATGTGAGTACACACAAACACTCTTCTCATTTGCTGAAAATGTCTCTAATTTTTAGTTCCTGTGCCTAACCAGAACCCTGACAATTTTATGTTGTCCTTTAACTTTTTGCTTCCTCCTGAATAAACAACATGTCCAGGCCTCCAGCAGTAGCCGGTTTGAACTACTCTGTGCCACTAGCAGTGAGATGTCAGTGATACAAAACTATTCATGGCATTTGGACTTGTAACTGTTGTACGATTCTAGAAAGAAAGGCTTGAAGATGAGTTGACATAGCTCCATCAGCAAACATCCCACCGGATGTTTTCTTAAGCATTTCTGAACAAAGTTCAACTGCCCTTTGGGAGAGAAAACACATTTCTCCCTAATTTATAATTTTTGGAATGATACCAACCAAAAAAATCTGAAGAGTTCATTAGGGGAAAAAATGTCCAAATATAACAATACATTACTCGCCCATTATTCCATAGAATCATATAATTCTTTTTTAGTATCTCAGCAATTAATTACTACTATTCCTTGAAGAAGGAAGGAAACACTAGACCCATTTTGTAGCCATTGTTGAAGAAACAGGAAGACTTTACTCTTTTTGAGGTTAAGAACCTTCCTGGCTGAAGGTTCTTGGAGATTGTGTTAAATTTTTCAGTTCATGAAAATAAATAAATAAATAAACCCAGATTATGCTTAAGAAGTAATGCAATACATAGCTAATTTTAGGTCTGCACAATAACAGTAGAATTCAAAGTGATCTACATAAACTTATTTTTTTTTCATATACAGATTGTCTTGTATAGTTTTTTTTTTTTTTTAAAGATGAAGGACCTAGTGATTTAGAAAACCTGTAATATTCATGTAGCTCAATGTGGAAAATGTTTATGCCTCATTTAATTATTTGTGCAAATTTATCTTACTTTTCTTTAGGCCACTGCAGACCAGAAATGAAATAATTGTTTCTGACTGTAGCTCCTTTCCAGCAATATTACTGAAACCTGAGTGTTCTATAACATTTTCCTCCAGTTAATGTTGGGTTTTTCCTATGTATTCAGGAGAGGCTAAAGTATTCACATATTTCATATCTCCTAGATATTTACCAAAAGTTTTAAAGTTCTGTCTTTCAGATTTCAGTCCTGATTTAATACATTTGGAATCGTTTGTACATTGGGAGGTAAAGATCCACATCCATTTGCCCCTTATAGATATTTGTTTTAGGACAATGTACTGACTAGTAGTTCCTCCTTTTTCCATTTATATGCAGTGTATCTTTGCCCTGCACCTATTTCCAGAATTTCATATCATTTTTGAGCCTTCTATTTGGTTTATTAGAAAATATGTCCAATGTTACACTGTTACCTTGTCTCATTCATTATAGCTTTAAACTTTTTTTAGACATTTAAGAAGTCATTTCCTTCTAGCTAATTCCTAAGGAATGTTTTAGCTCTTCTTGGCTCTTTTCATATAAATTTAATATTCATCAAAGAAAAGTCCTATTGAATTTTAATTGGATTTACACAGTTACAGATTAAATAGAACTGAAATCAATGTCTATAAGCTATTGTGTTCTATTCATAACTATGTTATATCTTTCCATTTATGTAGGCCTTCCTAAAAATCATTTTTAAAAGTTTGATAAGTTTCTCCAAAATAGTCTTAGAGATAATTTCCTAGATTTATTTCTAGGCGCTTTATATTTTCAGTTGCTATTGCAAGTAGTTTCTTAAAAATAATTCTTGTCTAAAATTTTCTTTCTGGTATAAAGAACTACAGAGAGGACTCCTGTAATAATTATATATCAGTCTGCTAAAATCTCCAATTAATTATAATAATAATTTGTCCAATTAAAATTCTGGGTTTTCTGTGTGTACAATCACAGAATCTGAGAAGAAAATACTATCATTTGTTCCATTCAAATCTTTATACATTTAATTTGTTTTATATTCTTGTATAGTCCAGATGATCTTTCTTTGTTAATAAGAAGACATGTTTTTTTTTTTTGGGGGGGGGGGGGGAAGGTTTGGTAGTAATCTAAATCTATGATTCTATGATTCTATGAAATCTATGATTTTCAAGAAGTCATTTCATTGACATATATCATACCAACTTCTACTCTAGCTTTTTTCTTGCCTTTTTTGGATTGATTGATATTTTCTTCTATTTTATATTTTCTCTGATACTGTTGAAATATAAATGTCATATATTTACAGGCTAAACAGATTTTGACATAGCCAAGTTTTATCTCTAGCAGGACATCTCTGCATTATTTTACTGAACAAACCTTCTGTCTCCTACTTTGCTCTCAGCTGCAATGAAAAGGGTCTCTCTCTTGTGGTACAGGCCTCCAAAGTGCACGTTCTAGAAGAGTGATGTGTGTGTTTTATGTTCCAATGTGGGGCTAAGAAGGAGTGAAAGCCTCTTACATTCTATGGCTGTTGAAAATGAATTTGAACACATTAAAAACACCATCACAGATGGTGTTGGGTAAACCACAAGAGGAAAACAGTAACATTTCTTTTTAAATTTGTTTCAGAATTTATTGGTTTAAAATCAAGTTGGAAAGTAGACCTAGATGAGTGGTAAAGGATTGTCAGGTTAAGCTGATGACATTTCCCAACTCTTCCTTGAGCAAGTCATGCATATGTGTAGTTAGTGAGGACCTCATGGCTTTTGAAAGAAATCTGTATTTGGAGCAGAATTCCTGCTGGGTAAGCAAATAATAGTTCACTCTACACTTGCTCAGCTTAACGGACATTTTCAGTGCTTTCTGCACTGTATTGTGCTCTGGGGTTAGAAACCTGGGCTTGAAGATTAGATTATTGACGTGTTCAGCCATTTAATATATTCCTGAACTTGTCTCATCTCTTTCTGGCTGAACTCCGCTTGAAAACTAGGCTCTACATTCTAAATGGGAAGGAATGCAAGAGCCAGGTTTAAGTATTCTTTGGAGGTTTTTAAAAAAGACATTTATATGTAATTTTCTGTATTGGTAAAATACACATTTCAAATGTAAATGGGAACATGGCTATCATCACTGGTTATTGGGATTTTAGCCTATTTTTATATAAACTTTAGAACATGCCTTGGGGTAGTACCTAGTCCTCATAACAATTATTTGCCTGTTATTATCTAATTTAAAGGATGCCTAAAAAATAAAAGCTAGACCAATACCCTTCAATACCCAATGATTAAGTAATTTTTTATACTTAATTCATATCTCTTCCTTTTGGGGGTATACTTGTAGACAGCATCTAGCTGTTCTGGTTTTTTTAAGTATAGTTGACACACAATGTTACATTAGTTTCAGTTGTACAACTTAGTTATTTGACAATTCTATACATTATACTATGTTCATCACAAGTAGAAGTACCATTGATATTAAAATGTCATTGACCGTATTCCTTATGCTCTGCTTTTTTATTCCCATGACCTACTCATTCCATAACTGGGAGTCTGTATTTCGCTTTCCCCTTCACTCATTTTCCTAACACCCCATGCCCCTTCCTTCTGGCAACCATCAGTTTCTTCTTTGTATTTATATTTCTAATACTGTCTTTTGCTTATTAATTTTTTAGATACATTTATGAATGGAATCACATGGTATTTATCTTTTTCAGTCTGACTTATTTCACTTGGCATAATACTCTCTAGGTCTATCCACACTGTCTCAAATGACACTCTCTCATCCCTCTTTATGGCTGTGTAATATTCCATTGTGTATGTATACCACATTTTTCTTTAACCATTCATCTATTGATACTTAGATTGCCTCCATGTCTTGGCTATTGTAAATAATGCTACAATAAACATAGGGGTGTATATGTCTTTTCAAGTTAGTGTTTTTGTTTTCCCTGGTAATTACCAAATAGAGGAATTATTGGATCATATGGTATTTCTATTTTTAAATTTTTGAGGAAACTTCATACTGTATTCTACAATGGCTGAAAATGAGTGAAAATATCAGTGAGGGTGACAAAACATGAGAGTCACCTAACTCTGGGAAATGAACAAGGAGTAGTGGAAAGGGAGGTGGGCGGGCGGTTGGGGTGACTGGGTGATGGGCACTGAGAGGGGCACTTAACAGGATGACCACTGGGTGATATGCTATATGTTGGCAAATTGAACTCCAATAAAAAAATAAAAAACAAAACAAATAAACAAAAAACAAAGGCAGATGCTTAACCCATGCACTCCTAAACTTGGGCTTTTAGATTTGAGTCTTTTTTTTTTTTTAATTTTTTTTAAACTTTTATTTATTTATGATAGTCACAGAGAGAGAGAGAGAGAGAGAGAGAGAGGCAGAGACACAGGCAGAGGGAGAAGCAGGCTCCATGCACCGGGAGCCTGACGTGGGATTCGATCCCTGGTCTCCAGGATCGCGCCCTGGGCCAAAGGCAGGCGCCAAACCACTGCGCCACCCAGGGATCCCTAGATTTGAGTCTTTAAATGGCAAATGACTAAACTATGTAAAATAGTGTTTCTTGATCTGTGAGCTGTGGAATAATAGTATCTAGGAATATTCATACATGTTAATTAGTCACAAAAATTTCAGTTTTTACATAATTTGGGAAATTGTGGATTTAACATACCTAAATAGGATTCCTTATTAAAATGCTGTAATAGGCTAAAATGCCCCATGGCCCTAGTTAACATTCAGGTAATATTTTATCCAGTCCCTTCTGTGTGCCAGGAAGAGCACCATGTTTTGCTCAAAGAGATGTCAACAAATCTGGCATGGTTTCTGTTCTTACAGAATTTTTAAATTAATGAGAGGAGAGGGATTAAACAAATAAAGACATAAATACTCAGATTGCAAAAAATTGTATTGTGCCATGAAGAGAAAGAATAAGATGCCCTAAGAATGAGCAAGCGTACCAATTTAAATGGAGAACAGATTTAGGAGAGGCCTCCAATAAGAAGTGAGATTTAAGCTGAAGCAAAAAGAAGTAAAAATTAGCCAGATAAATACAAGCATTCCAGGCAGAATGAACAGCAAATCCAAAGGCTTGTGGCAAGAGGAAGTTTGTTACATGGGTGGAAGAAAAGACCAATGTGGGCCCCAGAAACAAGAAGCCCAAGATGAAACAGAAGAAATAATGAAGGGTAAATTCATGCAGAATTTTATAGGCTATACAAAAGATGATTTTTATCTTAAGTACAAAGGATTTTAATGAGGGGATTGGTGTTAAAAGAGCATTTTCCTAAAGAAAAATATAGTATTACATTTACTTTTTCCCAGTTGTATTTGATCATGGAAACATTTTGATGAGAAATTTCCTGGGAGCAGTATCTTTGGAAAACACCCTGATAATACTTTAGAAATTCCACTCTAACCAAGGATTGTGTGCTCGGATTTCAAGTGTCAGAAAACAGTAAGAGACTTTACTAGTTCAAATACATTTATCAGTATCAGAAACATTCAGAAGTAGGGCCACCAACATGGTTGGATTTGGGGCTCAAATGTTATTTGGACTCAGTTTCTCTTCATCTATCCAGCCCTTCCTGTCCCTGTTTTGATTTTATTCTGAGGCCCAATAATATGACCTCAGAAGCAGCAGGATTTTCCACTGAGGTGGCAGTGTGGCTGAATCATCTTCTTATATGTTCCAGGATTGCATGCCAGTGGGAAAGGAGTCTCTTTGACGACATTCCCCTGAAATCCACTGCCTCTTGCTACGTTTCACTGAGATTACCATCTGGGAACCAATCACCTAGGTAACTACAGTAATAGGATATGTTGAATGGTTTAGGCCTGGGTAATCTGCAGCCTTGACTATTCAGATTCCCATATATCTAGGATGTATACTACTGAAAGGAACAATGTTGGGGAGGCAAAGAGCAAAACTCCAGTATGGGTTTTTTATTTAATTTACTATTTTAATTTATGTGGGTATAATCATGTCTGAAATGATCATGTTATTTTTCTTATTCAAAGTATACAAAGTCAATGCAATCAAGTTTCTAAAAGAGCATGATAATAATGTGCTGTTTGTTGTTTCTGGGTGGTTACAGAAAGTAGAAAAATTATGGAATAATGAAATAGGATACTTCTGTTGTTAATATTACTAATAATTTACTTCTATGACTTTTTTGATTCCATCTACATGAAAATTATTCCCCAGAAAAGTGAATCACTATTTTTAAGATTTTATTTATTTATTCATGAGAGACACAGAGAGGCAGAAACATAGGCAGAGGAAGAAGCAGACTCCCTGCGGGGAGCCTGATGGAGAATTCGATTCCAGGATCCAGGGATCACAATCTAAGCTGAAGGCAGATGCTCAACCACTGAGTCACCCAGGCATCCCCCCTCTGTGTGCTTCTAAATACTATACCTTTTACTATAAGTGCCTTCTTGTATGTGTGTGTGTATACACATACACACATACATAATGTATATATGTGTGAATATATAGTATACAAGCCTTTACAGAAATATAAATCTTGAGGATTATAAAAGATGATTTATGGTTAGATTCTTTAATCAAAATGTTCTCTAAAGAACTTTTAAGATAGTAATAACTATTGGAATTTATAAGAGGCAGTCCAACTTCTGAGCATGTAAAATAAATTTTAGGAGTATAAAAAAGGGAAAAAATGTTCTTCTATGAGAAGATAATATGGCCTGAGTGATCAAAACAGACTGAGATACACTGTGGAGACTGCATAAAAACTACAGGTCAAGGAAAAGCTATGACCCTTACAACATCAACTAGCAACAGATTTTTAGTCTTACAGATTGTGGTTAACACTTCTGGTCATTTATACTTTGTTCCTCAATTTATGACTGTGGTCTAAAAATAGTTGGGGCCATAACAGGGCAGGAATTGTCAGAGAGGGCTTTATGGATAAAATGAGACTTTGGGGGATTTTTTTAAAAGGAGGTGCTGGAAGTGCATGGGAGAGAATCCCTGTAGAAAGTCAAATAGAGAGGAAAAGAGTTTGGCAAATGGAATCTAATTGTTCCCACCTCAGTAATAGGTCCTTTCCCCCTCAAATCCCAAGAATGGTTCCATAGCAAATTCTTAAGGATTTCCAGATTGTTAGACAACCAAGGATAGACTGTATTTTCTGATTTTATTCCAGATACTTGTATCCCTCTAAATTCTCCTCTCATCTGGGAGAAAGACTAGGACTTTATTTGCCTTTAGAAGTGAGGAGAAAGGCAAGAATGCTTTTACAAAAATTATTCTTTTGAATTAGGTGTGGCAATTTAAAAGCGGGTGGATTTTAAGCATAAATATTATATAAATGCGCTTTTGTACTTAGAAGTCATTGAGTATTAAAATTGTATATAACATATTCATCAGGCAGCCGGGCTGGCTCAGCTGTTTAGCGCCACCTTCAGCCCAGGGTGTGATCCTGGAAACCCAGGATCGAGTCCCACGTCGGGCTCCCTGCACGGAGCCTACTTCTCCCTCTGCCTGTGTCTCTGCCTTTCTCTGTGTCTCTCATGAATAAATAAATAACATTTAAAAAAAACCATATTCATCATTTGTCCTGTGTTATGTCTTTTTTTTGGTTGATATACTCTTGTAGAAGTCCAAATTCATAAGAGTTTATCCCTAAAATCTAAAATTTGCAAATATTTTAGATTTAGGAATCTAAAGTATCCTTAGACTTTGTAAGTAAAGGGTTTGGTAAACAACTAATTGTCACATAGCTCCATGAAATAAATGAAGCATTTTTGTAAATTCTCTAAGAATTAATTTTATTAATGTAACTTCTGCAATTATTTCATAAATTATACAAAATTTCATGCATAATGTTCTGGTAATATAAGAATTTTAAGAGCTAAGATACATTAATTCAAGTCACACATATAAATAATGGTCTATTTTCTGAATGAGTTCTGAAAAATTAAGTATTATCCCACACATATTATTTGTTTCAAATGATAGGTTCTTAGGGTGCCTGCTTGGCTTAATCAGGAAAGCATGTAATTCTTGGTCTCAGGATAGTGAGTTCAAGCCCCACATTGGGAGTAGAGATTATTTTAAAAAACTTAAAAATTCCAGGCTCCACACTCAGTAGGAGTCTGAGATTTCTCTTTCTCCCTCTCTGTCTCTCTCTACCCCTTCCCCGACATTCTCTCTCTCTCTCTAAAATAAATTTTTTAAAAATTTAAAAATTCAAATGATAGATTCTTGCATTCTATATATGAAAGAATACTAACATTTATATATGTTTAACTAATTATGCTAACGTGTTGCATTAGTCTAAAAATGTTTTGTTTTGTTAATTAAAAAAAAGATTTTTATTTATTTATTTAGGAGAGAGAGAGAGAGCACAAACACCAGCAGGGGAAGGGCAGACTTTCTGCTGAGTGGGGAGCCTTATGTGGGGCTTTATACAGGACCTGAGCCTGAGATCATGACCTGAGCCAAAGTCCGACAATTAACCAACTGAGCCTCCCAGGTGTCCCTAAAAGTGGTTTTTTAATAGATAGCCACATATTAATGCTTTGGCAATGCCATATATGATAAATCATCAGATATCATTAAACTAACATCAATGCTAAATTTTTAAAGAATTTTCCAATTAAGTTAATAACCATGAATCTAGCTGTTTAGAAACATGGCTTTTTTTTTTTAGCTTTATTGAGATATAATTGACACATAGGCATTGTATATATTTAAGATATGCAACTTGATGTTTTGATATATGTGTGTATTGTGAAATTAACACTATGCTGGAGCTAATCAGCCTACCAATTACCTCACATACTTACCTTTTTCTCCCTTTCTTTCTTTTGTCTGTGTTGAGTACATGTAAGATATACTCTCTTAGCAAATTTTAAGTATACAGTACAGTTATTGTTAAATATAGTCATCATCTGCCATATTATTTTATTAAGACAAACTAGGAGAGGATTATGAAGAAAGCTGACCTAAATAATGGCTATATAACACTAAAGTAGAACTCAGGGATTCCAATTTTTTTTCCTTTAATTTATGTAACAATGAGGGTAGCCTCTTAAAAACATAGGCTGTGGGCTAGAACATTATGTTTAGCTAATCTTCCTTGACCTCATATATAGGTAAAGCAGAAAAGGTGCATTCTTGTCCAGTTTACCTCCCCTACCTTGCAAGATTCTGCATGGCATGTTCTATTCAGTTCTCTTCACAATTTCTGTGAGCTCCTGACATCCCAGCCTGGGCCTGGGTTCTAATCTCCATTAGCCATTATGTAACTAATTCCTCCTACTCTCAGTAAACCTACCTTCCCCATACACATGGCATGGAAATGGACTTATCTACCTATGATCCAGTTCCCAGAGTCCTCAAACTAGCTGTGTTGGTGCCAAATCAAAGGAAGCTCAGCAAAGATAGAACAGTGAACTTTACTTTCACGATTGCCACCTCCTACTCACTCTCCAAATGCACTAAGTCATGCTACCTTATTACCAGAAAACACAAAAACCTGAGGGTAAATATTCTTATATCTAAGGGCTGATGTTTTTTCTCTCCAACATCTACATTGTTTATTCCTTCCTTTCCATCTTCATTAATTAGGGTGTGCTTATTTCCTATCTTGATTACTACAATTTTATTTTATTTTTTTAAGTTCAAATGCTGGTATCAACCCACTATTAATAATTGTCAGTCTTTTCATTTTGGAAAACATGACATCCTCCATCTTGGAATCTTACACTGTTTCCAATTACCCTTTTCAATGAATTCTACTTTTCTAAAGTTAGGGTGGATACACTAAAGAATGCTTATATGACATATAGATTTGTAAAAGAAGTTTTTATATAGAATTAGTTAGGATATTTCCCTAATTACCACTGGATTCTGACAGATCCAGTGGTATCATGACAGATAAAAATAATTAAAACTATCTTATTTAAAAACAACAAACCTTTTATGTATGGCTGATCAAGAGGCTCAAACTGTATCAACTGAACTCCATTTAATCCTATTCTTCTTTCTCCTTGCCTTTCTCCTGTGTTAGCTCAAATTTCAGAAAGACTCTCTTCCTGGCAGTTGCCACCAACTTACAATTTATCTTTTCAGCATTCTACCCAATGATTCCAACAAATATCTTAAAATTGTCTTATTGGCTATGATTGGGACACATGTTATTCTTGAGCCCATCATCATGGCCAGGTGATTTCAGTGCTCTAATTGATCATATCTTGGTTACATGCCACCTTTTGGATCTAAAGGTAGAAATATTTTTTTATAGAATTACGTGGACTGAAGTGGAAAAGGGGTGACTATAAAAAATTAGAGTTTTATTGAAACAATAGATATGAACTATATATGAAAGGAAGAAAAATATATAGGCATTATGTCAACAGGAAGTGTATATAAAATATAAATAAATAATCGTGAAGCTTGGATAGGTCATTAGATTACTCCTTTCTGCCCCTGGACGTCCCCGAGTAAGCATCATTAAAGTCTCCCCTCCCACACCATCATGTCTAAGTCACAGCCTCCCAAAGAGCCCGAGCAGCTGCAGAAGCTCTTCATCGGAGGTTTGAGCTTGGAAACAACCAATGAGAGTCTGAGGAGCCATTTTGAGCAATGGGGAACGCTTACCGACCGTGTGGTAAGGAGAGATCCAAACACCAAACGCTCCAGAGGCTTTGGGTTTATCACATGTACCACCGCTGCCACCGTGGAGGAGGTGGATGCAACCATGAATGCAAGGCCACACAAGGTGGATGGAAGAGTTGTGGAACCAAAGAGGGCTGTCTCATGAGAAGATTCTCAAAGACCTGATGCCCACTTAACTGTGAAAAATATTTTTGTTGGTGGCATTAAAGAAGACACTGAAGAACATCATCTAAGAGATTATTTTGAACAGTATGGGAAAATTGAAGTGATTGAGATCATGATTGACTGAGGGAGTGGCAAAAGAGAAGTTTTGCTTTTGTGACCTTTGACAACCATGACTCTGTAGACAAGATTGTCATTCAAAAATACCATACTGTGAATGGCCACAACTGTGAAGTAAAGAAAGCCCTATGGAAGCAAGAGAAGACAAGTGCTTCCTCCAGCCAAAGAGACCAAAGTGATTCTGGAAACTTTGGATCATGGAGGTGGTTTTGGTGGGAATGACAACTTTGGTTGTGGAGGTAACTTCAGTGGTGGAGGTGGCTTCGGTGGCAGTCAAGGTGGTGGTGGATATGGTGGCAGTGGCGATGTCTATAGTGGATTTGGTAATGATGGAAGCAACTTTGGAGGTGGCAGAAGCTATAACGATTTTGGTAATTACAACAATCAATCCTCAAATTTTGGACCCATGAAAGGAGGAAATTTTGGAGGCAGAAGCTCTGGCCCTTATGGTGGTGGAGGCCAATAGTTGGTCAAACCACGAAACCAAGGTGACTATGGCAGTTCCAGCCATAGCAGCAGCTATGGCGGTGGCAGAAGGTTTTAATTACTGCCAGGAAACAAAGTTTAGCAGGAGAGGAGAGCCAGAGAAGTGACAGGGAAGCTACAGGTTACAACAAATTTGTGAACTCAGCCAAGCACAGTGGTGGCAGGACCTAGCTGCTACAAAGAAGACATGTTTGACAATACTCATGTGTTTAGGCAAAAAACTCGAGGACTGCATTTGTGACTAATTGTATAACAGGTTATTTTAGTTTCTGTTCTGTGGAAAGTGTAAAGCATTCCAACAAAGGGTTTTAATGTAGATTTTTTTTTTTTTTGCACCCATGCTGTTGAGTGCTAAATGTAATAGTCTGATCATGACGCTGAATAAATGTGTCTTAAAAAAAAATAATCGTGAAGCTCAATACATTATGACATAGTCTTGGGAACATCTGACATTAGACAGTAATTATAGAGTAATCTTTATTTTTTTAATATATAATATTTATTTTTAAAATATATAATATTTATTTTTTTAAATATATAATATTTAGGCTTATTTGAAGAATCACCAAAAGTAGATGAAAGCATTTTCCAACAGATCTCACTATAAGTTTTTTTTTTTTTTTCCTCCAGGAACCACTGATCCCTTTCCTTCTAGAAATGGGCAGGTTACCTCAACAGCACAGGCATATTAGTAATATTCATAATATTCATAAGTCTCAGGATGTTGTCAAACTTCACAATTAGACATTTTTTGCTATCTTCCTCTGTAATATCTTCCTAAGTGTCATTAATAGGATACTTAGCTTCTTAATATATGTACTACTAATAAAGAATTTACAATGGAAAAATCAAAATAAAATAAATAATAATCAATATAATAATAAAATATCAACAATAAAGATAAATAATAATAAAAATCAATAATAAAGATAAATAATAATTATAAATAATAAGTTTATGATTTAAATCTCTTTCAGGTAGCGTTTTTGCCCCTAAGCTCAAAGCAAGTGAAATTCAGAGTCATGTGCAGCAGCTGCTTTCTCTGAAGTCAGATACAATCAGCAACGTCATAATTAGGGTTGGAAAAGGCAACTGCTGTAATTGGAGTGCTCAGACCGACACACAATCGTATCTTGTGGAGAAGGAACTGCGTCATGAATGGTGATGGCGAATAAGAAACTCCAACTTAGTTTAGGAAGAAGATTAGTCTATAAGTCTGGAGACCTGGCTTCTGGTCCTGATTTACCAATTTGCCATGTGATATTAGCTAAGGTTTTCACCTATCTGGGCTTCAGTTTTCTCATTTTTAAAATGTGTGTGTGTGTGTGTGTGTGTGTGTGAGAGAGAGAGAGAGAGAGAGAGAGAGAGAGAGAGAGAGAGATATTTCTGTTTTCCAAATTCACTTTGAAGCGCCGGGATTCTATAATCCATTAGGGTAAGGAAAGATAAAAGCACATGAATCAGATAAGCATTTTTGATAATCTATAAATTGTGTCAATGGCAGTTGCCGTGGTGCTAAAATGAGGACAGCAGAAGGGTTCCATGCCTGGGAATAGAATGGCATCAACAACAATGACAGCCAGGCTCACCAAGAAATGACTCAGGGAGCTTTCCTCCCAAATACAAATATCTCAACATGAGAAGAGAGCTGGACAGAGTTGGAGAAGGCTGGTGATTTTCTTGGCCACCTGTGAAACTCCTTTCCTGGAAACTAAATTGTTCTTTCCTACCACTAACCCCTTTCATCAATAAGATTGTAACAAGCAACAACCTGTCCTCAGTTACTGGACCAGCTGTGGGTTCATGAGCCAAAGTGGACTAGCAGAGCTTTTCCTCAGAGATTTGGATATGGCATGTAAAGAGATAAGTAACTTTCCCCTCTTGAATGGCTGACCCTATAACCCTTAGGAGATGTAACAGTCATAATTTCTACCATATGGACAAGATAAGGGGAATCTAACTATAGAGGAAATCAGAAGGATCAGATGGAGATTCAGAAATGTGAATAGAGACAGGGAGAGTCCTGCTGACTGTAAAGTCTCTCTTCCAGTTCTTCCTGAGATCCAGTGGTATTCTTGTCCTGGGGTTCTATGAGACACCCCAGTATTATTTTGAATTTCTATTAATGAATTGTTGTTTTCCTTAAGTTCATTTGAATTAGTTCTGACTCTTACCAGCTGATGGTAGCTGGAGCCATATATGTGTTTGATTGTGAGTTAAGCTTTTACTACTTCCTATGACTATTGGGGTATTTTGGTTGATTAATTATTAGATACTAGGTATTCAACATAGATTATTTTCTTTAATGTCCTTACATTCTTTGAAGTAGGCAATAATGTCCCTTTTTTAGAGGTGAATAAACTGAGGTTTAAAAGAGTTTCTAACTCACTCTGAGTTGGACTACTATTAAAAGTGGCAGGGATGCCTTCAAACAGACTTTTGTTAGCTGGATTCTAACTTCAACCAGTTTAGCCTCAGGTTCCTGTGTTTAGCCACTATTTCATGAGTTAGGTAAGATATGAGTTGCTAGTGGGAAATGTGATATAGAGAAAATGTACAAAATGCTAATTTTCCTAATGCTTTCTAATTTCCCAGAAAAGGAAATCAATATGGTTCTGAGTCAGGAATAGAGATAGGAGGAGAAAGTGGTCAGTGTTTAGGGAAGCCTGGTATCAAAGTTTATCTTGTTATGTCAGATTCTGTAATTCTAAAAATTGGAGACTTCATGGAATTGTTAAGGAAAGGAAATTATGTAAGAGTTAGTCATTTAGAAGCGAAGTCTGTGCATCGTTGGCTGGTATTTACCAGTGCCAGAGGTCAAGCATTAGTGGATTCTCCCTCAATGAATTTCTCCCAGGCTGTAGGACCTTATAACTTTTTTCAAGTCCAGCAATGTTGCCTTCATAAGTACTTTTAATCACAAACATTCAGTTGGCCACAAACACATTCCTGTACAATTCCTTCATCTGTGTCTCCTAAAGAGTGAACTGAACTGTTAACTTACTTTTAAACAAAACTGAATAGTTGAAATGTCTGACTGCTTCCTATCAGTATAAAAATATGAATTTGTACAACAGCTGCAACTCATTTCAGCAGGATTAAGTTTTACCCAAAGAAGGACAGAAAAAAAATGTTGTCTGTAACAAGGGAAGACTAATGTTCTCAATGGAAAGAAATGAATATAGTCACAGATTTTAATGTTGGTTAACATAAAAATGGCTTTGAAGATTAAATGAGAAACATCCTTTCTATTAGGATTAATCATATTTCCAAATGATTAGTAGTGCAGGTCATGAAGACTGTAAAATTATTAAGGAGTAGGATTCGAAGTACACTACAAAAATCCAAAGCAGTAACTATAAAATAGTTGATCAGATTTTATAAAATGTCATGCCAATTCATAAGGAATGGTAAAAATATGCCTTTGAGGTCTTTTCTCATTGAAAGTCTTTGCAATCTTTCTCCATGAATGAACTAATTGGTATCTTTTCAACTGGCCAAAGTTATATAATAATATTAAATAGATGTAAAACACTTTATAAGCACTCATAACCCACTACTGTGAATTAACAACTCTCCCAAGCATGCATGGTGCTGCAGCAGTTACGGGAGTGAGGCTGGACCTCTCAGGACCTCCCTCTAATAGCTGGGCTGAGCATGGAATCCATGGTCAACACTTGCTTTTTAAGTTCATACCTGGGCATTCTCAGCCCACCTAGAGATGATCAGTTTCTTAGTAGCCAATCTGTTTATCAAATCATTCAATGAATCATTCAAGAGCATGGCACAGAGGATGAGAGAAATTAATCAAAAACCAGCTGCTGGGTGTGAACCTTACTTAGCTCTCCCATTTGGGCATATGGCTTAACTATCATGCAGCTCAGCTTCCTGGTCAGTCATATGGAGGTAAGACTAATTCCAACCTTATGAGATTGTTATGAAAATAAAAATAAATAAATAATTTAAAAAATCCTTAGGACAGTGCCTGGCATTGTAGTCAGCACTATATAATTGCTGTGTATAAAAATGAAATTCACCATTTTTTATATTCCCCAAATGATTTTTGCCAGCAATATTTGTTATATGCCTACCAAAAGTCAGGCACTGTGGGTTTCTCAAGATTGATAAGGTATCTTCCCTCACAGAGTTTACATTCCAGGTGGAGAAGGGAGACAATAAAAAAGGTAAACAACCAAATAGCAAGATCATTTCAGATACTGATAGTTTTCATGAAAAAAACTGAGTGATGAAATGAGAAAATTTGAAGTGGGGAGATGGGGAACAGGTTTGGTCAGAGAAGCTTTCCTTAATATTTGAGCCAGGGACTGAAGGATGAGAATGGGTGAGCCATGTGGAACACAGAGAAGAGACCCAGAAGGATGAAGGGAGGATAACCTTAGTATGCATGGAGTTTTATTAGAGGAGGGTGAGAGTACAATAAGAAGTTGGAGAATCAGGCAAGGAGCTGATGATATAACCTGGGAGATCATACTAAGGAGTTCTTATTTTATTTTTTTAATTTTAAAGAGAGTTTATGTTTATTATGGCTTTTTTTGTTACAAGCGAATATATTTCACTTAAACAATAGGAAAAAAATGTTGCCTATAGTCAAAACATATTCAGGGGATAAATCTGATCCATGCAGAACTGGATAATCCAGGCCTTCAATAACGACTTCAAGACAGTTTGTATTTCTACATCTCTTTATTTCATTACTTTGGTTCCTCTCTCAGGCAAGCTTTTACCTTAACATGAAAAGATGGCCATTAGCATCTCCATACCAACACAGTTTTCAATAACTGCAGTGAAAATACCTCAAGATAACTCATTGTTTTGGATTGTCAGGAACTCATTTTGAACCAAACACTTTGCCTGTGACCTGCTGTGCCTGAGTGACTTGCCCACCTCTAGAGCCAGAGGGTGGGGTCAGTCTCATACAGGAGCAATGTAGAAAGAACAGAGATGAGGGCTTTCCTAAAGGAAAATTAACCCGCTCCTAGCAGAAGCAGAAGTCATGGATTCTGGGCAAGTAAACACAGAAGATCTCTATCAGATATTTGCCTGATGTCCACTGAAGTATTTCATCTCCATACTTCTTTATGTTTTGGCATCCAGCTCCTCTAGCATCTGTGGAGAAGGTGAATTACCATCTGTCGTTGTAGGCATAGGTCCATGCATATTCCATCCTTTTGGCTCCTAAGAGAAGTTGGTCTTCTCTGAGACACTTCTGGATCCTTCTGGGGACCAGAAAAACTTTCTTATTCTCTCTGATACCAAAAAACTTGGGGTAGGCACAAGCAGCCCTTCTGCCTAGACACTGTAGTACTGTCTGTTCTTCTGCAACCACCCCTGGTGTGAGGATCACAAGAAGGTTTCCTGCCTCCTTAGGCTCCAACAGAGCCTGGGAACATATAATCTGCCTTGTGATCCTACTAAACCTCTTTTGGAATTGGGACAATGTGGAGAAGATGGCATGAGATGCTCCTTCAGAGAACTACCTAATCTGTGTTCCTACTGCTCTTCTTTCTCTGCCTCAGTCCTGATTTTTTAAAGCAACTTCAGGATAGAAAAATCAGTTCTTATATGCATTCTTCTGAACTCTGTTGG
Organism: Vulpes vulpes; assembly: GCF_048418805.1. NCBI lineage: Eukaryota > Metazoa > Chordata > Mammalia > Carnivora > Canidae > Vulpes > Vulpes vulpes. The sequence goes on along the minus strand of NC_132792.1, from coordinate 29,182,305 downwards.
TTATATATACCAATTTGAATTTCATTAATAAAAAGGCAGGTTTCAGGAATGCAAAAATCCTTTATCATATCCTATACCCTTTGCTTAGAATTTTTAAAAGTTTGTCTTGTTTTTTTTGAGAATTGACTTTTTTTTCCTTGTTGAGTGTGACTTTCCCAAGGCAGTGACCCTAAGCCATTCGTGTAAATGTCTGAATGTCCCTCTATTGATAAAACACTGTGTGTTCCAAATCTATTGTCAATCTTCCTGGGAGAGTGATGGATATATATGGACAGGGTTGATGTTTCTGAACCCTGTTTTCCAGGTGACCACTTACCTTGTTTATATCATTTCCTAAGATAGAATTTCCAAGAGCTCTTCCAATAAACAATATAAAATTCAGCTTTTGACTGTAATCAACAAAATGTACTGTGGCTATTTTAAGTAGGAAGGTTTACTTGGATCACATCTGGGGCTCACAGATGGAATGGCATACAGCAGGAATTTAAGTAACTTGTCACCCCCATAGCAGTAAAGAATAACTTCTGGCCCTAACTCATACCCTTGCATCCTTTACCCAGGTCCAGAGAGAGAGTATCTCATTGGCGTGGCTTAGATCACATTCCACATTTCCATGCATGGGGGGCATGGAAAGAGGTTCTCTGATCTCTGTGACTTGGGCCATAGAAAGCAGAAGCTACTTCCCACCAATACCACACACAGTGGAGAAAGGAAGACTCCTAGAATGGAAATCAAGGGGGGATTAGGAAGGAACAGAACTCCTGGACAGGTAAAATGACTCAGCCCACTGATACAATTCTAGGATTCTGTGTTTTATATAGAATATTGTTTAGGGCTAGAGATAGCACTAAGGTAATACTATAACCTGTTTATAAAAATTAAAAACAGAAAAACAACCTCATCCAAATCTTTCCATTAAGAAATACCTTTTCAGACAATTTACTTCATTTTTTCTTCCTATGCAAAGCTTTGGTTGTGTTATATTATGTACATAGAGGAAGAGAGCATAGCATTGATATTTAGCTCCTCTGCCAAACTGGATGATTCCTTTCTATTAACAAATAGAAAATAAATGAACATAAGAAATCTAGTTTTGAGAAGAGTCAAGGGATATAGAAAGAGCAGGATAAGAGAAAGAAATGAGAGAGTGGAGTGTGAGAAGAAAGGAAAAGAATTTCATTTCTTTCCCTTCCCTCTCTTTGTCTCACTTGTCTCTCTCTATCCCTTTCTCTTCAACTTTATTTTATGTTTTATCTTTTAAAAAGATTTTATTTACTTATTCGTGATATATATATATATATATATATATATATATATATAGAGAGAGAGAGAGAGAGAGAGAGAGAGAGAATGGCAGACGGAGAAGCAGGCTCCATGCAGGGGGCCTGATGTGGGACTCAATCCCAGGACTCTGCCTTGGGCTGAAGGCAGGCGCTAAACCACTGAGCCACCCAGGGATCCCCTCTTAAATTTATTTTGATGTCAGTACCCATTCTCTGGCATCTGCTATTGGCAAAAGACGGGTGAGGTAACTTCTGCAATCTTAACTATACTCTCACCCTAACAATTACCACAAAATGACAATTCAACAATTCAACAAAAAATAAAATACCACACAGAGATTTCTGGGGTCTTTTCCTCCTCTTTCCCTTAAAACTTCTGGAATCACCTTTAGTTTGTTCATTGGACTCAATTTGTGAGCATTTACCACATAAAGCTAACTTACAGTTTTTGGCTTTTTCTCATGGTGGTTTGGTAAATAATTGTCCATGCTTTGAAAATGTATAGTTTTGTATAGATCGAAATTACAGTTACATGTAAACTTGCTAACAAATGTCTTTCCATTAAATTTGCACAGTCTATACCCAATGGTAAGGAAAATGTAGAACTCTGTTTCCCTAGCTTTAACGATTTCTTTTACAGAAGATCCCTTTAGATCTTAATTGGAGGTAGACCAACAAATTCATTCATTCAGCTCAGTAACTACTAGATAGATATGCCATTGGATTGGCTGCATGTTTTTCATAAGATTCAAGTTTTTTGACTTCTTGTGATTCAAGTCATAAGGCTTTTATTAAAAATAAAAAATAATCACCACTATCATCTTCAATAATTATTGAACACTATCTTTTAGGAACTTCACTCAGCACTAAATGATATCACATTAAATGTAGTTTCATTTAATCCTAATGACCATCTTATGACGTTACACATTATGTTATGTGTTGAGATATGTATTGTCATTGTAATTATAATCTCCATTTTATAGGCCTCATAAATAAGTTGTATGTACATGTGTTTGTATGTGTGTGCTTGTGTACTAATGGAGGTTTAATGAACTTCCATGTCTATGGGGGGATACTCAGATTATTTCCTCCAGCCCTAGTAGCACGAACTTGAAATGTGCCACAAACAAATATTTAAATCTCCAGTGGCCTTTGAAAATTATTTAAAATGACAACATATAAAGGTAATTAAAAATATGACCCCTTGGCCTGGTGACTTAGGTTACAATTTCTATAAATTCTAATTCTCTGTTTTCTACAAATTCTAATTTTCTAGTTATTTTCTATATCCTCTTTTATATTTCTCATACAGATATTAGATTTTTTTCCCTTTGATTACAGTATTAATATACTTTGCACCATTTTCTGTCTTATTGTACGAGCTAGATCCTCCAGCTAAATGAATGTTGCATAGAAGCAGAAATAGCTAGAATCTTTGCCCTGTTCTTGTTTTTAAAGGGAATGTTTTAAAATAAATTTCAGCCATTACTGTATATTTTTGTTAGATTTTTCATTACTAATTGTGCCTGTTATGTAATTCTTCTCAGCTACAAGTGTACATCTTATTGCCTGCTCTATGAAAATGGAGATGGGCCCTTTAAATATTTCTCCTTTGACAGCTGGCATGAGTTAAACTTTGACAGTATAGGGCAATAGAAAGATATTGCAGGAGGTTGTCCTTCTTTCCTATCTCCATGACAAGCTGCAGTGAAATCTTTCATTCTCTCTGCCTTTGCCTTAGATCCCCAACATGTTTAATTTGGGTTATAACTAATGCTTTGGCCTTACCCAGATTGTTTCTTCCCTCAGCCATATAGCCAATTTAGTTAATGTTCTAAAACATTAGCTTCAGATACTCCTCTCATTCCTTACATGATGATATTCCTGAAATTTTACCAAAGTCAAATACGTGCAAGCCATCAAAGGAATTAGATATTATGAGGAAATTCTCTTTCTGGAGGATGAAAAATTGATCCCAAATTGTTAATTACAGTCCACCTTTTAGACAGGGTTGCTAAAAATTTATAACTAACATGTCATACATGTTCTTTTACTTTGTTCTTTTCCTTCCTAAGTACTAGTGTAGTCAATGAGCTTAGGTTCAATTAGTCCTTCTGTTCAGTCTAATGATTCCTATCTTTATCTCAAGTTTATTAAGTTCAAGTTCATGAGATCTTTGCTTGTCATCACTGAGGTCGGCACTTTTTGGGTAATATTAGTGTTTGTAAAATAATGAGTAAAAGGCAACAAAACTATAATTTTGTGCAAAGATGCTGACATAAATTATACAGAGAGTACTACCATCAAAGGTAATGTTTTAGATGGCTCCAGCACATACATTTAGAACATAGAAAGCAATTTTAGGGTTTTCAAACATAATGTCAGAATGTGAGCACTGTTTATGATTTTTTTTTGGAAACTGTATCTTCTGATTGGTGATAACCATACCAGCATGGGGTACAGTATAAATCCCATCTCCTTTTCATATTTCAATTAAATAAAATTAAATAGTTTGAGTCATCATTTAACCTCTTCCAACAATCTTCCTTTGTTCCCAGGATCTACATTTATTTTTTATTTATTTTTTAATTTTTTTTTTAATTTTATTTATTTATGATAGGCACAGAGACAGAGAGAGAGGCAGAGACATAGGCAGAGGGAGAAGCAGGCTCCATGCACCGGGAGCCCGATGTGGGATTCGATCCCCGGTCTCCAGGATCACGCCCTGGGCCAAAGGCAGGCGCCAAACCGCTGCGCCACCCAGGGATCCCCAGGATCTACATTTAGAACAATTCTAAAAATAATAAAAATTCTCATAGCTATTGACACTTAGGTAGTGCTTACAATGTATGCTTTGCATCTATTAATGCATTTGGTGATGACAACAACCCTATAAGTAGATATTATTGAAATACCTATTTAATATAGCAGGAAACTGAGATACAGAAAGGTCACACAGGTGGCCTCTATGGCGTGGGTGCATTACTTCAAGCTTTATGGAGAGCAGAGCCATCAGCAAAAGGTGAAAAACTAGTTTTGTAAGTAACTCTGAAAAAGCACTGAAGTGTTAAATATTTTCGGGGAGATCTCTCTAGGGATATCAAAAAGTAACAGAGCAAGACTTAGATCAACTGTAAGTCCTCCATTATGAGGGATTGGGCAAGAGATACTGAAATCTGTATTTTTTAAAATTTTTACTTATTTTTTATTTTACGATAGTCAGAGAGAGAGAGAGAGAGAGAGAGAGAGAGAGAGAGAGGCAGAGACATAGGCAGAGGGAGAAGCAGGCTCCATGCACCGGGAGCCCGATGTGGGATTCGATCCCGGGTCTCCAGGATCGCGCCCTGGGCCAAAGGCAGACGCCAAACCGTTGTGCCACCCAGGGATCCCAAATCTGTATTTTTATGATTAATAAGACTCCAAAGTGCAGAAGGTTTTGTGGAGCTGAGAAACACTTTGAAAACAAAGATGATCTTATCTACTATCCACGATTAGCTTTCAAGATATGCATTATTATTTCTATCTTAGATGTTTAAGAAACTGGAACTCAGAGAAATAAGTAACTTACTCAAGACCAGGATTCTTGTAAGTAGCAGAGCTGGGATTCAAACCCAGCTATTTCTGACTCTAAAGTTCACATTCTCTGCACTGTGCATACTGTCTTCCTGCTAGGATGGAAAAAAAAAATACTGTGGTGTCTTCTGTTTGACATATACAGGCAAAACATTCCTTTCTCAGTACTTGGCATTTCTCATGACCTAGAATTAGAATTCATTGATATTTTTATAAAATGAAGTCCCCAGTGAAGAGTTTTATCCTTACCCAAGTTAGATAAACCTCAGTATGCCGCTACAATCTGATGATTCTCAATGTGGTTTTCTTTAGAAAGCATGAGTTCAGATGCAGTCATCACTTCTAATGTGTAAATAAATGCATGTGTATAGCACAGTTGCTCACTCTCAGTTCATGTGGCATACAGAACACTGTGAGACCTTCCATTTCCCACAGTACACAGTGCAGCCTCACAGAAGAATTTTTCAATGTTTACAACAAAATGTGTTTCTCAAGGGATTATGTTCCTCATAAATCTGTACAGTATCCTACTTAAGAAATTCTTTGAACATCTGCCTTCATTAAAAAAAAATAAAAATAAAATTGTGCCTCAGTTGTGAAAGGGAGAGAGGGGGTTATATGTCAATAGAAATATAACCCAATCAGGGGGATCTGCATTAGATTAGATTCAGTTCATATCAGTTCTGATGAGATTGTAAATTTTGCTTTTATCATAGGTAATCTGATCATGCATTAGGTTTAATTTTGAACAATTTGTGATATTATAATTCAGAGGAAACTTCATTCCAAACAAGGGGGAAATGCCATTGCTTATGGCCAAAGTTAACAGTTTCACTGAGAACCTGGGTTCAGTTGTTTGCATTTCCATGTGAGTCGGAGAAGCATCTTTGATTCATTTGGACTCCTCAGAGGAGGGTGTGAATGGTTCCCGTGTGCGCTAGTTTCATCTGTACCTGATACTGTTTTTTTCTCAGCCTGGGTCAAGTTGTGAAGTGATGCCGTCTTCCCTTTCTTGTGCCTAATTCTGACTGGCTAATAATCATGCAATGTTTCAGAAAATAAAGCCCTCTTAGTAGAGTTAAGAATTTAAACCCCATGCTATACAATTAGGGTTTTTACAGGAACACACAAATGTAACATTTAATTTCTATAAATGTATATTTTTAAAAAACTATATGTATAGGAGGAGGTGAGATAAAAACAAATATGTATGGGAGTCAGTCCCTTACGACTATGCAAAAGTTTCCAAACTAACTGCCTGAAGGAAAACCAAGAATATCTTTTGCCAAGAATGTTTCCCTCTAGTACTTTAATCCCAATAAATTCTATGTGTTTCAGAAAATGAATCCATTCTTTTCTAGCATCTTTAATTTGTAGATGTCTAGGATTTTCTACATTTTAACTTTAATCACAGTATGAAATGAAACATTAGTTTTGAAAAGATATAGTTTGAGTTTTATACTTGGTTAGAATCTGAAAAGGTTGTTTTGAATATTTGAGTCTTTTCTTCCCTTTTAACAATCATGAATAAACTACTGTTCTTACACAATGTAGATGATTAAACGATAAAATTAGGAAGTAAATTCAACAATGGAGTAACAATGAAAACTCATGAGGGCTGTAGTGACGCTAGGCCATGGTATTTCATTGAAATGGTTGTTGCTTCTTAGCAAATGATGTGTCACTGCTTTGGGGCTGGCGTGTGGGAGGCCAAATGACTGCTGAAAATCTAGCAGTTGTAATATCTTAAGCCAGAAAATGTGTTGAAACAAATCTTCAAGTCAGCAGCAGAATCTGAAAACCCTACTAATGAACGCCTGTCCTGTTCTCTTAGCTAGGAATGCATTATCCCACTCCCACCACTCCTGCCACACCATCTCCAGATGGTCAAACTCTTTTTTGTATTTTTAAATCCAGATCAAATACCACCTTCTCCACAAATTGTGCCCCTGTGTCTTCCTCCCCACTTGAAAGTCAGTTCTTGTGTCTTTAAATGCTCATATTACTGCCTGTGTCTTTCTTGAGGCAGATTTACTCCTCTTTATTAGAGCCATCTGAATCCATGTCTCATTTCCCCTACTTGATTCTAAAAACTCTTCCAGTTCAGGTCCATTATCTGATTCATCTCTGACTTCTACATAGACCTCAGGGAGTGCTCTACACAGGCCAAGAATAACAATGCAGAGACCTTACATTTATTGAGAGTTTACTCAGTGTGAAAAGTTTCGTTTAATCCTTCAAAACACATACTAGACTGGTATTATTATTATTTCTATTTTCCAAGTATGAGACCTGAGACTTCAAGAGGATAAATAAGTGGGAAATATTCCAACACAGGACTCAAACCCAGGCAATGTGACTTCAGGACTGATGCTTCAAAAAAGGGGAAGGGCATTAAGAAAAAATGAATTTACCAAGTAGTTGACAGAATACAAAACAGAGGTGAAGGTTATATGTTCTAGTCTTCTTCTAGAAGAACATTCAGATAAATACTTCCCACCTTTCATGCTCCAGCCCTTTCAAAACAATACAAAAACAGCAGTTCACTGTTTCCCTCCATCCAGTTTTTGGGCCAGTTTTATTCTAACTTGGCAGAGCCAGGTTTTAAATTCAGGACCGCTGAAGCTAAAGCCTGACATTAGCAGCCACTCTACTAGGGTTCTCCAATCCCTTGAAGGTTAATCCTCAGCTTCTGTTTTGGTCATTAAAACTCTGTGTCCCTCTGTTGTCTTGCTGACCAAGTCCTAAAAACTCTTCCTTTCAAGCCTGTTTTTCCATATACTAAGGCTTCTAATTTCTCCCCCAGCCTCTTGTTTTCAAGGTCAAACCAGTCACCTTTTTCATTTTTTTCCTGAAGGTCAAATTTTTAGGTCTTGCCACATTCTTGCTGTTCCTTCTGTGCCCTCTTCAAGTTCTGCACACATGATAATAATATTAAGTGACTGCTTTGAGTTTTTCAGTTGTTGATCTAATAACTGTCATGTGCGTTTTTTGAAAACAATAATTGCAAGATTGCATGGTTGATTCAGTAACTCTGCTGTCATGTGCATGAATATAAAATAAACACAAGGGAGCAGATGAGAGTAAGGGAAAGCAACTGCCAACTAGAACTTTAGAAAAGAATGATGTTCTGTAACCTCAGGAGCCATTGAGCACAACTGAACCATATCTATTTTTGGGAATATATTTAGGATACATGAAATATTGTGGCTTCCCTTCCCTGCCCCCTATACATTTGAGGTATATGGAACTGATCTAGTGCATAATGGTAAGCAGCCTAGTAACCTTGGTTATATGGTACTTTGAGTTAGAGTGTAGTTCAGAACTATTTCTAGCATATTCTTCCTATCAAGATTCATAATGATATAGCAATGCTGCATACACATCTTTTCTATGTTTCAATATTTTTGTGCTTGCTCTATAGAAATGACTCAACATGATATTTTTTATATACAGGGCATACAGATTTTATGGGGTTATTATGTATGGTTTCAGTATTGATCTCAGGGGTTTTTTTTTGTTTGTTTGTTTGTTTTTTAAATTAGTCTCTGCCAAAATACATGGGAGTAAAGAAGAATTTCAACATTTTCTTGCACACACCATAAAATACAAAGCCATTTCCTCTCATACTTTTGAGGGTTTTTCCAACAGAAGAAGTATATAAAAGCAAGCACTGAATAACTATCAAGTAATACACATCTTACTCTTTTCATAACTACTATTGTCATCATCATTATTGTTAGTTATGATTAGAGAAAGCCATCTCACTGCTAGTCATCACTAGCGTTTTGTCTTAACACTTTTTGGAATTTGAAATTTTAATTTGCTTATTTTGGTGATGAGTTTCCATAAGAAATCTTACCTAATTAGCCTAGGTACCAAGCCCATCTCGAATAGGTTCTTATTCTTGATCTCTGTATAATTTAAATATGTCCCTGCATTTCCTTCTTTTGGTTTTGATTCTAACCTGCTCTCTTAACTTTGTGTGTGTCTCGGCCCCAATGTTGCCTTACTTTGGATCACTTCTCAAACTTTAATGTGGATACAAATCACCTGGGGATCTCATTAAAGGCCCCATTCTTAGTAGGTCCCTGGTGGGCCACAGATTCTGTATTCTCTTTTTTAAAAAAATATTTTATTTATTTATTCATGAGAGACAGAGAGAGAGAGAGGGAGGGAGAGGCAGAGACACAGGCAGAGGGAGAAGCAGGCTCCATGCAGGGAGCCTGATGTGGGACTCAATCCCAGGTTTCCAGGATCATGCCCTGGGCTGAAGTTGGCGCTAAACCACTGAGCCACCTGGGCTGCCCAGATTCTGTATTTCTGATTAATTTTCCAGTGATGCTGACGCTGCTAGATCTGTGGACAATGCTTTGAATAGAGAACAACTTTACATTTAATAAGTTTTCAATCCTAAATGCAAAACTAATCAGTCATTTATTCAACAAATATTTATTGAAGCTCACCGTGTGCCAGGTAAATCAAATACTCTTCATTCTAATGCAAATTCACCTACTTTTTCCCCCACCATTTCCACTGCTATTACCACTCAAGTTCAGTGCTACAATGATCTCTTCTGGACTTTTGCAATAGCTACTAAATGCATCTCTTTAGATACATCCTTGTTTCTTTTGTCAATTTCTTTCTTTTAAATAGCCAACAAAAACAGATTTTAAAAATACATTTCTAATGATTCCAATTGACTGTTAAAATAAAATCCCAAAGTTTTGACTTAAAAAAATCAGCAAGGTCCTGCTTACCTTCATCTACCATCACTCTCCTTATGGTTTTTGATGTTTCAGACATTTTGGCATTTTTTCAGTTACTAAGGTGCTAAGCTTCTTTACATTCCAAGTCCTTCGCACATGCTGTTCCTTTGCCTGGAATTCCCTTCCTCCTCTTCTTTATCCAGTAACTATTCACCCTTCTGATCTTAGATTAATGCCACTTCATCAGAGAACCCTCATTTGACCTTCCAGAATGTCAAGAAATCCTGTTACAAGTCCTTTCAATGTCACTTATTTCTTTTGGGGGACACTTTTCATGGACATAACTACAATTCAACATGCAAATTAGCCTGCTTCCTCTGGTAACCAGTTACATAATGGAATGGATCATGTCTTTTTTATTTTTATACATCTAGTTGTTTGCACAGTGCCTGGCAAATAGTTGGTGTCAACAAATAATAAATGAAATGATAAAAAAAAAATAGAACTTGGAACATTCTGGTCCATCTGGATCCCTCTGTTAAAAACAGAAGTAGTTTGCCAATTTTCAAAGAACCAATCTACAACAAAATGCACATCATTAAAATGTTATCCAGTTTCTTAGATGTATTCATTCAGTGTTTCAGTGTCTTTCAGTGTTTCCATGTCATTTATATGGTGTCCAATTTCCTCTAAAGTTCAGGAGATGACTAATAGAAAACTTAAATTACTTGCATATGAAAAAAACTCCAGCTGTTTATGTATTTGAGAAGTGTTTAATATACTGCCACATACAATCTCCTACTGCTTCATAAATTGTTTCTGATGACACATAGTCTTTGTATATGGTGAATTATTATATGCTTTTAAGAATCCTTTGTCAAAAAGGAAGATGAATCTCTGGGAGCTACCTCCGAGAAAACCTTTGTAATTACATTATTTGGCTATTTTAAAAAACTATGATTTCATCTTTTCTCTGGTTGATAAATTTAATTTGTGAAAATATGTGTTGAATCTATTTCTCAAAGTTCTGCCACCACTGTGGGGCACAAAAGAACAGGAATGGAAGGGTTCCTCGTGATGAACCTTGGGTCCTGCATGCCCCTACATATTTAGGACCACATATGCACTGGCCTAGGAGATTTCTATAATCCCTTCAGAAAGTGGTATTTTAGAAATAGTTTTAGGTCTGGAGAGTCATCCTTAATTTTCTGAAATCAGTGGAGAAGCAAAAATAATTTTGGAAAATCCACCTATCCATCTTTCGCATAGTAAACAGGACAAATAATTCAAATGGGTGAATGGAAATAATGTAGCTTGTGGCTTGGTTAACATATCTCCTGAAGGCCTCTATTACTGCCTGACCCAAGACGATCTCAAGCATTGACCTCAGCCCTCCCCAGGCTGACACATTCTGTATCTCCAAAGTGGTGAGTCAGCTTTATTTTAAGCCCCGAATGGAGTGGGGCTTATTCTCCTCAGGTCCACAGCGGGCTCCAGGCCAGCAGCAGCTGTCTGCTCAGCGGGTTTCAGCCTACTGCTCAATGCAGAATGAGAACCCTTGGCAGGGAGGAATGAAATCCCCATGCTGATGGGAAAACGCTTATGTTGTCTACCCTCTCTTTGTTGCTGTTGTTTTACAGTCCAAGTCCCATTTACGAGACATCAGGAAAAAGCTGCTCCATCCTCATAGCAGTGGAAACAGTCATTCTCACTGGTACGCTGCACCGACACAGCTTAACTCCTGAGCCAAGCCCGAGGAGGATGGCAGGCCTGTAAACAGAGAGCTCTGACTACACAGCACCACAGGGTTATCTCGGCCGTGTCCTGGCACTAACTCTTCCTCACCTTCTCATATGTGCACCTTCTCATCTTATCTCATTCCCAAAGGTTTAATAATACTCTAACAATTGTTTTCCAATTTTTGTCCTCCATTTTCATTATTCATTTGAGTAAACACACTTAAGATGTTTAAACTTTAATCTTCTAGCTGAGTTTCCCAATTTACAAGCATGGTTGATGGCTAAGGTAACCAGTCTATGAATGAGTCAAGAGACGCAGTTAGTCCTTCCACAGTATCTGAAGACTTTTATTTTTGTGGTATTTCAGACATTCTCCTCCGATTTTCCTTTGCTTCCTAAGGTCAAATTCTACGGTTATATCCCTAAAGGATCCTGGGATATGCTAATAACAACTCATATTGTCTGCTTAGGTTCTGGGGGAAAATGAAGGGTTTTAAAATTCCCCACAAGAAATAAACCGCCCACCCTAATTCTCTCTCCTCTCTTTCACTGTTCACATGTATTTCTCTCTTCCTCCTATCTTTTCATTTCACTGTAAAGCCTTTTCATTCTTCTCTTCATTCACTTACTTAACAGCGTTATGCTGAGGCTTGCCATGTACTAGACATGAGAGAGGCAATAATGAACAAGGCCGAACTTCTCCCTGATCAGTTTGCATTCCAGTGAGGAAAACCAACAATAACTAGATGAGCAAAGTCATAATCGAGAGAGTAATGAGTTGCTGTTATAGATAATAATGGAGACAGTTTCCTTTCTACCTGAAGTAAAAGCACTCTACCTAGAATTCAGAGGAACATGCTCTGAAAAATTGTATTTACGCTGAGATCTAAAGAATGAGATCATTGCACATGCAAAGAACTTGGGAGAAACATTTCAGGCAGAGGGAAGGGGAGGGAACAGAAAAGATCTTGTGGTATTTTAGAGACTGACTGAAATCCAAAGTAGCTGGAGGGTAATAGAGTGTCCCCAGTTGAACTTGATGAGGGAAGCTGGGGCCAGAGCTACAGAGCTCTGTAGGTCATAGAAAACCCTTGAAGAACAATGTTAGACTCTTTGTGAGGACCTTGTAGGAGCTCTGGTGATTGTGGGGCAAAACCAAGTAAGAGTCCCAAAGAAATCATCTGCTTGGTAGATTACATATAGATGTGTTCAGCCTAAACCTGGAATGAGGGTTAGGGGAGAAACTCAAGAAATTCCCTTCTCAAGAACATTATCCACAAAGAAGTATCCAGAAGAACCAGTGTTCTTATTTTCAAGAGTACATTGTGTAATGTAATATATACAGTGTTGTATATTCCAGCACTTGGACTGTTTCCCCTCTGTATTTTTCAGGACATACTTTCACCCACTCGTTGACTACTTATCTCTGTATTCTAGACCTATTTATCAGGCATCCAGGTTGGGTAGACCAATGCAAATTTCTAGGCAAATTTGGCTGAGCCCATCCTACTTGAATACAGACTAAAATAACCTCAACAAACTCCTTTTAGCTTTTTATTCTCATGGTTCTTTTCTATGTGAATGCCTATTGAGTTTGTACTTTGTACCATATTCCACATCTGCTAGTATTTGACTTTTAAAAATTCTTAATATGCTTTCATCATGCTCCCAGGTTACAGGTTAAAATGTGATCATTTGATTCCTAGATTTCTCCTTCAATTTTTTTTTGTTGTTGGAGGATTACCATCAAGCTGTAAACTCCTGATACTTTGGTAATAGTTTTAGAAATTTAAAATACAAATGCACTTTCTGCACTATTTTCCAACACAGAATTTTTTTCAACACTACTTCAAATGAACACTTTAATTGACTTCCTCAGGCTCTTTCAATAATAGGTTGAGCCAAAGGTGAAATAATATCTTATTATTTGCATTACTGTATTTCAGAGCATAGGACTAAATCTGGTGGAGAAGTAGGAAAAGTCACATATAAAGGACCCAGATGGTGGAATACCACATGTTCTATGTCTTAGTGTGAGAAACAGCTCAAGCAAGTAAACTATTCCCAGACATTTATTACATAGCCCAGGTTTGGAATAATTATTGTGCTTCTGGCAGGAGACAAAGGTGGAAAATGGAAATTTAAGTAGAGTTAACATTAAGGAATTATTGCATTCTTTTCTAAACATAATCACCTGTAACTGGAAAAGTAATGGTTCCATATGTCATGTTCTTTATTGATTTCTTTTAGATATTTGTGCTTACTCGACCAAGTGTAGGTATGGGATGTTGCTAACCCAGTTCTTTTTAAAAATTTTATTTTCTTATTTGAGAGAGAGAGAGTATGTGTGCACAGGTGGTGGGGAAGGGGCAGAGGGTGTGGGAGAAGCAGACTCCCTGCTGAGCAGAGAGCCCAATTTGGGGTTCCAATCCCAGGATCTAGGGATCATGACCTGAGCCGCAGGCAGATGCCCAACCAACTGAGCCACTCAGGACCACCTAGCCTAGATATTCTTGAGAAATTAATAAAATCAAGTGGCTATTAATGATAAGACAGTATGTTTAGAGTATTTAGTTCCATTTCAAAATAGAAGCTAATATTTAACATAATAGAAGCTAATACTTCAAAAACTATAAATGGCATGCTTTTATGAAAATGCCTAAAAGCATATCCTCCCTTGTGATATCTATACAATTTTCAAACAAATTGACATTTTGCCTACTCAGTACAAATTGTAGCAACAATTTCATTTAATCGCGTTGTACATCCACTTCTAAATGTACATGGCAAATCTCTTTTTCATGGCATTTCTTAACACGAGGTCACTAATTTTTGTGCAGGCTTTTCAATATCTCACTAATATTCTTTCTTTCTTTTCTTTCTCTGTCTTTCTTTCTTTCTTTCTTTCTCTCTCTTTCTTTCTTCCTTCTTCTTTCTTCCAGAGAGAGAGGGAGAAGGAAGGGGAGAGAGAGGGGTAGAGGGGGAGGGAAGGAATCTCCAGGAGACTCCATACTGAGCACAGAGCCCCATGTGGGGCTCTATCTCATAATCCTGAGATCATGACCTGGTCTGAAACCAAGAGTTGGATGCTTAACCAACTCAGCCATCCAGGCACCCCTGATGTTATTTCTCTATTAATAAAACTTTACTTCTCTCACTGAGACTACCTAGTTTATCCCAACAGATTTTTTTTATTGCCCAGATGAAGATTATACAGCATGACAGCCCTTTGATTAATAAAACATTAGCTTTTTTTAAAATTCAGAAATTAGTAAATGGACCAGGACTGACTGTAACAAATACCTTATTTCAGCTGAATATCACCAACAAAGTACATCTTGCTTCTGTTAGCATAAACACAATGATCTAGAAGAGATAGCTACTCAGAACTCCAAAGAGAAAATCACCAATGAAAAACTATGCATAAATCATGGCTCTCTTGGCTTTGATAATATAATGCATGATAATGGGAAAGAATCAAATATTTATTCTATATTTCCTGTGTGAATTTTATCTTAGGGTATATAGATAGCTAGGGATGGAAAGTTTTTATTTAAGAATAATACAAACTAATCAACAAGAAAAAGGATTTACAAAATAACCTAAAAATATTCTTGAAAAAAATAAGTATAATTCAGGCGAAAGTGTCAAGATTTATATCCAGTTAATGTTTTAAAGACTATCCTATGTGACTGAATTTCAAACACTAGTATAAGGCCTTCTTTTTTTCAGGATGGAAATTAAGACCCGGACAAGTAAAGGAACTTGGCTCTTGTCATGCAAGGATCCAGTGGTTTTTTTCATACTAGAATCATAAGCTACATCTCTTAAAACCTGATCTTTTGTTCTTTTAAGATACCCAACTGCTTGTTATTTTGGTGCTCTATCTATGACACTTGAAGAATGTCCCTATGGATTCTCCTGGGTAACAAAGCCAATGAGTCATAAAATGGCTGTTGTCTTTATTTTAAAATTTCTAGGAGAAGGAGCCTGAAAATGAAACAAAGTGATTGAAGATTCAGAGGCCTTCCTCCCAAGACTTTTTTTAGAGTTAAGTGTACAGAAGTCCATGTTTGCAGTATGTCCAGTGGTCAGAATCATGACTACCCAGTCAGTTTAAGCAAAAACTTTGGTTCTTTGTAATTAGGGGGATCTGCGGGAAGAGGGAATCTCTAACACATTCTTCCCAGGCTTTGCCATAACTCTCCGTGGCTTACTGCTCAGAAAGGAGGAAAAGTATGAGGAAAACAAACAGAGACAGACCTTCTTTGTGCATTGGCTTTTGGCCTGCCAAATCAGCTGGCTGGACGCAGAGGCAATTTCCTTAGTGTTTGCAGCCTTACGCTGACTTCTGCGTGGGGAAGTTGGGCAATATTTATTGTTGAATGGGACCCTGGGAGATTATTCTTGGAAGAAACAACGTCTGTGAACCTTTGTGTGTTGAATGAAAATCTCTTCTAGCGAAGGTTTCACAAACTGGATGTAATTCCCTCCTCCCAACACAAAAAGGACAGTGAAACAAAGAAAAATTCTTCAAGCCATATAGATATGGTTTCTTCTTACTCAAGGTGATTCACTTTGAGAGCACTGAGTTAGGGAAGTGTGGAAATAGGGAGATAAACTTTAAGATACCATGAGCTGCTCTCTAGGAGTTTGTGAACCATTGAAATGGAAAAATATCTCTTTACTAGTTATTCATTTAAAGGTCATGTTTTGACTTCCTTTACATGTAGAGTCATGGGTCAATTACTCAGAGATATGACAATGAATGAAACATACTCTTTGGCTTTAAGGTGCTTACACAATTCACCGTCTTCCAAAAAAAAAGTAAAACAATCATAAGAATAAATGAACCATCTGGTATCAATATTAGTGTGATTTACATAGTCCATTAAGTGTCATTAAATAGTCATGCAAATGCTCTTTCTCTCTCTAAATTAATGTCTGAGAATAGGGAGAAAGTGGCGGTGAGCACATAACCTTAAGTAGGGAAGGGCCAGGGCCTTGGGCTTTGCTGTGTTCCTAGTCCTCTTGTCATTTGCAGCTGAGGTGAGATTCATGAGCTGGTCTTTTCCATGAGGTCAGGGCTGAGCAGCTCTCTCTGGCAAATGAGCCTCACACTGGCTTCTGGTAAGAAGTCATGTAGTCAAACCAGTATGACAAGCCCCCCAGCCAGAGTCTCAGTTGTTTAGAAACCCAGGGTGACACCAGAAAGTTAACCTTTGCAGATTTCCTCCACGTGACCATGTAGTATTGCCAAATTGCTGTGGCCACTGCCCATCTTGGTGACTAGAAGGTGTTTTCTCTAGAGGTAACATCTCTCCAGGAGTCTAAATGTGGAGAGAGAAAAGCTCTTCTTTGCCTTCAGTGTCTCCCTGACCTCTCTGGAATGTTCTCTCCTTTTCACCAAAGAGAGGACATCAGAAGATACCTATTTGACTAACATCCATTTTATTTTTCTCTTCCCTTCTCCTTCCCACAAATTTCCTAGGCCTGGAAAGGGTCAAGCATTTCTTCCATTTGCCCCAAATCTTATCTTCTCTTTACATTCATTTGATCCAGATGGAGCATGCCCTCAACACCATAGTGAATCCCCTGAGCATTTTTATAACCTAAACAGGGAGCAAAGGCACTAGGGATCCTGAACATTCTACTCTCATAAGAGCAGTCTCTTTTGATCTCAGAGGCCAGGTAGCTTTTATTCTTTCTCTTCATAATACCCAAATATCTGCTGAGGTTAATGGGTGTTTTGGGTAGATGAGGATGGAGCCCTAGTACTCAGAAAGTCTAAATGAAAAGTATATTGATAAGGTTTACAGCATCAACTTGTTTGTGACTATTATACTTATCATTAGGAGTTGTTTTACCCATTACCCCCTACAGTTCCAAAGGGCTGATGAGTTTTAATCCTCATGTAAAGAACTCTCCAGGAATGAGTAAAATCTAGTTTATTTTCCAGCATAATCTCCATGAAACAGGGATATCAGAAGCTTTGAACAACTACTCGCATTGACGGGAAGTAGTGCCAGAAGTTTCAATAATGGGAGAAGCCACTTTTAGGTACATTCAGTAGAGCCCTTTATATAAATTAATTGCCTCAAGACATATATTACAGTCTGGCAAAGCTCTCCTTTGCTGACCAACAACCTGCAGCCAACCCCAGGTGGAGTGAAAGTGAACATGAAGGAGAACTGCTGCTTTAAGGTTCGTTAGCCAGAAGAAGAAAATGAAGAAGAAACTGGAAGAGGCCAAATCCCAATCCAGGGAGCACATGTGAGACACTCTGCACAGAACCTCCAGCACTGTTCTGGAGGGATGTGAGAGGGCCTAAGTCCTTAAACATCAGTGACAAGTCGGTGAACTTGGAGGAAAACAATTTAAACATTACAAAGGCTTCTTACTTTTTTCTCTTTCCCTGCATTGAAGCCTGGGGAAAGTGATGGACACATGTTAGATCACAAAGGAAATGACTATATCCATATATTTACTATTTAAAGTATTTTAATTTCTCATCTTATATTGCTGATTTAGCCTCATTCTTTAAGAATATAAGCATCACTGGCTTTATTATTATTATTTTTTAATTTGTAAGCACCAAATCATTCATGGGTCAATGGGTTCTAAAGCTTACCTGGTTTCTGAATAACAGAGACAAATATTGATACTGCTTCTTAGAGTTATTATCACAGTGTTGCTAAAATAGAAGTCATGCTATTCCCTCTGCCTAGAAACTCCTCTCCTATTCTTTACACATTTAACTTCTACTTATTCTACTTCCCCACTTCTCAGACCCAACACTCATACTTAAATCAGATTCCCATTATACTCTCTCACTGCATCCTCTAACACTTGTCTTGATTTGTACTTGTATATCTATTTGTGCTATTTATTATTTTTAATATTTGAAACAATAGTTCATTCTTCAGAGAACCAAAGGGGAGAGAGATAAAGAGACCCTCATCATAGATGGCAGGTGGTGGCTAGGAACCTGAGAAGAACACAAAGGGAGTGGTCCACTGCCAGCCATTTCACAATATTTGCCTCTTGGGATTTACATAGAGGGCCCCAGATCCTCCTTGGCGCTTCCTTCCCATGGCTTGCTGAGAGCCCATATTCATGATCTTTACTTTCCCTCCAACTTCAGATTTGTTCTTCATCAATTTCTTTGGCTTCTAAACACATGATTGTGAGGATCTAAAGTAGTTGTAGAAAAATGAGAACCAGTGAGCTTAAAAACATGCCTGTGATGTGCAGCAGATTTGGACTTGAACCCTGGACAACCTGATTCCAAGGTGCATGAGCTAGCTTCCTGTTATATCAGCTGCCTGGTGTTCACAGCTCAGCCCCAGATTGACTTTAATGCAACTGTATTTCTGATACTGTGCTCAGGAGCTATAGTAAACTCCTTGTTCTTTTTATTTTTTTTAGGACCAAGCCCCTATTTCAGCATTCTGCCTTTTTTATGTCCCCAATACATCTATCTATGCAGTTTTCTGTTAAAACAGACTGGAGGCTGGATTGGGGCAGAACAAATTATGTAATTTGAAAATGGCTTGCCTTTACTCCAAGCAGGTTTTGATACAGACTGCTGAGAGGGAAATGAGAATTTCCCTGTACCATTTTTGAGAATTCTTTGATTTTCAGAAACAGGGTCACCTGTGCTTTACCCCTTGCTTTGTGAGCCTCCCCACTATTCCAGTTTTTCTAGCACCAGCATTCTTTGTGGTATCAGAGATTTATTTCTAAACGACTCCCCTGGTATATGTTAGAGCTGTAATTTCCAGGCTCTGACTGCTTTTCTTCCTAAACTTTTGCAGGTTGCTTTTTTTTCGTTCTTTTCCACCACCTCCCCTGTATTCTGCCTGGACTCTTCTCTTATAACCCCAGCATATCCTGGCACCATGCTTTCCTCACTAACTGAAATGTCTGCCAACTGTTTACCATGGATCTTTGGCACATCTGTGTAGATTCTCTTCTTTTATTTCTACTCAAATAAGCCCCAGAGGACATCTTGTTGTCTATCTGGTTACTGGGTCTCCATCATTCTAACCCCGCCACCATTTGTCTGGACCTCCTCACCACAGATATCCACACAATTATCCCTTGTTCTTTATTGTTAACTTGAACCTTCTTTTAATAGCTTCACCATGGATGAATGAGCTTTTAAAAAGAGAAATGTGTCTTCCTTACATACATTTTTATATGAATTCTTGTTTTATAGCACCTGAATGGGTTGATTTGTTCAGAAAACACAATAGAGCACAGATGTTTGGGCCAAGTGTGCTTGGTAAATGGTATTCTCTAAAGAATGTTTTTAGGTATATGAACACTCACAACAAAAGATGGACATGTTTCCATTTTGGAAGGCTTTAATTTTTTTCTCAGTCTTGTCAAAAATTGGATTCATGAACTAAATTGGTAGAGTATTTGTTTAAAATTATCACTAACAAAATATATGAATCTCTATATTAAAGCTTATAAAACCACTTTCATAAAAACTTGAAACCTTTTAAGTGTTAGTATTGCCAAACATTCCTATGCCTAACATAGGTTAGGGCATGCTGCCTCATATTCTTGCTCAGAGGAATAGCTATTGTTTTTGTCTGTGAGCCACTGAGAATGGTTGTGATATGGATATGTAGGTATAGGATGGTGTGTTGTGGTGTTACTGCGTGGGACCTTTGTCAAATTCCTATTTGGTGGAATTTGTTGAATATAAAAACATTGTACTTCTGTGAGTTTGCTTTTGAAAAATTTTCCTGGTAACTGTGGCCATAGCAATTACCTGAAACAAAAATTGGTAACTTATTTCCTTTTCCCTCCTGTAAGTAGGTTGAGGCTAAGAGTATACTCTGAGGATTTTACAATTAGTTATTATGGTTTTTATATTTTAATCTTTCAGTGATTTTGCTTATGTAGGGAAGACCTACATAGTAACTGATATTAATAGGTAAAACATTTTCAATCAGTACCAATAATCACTCATGTTTTCATGTGAAGTGGTTTTGAATACCTGAAGCTTTTAGACTCTCATTTTACTGATAATAATTGGTATCTATAGATATAGAAATAATAGGTAGAGAGGTAAGTAGCTTCAAATTTCAGTAAACTGAGAGAGTTAAATACATTCTATTGTGCTATTTCAGAGAAGTTCAGGATAAGGTCACATCTGAAAAGTGAGCCCTCTTGCATGCTAGAAAAAATACCAGTTTGGAATTTCCATATTTGAGACACCCCCACCCCTACCAATAAAATATAGGTTATATGATTCTAAAGTTTTCAGCTAGAACATTTTTCCTTCAAGGCAGAAGAAAACTGCAAGTTATTATAGCCCATGATGTGTATTTAAGGAGAATGTGGGATAATAGATAATTTCACCTTATTTCTAGACTAAATTAATATGATTATATATTATTTCATACCACAATAGAAAAATTATTTTCTTGTAAAGGTTGATTTCTCTCCCAAATTAAATGGACTGTTAGTTATTTTGATCAATATTTTTCATGAATACCACTACCAGCCAGATGTTTTAAGGAAAGAATAAAATCACATTTGTCACTAGTCCTATCCCAAATTTATAATAACTAGGTAACTTGTAGGATATGTGCTATGGTTTCATTGCCTGTTGGTTTGAGTTTGGGGATGGGGAGGAATCACCAGTAATTATCCATCTACACAGCTGACCAAGACACATACAGTCATTGTATGCTCTCGGTTAAGCTGTATAGACAGATCACCATTAAAGACTAAATATAGCTGCCCTCTTGAAGGAAAGAAGCATTTGAGTAGATGAGGATGTTGTCTAAGAAAGACTCAAGAACTAAGATCCTAAATTAATAATGGAGTATGTGCTTTAGAGGGCACATGCAAGGAATATTCAATGAATTAGTCACCATAAACTTACTCAAGACGAATTGAGGTGCTCTCATTCAAACAGGTAAATGAAAGAAAGAATTAAAATTAAGAAATGTGCTTTTGCTGACATTACCTGGTTAGCTTCCTCCAGCTAGCCCATCAAGTGAATTGAAAGATGTGCCTCTTAGAAGGGGAAAATTAAAGCCTATAATATATAAAATATCATAGTTCTTATAACGTTTTTTGTTAATAAAAGTGTGGAGAGAGCCCAGCCACTGAAATTGGAATCTCAAGCAAAGCTACTTAAGAGGGAGTTTATCAGAAAAAAAGTGAATTGATAAGATACCCATTAATGGACTATGCCAGACCCCTAAGGAGAGGTACGCCTTACAGAGAAGACAATGCTCTAGCAGCCAGTGTGAGGGGGTCACTCCCCAGAAGTGCCCTGTGAACCAGAGAAGATAGATATTAATTTTCTGCATTGTGATATCTAGAATAAGTTTGTTTCCCTCTATTTTGTCATATCAAAAACCAAACAGATGTTCTGCTAGTAAATCGGACTACATATAAATTGTTCAGATAATTAAAAATGTGTTCAGCTAAAATAGAACAGTGAAAAATACATTAAAAGATTACTTATAGTAAATGTTGATGGCTATTATATTATGTAAAAGACTCATAAAATTTTTAAGAAAGCCTCAAGAGTCTCAACAGACATATGTATAAAATGTGTAATAAGCAATATCTATTGAGAGAATGGAAATGTCAACATTGGGAATAACAATATAAATGATTATGCAATGCTATTTTCTTCTGGTGAAAAATGAAAGTGATCTTCTGGCCCCATTGATTGCAGCACAGAAAAGTGAAGAATAAAAAATGATATTCTAGAAATATATTTGTCAGTTCTTGTCAAGAAAAATTATGTAGTAATATCCTTTGGCCTACTAACTTTACTTCTAGAAACCTACCTAAAAAAAGAAATAGTAGTGAAAGCAAAAAAATTTATGCACAACCATATTCACTGAATCTCATAGATCTGTGGTCACCCTGGTTCCATCCCTGACAGGTTCCATGGCTTTAAGTTATTGCTCTGAGTAAGCCTCAGTTTGCTTATCTGTAAGCATAAGAAGCTCTACCTCAATCAGTTATGAGTATGAAGATTATATATATATATATATATATATATATATATATATATATATATAAACTGCTTAGTGCCCATGCTGAATAATTGACTGAAATACAATATCACTAATAAATATCTAGCTGTAGGGAAATAAGTATTAGGTTAATTTGACAGATCAAATTGATAGACTAGCATGTGTCTTTTGATACTGATATTTACAAATAGGAAATAATGCATACAATTATTATCTTAGAATGTTAATAAAATATATCAGCTGCACAGTGATGGTGATTTCTGATATTTAAATGACAAGAAAAGGAAGGAGGGAAAGAAGGAAGGGCAAATGTAAGAAATTGAGTCTAGAAAAATGTCCTGGAAGGAAATATATCACAATGTTAGCAACAGTTATTTGTGTTAGTATGAAGATCTTTTTCCCCCATATGGCTGAAAATTTATTGAATAGTGAATATCCACTCCTAAAAAAATGGCAGTGTGAGGAGTTCTGCAGATCTGCTCCCAACAAAATAACAATAACAACAGAACTCAGTGTGCATCAGCTGCTGCAACACCCCTCTTTGCAACGGGCCCTGGCCCAAGAAACGGAGCAGTTCGGCCTTGGCTCTTCGGCCGGGGCTCCCCACCACCATCCTGCTCCTCCAGTTAGCCCTCCTCTGGGCTCACTGCTGAAGGTGAAGAAGACCCCCTCGCCTCCTGCATCGTGCTTGGGGCCCTCGCTCCCCCGCTTCTCCTGGGTGTCCTTTGATTCTGGGGTGGGAGGGGAGTAGGATCACCATCTTCCGTTCCTTTGCCAGTGAAAGAGCTCCGTGTGAAACATTTTTGTAAGCCCTGAATAAATTCGGTCTGAATTTTCAAAAAAAAAAAACAAAAAAAAAAACTGATAAACATGATAAAAAGAGAACTATTTAAAATCTTTGCAAATATTCCTGGGGGCATAGAGCTAATGAAAAAATAATATTCAGGAAAATCTATTACGTCTCAATAATCAGGTGAGAGTCTGTTGTGACTTTTTTGAATATCTTTTTTTATTGGAGTTTGATTTGCCAACATATAGCATAACACCCAGTGCTCATCCCGTCAAGTGACCCCCCTCAGTGCCTGTCACCCAGTCACCCCATCCCCCCACCCACCTTCTTTTCCACTACCCCTTGTTCATTTACCAGAGTTAGGAGCCTCTCATGCTTTGTCATCCTCTCTGATTTTTCCCACTCATTTTCTCTCCATTTCCCTATGATCCCTTTCACTATTTTTTATATTTCCCATATGAATGAAACCATATAATGTTTGTCCTTCTCTTGACTTACTTCACTCAGCATAACACCCTTCAGTTCCATCCACGTCGAAGCAAATGGTGGATATTCATAATTTTTAATGGTTAATATTCCATTGTATATATAGACCACATCTTCTTTATCCATTCATCTTTTGATGGACACCGAGGCTCCTTCCACAGTCTGGCTATTGTGAACATTGCTGCTATAAATATTGGAGTGTAGGTTTTTCACTGAATCTGTATCTTTGGGGTAAATCCCCAGCAGTGCAATTGCTGGGCTGTAGAGCAGCTCCATTTTTAACTCTTTGAGGAACCTCCACACAGTTTTCCAGAGTGGCTGCACCAGTTCACATTCCCACCAACAGTGCAAGAGGCTTCCCCTTTCTCCACTTCCTCTCCAACACTTGTCATTTCCTGCCTTGTTAATTTTCACCATTCTCACTGGTGTAAGGTGGGTATCTCATTGTGGTTTTTTTTTTTTTTAATAGTACTTATTTTTTTTTTATTTTTTAATTAATTTTTATTGGTGTTCAATTTACCAACATACAGAAAAACACCCAGTGCTCATCCCGTCAAGTGTCCACCTCAGTGCTTGTCACCCCTTCCCCTCCAACACCCGCCCTCCTCCCCTTCCACCACCCCTAGTTCGTTTCCCCGAGTTAGGAGTCTTTATGTTCTGTCTCCCTTCCTGATATTTCCCAACATTTCTTCTCCCTTCCTTTATATTCCCTTTCACCATTATTCATATTCCCCAAATGAATGAGAACATACACTGTTTGTCCCTCTCCGATTGACTTATTTCACTCAGCATAATACCCTCCAGTTCCATCCACGTTGAAGCAAATGGTGGGTATTTGTCGTTTCTAATTGCTGAGTAATATTCCATTGTATACATAAACCACATCTTCTTTATCCATTCATCTTTCGATGGACACCGAGGCTCCTTCCACAGTTTGGCTATTGTGGCCATTGCTGATAGAAACATCGGGGTGCAGGTGTCCCGACGTTTCATTGCATCTGAATCTTTGGGGTAAATCCCCAACAGTGCAATTGCTGGGTCGTAGGGCAGGTCTATTTTTAACTCTTTGAGGAACCTCCACACAGTTTTCCAGAGTGGCTGCACCAGTTCACATTCCCACCAACAGTGTAAGAGGGTTCCCTTTTCTCCGCATCCTCTCCAACATTTGTTGTTTCCTGCCTTGTTAATTTTCCCCATTCTCACTGGTGTGAGGTGGTATCTCATTGTGGTTTTGATTTGCATTTCCCTGATGGCAAGTGATGCAGAGCATTTTCTCATGTGCTTGTTGGCCATGTCTGTGTCTTCCTCTGTGGAATTTCCGTTCATGTCTTTTGCCCATTTCATGATTGGATTGTTTGTTTCTTTGCTGTTGAGTTTAATAAGTTCCTTATAGATCTTGGATACTAGCCCTTTATCTGATATGTCATTTGCAAATATCTTCTCCCATTCTGTAGGTTGTCTTTTAGTTTTGTTGACTATTACTATTGCTGCGCACAGCCTTTTTAATCTTGATAAAGTCCCAATAGTTCATTTTTTGCTTTTGTTTCCTTTGCCTTCATAGATGTATCTTGCAAGAAGTTGCTGTGGCCAAGTTCAAAAAGGGTGTTGCCTGGGTTCTCCTCTAGGATTTTGATGGATTCTTGTCTCACATTTAGATCTTTGAACCATTTTGAGTTCATCTTTATGTATGGTGTAAGAGAATGGTCCAGTTTCGTTCTTCTGCACGTGGCTGTCCAATTTCCCAGCACCATTTATTGAAGAGACTGTCCTTTGTCCAGTGGATAATCTTTCCTGCTTTGCTGAATATTAGTTGACCGTAGAGTTGAGGGCCCATTTCTGGATTCTCTATTCTGTTCCATTGATCTATGTGTCTGTTTTTGTGCCAGTACCACACTGTCTTGATGACCACAGCTTTGTAGTACAACTTGAAATCCAGCATTGTGATGTCCCTGGCTCTGGTTTTCTTTTTCGATATTCCCCTGGCTATTCGGGTTCTTTTCTGATTCCACACAAATCTTAAGATTATTTGTTTCAACTTTCTGAAGAAAGTCCATGATATTTTGATGGGAATTGCATTGAACGTGTACATTGCCCTGGGTGGCATACTTTTTCACAATATTCATTCTTCCAATCCATGAGCATGGAATATTTTTCCATCTCTTTGTGTCCTCCTCAATTTCTTTCAGAAGTGTTCTGTAGTTTTTAGGGTATAGATCCTTTACCTCTTTGCTTAGGTTTATTCCTAGGTATCTTATGCTTTTGGGTGCAATTGTAAATGGGATTGACTCCTTAATTTCTCTTTCTTCAGTCTCATTGTTAGTGTATAGAAATGCCACTGATTTCTGAGCATTGATTTTGTATCCTGCCACGCTGCCGAATTGCTGTATGAGTTCTAGCAGTCTTTGGGTGCCGTCTTTAGGGTTTTCTATGTACAGTATCATGTCATCTGCAAAGAGGGAGAGTTTGACTCTTCTTTGCCAATTTGGATGCCTTTTATTTCTTTTTGTTGTCTGATTGCTGAGGCTAGGAATTCCAGTACTCTTTTGTATATCAGTGATGAGAGCGGACATCCTGGTCGTGTTCCTGATCTTAGGGGAAAGGCTCTCAGTTTTTCCCCATTGAGAATGATATTTACTGTGGGCTTTTCATAGATGGCTTTTAAGATGCTGAGGAATGTTCTCTCCATCCCTAGACTCTGAAGACTTTTGATCAGGAATGGATGCTGTATTTTGTCAAATGCTTTCTCTGCGTCTATTGAGAGGATCATATGGTTCTTGTTTTTTCTCTTGTTGGTGTCATCTATCACGTTGATTGTTTTATGAGTGTTGAAGCAACCTTGCATCCTGGGGATAAATCCCACTTGGTCATGGTGAATAATCTTCTTAATGTGTTGTTGGATCCTATTGGCTAGTATCTTGTTGAGAATTTTTGCATCCATGTTCATCAGGGATATTGGTCTATAATTCTCCTTTTTGGTGGCGTATTTGGTTTTGGAATCAAGGTAATGCTGGCCTCGTAAAACGAGTTTGGAGTATTCCATCCTTTCTATCCTTTGGAACAGCTTTAAATAGAATAGGAATTATTTCTTCTTTAAAAATTTGATAGAATTCTCCTGGAAGCCATCTGGGCCTGGACTTTTGTGTCTTGGGAGATTTTTGATGACTGCTTCAATTTCCTCACTGGTTATTGGCCTGTTCAGGTTTTCTATTTCTTCCTGTTCCAGTTTTGGTAATTTGTGGTTTTCCAGAAATGCATCCATTTCTTATAGATTGCCTAAATTATTGGCATTTATAGCTGCTCATAATACATTTTAAAATCATTTTTATTTCCTTAGTATTGGTTGTGATCTCTCCTCTTCCATTCATGATTTTATCAGTTTGAGTCTCTTTTCTTTTCTTTTTAATAAGGCTGGCTAATGGTTTATCTATCTTATTAATTCTTTCAAAAACTAACTCCTGGTTTTGTTGATCTGTTCTACAGTTCTTCTCATCTCTATTTCATTGAGTTCTGCTCAAATCTTTATTAACTCTCTTCTTCTGCTTGGTGTAGGTTTTATTTGTTCTTTTTCCAGTTCCTTTAGATGTGAGGTTAGCTTGTATATTTGAGGGTTTTTTTCCAGTTTTTTGAGGGATGCTTGTATTGTGATGTATTTCCCTCCTAGGACTGCTTTTGCTGTATCCCAAAGAGTTTGAACAGCTGTATCTTCATTTTCATTAGTTTCCATGAATCTTTTTAATTCTTTTTTAATTTACTGGTTGACCAATTCATCTTTTAGTAGGATGTTCTTTAACCTCCACATGTTTGAGTTTCTTCCAAATTTCTTCTTGTGATTGAGTTCTCGTTTCAAAGCATTGTGGTCTGAAAATATGCAGGGGACAATCCCAACTTTTGGTATCAGTTGAGACCTTATTTGTGACCCAGTATGTGGTCTATTCTGGAGAAAGTTCCATGTGCACTTGAGAAGAATGTGTATTCAGTTGCGTTCATATGGAAATTCTGTAAATATCTGTGAAATCCATCTGGTCCAGTGTATCGTTTAAGCTCTTGTTTCTTTGGAGATGTTGTGCTTAGAGGATCTGTCATTTGCAGAAAGTGCCGTGTTGAAGTCTCCTACTATTAGTGTATTATTATCTAAGGATGTCTTTACTTTGGTTATTAATTGAATGATACACTTGGCCCACATTAGGGGCATAAATATTCATGATTGTTAGGTCTTCTTTTTGGATCGACCCTTTAATATGATATAATGTCCCTGTTCATCTCTTACTATAGTCTTTGGGGTAAACCATAATTTATCTGATACGAAGATTGCTTTCCCAGCTTTCTTTTGAGGACCATTTGAATGGTAAATTGTTCTCCAACATTTTCAGGCTAGAGGTGTCATTAGGTCTGAAATAAGTTTCTTGTACACAGCAAATAAATGGGTCTTGTTTTTTTGTCTAGTCTGAAACTCTGCATCTTTTGATGGGATCATTTAGCCCATTCAGGTTCAGAATAACTATTGAAAGATATGAATTTAGTGTCATCATAATACCTATTCAGTCCCTGTTTTTGTGGATTATTTCTCTGGGTGTAATCTTTCTTTTACAGAGTCTGCCTTAATATTTCTTGCAAAGCTGATTTGGTGGTCACGTATTCTTTCAGTTTCTGCCTATCTTGGGAGCTCTGTACCTCTCCTTCTATTCTGAATGAGAGCCTTGCTGGATAAAGTATGCTTGGCTACAAGTTCTTTTCATTTAGTACTCTGAATATATCCTGCCAACCCTTTCTGGCCTGCCAGGTCTCTGTGGAGAAGTCTGCTGTTAATCTAATATTTCTCCCCATGTAAATTAGGAAACTCCTGTCTCCCACTGTGTTAAGAATTTTATCTTTATCTTTGGAATTTGCAAGTTTCACTATTAAAAGTTGAGGTATTGAATGGTTTTTATTGATTTTGGGGGTGGGGCCTATCTCTTGGATCTGAATGCCTGTTTCCTCCCCCAAATTAGGGAAGTTCTCAGCTGTGATTTGTTCAAATATGCTTTCTGTCCCTCTGTCCCTCTTGGTGCTCTCTGGAACTCTAATTATACTATACTCTATATGTAGATTCTTCCTTCTGAGGCTGTCATTTATTCCCCTTAACATTTCCTCATAGTCTTTTCATTGTTTTTCTCTTTTTTCCTTTGCTTACTTCCTTGCCATCAATTTGTCTTCTATGTCGCTCACTCTTTCTTCCACTTCATTAACCCTCATTGTTAGGACGTCCAGTTTGGATTGCGTCTCATTAATTGATTTTTAATTTCGGCCTGATTCAATCCAAATTATGCAGTCATGAAATGTCTTGAATCCTTTATGCTTTTTTCCAGAGCCACCAGTAGCTTTATAGTTGTGCTTCTGAATTGGCTTTCTGACATGGAATTGTAATCCAAATTCTGTAACTCTGTGGGAGAGAGGACTGTTTCTGATTCTTTCTTTTGTGGTGAGTTCTCCCTTCTAGTCATTGCTCAGTGCAGAGTGGCTGTATGAGCAGGCTGAGTCAAGAATATCAACCACGACCTAAGTAAGTTTCACCCTAGATGACTCTGACCAGGTTAGAGACCAGAAAATAAAAACAAAGATCAGAATGAAATAAAACTAAAGGATCACTAAGGTGAAAAATAAATTTTAAAACAAAGTAGCAAAAAATAAAGGGCCAAGAATCCCAAAGAAGAAGAAAAAAAAAAGAGAAAAAAGCAAAAGTAAAGAGGAAAAAAAAGAAAAAAGAAAAAAGAGAAGAAAAAAAGGGGAAGGGGACTGGGAGATGGTGGTGGTGACGACGTTGTAGTGGAGGAAGAATGTAGTCTACCTCATGGGTCCTAGAGGGTGATCCTCTTGGTTCCGAGTGTATGAAGTTCTGTATGTTAGAAGATGCTCAGTCCCAAATTTATGTAAACCAGAAATACTTGTAGAGAGCCCCAACACTGACCACCAAAACATAAATAAGATAAAAGAAGAAGGGGGAGGGGCAGAATAGGAATGAAGAGAGAATATAATCTCACAGAATGATCCAGCACGGTATACCACTTGGTTCTGGGTGCATGCTGGTCATGTTTTAGAAGGTATTAAATTCCACCATGGTAGAACAAAATGAGGCAGAGAAAACAAAAAATAAAACAAAAAAACATATCTCATATATTTCCCAAAATTAAGTTTAGTATGTTGAAGGGAATCTAGAAGTGGAAAATATATCTAGAACCTGTAATTGTAGAAATATAAAAATTAAAAAAGGAAGAAACTTAAAAATGAAGAGGTGATAAAATATTGTAGTTAAGGTGAGAGAAGAGGAAAAAAATGGAAAATATAGTCTAATATAAAAACGAGTTGTACTGGAAAAAGGGGAAAAAACAACAAAATGGGTTCCCTCTAGTTCTATATACTGTAAATCCCTTGACTTCCCCTGGAGCTTTCCAGCGCTGCTTGGCCAAGAACTTGCTCCTCCCTGTCCTTCCAGCTGGTCTTCTGGGGGAGGGGCCTGCTGTGCTGACTCTCAGGTGTGTGCACCTGGGGAGATGCCCCGCCCCCTGCCGGGTGCTGGCTCAGTCAGAGCTGTGTACCCCGTGAGGCCCCTGTTCCCTGGAGGCCCCGCCCCTCCCAGGCACAGGGTGACACAGGAGGGACAACAACACTGCCTGACATAGGTCAGCTCCCCAGCCCTAGATTCAGCTCCCCAGTAACTGCCGCAGTCTCCCAGTCCGCACTGGCCTGGATGCTCCGGGGGCGGGGGCGCTGACCTGCACAGCTCAGGGGCCCGGGGCAGGAGCGTCCCCGCTGTCCTGGGCCCTCCCCGCCCCCGCCTGTCCCGGGGGAGCAGGGTCCCGGGCTGTGTCCCCCGCGCCCTGGGCTCCGGGGCCTGCGCCGCTGTACTCGGGCTCCCTAAGGCAGCAGGTGCAGCCCCCTCCGACCGGAGCCCCCGCCTGCCCCCCGGCTTCTCCCCGAGGCCCCTCCGCGCGGCTCCAGCCCTTCCCCGAGCTCGGCCCCTGGGGTGTGGCGCACTTTACTCCCGGGCACACTTCCTGTATTAGTGACTCCGGGAAACTGGAGTCGGTTGTGATTATGACTTGCTCTCTCCCTCCTCTGCCCCTAGATCAATGTGATAGAAGCTTTAGTTTGGGTCAGCATAGCCAAGAACAGAAATTTCTTGCTTCCTCTCTCCTTATCCCCAGTCTCTGTTGAAGGCGATGGTATCTCAAGTAGGGTAGGAGATCAGCACTTCTTAGCCCCTCGGCTTTGTGTTTCAGAGGCTGTATTCTTGGTGAGCATGGCTAAGAGGCTGAGTGGAGGGGGGCTTCCTTCACACACTCCTCTCTCGTAGAATGGAGGTTTGTTTCCAGGTAGTACAGACCAAGTATGGGGCCAGGGTTTACTTCACTTCAGCTCAGTTGTATGGCAGAGGTTCCACTCTGGGAGGGAAGACTGGTTGAACAATTGCGAGGACCAAATCCTACTGCCCCTGTTGAGTGACCTGCTCATAAAGCATACTGCAATTCCAGCTCTGGGGTAGAATCCTGGAGGGGAGAGTAGATAGATTCTAATCACAAAGAGCCCCAAAGCTCCCCCTAAGGAGACAATTTTACTTAGAATAGAAAGTGGAGAAGTTCAGCCTCATGGCATGCTTGTAAACAATGGAGATTCTGGTGGTAAGATCTAGAAGCAGGCTGGTATCCTCAGCCACCTAGTTTACAAAAAGAAGCGGGGGGGGGGGGGGGGGGGGGGGGCAGAAAAAGACTACTAAGGAGAGCACTGCTGGGCTCCAGATCAAACCTCAAAGCCTGGCCTTAAAATGTACTACTTCAAAGACATCTGAATTAATTCACCTTAGACTACAGTTTAGGACCCAGAGAATTGTTGAAAATAGTAACAGAGCTATCAGATAGCAGTGAGTGGAAGCTAACAGCTGGGTGTGATGCCAAAAGAGGCAGGTAGCTTCACATAAATCAGGAAAAAGGTAGCCAAAGACTTTGATAAAATTGTCAGAGTATGAAGATTGCATACAATCAAGGTTGTACCCTCCGAGAAGTCAACAGCAGAGATTTCATGCAGAGAGGGATATAGATTTCTCTCAAATAGACCACTAAACGAATATATAAGCAAACAACAACAGTAAGCCTGGCAGCAGGCGGGTGAATGGTGTTGTACACAGAGCCATTACAATATAATTTCTAAAATGTCCAATTTCTAACAAAAAAAATATGAGAAATGCAAAGAAATCAAAAAGCAAAGCAAAGGAAACCGCCTGTAAGAAGGCTCAGATGTCAGACTTAGACAAAATTTTCAAAGCAGCTATTATTAACATTCTCAAGAATTATGATTAAAGAAAAAAACAATATGATTTCAATGTCTCAGCAAATAGAGAATATCAATAAAGAGACAGATTCTAAAAGAACCAATGGAAATTCAGAGTACAACAGCTGAAATGAAAAATTCACACGAGGGGCTCAATAGTAGAATTGAACTGGCAGAAAAAAGAATCAGCCATCTTGAGGATAAATTGATAGAGATTATGCAATCTGAAGAACAGAGGAAAAAATGAAGAAAAATGAACACAGCCTCAGGAGAGTATGGGATACCACTAGAGAAAATAGTGAAAGACAAAGATGAAGAGAAGATCTTAAAAGTTAAGAGAGAAACAACCCATCATATGTGATAGAAAAATATCAAGAGATGATTTCTCATTAGAGACAGTGCAGGTCAGAAGCAATAGGATAATAATAAAATTCCTGGAAAAATAAAAATTACAAGAATCTTATATCCAACAAACCTATTTTTCTTTTTTTTAATTTTTATTTATTTATAATAGTCACACAAAACTATTTTTCAAAAGTGACAGCAATATAAAGACATTCCAAGACAAATAAAACCTAGAAAAATTATTGCTAGCAGACCTGCCTTGCAAGAAATACTAATGGAAGCTCTTCAAGCTAAAAGCAGTGATTCCAGACAGTAAGTAATTTAACCCACATGAAAAAACAGAACTCTAGTAAAGATAATTATGTAGATAATTAAAAAAGACAGTAAAAATTACATATTTCCGCCTCTTTCTTCTTTTAATTGAGCTAAAAAGCAATCACATAAGAATGTATATAATTGTTATTGGCTTACAGCATATGGAAACATAATATATTTTATAATAACAGCAGGAACAAGGTGGGTAGAAATAAAGGTGTGTTAGAGAAAGGAAATGACACCAGATAAGCTGGAATCCATAGGAAGAAATGAAGAGATCAAGAAATAGTAAATAAGAGACTATAACAAATTATATAAATATATTTTAGCTCTACCTTCTTCTTTCAGCTTCTTTAGTAGCCATCGAAAAACATAAGGGAATAAACTTTAAAGTGTATTGTTGGCTTGCAACACATCTAGATGGATGGCAATAATAGCACAAAACAGGAGAGAAAGAAAAGAGCTGCCCAGGGTAATGATTCTATATATAATTTGATTGAAG
Organism: Vulpes vulpes; assembly: GCF_048418805.1. NCBI lineage: Eukaryota > Metazoa > Chordata > Mammalia > Carnivora > Canidae > Vulpes > Vulpes vulpes. The sequence continues at coordinate 29,149,238 of NC_132792.1, read as the reverse complement.
TTAGTATAAATCTGAAGTAGATTTTAATAAGTTTAGATATATATACAGTAAGCCTTAAAGTAACCACTGAGAAATAACTAAAAAATAGTGAACGTATCCCTAAAGTAATTAAATATGAGTAAATCTTTGTGACTTGGGTAGGCAAAGCCTTCTTAGATAGGACACCAGAAGTATAGGCAACAGAAGAAAAAATAGACTGGCCGTTATCCAGATTAACCTTTTGTTTTTTAAAGGGTACCATGAAGTATGTTAAAAGACAGCCTACACAATGCTAGAAAATACTGCATTGATAAATGATTCATATTTAGAATTTATACAGAATTCTTACAACTAAATAATTAAAGACAAATAATCCAATCAAAAATAGGCAAAGGAACTGAATAGACATTTCTCCAAAGAAAATATGCAAAAAGCCAGTAATCACATCAAAAGATGATCAACATCATTAGCCATCAAGGAAATGCAGGGTAAAGGCAAAAACAACATGAAATACCACTTCATACCTACTAGGATGGATTTAATTAAAGTCAGATAATAATTAGTGATGACGAGGATGTGAAGAAATTAGGACACTCATCTATTGTCATTAGGGATGAAAAATGATGGAAAGCAGTCTCATTCTTCAAAAGGTCAAATTACCATGTCACTTAGCAATCCACTCTAGAGATAATTCCCCCTCAGAGAAATGCAAATATATGTCCTCACAAAAACTTCTAAGTGACTATCCCAAGCAGCATTATTCATAATTTCCACAAAATAGAAACAACCCAAAAGTCCATCACCTAATAAATGATAAACAAAATGTATATGTAAGAATATTGTGTAATATGATATTTTATATGATTCCATTTACATGAAATGTCCAGAATAGGCAAATCCACTGAGACAGGAAGTAGACTAATGGTTACCTGGGATGGTAAAGCTGGGGCAAAATGAGGAGTCACTCTTAATGCCTATGAGGTTTCCTTTGGGGTATAAAATGTTCTAAAATTTATTGTGGTGATGGTTGCACAACTCTGGATATACTAAAACTACTGTACTGTACACTTTATTTTTTTTTACTTTTTAAAGATTTTATTTATTTATTTGAAAGAGAGAGAGAGCAAGAGCAGGGGGAGGGGCAAAAGGGGAGGGTGAAGCAGATTCTCCACTGAGCAGGGAGCTTGATGGTGGGCTCAATTCCAGGACCCTGGGATCATGACGTGAGCTGAAGGCAGATGCTTAACTGAGCCACCCATGTGCCCTGGACTGTACATTTTAAATGGGTGAACTGTATGGTATGTGAATGACATATCAATAAAGCTGTTAAAGTATATTGAATAAATACAGCCCTATAACAAAGTGTACATAAATACACACTCAATACAATTTTCTCTGTAGAAACACACTATTTCATAAGGTTCTTCTAACAGTTAATACCATAATTCTTTGAGAATAATAAACAGACATAAAAAGATAAAGATTTTTATAATGATAAATTGAATGTAATCAGGTAGCAAAGTATGGAGAGACTTTAAGAATGAAGAGGAAGTGGTGAGATCTAGGTTTTCCCACATTTGGGGAAATACTGCTCCAGTGAAAATAAAACTTGACGGAATCCTTAATGGATGGGGTCTTCCCTTAAGTAACAAATCTCCCATGGATAAACATGTTTTGTTTTAAAAGGGTTTCTTAAGGAGCTGCTATTTTGTCGGGCACTGGTGGTCAAGGTGTTTTACATACATTATCATTTGTTCTCATACAACACATTCTACAAATGAAAATATGAGAGCTTTGTAAAAAAAAAGGTAACTTTGCCAACTTCCATACTAGTATGTGGTGAAATAAAGACTAGAATTTAGGAGTGCTTATTATGTCATTCTATGTTGATTATTGTGATTTAGAACTCTGTGTGATGCTTCAAACAAATCTTATTAAAATGAATTTTGCACGTCACTTGATTCAAAATTAAGAGGAGAGAGTGGAAATTTGAGAAGTCATTAATTCATGTATAAATCCTAAAGGTCTTAAGGAGAATTCCCAAGATTTTTCAAATAGTAAGCCTTAAAAATGTAGCACCTTAGGTCACATTAGCAACTTTTCCAAGGGAAAGTAATGTATTCTTTAGTTCTTCCTGGATAGGTATCATTAACAATTTTTATTGCTTACTCAGTTCTTCAAAAAAATGATTTCTTGAGGCAAGTCAATGGAAATATCTTGGTCATATTTATGAACAATTTTAAGGGATTGCCTCTTTCTCAGACTAGAATGTATAATATATCAAGTAGTTTCTCAGCTCAATACATTTTAGCAATGTCCCTTATGTAAGTGAAATGTCTTCATGTAAACAATATATAATGAACTCTAACACTGCACTAACCCTGTGCTCCAGATTACATATTAAAGAAAAAAAAATCAGGCTGATGAAGTTCTTTAAAAGTTACTTAAATGTTTACTTTTGTGTAGAAAAATGACTTTTTTTCTAGTGGAGAAGTAAACTGGCAATAGAATTTTGACAAGAGGATTAGTATGATTCCAATTATAATTTAGGTCCCAAAGTAATAAATGTGTTGGTCGTAACCTCCTACTTGTGTGAACCCCTTAGAATTCCTTCTAATGGAATTCCCAATGAGGTCATCCCTTTGCAAACATCATTTCACCAGCATGTGGTACTAGGATACCTTGGGTTTTATTCAGATAGTTTCAGATTTGGACAGGGCCATGCCGATTAGAGAAGGGGTACGTTCCAATCAGAATAGCCAAAACTTAAACAGACCAGAACTTTACCTTTAGGGATTGATTAATTTAATGTATTAAAAATTTATAGAGTTGGATCCATTCACTCCAGTGGAACCCTAAACAATTCCCAGGACAGGCAAAATGCCCAACTTGTCTTTGAGAACAGACATGTATGTTACATGACAGCTGTTTATGTCTTCTGACATAGGAGGAGATCTTTTGGCTTTGCAATTTGGCAATGACATACACTCTTTGGCCAGCAGAGCACATATATTGTGGATTAAGATGAAAGGTAGAAAGAGTAAAAGGTAGATCATAGGGAGTGATCACAGGGTGATGATAAATCAGAGCAGGAAATGCTTATTTAGATAAATGAGACACATTAATGGCTAAAACGTCATTTGTGGGAATCCCCATCCAAAAAAGGATTTTAAACTCTAAAATAGATTGAGATAAAAGCACAGGTGGCTTTAAAAAATGCCTTGTCACATAATTACGGTTCCAAACCTCTTATGTAAAAAAAATATTAAGTAAGAAGGAGGACATTAACTAAAATCCCTCCCACACCAGAATAAATGCTATGGAAAAGCCTAAGACATCCCTGAGTTTCAGTTTCCCATCTATAAAAATCTCAGTAAAAATACTTGCCAGTTTGACCTGTGACCTCTGAGATTTTTTTTCCAAATTAGTCTTTATGATTCTAAGTAAGATATACTTATTGTAAGTTCAAGGTATCACATTTAGCAGGAATATATGAATTTTAACAAGTAATGAAGAGGCTTCAGTACCCAAAGGGATAAATCTCTAAGGGTGAACAAACAGGCAATCTGACAGACGCACATGTGTGTGGTGAGGGGGAGCCTTCCACACCCTTAAATCATACTGCCATTTTCCAAAGCAAATTCTAATAAAGAATTCACAAGCTCAGTTGAACATTAGAATCTGGGGAGCCTTAAACAATCCTGATATCCAGGCATATCTCAGACCAATTAAATCACGATCTCTGGTGATGGGACTTGCACTTCAATATTTTTTAAAGCTCCTGAGGGGATTCCGTTGTGAGTCATGATGAGTACTACTGCCTCACACCTTCGTGTTTTGGAGGAGAAAACTGAAACTCTCATAAGCTAAATGATCGAGCATAGCTCGACGAGTCTATGACAAGGCCAAGACAAGAAACTCGGTCTCCCAGCTCTTTACCCCTTTATTTCCACTACGCGCCATCCTTCTGCCTCTCCTTGTTTCACATGGTCACCTCTAATTGGCCTGTCTGAGGTCTTAATTTCAGATCCTCCATTCAGCACCTGTAGACGCTGTGTAACAAAGCTGGGGCAGCCTCTCCCAGTGTAATTTTTGCATATCCTTTTCCTTTTTACAAGCATCACTTTCTGGGGATCGCTAATTTACAGGTGACCCAAGTTCTTTCACCTTATTGAGAAAATTGAGTACCAGAGAAATTAAGTGAGTAGTCTATGGTCATTTAATCCAGCAAAGGGCAGAGTCCAGAAGTGATATTGCTTAACATTTCATTCAAGTTCTTTCTACTCGTCCAAGACACCACCTTTGACAATGAGAGTGTCTTTAAGGAAATACTGGTACCCTTTGTCAAGAAGCTGACACATTTGTCCCAAGATGAAAGAAGCTAGATGAAGACCAGCCTGGGGCTGCATTTTTTTTAGGTCAAGCAACCATCTTTTTAGGTCGAGCCCAAGATTCTGTTGCAGCTACAACACATTAGTGCTTGTATGCTGGCTCAGCTGGTGAGGAGGAGCAACTCAGCCCACAGTTTCTTCTGCATGGGTTTCAGCTCAACCCTACAGGCTCCAGTTTGCCCTTGCTTTCCCTTCTATTCTCCCTTCTTAACTGCTTGTCTTCTGGGTTTCAGGTTCCAGCATGAGACACAGAAACAAGAAACAATAGCATCAAATAGACTGTGTAACTGTCTCCGGCAATTGTATAAAGTCAAATCCCTACAATGAGTGCCTTTAAAAATACACACACACACACACACACACACACACACACACACACACACACACGTACGGCCCTGTGGTTGCATGAGTTCACATTTTCCCATTTCCTCAAAACTAACAACACTCAGACTTTACAATAACCTTTTTCTGACACCCTTTTGACCATTTTTCTGATTTGCCATGCCTTGATTTCCATGATTTTTCCATCCCTCAAGTATGTTTATTACTAATGTTCTCATTCGTGCTGCTGTTTATTCTTTAAGACTTTAATCCTTGAGTTTAGACACAACAATTTTAATGGGTCTTCTTACCTATATAATGATCAAGAGAGTTAGGAATGTAGTAGGAGCTCACTTAATAACTGTTGAAATTCATAGATCCTTAATGAAGGTCCACTGTTTATATGTTCCTACGTGTTTTTAGTTGGAAGAGGGTTGGCAACTTGCCTTTCTGCATATGTTTTTTTTTTAATTTTTTTATTTATTTATGTATTATAGTCACAGAGAGAGAGAGAGAGAGGCAGAGACACAGGCAGAGGGAGAAGCAGGCTCCATGCACCGGGAGCCCGATGTGGGATTCGATCCCGGGTCTCCAGGATCGCGCCCTGGGCCAAAGGCAGGCGCCAAACCACTGCGCCACCCAGGGATCCCCTCTGCATATGTTTTAAACAAAGCAGTAGCATTAACCTAGAACAACTTCATTCCTCTGTGTATTTCGGTCATCTTCTTAACACCCAGAGACCTGGCTGATAATTTTGTTACCTAGTTGTAGAAATACAACTACTACATATTCACTCTGCAAACTTTTCTGAAAAAGGATACTTCATACCCAATGACTGAATATTAGAGAATAGTTCTCTTTGAATAATTTAGTTCAGTTTTTATTTTTAGAGCAATATCAGTTATCAGTTTTAAAAATGCATATTATGATGATACATTATATGACATACCTCAGTTAGCCTTGTTTTTGAAGTCTAAAGTGATAGACTAGATTTTAAAAGTCAAAACCTGCAAGCAATTCTCTCTTTACACTTATAATCAGTGTTTGTAAATGCCTATATGATTGTTCTGTGTATATTTTTAAATGGAGAAATTTTATGTTACAACTTCATAAAAAAGTATACAAAATTTAAAAAATCAACACTTGAAAAACAAAATAACTTCCCCTTTAAAAGGACAATATTTTTTATTTCAGTATAAATATATGTATGATTAAATAAATAGAGCCTTATTCTACATGTACAGTTTAATAATCTACACATTTTTTACTTAAAGGTATAAAAATTTTACACTAAAGCATGGTTTTTAATATCCACATAATATTTTATTCCATGAATATAATCAGTTTATTTAATCACCTATTGTAAGAAATTTGATTACAAGTAATGGTTTAGCAAAACCTCCTTGTTCATCAGTCTCTTCCTATAATTTTAATAATCACCTCAAGATAAAAATTTCAAAGTGAAGGTGCTTAAAATATATGCACATTTTAAAACTTTTCATACATATTTTCAGTTTTTTCTTAGAAAAGGTATACCAGGGGCACCTGGATGGCTCAGTGGTTGAGGGTTTGCCTTCAGCTCAGGTCATGATCCTGGGGTCCTAGGATCAAGTCCCGCGTTGGGCTCCCTGCGTGGAGCCTACTTCTCCCTCTACTACTTCTCCCTCTGCCTGTGTCTCTGCCTCTCTTTCTTTGTGTCTCTCATGCATAAATAAATAGAATCTTTTTTTTAAAAAAAGGGTATAAAATTATAATTTCATCAATAACCTATCTTCCTTTTTTATTTTGCCAAGTGGATAGCCCCAAATTCTACATAATTATTATTTTAACTCGTATTTCCTCAAGTTTCAAGGACAATATTTTTATACCTTGATATAACTTGTGCTTTAGTGAAAGAAGCAATTGTTTTCATTAAACTTTATCAGGTTACTTTTATATACAACAAATAAATAGTGATAGTAAACATTATTTTCAGGAGAATGAAAAAAGAGCATAATTTTGAAATGAAATGAAGCCTAAGGAAGTAGGAACATAGCAGAACACTTTCTCTTCCCTCATCCAAAATCATGGTGGACAGGGAGAGGTGAGATTTGCCGAAAATGGGGATTAAGTTGCTCTGGATATCAAAAGGAGAGTAAGACTGTGCTAACAGCTTTGGCTGGAACTCTGCAAGTGTTAGATTTATAATTGACAAGGCATCAAGCCAAACATATACATCCATGACTGATAAAAGGATGTTAGAGTAGAAACTAGAAAAGTCAGTCAACATTTTCGCAACTTTGTTGAGCTCAAAATGAGATCCCTGAAGACAAAGATGATGATCAACATAACCCCATTATGATAAAAAGGGGAAGGGCTGGTGAATTACTCAGAAATATATATCAGTCTATTCTAATCTCATTTGGAAGAGAAATTCTACAAGCTTTGAGCTATCCAATAGAGCTATAATTAGCAAGCCCATGGTTTGATGGAGACCAGCCCTGTGCTCTCATTCCTTGGCTCATCAGAATTCTTTAAGGATATCATTACTTTGAAGGTGCTAAACTATTTTCAGAAAAGAGGAAGCATAGAGTGTGTGTTCTTATTGCTTTAAATGGAACTCAATTTGTCTGGGCAGGTTTGGAGCTGATACTGTCTACGGAGAGGAGACTTCATTTGTAATCATATACAAGCTGTAAAGGACGTTGGTTCTTCAGAAGTGGTTTGAATGAGGAAATTCTTTTCAACTCTCTAAAATTCTGGTGAGAAAAATCTTCCAACCAAGGGAATTGCCCTTCTATAAAAAAGGCAGTTTTGAGAAGAATGTGCTAATTTGGCAAATGAGTAAGGTGGTTTGTGTCCAGTCTAAACCTACAGCTTCTCCAATATCCCTGGGGACTCCTGGGAGGCAGAATAGCTTGAGGGCTTGATTATTACCCAAAGTTCAAAGCAGGGGGAGGAAAACACAAGAAAGGGGAGGATTAGGATGCTGGGTGGCTCAGTGGTTAAGCATCTGCCTTTGGCTCAGGTCATGATCCCAGGGTCCCAGGATTGAGTCCCACATCAGGTTCCCCACAGGGAGCCTGCTTCTCCCTCTGCCTATGTATCTGCTTCTCCCTGTGTGTCTCTCATGAATAAAAAAATAAATAAAATCTTAGAGGTGGGGGGAGAATTTAAATAGCAGAAGAGAGACAACATATAACTAATAACTTGCATAGGAAGGCTTCCAAGGACAGTGCTCTCTTACTCACTCTTCACTCTCAGTTTAAGATTTCTTACATCTGAAGTCCCCTGGGCACACAAAACTGGGCAGGAAATTTCTGAGTCAATTAGCTGCTTGACATTTCTTTTTGACATGCAAGGAAATAGCCAGACAACAACCTATCATTTACTGCTTTAGACCTAGCTAGAAAAAAAAAAAAGGAACACAACACATGTAATTAATCTCAACTATGCAAATCAACAGAGTGAAGACTTCTTATGTAAAAGAAAGAAATGTTGATAATCTGCCTGAGATAGTGGGTGCACCCTGCTGTTCCATGGACCTAGGCTTGGCCAATCTAGCAGCTCTCTCGCAAACAAAACAAAACAAAACAAAACAAAACAAAACACTTTTTAAAGATGGAAGTCACTATCATTATCTGGGATTGCATCTATTGTAGATCTGTTCTAGTTTAGATATGGTTTCCCATAATCCAAACCTAGTGGTTGTGAAATTGAATAGCTATAAAACATTTACAAGTCCTTTGAATAATCCATCCTGCCTGGGAAATGGTTTCCTGCCTTTGGTTGCATCTCTAAAACACTGATCAGGGCATCCTTGGACAGAATGTACTTCCCTGGCTTAATGGGCACAGGGTAGACAAGATCCTGAGTTGTACCTACACGTCCAGATGGCTGCCCCAGATTTACATTTATTTTCAAAAACTAGGGATAATATGCTTCATTTTATTGAGCCACAATCCCACTTGCGGAAGATCACTGAGATCAAATGTACTGGCCTAGAACAAGCTTTGGCAAGCCTCTGGGAAGAACATGTCTTTTCTTTCCTAGTTCAGTGTGTTTCCAAGATAATTCCTTGGTTCAAATGGGGTCACCCAACCATAACTTCTCACAGTAGTTTCTTTTAATAACCCAAACTTACCTTTTATCTGGATATGCCCCTTCTGAGTTCTTTAGGTAGTTTAAATATTTTATAATGGGTAAAATCAAGAAATTATGGTCACTGTGCTAAATCTTATATCAACACCCTTTATGAGAGGGTCATGATGGTCAAGAGGTACATACCAGGAGAGAAATGGGAGAAGAGGACTTCTCAGGGTTGCTATTCTCCCCAATATATCAATAATGAAAGACTTCAGGGCCAATTCAGGAGCAGAAAAGCATAGTTCCACAAGTAGGAATGTTTCCACAAACAGGCAAAGCAAGCAACTGTGCATGTTTAATTACCACAAATATTCTTCACCATCTCAGCATGGAGAATTGGTTTTCCTATCTTCATACTTTCACATGACATCTCTTCCTATGCTATGTCTAAAACAAAACATTTTCTCATTAGATTGCCATGTGTTTCTTAAGACACTACTGAATTATAACCAATTTGAGGGCAAACATAAGTTCTCAGAGAGCCTGCAACAGTGCTCTGCAATTGGTAAATTTTCATTGAAAAAAATTTGCTCATTGTTGTGATTTTATGGATATCAAATCACTTATCCTACTCTGACACACATTTAAATATTTTCCATTCTAAATACATTTTCTATCCCAAACACCAATTATACCACTTGATTTCCTAACAATAAAGACTCATTTCTTTAGGCTTGGAAATTTCTTAATCTTTAACTATGTCCCATTAAAAATGCAAATATATCTGGACAGAGTGAACAAAAGGTCTCCTGCCATGGCAATGTGTGACTGCTCTCTCAAGGTATCTCCTTGTCAGGTCCTTGCTTTCTAGTGTCTTCTTTAATATCTGGAGAAGGGATGCAGAAGATAATATGGGTATTTTATTTTCCCTAGCATGGAACTTAAAATTAGTTGCCAGTTTGCATGAGTCTATTAAGTCAAAAAATTGATTCTAACTCTTCTTGAAATTTTTCATTTATAACTCTGATAAAACCTGTTGCTTAAAAACCAAATTCTACTTGGCTTTGTCTGAGTCCAGAGACATTTTATTTAGGCCCAGGGTTGTTTACTTAAATAGCTAGCTTAACTAGTGAGTAGCTGAACCCATTTTTTTTCCCTGAAAGGCTTCACCACTTGAATGATCATGATGTTCCTTTTTGGTATTTGGGGGGGAAAACATTAATTTTTATAAAGCCCAGGAAGAACAAAAGATTAGGCTAAGTGGTTATGGCCTATATTCCCCTATTATGTGTAAATATTCAGTGTTTGACAGAAAATAGAAAATTTCACAATTTTCAAAAATTTAACTCCAACTGTCTTAATCCACAAGGGGAATGTCAGGATTGCAACAGATGAGGAGACCTGTTTCTAATTGAGAAAGCTCTGCTTTACTCACCAGCCTTGTTGTCTGTGGGTTAAGGCTTTTAAAGTTTGGAGAAATTCACTCCCTTGCTCTTTACTTCTTTATGAAGTCTTTAAATGTTCTCCACTCCTTTCTGGCTCTTTCAAGAATAATTAGTACCCTCATCAATTTCCCTGCCCTAGCCAGTTTGACAAACAAGTGCCATTTGAGTGAAATGTTTGCATTCTTCACTGAGCAGAATTTGGGGGCAGTTTCTGATTCGATAGATTTCACAGTAATGATGCTCCCAAGAGAGTCATAAATGAAGTTGTGGCAACTCAAGCAGTTTTGACGACCAACAGTGTTGTGTTACATCTTTGAATTGGCCTCTCATTTCAGTAATTAACAGGTGCGGTGCAGGAAGCCTTTGATTCCAGCTCCACTTAATTCAACAGCCTGCTCTGCTTCCCTACTAAGTCTAAGAAACAATATCAGGCTTCCAGAAGAGTGACTAGACTTCTGTATTTAGATTATTTTAGGAATAATTAGTTAGAAAAATCAACTCATAGAATCAAATAGGCACAGTTCCTAAATCTTTCTTTTTGCAATTTTATAAGTAGAATAGCTTCTTTCCAGCTATATGTCTAAACTAAAAATATTTTTCCTATCAGAACTACATAATAAATTACAATTGTTAATCAGTAAGACCATCGTGAATCATCAGTCTAAAGATGAGCCATTTTTGTGGATTTCTTCCCTTTTTTCTCCAAGTTGCCTGCACGTGAACAATATCATTCCAGATACTTGCTATTTTGAATGATGATCAGAAAGGAGTGTGGAAGGATGTAACAATAATAATTCACTTTACTGTTTGTTTTCAACAACAACAGTTGGTTGGGGGGTAACAGAATTTGTCGATAGACAACTCTCTTAAGAGGTTTTCCCAATTGCATTGACGTCCCTTCACTCATCAGCATGTGCAAAGCATCAACTGTATACTAAGTATTTCAGTTGGCTCTAGGTGAAATACTCAGGAAAAACACATTGTTCTTGCCTTTTTGAGAATGACACATGAAATAAAGAGTAGTACAAACAGCTAAATGGGTCAAGAAATTACAAATAAAGGGAATAGGATCTTGGAGCTGAAATTGTCAGGAAGGTTTTTTTTTTTACTTTGAAAAAAGTAAAAGGAAAGTCATTGAAGGCAAGGGCAGAGAAGCAAGAATCAACTATGTACACTGAACATGTAAGGTTAAGTCAGCTGTACATACTGAGAAGCAGGACATCATTCAAGTGGCTATGGAACCACTTATTTTCCAGGCAGGAATAATTGAATTCACAGGAAGAGAGAAACTCAGGTTTCTTAATCAGAGACCTGATGCAGAGAAGGCTTTTGTGTATGTCGTTATTGCAATCTGGATTACACTTGATGTCCAGTATCAGTTTCAGGACACTTATAAAAGAATAACTTGAGGTACACAAGCATGAATAATAATATGAACAATCAGGAAAGTGCTGAAAATACACCAACTTTGGTTGGTTATCCTGGAATTGACATTAATTAAAATAGACTGAAGTTAATGAGTGAGCTTGAGTTCTAAGTAATTTCGAATATTATTTCCAAAGTCACTCTAGCCATCCATGTTTCCAAATGATTCATTTTAAATAATTATAAGGCAAAATTATTACCTGAGTTGTGACTAAATCCAGACATCTAAGACAGGCAACAGCAGGTTATTAACATATTCCTTATCGTGACACTTAAGACTCTGGAAAAATAAGGGCTTCTTATTTACAAGTTTATGGATTTCACTGGAACCACAGATGACCTTCTAATCCCTTCAGTCAGTCTTCAGAGACATCTCACCAACAATATGTGTTTGAAAGTAGAGTCATCATTAGAAGATCTGGACTTAAATTTGGGATTTATGATCAGTACAATATTCATGATATACACTGCGGTGTGAATAAGGCTTTGGTATAGTTTGACATTCACTGGAGGATATTTTAAAGGCAAAACTTGGCTTTAGTTTTAGTCAATGGTTTCTTCGTTATCTAAAACAGAAGAAAGCATTTATCAAGGCATCAATCAAAGTTTCAGATGTCTCAGAATGTAAAATTATTTAAGGGGACCCAAGGGAGCTGTTGCAAACTGTCTACCTAAAATGACTTCAATGTTATTTTTAATTTTAATATGAATACTAAAGTTATCTGATTATAGCAACTTTGTGTTATACTTACACAAGAACAGATTCATGACCCTGCTTTCAAGCTGAATTTAAACCTTAGAGAGACTCCAAAGTATAAATAAAACATTGTAATCAATACCACCCTTTTGACAAAACTCTGGGAAATAAGTTAGAAATTCCATTTTTCTAAGATGAAACATAAAATAGCAAGATTTTCTAAATGTAGTTTACATGATGTATTTTGCTACATCCTCAGTGTTGTTTTCAAAACATAGAAATTATAACTACAACATTTTGAATTGAGAACACTCAATACTTTGGAACCACTAGAAATACTTCCACATACTACTACTTTTTATGCATGATTTTCATGTTAATTCATTCATTTTACAAATATTTATTTAGTACATATTATGCATCAAAGGCCATGATAGATGCTAGAACAGAAAAAGAAATGGAGGGGAAAACTAATTTTGCTACTGTCCATTCTCCCATTATCTCAAGGTATTCCCTCCAAGTTCTTAGAGTGTTTGGCCCATGATTTTTTCATTTGTTTTCTAATCTAAAGAAAGTTTTAGTTAAATGTGTGGATGATTAATCTAGGCTGATTTTTAGCAGAAAATTAGAATTAATTGATATATCTCCCTATCCTTTTAAGATTGGTATTGCAAGTAGGATGCTTTAGTGAATTCTCGATCTTTGAAGGATAAGAGTCCCAAAATAGTTTCTAACTCAAGAAAAAGACTGTATCAGACTTCGAGATGTCATCAAAGAAGGCACAGAGCTAATAAAGAATAGCAGGGGTTGAAGGTAAGCCAACGTTTATCTTGATTCCAGGAGTCAAAAGGCAGAAGATGAAGAATGCAAATAAAGAAAAGCATGTGGCCAACTTTGAAGCCACTCATCTTTTAAGAGTTTATAAAATTCTACAGAGAAACGGTGTGAGCGTGTGTGTGAATTAATTATGTTAGAATCCTTGACAGACACATTGTGTGTGGACAGAAAAACCAATCCAAATCAAGTGGACAAAAGACAGGGAGGCCTTCTTCTTCCATGTGGTTAGCCAGGCATGGATTTCACCTTTTATGATAAATGTGGGTATGTTGTAAATATATCAAAAAAGTATGGAAGACAAAAAAATGAACCAACAAAAATACTCACAATGACCTCTGCGTTAGCTGCATGTGAAAATTGCAGAGGTGTGAAGCTCATACTATAAATGAATACAAGCAAGATAGGAATGTGGCCTTGGGGGAAATAGCAAGCATTATGTTTATCCGCATGATGATAGGTTTTGTGGGCAAAACATCTGAAAACTTAAAATGCAGGTCTGGACAGGAGGAGTAGTAAGGTTGGCTTAGACAGGTAGATCTGGGAATGATCTGCAGAATGATGCTGTTTTAGCTAGGAGAGTACAGGGGTCTGCCAGGGTGAGGGAGGTCTGGGTGCCACATAATCCAGGAACAGAGCCAAGTTGGAGCTGGTCCCAGACCCAGATAGAGGAAGGCTGAGGTGGGAGTGTAGAGGGAACTTTACTGGCGTCTGGAGTTTCAAGATTATCTGCACTAATCCTGCCTCTCTCTATGGTTAGAGGGTTTGTAATTCAGAAGCTTAAAACTAGCAAAACTTAAAAAAAAAAAAAAAAAAAAGCTAAAACCAAAGAGAAGAAAAATGCTTGCAAGAAAGGAGACAAGCAAACATAGTGGTGATACTGCCATACAACAAACACGGTGAGGATGGGCAAACAGAATGTCCACCACATACGTTTAGGTTACTTTACTTGTTTTTTTTTTTTTTTTTTTCAGTAATTTATTACAGTGCCTTACTGTGTTGCCTGAAATGCATATTTGATTTGGGTTTTAGTTGTACTTGCCTTCGCTGACATTATGGATTGATCTTATAGATCAGTACCTGAGAATCTAATTCCTCTACTCCGTGCAGAGCACCTCACTGATTTTCTGGGTAACACAGATTACCCTGAGGAGTTGCAGGTCTGGCTGAGAAGTTAAGAAGGATAAAGAAACTTTGAGCAGGGGTCAGAAATATGCTTAGTTGAGGACTAATCTGTGAGTTACAAGTCAATTGCAGTTACAGAACAGCACAATTAATTGGCAGGATCAGTGTAGGCTAGAGAAATACAGGGAAAGGTCCAGGGAAGAGGAATCTGTGCCGAGATTTGAAGGATGGGTAGGGTTTGACTGGACAGGAAAGGAGAAAGGCATTATTGGTATGAAAAATGGCATGAAGATGGGACCAAAAAGGGCAAGATAAGCAGGCTCTCAAACATAAACAAGGTATGTTTCAAAGTTGTGGGAACTCAAGTTATCTAGATGAAGGAGGACTTGCAGAGCTGGGATGAGGGGTTGGGATTTGAAGCTACATGTAGGCGACTTGCCTTTCCACTTGGAGGGTGAGGTCAGATTGAGGCTGCTAAGGTAGGGGCCTGATTGCCAGGACCAGTGGAGCCTAGAAGAGGTGACAGGGGACAAGCGTTGCTTCCCACACCACAGCTAATGAAGAGCCAGCTCTGCCAAAAGTCCATTCACTGCATTGGAAATGCTCCTCTGCACAGGCAGCTGAGAGCTGGGCCCAGCACTGACCACCAGCCTGCACCTAGGCCTTCCTATCTTCGCGAGGCTATTAGCTGCAATCCTAACTCTCCATCAAATCAAAGCTTCATGCTTAAGACTTGGCTGCTTGTATAGTTTAAGTACGTGAAATGAAAGCTAGAAATTTAGCTCTTAGCAAAGAACAGTGTACAAGGTAATTGGCAAAAAAAAAAAAAAAATGGACAATGTGGATTCTTCCCTGAAACCAGCACACCCTAATTTCTCCGCCCCACCTTGGATTTTCTTTCCACAATCTAAATGCTCTTATGTTCTTTATTTTTTAAAACTGCTTCTGGCTAAGATCAGCAGTGGTGGTTTAGGAAGTGTGATCCCATGGGCAGCAGCAGCACCTCACCTGGGAACATGTTAGAAGTATAGATTCCTATATCCCACCTCAGGCCTACTTAATCAGAATTCTGTGAGTGAGGCCCAGCAATCTGTGTTTTAAAAAGTCATCTAGGTGATTCCCATGCACGGTAAAGTACAGCACTACTCACCTGCAGGACGCAGTGATGACTCCTTAGAATATCACAGGAGGCCTTTTAGGTCTGTTCCTAACCTACTTCACAAGCCATGGTCAACCTTTGCCCTGGCCTGCAACCCTATCTGGACACTCAACACAAGGGCATGGCAGACATGCAGAATTTTCCGTCTCCTAACCACACCGAACTCTTTAATAAATGCTCAAGATCACGTCACTCTGTGTGATAACTCCCCGCTTTTCAAGTCCACCCTCAACATCCCCTGGTTATGGCCAGCACTTACTCTCTCTCCTATGGTCCCAAAGCCCTGTGCTTACCCTGCTAATAGAATAATTATCACAATGAATTAAATGCTCTGAATATATGTCTGTCTAGGTTAAGGACAGGATCTTATTGCATTCAACTCAGAATATTACCCACACGGGAGATTCAGGACACTGAGCTGAATCTGTTCAGCTCACTGTTCTGCTGACCAGCTGGTGTCCTCGGCCACATGACCTGGTCCTCTGCTGCCCTGACTTGATGATTTCTGCATCTGTAAAGTAAGGGGGCAGATTAAGAAATCCCAAGGGTGTCTGACATTAGAAATCTGCATTTCTAACCAGCAGCCAGGTGATTAGTATGCATGAAGTTTGAGAACCACTATTGAAAAAAAAAATTAAAAAAAAAAAAAAAAAAAAAGAGAACCACTATTGATGGCCACGGTACCTATAAACTTTAAATGTATTTAGGACAATTTTATCTTCCTTTACTGTTGTCACTACATTCCCGTGACAGGACAACTGGGTGGCTCAGAGTTTGAGCACATGGGCTCCTTGCAGGGAACCTGCTTCTCCCTCTGCCTATGTCTCTGCCTCTCTCTCTTTCTGTGTCTCTCATGAATAAATAAATAAAATCTTAAAATAAAATAAAATAAAATAAATTCCCGTGGCACCAGCGCACCATAGAGTAAGCCAGCCCAGGGGTCCTCACAACCATCAGCTGAGAACTCACCTGCATGAAACCGTCTCCTGTTTTGGTCTTTGGAGCCTGGCAAAGAGCTTAGCTGGAAGCTCCTTAAAGTTATCAGTAACTTGGAGAAACCACTGAAGTCAGGCCCAGGCACAAAGCGAGGAATTAAAAACTAAGAATAAATATGTGGGACACATTTCTGTTTGTTTGACTAACCAAATTAAAGAAATGATTTAATAAATCAATAATCATATATTCAAATAATCAAAGTAGTTCCCAGTCGAAGATAAAGGGGCATAGCCTCTCCAGCCCCGGTAGCTCACGAGTCTCACGGTGTAGAGATTTTGTAAAGCGATAAACACCCAGGAATGTGTATATATGGACTATCGACGTGTTCTTTTCCTTATCAGCAAACGTCTGCCTCAGTGGCAGAGACAGACCACCCACAGTACCTCGAAGCTGCAGTTTGCTACCAGCAATGATTTGGTTAAGCTTTGATTAAACCTAGGAATGTAAAGCACGGAAAGGTCTGGAATCCGACACAACCCTTTGACACCACGCTGTCTGTCATTAATGATCATGCACCATTAGATGTTCAGCTTTGAAAATGAAATTAGACGACTCCAGTTTTCAGCCCTAACCCTGCTGTGTTTGGAGACTTCCTGATTTACTGCTTCGCCTTTTAACTATTTTCAGGCGATTGGGAGTTGGGGGCAGGGTAAAGAGTCCAGGGATCAAGTGAGTACAAACAAGGCATCTCAACTACCATCAGGGGAAGCGACTTTCTGCTCAGATAAGTCACCAGGTCAAAAGAGCTTTATTCCCACGTTGAATTAATCTTCCTTTTCTTTTTTCTTTTTTTCTTTTTTTTTCCTTTTTCAAGCTAGGTGTAAGAATTTCCTTGCTGGGACATCATGCAAGAAATATTCAGTATCCTTTTTCACTTCCTTTTAAAAACAACAGCAATAATGTTAGAGTTCCCTGGGGTCCCTCCTATACTATATGTCTCAAAGGTTCTTTTCCTTTTAACAATATATGAGTGTATCTGAAGGCTCCAGATCTCATCCCACATATAGTGTGGTGTTCAGAGCGGGGTCCGAAATATGTATAAATGCTTGTTGGGTGAACAAATGACCACATTTGCCTCTCAGTTCAATAGCTGTGGTTTGCACATAAAAGCAAGTTTTAGACAACAGTGAAATTACAGGCAGTTGACCCAGACCTCTTCCTGTTAACAGCTGACTTGTTATTCTTAGGTTCACTTTTTTTGGCTCCTGAGTCTATGGCTACCCACCCCCTGCACCCCTCCACCCACCACAGCTTTTTGGCTAATTAGACTTGGGAATCTCTCTCAGCCCTAGGTTTGGCGGACTCCTGGGATTTCAGTGTCAAGGGATTCCTACTTCCATCTCCACCTAGTGGAATGCTTCAGGAAGGCCTAAAATTCAACTCCTCCATTCCCTGAGATGAGAGAGATTTGGGCATAATCCATCTAGCTAGGGGAGAGGGGCTAGAGCAAACTTTATTTTCTTTGGATCCTTCTCATATATAGAGATGGTTTAACAGAATTCAATCATTTTTATTCTGCTCACTGATGTGATTACATTGTTATCACTGCCATACAAAGACTTTTCAAGTGTAATATAACCTCCATAAAATTTGTTCCAGGTAAAGAGATAGGACATTACCATTCTAGCTACTCCACCAGCGCTACTTCAGGAATTAGGAGGCTATTAGTAAATCAGCCAACCACGGCACTGAGAAATTTTATTTTAGTTATCAAACAGCCATATCATTTACCATGAAACAGATGCTGTATTATGTACTTGGTATTAGTTTATTAAAATTTCAAAACAACATAAGAGGCAGGTACTATGATTAGCTCTATTTCAAAATGTGGAAAGGGAGACGACACAGGGAGCTAAGTGACTTACCCAAGGTCACTCAGGTAATGAATGGCAGAGCTGGGATTTGAATCTAGCCAACTCCAGGTACAAGACCTGTGCTTCTAGCCATTTACTATGTTGACTGGTCACCTACCTCTGTCTGGTATTTCATGAAGAAACTTAAGTTGTAGATAAATGATCATTTAATGATATCATTAAATATAATTAATCATAAAAACAGGATAAATAGTTTTACTAAAATAATAAGAGAAAAAAAGAATCTCTCATTATTTGAGGATATAGTCCTTGTTCTGATATGTATTATACCAATAGTTTTGATATTCATATTAAAATGAGATTACTGATATTTTTACTATGATATATATTCATTATAACCTCAGTATTTGTTTCTTTTTTGTTTCTCATATATAAAAAATATATCTAACATAAAATTTCCCATTTTCAAGTGGAAAATTCAGGAGCACTAGTTACCTTCACAATGTGTGCAACCATCACTACCATCTCTAAAATTTTTCATTGCACCAAACAGATACTCTTATACCTGTTCTGCAGTAATTTTCCATTACTCCTTCTGTAACTTTTTTTTTTCTAAGATTTTATCCACTCATTCATGATAGACACACAGAGAGAGAGAGAGGCAGAGACAGGCAGAGGGAGAAGCAGACTCCATGCAGGGAGCCCAATGCGGGATTTGATCCTTGGACCCCAGGAACATGCCCTGGGTTGAAGGCAGGTGCTAAACCACTGAGCCTCCCAGGGATACCCTGTAACTTTTAATATACTATCCATCTCTCTATGAAAGTACCCATTCTAGATATTTCATGTAAGTGGAATCCTTTTGTGTCCTTTTGTGTCTGGCTTATTTCACTCAGCATAATATTTTCAAAGTTCATCCACAATGTAGCAGAACTTTATTCCTTCTGTGACAAAAATATTCCATTGTATGGATATACCACTTTTTGTCTATCCATTCATCGATTGATGACCACTTGGAATGTGTTGGCCATTTTTTGGCTGTTGTGAATAAAGCCTCAGTAAACACTAATGTAGATGTTTCTGCTGGACTCCTGTTTTTAACTCTTTTGGAATTGCTAAATCATACGGTGGTTCTGTTTAGTTTTTTGAGGAACTGCCAACTGTTTTCAGTATCAGCTGCACAATTTTACATCCTGATCAGCAACATAAAAGGGTGCCGATCTCTCTCTCAGCAACACTGGTTATTTGCTGGGTTTTGCTCATTATAGTCTCCTAGTAGGTGTGAAGTGCTATTTCATTGTGTTTTTGATTTGCATTTCCCTAATGACTAATGATGTTGAAATCTTTTGGCATGCTTATTGGTCATTTATAGATTTATGTATCTTTTTTCAAGAAATGTCTAAGTCCTTTGTATGTTTTTTAATTGCATTGTTTATATTTCTATTGTTGAGTTGTATGAGTTCTTTATAAAATCTGGATATTAAACTGTGTCTATTCTTATGCCAGATCACACTGTTTTTATTGCTGTAGAAAATGACATCTATCTAAGTATATTCTAATCAGCCATTATAAGATTTGGTCAGCATCTTTGTATAGGTAGATCATTTGTATTTCATAAAACAGCTTAATTAGCTAAAGCTGATTTCTCTAAACATGCAATTCCAATATTAGAGAATTGAATCTCACTAATATCCAGTTGCCTTTTCATTCTGGCAAACTGAAGATTTTGAAGGTCATATGGCTAGTTCTGGCCAATAAACACTGAGCAGACCTGATGGGTGTCACTTCTAGGCCAAACATAAAAGAGTAGCTATGAGATTTTATGGCTCTCTTCTGTTTTGGCAACCAGTGAAATGGTGAGTTGTAGATAGGGGCAGCTATATGTAGCCCAGCCTGTCCCTGAGTGACTATGTGGAGCAGAGACCCTCTCACACCTGTAATAGACAAGTAGCATGTGTGACAAATCACTTTTTGGTGTGATAAGCCACAGGGATTTGGAGGGATGTTTGTTAAAATAGCACAGTATTCTCAGAGTATAGTCCCTGGACCAAGAGCATCAGCTTCATCAAGGAACTTATTAGAAATACAAATTCTCAAGTCCCCCTCCAGAATAATCTGTCCAGATCTTGGAGGGGGACCAGCAATCTACTAAAATATCTCCAGGATATTCTCATGCAAGCTAAAGTTTGAATACCACCGCAGTAGCATAATCTAGCCTATCCTATCTCATAGTTGGTGATGGGTTTTTTTTTTTAACTTGTTGAATAATTAAGTACAGTCTGTGTATAGGAAATGGTAAAAGTAAAACTGGAACTACACATTTTTCATCATGATCATCTTTACCATTCCTATTGCTACTACCTTACTTAGGGTGTATTGAGTTTAGCTGCAGAATAGGATATGTGAAGAGCAGTTATGGGAAAGAAGATGGTGAATAAAGGTTTGGACCATGCCAGAATGATGTGTGCACAGTCACTCTGTTCTTCAGCTCCTTGGTACTTTTTGATTGGACTAATTGCAGAAACATCCTAACTCTCTTCTGTGTTTAGTATTTCTCTACTCTAGTCCCCCTACATTAAGTTTGCATTAATCTTTAAGAAATTCAGTTTTGATTACATCATTATTCTTTTTAACAACTTGATTGTGATTTAGTTCATATCTAGGAACTTGGATTTAAGGGAGGGTTTCCACCATTACTAGAACTGATAATAATTGTTCACTGTGGTTAAACTGCTTGCGCGAGGAATATGGTTTATGCTCAACTGCTATCCTTTTGGGATGCTGAAATTTTCATCCATGCTAGGCAGAGCGCCTAGGTGACCAGATCCAGTAAAAACCTGAGTCTTTGATGACCTTCCCTGCTAAACATCTTTCCACATGTGTTATCATAGCATGGGCTACAGGAATTATGGATCTGTGTGACTCTGCTGGGAAAGGACTCTTGGAAATTTGCACCTGCTTTCCTCTGCATCTCACCTCATTCACCTTTTGTTTTGCTGATTTAGTTCATTACCTTGTGCTGAACTATAAATCATAGCCTTGAGTACAACTGTATGCTAGGTCTGTTGAGTTGTCCTAGTGAATTGTGTAACTGAGGGTAGTTTTGAGGGTCCCCAATGTAACCTCCAAATATTAGCTTCCACTAATTTCTAAGTGATTGCTCTATTGTTTTTGAGAATGCCCTCAGGCATAAATTGCTCCACAGTTTCATCCAACTTCTTGGCCTCACCTGCCTGGAGTAGAGCTCTCATTACACTGATCAGGGAAAGGAGTGGAACTAGGTTATGATTAAGCTGTCATAGACTCTCACCATTCTTAATAAGAGCTAGTAGATTTTCCTGAATAAATATTTCCCCATTTAAAATTTCCAGAGCCAAGTGGTTGCTTTTAAATGATTATTTATAACTTTTATAATTTTCATAATTTAAATGGTTACTTAACTAGGGAAGTATTCCCTGAACTCCTTAATACCTTCATTCTGGAAGTCCTATTTCTGATCATATCATTATTACATAACAAATTGTCAGACTCCCTATTTCCTACCACAATAAAATCTATATTCCATAGCTTGATTTCAAGGCCCTGCATAAGTTGGACCCATAGAGTATCACTATAACCACGAGAGAACAAGTCTCACATTCTTCAAGCATATCTCATGCTGTTTGCTCTGTCAAAACTTTCATCTCCTTTCATACCATAACATATATTCACATTCTTCATAATGTCAATATAAATACCTCTTTCTGTATTCTTTGCTAATTTTCCAACTTATAGTTGCTTTTCTCTAAATAATGTGTTAGAATTTAGAGACACCAATCACTTTATCTTTTTCTAATTGTTGACAAATATTAATAGAAGCTATCATTCACTGCAGAGAGCACAACACCTGTCACATACTAGGCCCTTTGGAAATATTTCTTGTTCCATGAGCAAATAGCTGAATGAGAGCAAATTATGGCTGAAAGAATGTCAAAAGTTAGGACTTCACCATTTAAAGAGCACTTGTCCCAGCAGCAAAGTCAGCTGAGGTTATCGTCATTACTCCCATGAGGAAATTAGGGCTTTGGAGTTTAAGATTCTTACCTAAGATCATACTGAGGTACTAAGTAGCCATTGCACATCTGAGTTCACAGCCTGCTCTTTAAGAACCAAATTCTTTCTATAATGAAAGGGATCAGGAAAAGAAAGTGCCTTCTACCCTGAGCCTACTCATTTTTCAATTAGAAAGGAGTAAGGGCAGTTTAACAATAAGGAGAAAAAGATAAAGGAACCCCTTTCTGACATTTTTGCTTACATATCTAAAATGTAAACTTAAGATTTCAGTAATGAATGTTGGTTATATAATAGATAGTAACAAAGTAGGTCTATTCTGCACAAAAATGCTCTGTGCTAACCTAACCACATGGCCATTTTATTACAGTGACTATGTTGTTTTGAAAAATAACTCATTCCACTGGAGATGAAAGATAAGCGACTGCAGAATGTGGAGCAAAAAGGGGAACTTTTGTTGTATGTATGAGCAAGGCAAAGGTTAGACAAGAGTGGCCTGAAGAAAAGGGTTTTAGAAGGAAGAAACTCCTGGGTAATGGTACATGTTATTTAAAATGACATTTGCACATTTTTAAAGTCACTGAATCACCTGTGCCGCCATTCTTTCACAGCTTCTTTACTGACGAAAACGTCCCATTTAATTGACGCTCAACAGATTTTGTTCACAACCACACTTGGCACTGTGTCAGATTCCTCCACTTAGACAAGAAGTTATCAACAGAAGGACTTTTTTTTTTTGTAGATTTGGTTAATAAGTTGAGGAATATATCTTTATCCAGCATGCTGGAGAGGCAGAACCAATATCATAACACAGTATCCTCTACCACAAATCCTGAAACTTGAGCATCCTTTGGCCCCTTTTAAAATGGGCATAATATTGTTATGAATGTGTTGCCCTAAAGATTGAAACAAATCATGCGAATATTTCTAGCAAAATGTCTGGCATATTATTTACTCAAGAGATTTCTTCTTTCTCTTTTTAAAAAGATTTGAGAGAGAAAGAGAGAGAGAGAGAGAACAAAGAAAGCAAGGGGATGAGGAGGAACAGAGGAATAAGGAGAGGAAGAGAATTTCAAGCATATTCCACACTGAGCGTGGAGCCCAACCCAGCTGATTCCACAACCCTGAGATCTTGACCTGAGCAAAAATCAAGAGTCTACTGCCCAACCGACTGAGACACTCAGGTGTTCCTCAAGAGGGTTTTTCTTGCCTGCCTTGACTTTTCACCACTATTGCACTCTAGATGAGGTCCCAGATCCCCTGGTTGGTTTTACCAAACATATGCAAAATATAAAAACATATGCAAAAAATTGTTGATGATGCAATACATTAAGGGGGTTTGAATTTCCCCATTATTTGCTTATTTTAATCATGCCGTTATAGTGGTGGTGGGAGTGGGTGAGTAGCAAAGGAAACTTGAAATAGTGTATTTATAGGTGTTCATAAAAATAATAGATGTATTATTATCCTATGTACTAATCCTATGTACTTTCCAATTTGAAAAATATTTTCATGTATGTAGTCTCACTTCATTCTCCCCAAGCATGCTGATGTAGATGTGCTCATCTTCATTTTACAGATGAAGAGACTGAAGTTCAGAGAGGACCAATGATATAGTGTTACTTTTAGAGGACCTCAAAAAGTGTTAGAATGAAAACATTCACATGAGTGACCACATTTTCTATGGAGGAGAAAGAAACGGTCATCTTATAATGCCCCGTAGAAAGAAAGATTGCAATAGGTAGGTAGTTATAGATTAGGAGTGAAGTGTCATAGATCTATTTATGCGTGGGGGTGATGAACAAAATTTATTTTGGGATTGTACTTGCAATTATCTAACTTCTCACATCTGGTATAAGGTATATTTTTGAAAATAATTTTCATACTCCCTTTCTTCTTATTTCTGTAGAATTTCCGATGAATATACATCACATTTTATAGTGAAAACATTACGCTTTTAGTTATCATATTTATCTTTATAAAAAGCACTTATTGAGTAACAACAAAGAATTGGGAGTGGAATGTAAAAACTGTATTTTATTGATCATTTCCTCATTTTTACTTCACTTTTAATGAATAGGTAAAAGAGTCCAAAGAATAGGTTGAAATGCCATTTTTGTCAATATATCTTTATTCATTTTCTCTTAACTTTAAATCCCTCTAAATATTTTGGCTTCATGTTGTATTATTTTAAAATCCTATGCCTTTCATTCCTTTCTCTAACTATTGTTTGATGAAGACAAATACTTATGTGGCTTGTTTCCAGTTAAACCAGAGGTGTAAAATACTAAATACATATTTTTAGGAACCAATTTACTTTCAAAATGTAAAAAAGATTTCAATAAGAAAATACTAAAGAACCAAGATAGATGAGTTCCAGAAAATAAATAGACAACTTAGGCATACTTGAGTTTTGGAGAAATAAAATAAAATAATGTATTTTGGATTATAGTCTCTTATACTATTATTTGAATTATTTGGATGAAATGTTTTCTGCACATTGTATATTATTATTATTATTTAATTAGCATAAAACAGATAATTTTAGATTGCCTGGCTATAGACAAAGGAGATTTAACATAAACATAATAGAGAGTTTTATTCCTCCCTGGAAATATATATTAAATTGTATTCGAGATTCATTTTAGAGAAAATTTAAATCTTGATTTGTAGTCTGATTTTGCTAAGAGATTGAAATCCTTTTTAAAAAATTGTTATCTCTGATAACATTGCCCAGAACACTTGCTGAAGATAAACACAATGGAATCAACACTGTAATATGATATTTCCTCATGGAATACCAAGCTTATCCCTCGTGGGACACAAAACCCATAATCAACTGGCAGGGTTATGAAGGTCTTTCTTACACACTAGATTGATCTGATAATCCATACCATGTTTGGACATATTTTATGCATTACAACTTATATTCTTTTGCTTCTATGGCAACTGACGGCTTTGTAAACTTTTGGAACACTAGGGAAAGAAACATATTGGCAGAATGCTTAGGTTTTCATTTTTTCCATAAGATAGAAAAAGCAAGATACTCAACAACTAACTGTGATGATGTGACAAGAGATTATTTAATTATTCTTGACATGCTCCTATGCAGCCAAGAAGTAATCTTAACTTTGTTAAAGGCCTGCATTGATTTAAAAACAAACTCAAATACAAAAATTTATTTTTCTTATTTAATGAAATAATAGATTTTTCAGCCCAACAGCACGCATGTGAAGCATATATACTATTTTGGTACAGCCATGGAAATGAAACATTTCAATTTTGAGTATCCAAATGGATTTGAGTTCTCAGCCATTGTGTTTTAAAGATAGAAAGTTAATTGGATATTTAAAATCTCAAGTTTCTTAAATCTATTTTACATGAGAAAATTTAGTTAAATATTTGCAGTTTTTGGATAAAATGTTTTAGTTTTCTTAATTGTTTAATGATTTCCATTGAGATGGGTCAGGGTTTGATAAAAACTATGGCCTATGAGCCAAAGCCAGCCTATTGATCTTTTTGTATGTCTTATGATCTAAGAATGATATTTGCATTCTTAAATGGTTGAGAAAAATTTAAAGAAAAATATTTCATAACATGAAAATTATCTAAAATTTACATTTTAGTGTTCAAAAGTAAAGTTTTATTAGAACATAGTTATCTCCATTCATTTATGTATAGTCTATGGCTTCTTTTGTGCTATAGTAGCAGAATTGAGTACTTGGAATAGAGATCAGATGGCCCACATTGCTAAAATATTCATTATCTGGCTCTTTATAGAATAAGTTTGCTGGCCCAGGGATTCTTACCTCTAAATCCCAGACAGCTACTAAAATGCACACATAATCTCACACACACACACACACACACTGCATCCTGAGTGTGTGCCCTATGAAAATGTTTTCATTCCAAACACTTTGATTTGTGGTAACTATCATTTCATATTTTTAATATTCTTTTTAAGTCTAAAAATTGTTAGGAAAACCATCTATCTTTACCATCAAATCATGATAGTTAAAAAAAACCTAGACAACATTTTGTGCAAATATAAATCCCACAGATTAAACGTACTTAAATCCTGGAGTCATAAATTGATTGGACTGCTTTAGGAGGCATCCATATTCTCCTTCCTTATTCCCCACCAATGGATTGAAATACTGACATAGTCACTATTAGGACATTTGTTGTCTACATGGTTATTCAGAGTGCTCTGTCAGATTATTACTGAAAAAATCATGGAAACTAGAGTTGTTTTTTAAAAATATTTATTTATTTATTTTTTTCATGAGAGAGAGAGAGTCAGAGACACAGACAGAGGGAGAAGCAGGCTCCATACTGGCAGCCCAACGCGGGACTCAATCCCGGGACCCCAGGATCACACTCTGGGCCAAAGGCAGGCACTGAACCACTGAGCCATCCCGGGATTCCCTAGAGTTGTTTTTAACAATCTGTATTGTCTTGACTAGAAAGCCAATTTTATCTTACTTAACAGACTCACAGAAAATTGACATCATAACTGTATGATATGATAGGACGCATCCAACATATTTTACAGTGTTCTCTGTTTTCCAGAGAAAGAGAGCTCAAATAAAGATAGCTTTCAGACTGTGAAGAGTTCTGGGGAGGGCATAGCTTGTGGGGGAGGTACAAAGAAGAAGCCAAAGGATTTAGGCTTCTTGACCTTTGTGCCTTTCAGCTGGAGTAGTTTTGCTTTTATTTTCTGATATTTTAGGTCCTATTTGAGGATTTACAGTGCTTCAACTCTTGCAGATGCAGTGGCTTTATACTGTGTCAACACAGCCTGACTAGAACTACATTTTCCAGACTCTCCTCCCCTGTATTCAGATTAGAGTTGGCTACAAGAGAAGTTTGCCGTAGAGTATCATCATACTCTGAGGTTCAGCGGAGAGACCAACACATACACATTGTCGCTGATCTGCCAAATTATTTTGTTCACATGAGACAACAACTGGTCCCACAGCTCCTTCAGCTTGCCCATGTCCTTGGCTAGTCATGATGCAACTCTGCTGTGGCGATGTGGGGTAGCTTCTTCTACAGGTCATCCACATCATCACAGGTTGAGAGGGTAAGACGAAGAGGAAGAAGTGAGTTTCCAGTTTGACCTCATGGGTCCCTGTTGTTCTTGAGAGCCTATTAATTAGTTCATTTCTCCCTGCTTCATGTTTAAGATTCTTCCCAGATGCTGATTCTGCTGACCTCGTACCATTTTGGGCCCAGCTTCCAGACATAGATGCAACTGCCTTCTATAGACTGCCTCATGGCTCACATCTTGGTATTTGGTATGATACTGAAAACAAGTCCCTTACTCCACCTCACTCAAAGAGGTTCGCTCTTTGGAACCATAATAGGTATACTAAAAGTGTCTGAAAGCTTCTCATTATCCATATGCATTGTTTCAAAAGTGAAGAAACTGCAGCCAAGAAAACCAGCAGCAGTGGGAGTCATTGTCATCACAGTGGTAGTAATGTTAGTAGTAGTGAACATGGACCAGTGCTTACTTAGTGAATACTAGAACCCCTCAACCCTGATCCTCATTGTAACCTTAACCTAATCCTCATTATAGCCCTGTGAGTTAGGGGTACTGTTTTTCCCATTTTAAAGGCAAGAAAAACCAAAACACAGAGAATGTCAATTTAAGGCATGAGGTCAAAGATATTTAATAGCGGAGTTGGAATTTGAATCAAAGCAGTTTGACTCATTCAAAATTTATCTTTGATGGTAGAATTTTATAAAAATGTAATGAAGAAGAATTTTTTCCAGCTCTATGTTTTCTTAGGCAATTGCTTAAATAATTTGCAAATATTGAATACTTACCATAGGGCCTGTTCTAGCAAGCAAGACAAATACAGTTCCTGCCCAGAGGGAGCCAATATGTATTTTGCTATCCCTGCATTTGTGAAATGAGAATTGTGCTACTGTTGGAGGCCACCTCTCTCACTCTCTATCTCTGCATGTAGTTATATTTCATTTCATTCAAAACATAAATATATTAGAGGGGATTTGGGGAAAAGCATAGGCATTTAGATCAAATGTATGAAATAGCAAGAAATAATAAAAACTGTAGTTTCCAAAATATTTAAAATAGAATTTATGCTCTTAAAAGTGTGATCATGTGACATGAAAATTACAAAACACATACTTTGGGAAGAGAATTATGTAAGTCCCTTCTCTAATTCACAAATGAATAGGCCAAAAATGTACTGGAGCCAACCATATGTCATGAATAAGCCACAGTGGTAGAAAGCCTTCAGACACTTAGACTGTTTGGAGAACCCCGGTGATGCTCACTCTGGAGATTCTTGGTAACTTGTATAATTGACTATAAACTAGAGTCAATAGTAATCCTGGCTGTACTGTGAACTTCTGTGATTCAATAATTGTCTTTTCAGAAAGCTCAAGCTTCTGTGACAAGTTCCAAGTTTTTAAATTGTCTCCATAAATGTGCCTTTCTTTGCTTGTGAAGAAGGGCTTAGGGCGAAGGCATATCAAGTCACAAAGAGCATTTCCGCCTAGCATGTCAAGTGGGTGGCCATCCCTCTGGGGACCAGTGTTGGAAAAAGGCATCTAGCCAGGATGGGGCCACTCCTGGATTCTGGCTATATTTCCTTCTTTGCTTCAGAGATGGTTCTGATAAAACCGTTATCTTTTTCTCACAAATAAATCATCAGAAGCTCATAGTCAACGTGTCTAGGGGCGTGAACTCTGGTCACAAGTGTATTAATCTATTGAATTCTGCTAAACCATTTCTTTTTGTGACACAGGACATTCTTAACTTACAAAATATCACCATTTAGGTTGGCATGGTAACTTCTCTTTTGAGACCCTTTGTTTTCAGGCCTCATTTATAGACTTACAAAGAGTTACCCCATCTTTGTCAGTCTTTATCAATTTGTTTATTCAGAATTGTATCTTTTTTAAAAAAAGATTTTATTTATTTATTCATGAGAGACAGAGAGAGAAAGAGGCAAAGACACAGGCAGAGGGAGAAGCAGGCTCTCTGCAGGAGCCCTATGTGGGACTCGATCCCGGACCCTGGGATCACACCCTGAGTCAAAGGCAGATGCTCAATGGCTGAGCCACCCAGGCATCCCCAGAATCGTATCTTGAAGAGGTTTTGCAAAATGTTGAGATTGTCTCAGGCACGGTGTTTGTTTGCTTGGCTCTATAGCTCTCTGTGGCCTGAATGCTCAGTTCTTTTTGTCTTCTCTTTGCTGGATGAGCTCTGTTGACACAGAGGATGCTTCATTCTCCTCCTTTGGATGGGAGGTGTTTCACTTCCACTCGTGCATGAGGCAAGTGAAGCCAGAGTAGAGACCAGAGGCAGAACTCAGGATCTGACAAGATGTCCAGGCTGCCCTGCAGGATTATCAAGGAAACCCAGCGTTTGCTGGCAGAACCAGTTCCTGGCATTAAATCAGAGCCAGATGAGAGCGACCTCCGTTATTTTCATGTAGTCATTGCTGGCCCCCAGGATTCCCTCTTCGAGGGAGGGACTTTCACACTTGAACTATTCCTTCCAGAAGAATACCCAATGGCAGCCCCTAAAGTACGTTTCACAACCAAAATTTATCATCCTAATGTAGACAAGTTGGGAAGAATATGTTTAGATATTTTGAAAGATAAGTGGTCCCCAGAGCTGCAGATCTACACAGTTCTGCTATCGATCCAGGCTTTGTTAAGTGTTCCCAATCCAGATGATCCGTTAGCAAATGATGTAGCAGAGCAGTGGAAGACCAACGAAGCCCAAGCCATAGAAACAGCGAGAGCATGGGACTAGGCTATATGCCATGAATAATATCTAAAATCCATCCGATCATCAGGTGTGCATCACTTCTCCTGTTCTGCCAAGACTTCTTCCTTTTTTTGTTTGCACTTAACGGACATATCTTAGACACATTACAGAATAAAAGCCCAGACATCTTCAGTCCTTTGGTGATTAAATGCACCTAGAAAATCTATGTCTTGTCCTGATTCACTGTTGTAAAGCATGAGCAGAGGCTGGATTGTTGTGAAACGTTTAAAAGCAGTGGCCCCTCTGCTTTTATTCATTTCCCCCATCATGGTTTAAGTATAAAGCACTGTGAATGAAGGTAGTTGTCAGGGTTAGCTGCAGGGGTGTGGGTGTTTTTCTTTATTATTTTTTTGAGGGGGAGAGGTAGTTTTATTTTAATTTTATGGGCTCCTTTCACCCCTTTTATGGTGATCTAATTGCATTGGTTAAAAGCAGCTAAACAGTTCTTTAGAATATGCTCTCTAGCCAAGCCTAACTTTATTTAGATGCTATAGAGGGACAAGCTTGATTGTTTGAACCAAAATGGGAACATTAAACACACATCACAGCCCTCACTAATAACATTGTGACTTAGCTGTCAAGTGTAGAATCCTTCCTTCAAGAAAGAGCTTGTGACCATTTTTTATGGCTTGTCTGGAAACTTCTGTAAATCTTATATTTTAGTAAAATATTTTCTGTTATTCTAAAAAAAAAATAGATGGGAGGGGTTTCTCACTTCTTAGTGTTAGTGTTGAAAACTAGCTCCCCTGTTGCATCGCACCGTGTAAAGATTTTGATGTAACACTATTACAGTTAGGTCAGGAGCACTACTGCTAAGCAACTTCACACCCACTATCATGTGGGATTAGGGATTTGGGGACCTGCTTATCTGCATTTAACTCCCATGGCTGTTGAAGGCATTAGAAACAATAGGATAAGCTAAAATATGGTTCACAACACATCCATGAGCCTCATGATATTGGTTGTGCTTTAGATAACAGATTTTACAATATGTGACATTTTTTTACATGTGTTCTAGGGAGCATGAGACTTCTGTTTTTTTTGTTTTATTTTTTAAAAGATTTTATTTATTTATTCATGAGAGACACACACAGAGAGAGAGAGAGAGGCAGAGACAAGGCAGAGGGAGAAGCAGGCTCCATGCAGGGAGCCTGACATGGGACTCGATCCTGGGTCTCCAGGATCATGCCCTGGGCTGAAGGCGGCAGTAAACTGCTGGGCCACCAGGGCTGCCCTGTTGGAGACATTTGAATAAGAGTTCGATGAGAAAAGAGTTTTGCTCCTGGGAAAATGCCACATGGTATAATTACCTCATGGCAAATTACAACTATGCTTGCATATTAAAGGCAAGTAATTCTGCAATAAATATACCTATTTATTTTTTCCCAGTATTTCTGGTATTAATTTGGACACAGAGTTCCTTATTTTTGTCGAATCCCTTTTTCATCTGGAAGGTGACATTGACTGAAAAGCACAGTGCAGAACCACATTATTGATTGTGCTCAATGAAAAATGAAAATGGACATCTGTTTATACCTCAAAATGTAAGGACAGGAAGGGTCGATGAGGCAATGTAACATAGATTCATGCCCTCATTTCATATCAGGATTTAAAAAAGGGGCAGCTTCGACGTGGATGGAACTGGAGGGTATTATGCTGAGTGAAATAAGTCAATTGGAGAAGGACAAACATTATATGGTCTCATTCATTTGGGGAATATAAAAAATAGTGAAAGGGAATAAAGGGGAATGGAGAAAAAATGAGTGGGAAATATCAGAAAGGGAGACAGAACATGAGAGACTCCTAACTCTGGGAAACGAACTAGGGGTGGTGGAAGGGGAGGAGGGTGGGGGGTGGGGGTGAATGGGTGACAGGCACTGAGTGGGGGCACTTGACGGGATGAGCACTGGGTGTTATTCTGTATGTTGACAAATTGAACACCAATAAAAAATAAATTTATTTAAAAAATAAAAAAGGGGCAGCTATTGAAAGTCTTTGCAGACCTCAAAGACTCACAGACTACTTGCGCGGGAAGGATAGGATAAAACATTTCATGGAGTGATGCAGTAAGACTGCTCCGAGGATCCTTCTGGGATTCCTTGATGCATCTGAAGGAAACTGCTGGGTTTCTTCAGTAACTGCTTCTCCCCCTCTGCCAGCCACAAGCAAGACTGTACTTCATGGTCCTGTCACTGTTTGCTGGGCAGTGTGACCAGTTCTCCCATGGAAATGTAAGAAGTGACACCTCTCACTTCCTGGTAAAGGAGAATAAAGACTATGCAATTATCTAGTCTGTTTCTTCACCTATCCTCACAACCAAGGAGTCCATGAACTTTTGGAGATAAAGCCATGAGATGGAACAGTCTCCTTTAATTTGGATCCCTGTGTAACCCTGTGGAGTTTAATCCATTTTTCCACATCTCATCACATATCTTAGACATATAGCACAGGCAAGAAATTTTCGTTGACTAAAGTGACTGAGAATTTGAGATTGCTTGTTACTGCAGCCATAAATAAACCTTCCTTGAGTGTGTGTGTCTGTGAGTGTGTGTGTGAGTGTGTGTGTGTGTGTGTGTGTGTGTGTGTGTTGTGGGGGTATAGCAGTCCAGGCCTCCCCACTTTGTTTACTCCCTCTTTAAATCTCCTACCACTCCCAACTACAATCAGAGAGGATATATGTTGATCTGTTTACTAGGATTTTTTTTAAAGATTTTATTTATTTATTCATGAAAGACAAACAGAGAGAGGCAGAGACATAGGCAGAGGGAGAAGCAGGCTCCCTGTAGGGAGCCTGATGTGGGACTCGATCCCAGGACCACGGGACCATACCCTGAGCCAACCACTGAGCCCAGGCATCCCTGTTTACTAGGCTTCTAAAATGTATTTCCTTGGAGTGTCTGTGTAGCTCAGTCAGTTAAATGTCTGCCTTCAGCTCAGGGCATGATCCCAGGGTCCTAGGATCAAGCCCTGTGATTGAGCTCCCTGCTCAGTGGGGAGCCTGCTTCTCCCTCTCCCTCTGCCTCTCCTCCCTGTTTATACTCTCTTTCTCTCTCAAATACATAAATATAATCTTTTAAAAAGAAATAAATAAAAATTGTATTTTTTAAAAGAACTTAATTGTTAAAAATATCAAAAGTCAGTGTTAAATATCTCTATTTTGTATTTAAGAATACTGAAGAACCACTGAAGTGAACAACTTAGTAAAATTACTTTCAGCAGTGGTGGAAGTGGAAGTAGAACTCAGATTCTTGTCTTTCAGCTTATTTTAAGTTTGTTTTATTTTCTTGCAGTATAAAGTTGGGAGTTAACAAAAAAAAATTAAAACTAACACAGAATAATAGAAGAATAAAAATCATATCTATAGGCTCACCACCCAAAGACAGGCACTCTTTATTCTCATGTAGTTCTTTATGATCTTTTAAATTAATATATAATCGCAATAATCATCTGTGTTTATTGAGTCCTCCCAGATGTCAGACACCCAGCAGTTATGGGCCAGGCTGTTGGAGTCTGTCTGGTAAGCATCCATACTCCTACATCTTTCATTTGAGTGACCTTGCTCAACCCTCTGTACATCAGATTCCTCATCTTTAAAATGAGGATTTTCCTATGGTTTTATGAAGATTAATTTTAAAATATATGCAAAATATTAATAGTTGGAAGAATGCCTGAATTATTGTAAGCACTCAATAAATGTTAGCAATTTTACTTTTCATTTTCCCCCAGTTAATGCTCAGGCCAAGCCTATGCAATAGGTATGACTATTCTTCTTTTATAGATAATGTAAGGAAAGACTAGGGGAGTCAGTAATTTCCCACAGTTACACAGCCAACAGGCAGTAAAAACTTATTTCAGAATCTGTTCTCCTAATTATTATAATATAAAAAAATGCCATTTTATGCATCATTAACTAGTTAATAACAGCTATTCTGTTTTCTGATCTTTTATTATTATAAATAACATATTGAATACAGCGAGTGTTGCTGTGAATAAAAAATCTTTTATTAAAAGTTTTTGTGTGTTTTTATAATTGTTTCTTAAGATAGACTACCAGCAATGATA
Organism: Vulpes vulpes; assembly: GCF_048418805.1. Lineage (NCBI taxonomy): Eukaryota > Metazoa > Chordata > Mammalia > Carnivora > Canidae > Vulpes > Vulpes vulpes. Next base: position 29,115,062 of record NC_132792.1, on the reverse strand, counting down.
CAAATTAGCAAAACAATATGGTTTCTTTAAATATTTGATTCATACTCCTAAGTATTGTCTAAAATTGTTTTTTTAGGGCAGCCCTGGTGGCTCAGCGGTTTAGCACCTGCCTTTGGTCCAGGGCGTGATCCTGGAGACCCAGGATCAAGTCCCACGTCAGGCTTCCTGCATGGAGCCTGCTTCTCCCTCTGCCCGTGTCTCTGTCTCTGTCTGTGTGTGTGTGTGTGTGTGTGTCTCACGAATAAATAAATAAAATCTTAAAAAAATAAAAATAAAATAAAATTGTTTTTTTACTAAGCCTACCAATTCTAAATAAGGGCGTGCTGTTAGAAAAAAAAATGCTGTCCAGATTTCAAAGGAGAGGTGAAGGTGGTTAATTACATAGGTTAAGAAAAAAGGGATCTCATTTTAATTTGCAGTTTTTCAATGTGCATAATTCAGCCAGTAATATTTTTTACCATGATATTTTATATGATGAGGTGCTTCAAATTGAAGTATTATGTGGCTGTGAGCCATTCTTCCATTGAAGCAGACATTTAAAGCCAATGTTTCTCCATGGTTGAGTCCTCCACCATCTCTCCTCACTGCACACTCACTCCAGGGGAAGGCCTCCTCAGCTGAGACTTTAACATTGCTATCTTGCGGATATCCCCATCTCCAAGACTCCAGACTTTCAGAGCAGTACCAAACATCTACACGTGCTCTGTAAATCCCAGCTGTCTAATCCCTGTGCACCTTGAACTCAGATTGTCCAATGTCTCATTCATCTCCTTACCTCCAGACCAGTTCTTTCGATTCTTTTCTGTATGTAGTGATTTGGTGATAGGAAAAACCATCTATCGGATTGCTCAAACCTGAAGTTAGTTTTTTTCTTGACTTTTCTATTTCTCCTCACACTCCTAGGCATATGGGTTCTGGGCTCCTAAATATCCCTCAAGTCTATCCCTTCTCTGCACCCCGACTGCCACTGCAGCATGTATCATCCTCTCTTGACTGGAATCAATAAACTCTGGTCTCCCTGCCTTCTATCTAGTTCCCACTCCATTCAATCTTTGCACCACTTCCAAAATGACACAATGTCCATCCTACTACACCACCTCCCATTTAAAAATTAATGATTTATCTACTTTGCTTATGTGATGAGATCTAATTTTCATAATCTGAAAGGGGGATGCCCATTTCCAGGATCACATTTTGCTCCCTCTCCAATCCTCTACCCTTCTCCCACATGCTTTATGCTAGAACAATAGTTCTGAAGTCTGGTTGTACCTTAGAATCACCTTACAAGCTTTAAACAAAGACCAATGCCAAGACCCCATGCTCAGATCCTGTGATTTAATTGAGTTCAGAAGAAACCTGGACATAAGTATTTTTTAAAAACATATTAAGAGATTGTAATTTATTGCTAGAATGAGACCTAATTCTTCTTGCCAAATTAAACTATTGTAATTCCCCCCAATTTGCTTTTTCTATCTTGCTTTACTGGAAGGGATGGTCTTGTTCATTATTTCAATCTTGCAAACATCTGTTCTTTTAGTACTTAGTTGAACTTAGTTGTGTCACTAAGATGGAAGAAAGACTTGGAGTGACTCTCCCCTGCCCTCACATATCTGTCACATCTCCTTCATATTTTTTCTCTCGTGAACACTGACATTTTATCACTTATTGAAGTGCTATGCAAATATAACTTCAAGCCAGTCACTTGTGACCAGATTGTCCCAGGCAGTTATTCCAAAGCCACTGGTTCAACCATTACAACTTCAGTGTAATCTTTTCTCTCCTTGGGTAGACTGGACTGCCTCTTCCTATAGGTGGATATGGCACCTTGCATTCAGGTAGCTCTTTGGTCACTCTTGTTGCTCTCTATACAGTAACTCCTCATTTGCATGTTTCTAGAGCCACTGGATGCTACAGAATTCTAAGGTAGCAACAGTAGAAGCATCTTAGTCATCTTTGCATCTCTACAGTCTGGCATAGTATCTGCTTTTATAATAGATACTCAGTAAGTGCTTATCCAGTGAAAAATTTGATAACCACCCCCAGCTGCTACCAGTCAACTACTTAGGTAAGTGAAGCTCTGCAAATCCCTTGGGGACTTAGGTAGGTGAAGAATCAAGTCATAGGAAATAACTCTCTGACCTCTTGAATCTTGGCATACCTACCAAGTTCACCTTAGGGTTGTGTTGTATTTCTATTATTAATCATTATTTTCAAATCTTTTCAGTGTATCTGGAAAAAATCCTTTCCATGTGTTAGCGAAATTGTTTCAACTCAAAACTTTGATTTCTGCTTCTGGAGTATGGACTATATGCTTACTCCATTCCTTTTGCTATTCAGAAGTTTTGGATTTATAATAAGTTCAGGCTGTATATCTCTCCAGTTTCTTTATATCTATATAAATCAAATTAATGAAAAGCCATTATTTACTGTGTATTTAGTAAAGCTTATAGTCTTTAAACTGCAATAGCCAGAAAAGTCCAATTTATTTCTGCCTTTCTTAAGAGAAAATATGATACTTAATTGTAGTTAGCTTGTAGAAATGTTTCTTTATTCTATAATTTGAACATGATTGTAAATGTCCGAGTTTCCTGGTTGACAATCCTTATATTTGACCCTGTGCACTCTGATAAAGCCCCATCAAGTAACAATTTTGGGTTGGGGCTTAATAAAAATAATAATAATGGCACCACCACCACTACTACTAGTATACTTAATGCCTACTATGGACCAGTAAATGAGCTATGTGTATGTCATACATTGTGTTATTTAATACTTACTATTGAAGTTCAAAGAAGTGATTTCTCAGTGTCACATACCTACTAAGCCATGGAGTTGGTACTGCATGAACAAACAACACAAAGCTTGGCTCTCTAAAAGTTTGCCAGATATATGACTAATGCATAGAAATATGGTGCTGCATCACTTTTAGCTGTGGGTGTAAGCTGCTGAATTCACCCAAGAGGTGGCTCCACAGAGTTCTCAAAGCCATCTCTCTCCCAACCCCAACCCCTTGAGTCACTCAATGCAAGAAGGAGCCTGAGCTTTTTTCACCACAGATATTTTCAACCAAAATATTTTCTGGTGTTTTTGTACATATCATTTGCATAATATGATATAAGATGATAAAGAGATTTTTTTTAATGACATGATATAAATCATTGTATTTGGTAAACTTGACCTTTGTATCTTTGCATTCTGAGAAAGGTTATCTATCAACTAAGAACATAGAGTTTGTGCTTATCAACTAAGGACTGTGTTTGTTGAAACCTCACCCTAAAGGCAGAACATAGAGTGTAGAGAAAATTTTAGATTCAGAACTAGTTGCCTTGAAATTAATTATACTTTTAGATTTTTTATATTAGTTAATGTATTAATTAGTTAAAATAGTCTTAATGTGGATTATCTTATTTCCACATGGATGCCTGTTCTATCGTGTTCATGTGAACTTCTGTTTTAGGGTGTTCAAGAAAAATCATTATTGACTAACATTTTAAGAAAAATTAAGTTTCTGAGAGTCAATTATTTTTGCAAAATAAGCAATCACTCTTTGATAGTCATATATTTGGTGGCATTTACTTGCTTTAGCAAATAAAATGTCATAAATTATGCTAACACTGAAAAGTTGTACATGATTAGTGATATTCTGAAGACTGGGGGCAAGTCTGAAAACACCATGTACGGACTTCTAGCATGGGCTTTATTTTCATTAAAAATGGACTCATTCTCCCAGGAGAAATCATTTTATAGCACTCTGTACACAAGGAGATGAAATGCTTTTCATTTATCAAAACGTTTTCCCCCAAGACAGCTTGGTTTCTGTAACTAGTGTAATAATTATTCTTTTGTTTAAATTTTACACTATCAAAAAACTGAACCACATTTCCCAAGGATGAGTAATTGTTTGATAAAGATGTTAGTGAAGGATTGTTCTCTCTTCTACTTTCCATCTCTCCTTTCTGCTCTCTTTTTTGGCGGAAGGGGTCTAGTTTCTGAAATTCTCATTGAGTGCATACAGTCTATGAACATCTATGATTGTATGTAAGTTCAATGTGTACCTGAAATGATGCTTACCATCTTACAGCCCAAGCTTATAATTTAAAAGAAAATTTAAATTCAGTCCATACCAACAACAATAAGAGCAACAACAAGAAGTAATTGTATTTTGGCAATACAGTATCAGCATATCCTTTATCTGTGTTATTAAACAACTTCGAATCATTCCTTGTCTTATGGTACTCCCTCCCTCTAAATTAAACACACATGAAAGACACCTGGTTTTGAATTCTGAAATGCAATGCAAACCAGATGGGTTTTATTGCAAATGTTGTCCTTGACTCCTATGCTGAAGTGGGAAGTTGATTTTTAAAAAATGACATCTACAAATACACACTTAAAGGGCAGCTTTTGTTGGTTAGATGTTAGGGCTTTGGGGGGTTTGGCCCATTCCAAGAAGTTGTTCCAAAGAGTATATGGCCTCCTACATTGGAAAATAAGAAAATATAGCTCCTATTGAAACATGACATTTAAAAGTACAAAAATAAGGTATTATTTCCTAAATTTTGAGACAGCATCACTGCTCTAGCATAATAATTCAAATTATACAGTGGCAGGGAAATTTTGATCTTAACTTTTTTTCAAAATAATGAAATACTTAAAATATTCTAAATTAAAATATAGACTTATTTGTAAGTGTCTACTTTGTGCCAATGCCTGGGTATATGATGGTAAACAACCAAGATTTGGTTCTTACCTTCACACAGCTTAGTCTTGTGAAATTAACTTGTTCATTCCTTAAAAACAAATAAACAAATCAAGAATCAATTGGTGAAAGACAGGAGAACTAACACATATCAAATACTAACTCTGTACCAGTGCTGAGCTAGAATTTTTCCTTCTTATCTGAACTTCCCAGTAACTCTGTGAGGTAGTTACTATGATCCTTATTTTATAGACTGGAAAACTGAGGCTCAGGGAGGTGAAGTAACTTGCTTACATTCACACAACTAGTGACTTAGTAAATGGCAGAGTGAACACTTGAATGCAAGTCTGATTCCATTGTTTG